>NC_085140.1:194559059-195183776 GCF_024139115.2 Armigeres subalbatus | reverse complement strand
CTAGAAGTTACGTATTGCTACTGTTTGAAGCCGTAGGTTTTGATAATTTTAAAATAATTTAAAAAGTCCTCTTTATCTTGCAAATCACTAATATTTTGAACCATTACCATCTTAATCGATCCAATTATAGAAAATAAAATTAGATTTCAAATTTTCGCTCTTCGTTGCAAACCACTGAGCCGGAGTGATTTCCACTTTTACAAAACGGTATCATCAACATACCTGAAATTGTCACAGTGTTCGATACAACCATTGCTTTTGCTGTTTATCACAATAATGTCTAAACTCATGCACTCAATCTTTTCTAATTGTTCGTATCACTAGAACTTATATAAACATATTGAAATACAAAATCTTCCACCAAAAATCACCTCGGCCCAAGAACTTCTAGGTACATGTGTGCAAAAGCAGAGTCTTTTTAGTATGAAAATAATCCTTCATCGTTATTTGAAAAACTGTCTAAAACGTTGACGCTTCAATTTAATTATCCAATTTCAAAGAGTAAAAATATGTTTTCAAGTATTTGGAAGGAATTTTGATGCGTGAATATATCTTCTCAATCAAAAAAATTATTATGAATAATACACATCTGGCATCACGTTGTCGAAACGTGCGTATTTTTGTTTACGTCGCATTTTCTACCGTCTCGAGAGAGAGAATGAGAGAAGATGTTGAGAGATTGAGTAAATATTGGTATGCCAAAGAGACTTGGAATATAAACCAATTGCCTGTGATCAAATGAGTGCAACGTGGCACCAAGTTAATTTAAATCAAATAAAAGCTTTTTCAGGTGTTTAGCAACTATTTTTTGAAGCAGAGGTGAACCCATAGCAATATTACACGGCCCAAAAATTCAGGAAAAGTTGTCTCTAGTCATAAAATTAAATAATGCAGCTCTGCATGTTAGGCCGGGAATGGGTAAGAAAGTCCCAACAGAAGGGTCATATTTTGCCTTAAAGAACGAACACATATTCTTGATTGACTGATTTCGAGAAAAGAGGTTTTTAGATGTGTTCATATTTCTGTAACTAATTTCTAGCTCATTCCATGCTTTCAAAAAGGATCAGTCGATGTAGAGAGAAATAAGCCTTCGAGAAGAGATATGAAACGTGTCTACAAATATCTTCTCAGACAGAAAGAAAAGTCAGAGAACGCCATTCGAAAAGTTGAAGTGTAATTGCATGATGTACTTTTTTTGGTGGAATTATTCATTCTGAGAATTTGTAAATGTCATTCTGGGAGGAAGTGGCTTTCTGGAGTATGACGTACAACGATCATCAGAGTTTGCAGAAATCGGTCTCAAGATAACGAACAACGATAAAAGAAATGCAGAAACTGTTCCGAATCATAACAACCCATGATAACAATTTATCAAACTTGTACAAACAAGTGCGAAAATAAACAGAATCGGTAGACAGCCCTCACCAAGGCCCTTTCGTATGTAGGAATAATTCAGCGCAAGCGAAACATTAATTTCAGTGCAAACGTAAACAAACGAGCATAAATTTACAAAAATCCAAGATGGCTGAGTTGGATATTGATGTCAGAACACCCCCAATAAATGCATCCTGGCCTCTCACTTTGTTCTCGCTCATTTTGTGTTGGGGACCGCACACTGCACAGCTGTGTAGAATAAGTTCAAATGCATAATTCGAACCAGTGCTTCCTGCGTTAGGAGAAATTTATGACGAGGTAGCCTCCTTTATCATGACGGCTTGCAAAAAGTCTCTCGCGGTCGGTATACTACATATTGTACCTAATTTATATATGTTGTATACAGAAATGAAAAATGAGAGATTTTTTCATTGTCTTTTGGTCATCATTTTGTCATTGTCATCCCTGGTCATCAGCTAATAAGTGGATTGGTTTTAGAATTATTTCAACTGGATACATGCCATTTCAGTCACAATAATAAACTTTCTACTATTTAAAATTGCGTCATTTTGAGATGGGGGGCAAAATATGTCCTGAGTCGCGTCGCGTCGAATCGCTCGTCGCGTTTACTCTGGCTTGGCCCTAAGACAAAGTAAAGACAGGAATCATGCAAATCATGGAAAACATGCCTCCTGTAGGCGTTCCGGCCCTACAAATTCTAATATGTTTTAATTTGACATAAAACCAAACAATTTATACCAATCTGCAGTTGTCCATCACTACTACTCAGTTGATTCAAAATACAAACTTTGATAAATTCAACTTGCACTGCAGAAACTAGTTATTAAACGCACTGTTTGTTAGTCTATCACAATTATAAACGCCATCGTAATTCTCAAAATTGTTCTCCAACAGACATTCATATCCACTAAATCTATTGTTTTCTAAAATGCGGTATATACATAAAATAAGTGTCAAGCCAATCACAGCTGATGATCTGAAAGATGTGCATAGTTGAGGGAAAACTAAAGTGATATATGAAGCCTGCTAAAATAAACTATAAAATCTAGGTAAACTGAAATAAAAACAAAAGTAGGGAAAAGATACGGTGTTCCTTCCATGTTCCCACGTTTGTGTCTATGAATTGTTATCATAAAGAAATGAAACTGAACCATTTTAGTTCAGTTTTAGTATTGAATGAATGAATGTTTTATGCAAATTTTGGCTAGCTTGCGTGTGTATGAGTGTGAATGTTGTCGACATTTTGCATAAAGTGAATTGATGTTGCAAAAATCTGTAACAATATTTCCTTCCTTATATTATCCTTGTTTTCATTGAAGTCTTTCTGCCTGGAATGACTTAACGTAATTTAGGGAGAACGAATAAAATTAGTTTTCTGAAAAACTAGATTCTCCTGAACGCGCTACTTCTTTTAGATGTTCACCAAACACCATTAGCATATCCAATGCGTATGTGTTTATATAGTGTTGTATTGACCACATTTTGACTATACAATTTTTTTTCTAATTGGTGAATAGCTGTGTTCCCCATCTCGCTGGGACGAGTGGCTCCTTCTATTATTGTGAATATCCAACAGCTCTGTCTTCAATAGCATTTCACACATAATGCTATTCGGCAAAGTGAGCTTGGTTTTTCTGCACAATTGATTACTTGGTAATATTGTGTTTCCGTGGAAAAAATCATGAGTAAATAACGCAATTCGCTAACAACTGGGAAACACCTTTAAATGCAACATATCTTTTTTTGTAAGGGACTCGTGCCGTGAGATGCGAGAGGCGCACATTATAGAGGGCGGTGGCGATGAAACAAACAAATGGAAATACATCTGGCTAAACATGCAATGCCATAGAAGAGGGGAAAGGGATGGGGATGGATGAGCTTCTGTTTACAGTGGCTTAACGGTACAACTTTCAGGTAATAGATAGACACACAGCACACCGATTGACAGGCGCCGGCACCAATAGTAAAAATCATTGACCTGCGCTTTTCGGCGAACCACTCTCCGATTCCTTCTGTTTGTGCCGATTTCGGGGATCTTTTCCTCCATCGCAGACTGGCGCTCGAGCTGCTTCCGGCGGCGTAGCTCTGCCTTCGGTGATCTGGTTGGGAAAGGTAGAAAAAGGAAGATAAAACGATTATACAATGGTACAACTGGTTTGATCTGTCTGTGATCCAGATGTGATAGTTTTGTCCGCAGGAGCGGATGGTAAATGCGCGTCCTTTATTGTAGAGCGACAAAATGTAATATTGTCTCAACGGCGCGCGCGTTCAAATTCGTTGAACGTTTGCAAAGCCTCCTAATTTTGCCGCTGAGCAATACCAGTTAGGCAAGAAAGTAGATTCATGGAGCAGCTTATGGTGGGATTAGGTGGACGAGCGTTTACGAGGTGTTCGCCATAATATTATGGTAGAAAATATCGCGGTATAACGCGCACGAAATGGCTACATATCATCTGTTCACGACTTCAAAGCTGCATACCTACAATCCTTCAAGCAATGGCATGTATACGCGCACTGAACATAGCCTTTAGGAGACACCATGGCGACGAATAAAGCGACGATGCATCGGGCGATGTGCGTAGTTCAAGTTTCTGGTATCTCGGAAAGTTGGTCTTGTAGGTTGTGTGGTCAGACGTGAAGGAATGGACAGAGCGGGCTCTGATCATAGTTTTGACAACAAAATAAACATAGGAAAAGTGGAGCCCTTAAGCAACCAGAAAAGTTTCAGCGGTTAAGTCATTCAGCTTTCGGTATACCGTCAGCCCACCTGGGAGGAACAGTTTCGCTACCGGTAGAAACATCCTTCGAGGATCGGAAAACTATAGTTCTGCTAACTTCGCCAACAAGATGATCTTGGCTAAAGTGTAGATAAAGTGCGCAGCAGGGAACAATTTGCAGAACATGAAAGAAGTTGAATGAATGATAAAACCTCCGAGCAGATGTTGGCGATGATGATGTTTTCTGCATGCGAAGCAAGCGTGAGGTCATCGTAGTAACACGTAGCTCAGTGGATGAACAAGAAAGATTGGTTTGCTAAGGAGGCTGATGATATCCGGTTAATTGAGCTGAATGTGACGACATTCTTCGTCAGGATGGCAGTATGCAAACGACTTTGTACGGTTAGTCATCAGTACTTCGGTTCTTCTGGTAGATGACGTTTTGCTGATCAGTTTACACTGACGTATGCTGAAATTAAAGGGGTCGGCATAAGGCTTTGACACCTATAAGGCTGAAATCAAATCTGCATATAAAGCTGAAAGAACAAAGGTTGAAGCTCGAACAACGAACAAATATATGTCGAACTTTCAATTGTGATCCAGAATCATCAATTACTATGTCTGAAACTGGATTTGTGCAATTTGAAATCGTATTTAGTTGTAAAAATGTAAGGATAACTACTTCTTCTTCGAGTGGGGTTTGATCACACAAACTATCGTGTGAAAGAGTTGGTTTTAAAATTAGATTATGAGAGTCTGGCAACGTGCCTGGTGTTGGAAATTTGATCTCATCAGTAGCCTTCAAAGTTGCGTGAGGACGACAGAGGTCGTTCAGAAATTTAGTAGGAAAAACCTTTGTCCAGCGTGTACTGGTTTCTGTTCGGTAGTGGTTCTAAATCTTTTCACATGTTGTGCAAACTATTGTGCCAAATCGAGTTTCAGAGAGTTAGTTATTAATTTCCACCGGGTGGCTTATACCAGAATACAGGCAAATAACTTTGATTGGCCAGACTATTATCATTTTTGTCTGCACGGTAACAAATTCTGGAGATAGTATAGAAGGAACAAGACTCCTATTTATTGCTCCTGGTTCTGTATTTGGTTTTTGATTCTCAGTTCAATCAAAGTTAATTGCCTATTTCCGGGATTTCTAAATCTTTCACCCGGATGTCGTGGATATTAATTTTACAAATCGTTATGAAATATATAGGAGATAGTGACAGTTATGTGGAAGATATTGATAAATGCAGGGTCATGTTCGAGTCCATCGAAGGGAAAAAAGTGGTTACCTTCCAATACATTTTCCAAATCAATATCTTCCACATAATGTACATATTTATTATAACATAACATTGTAAATTTTTTTATTCTTGCCATAAGATTAGTTTTATATTTTTTGTTATCTCTTTTTTTTCCTTGTTCCTTCTTCGTTTCTCTTTCTTCTATCTTCTTCCGTCTTTATTCTTCATTTTTTTCTTCCTTCTTCTTTCTACCTTTCTTTTTTCGGGGATTTATACATTGCAAGAAGAAACCAACGTAATAGGAGTTTGAATTCACTCCAACCTCGAACATCCGTACGGGAAGCCAAAATTGAGTAAGTAGGGTCGAAGTAGTTCGCCTTTAGTCTCATGTTAGGGAAAAGTACTCCAATTAAATACATTTATTAACTGCTCTAGTTTATCTAATTGAATATTCACCCTCGTAATAAAACTCAAAATTGGCTTCCTGCATTGAACTGGCGTCGTTGATTATGTTAAACTCTTTGTTTTTGACAACAAAAGCAAGAGTATGATGAAAGCGAAGTGAAAAATAACTCAAAAGTAATTCAATTCCGTCTTGGGTACTTTTTTTTTTCTTCCGTGTAAAAGGTATAATGACGTTTGGCATAATGCCATTTGGCAGTAATTTGTTAAAGTACATCGATGTTCATTTGACACGGAAATGACTCTTTGGCACCAAAAAATCGTTATATCGTTAATCGTAGAAATATATGATTTTGGTTTTAAACGAAGTACGTATTTACCCATGTTAATAAGTTTCAAAGAAGTAGATGACCCTTCTTTAAAAAAGTACGCAATTTATCATCGGTAATAAGGCAAAAGAGTAGATGACTTCCGGGTTTGGGCCACGATATAAAAAGTCATTTGGCATAACGGACATTTAGCATTATTTTGAACTGCAACAAAAGAAAGTGGGTCATTTCAAAGCCTAATGGACATTTGCATAACTTGAACCAATAGGAAAGGGTTACCAATTTGATGTATTTCTTCACATAGTTAGAGTAGATCGAGTGATAAAATTCTGATAAATGTTTTTGACCATTTGTTGACATTTTTCGAAGGATGTACAAACGAGATCGGTTACATACGTAGAAAGAGATCACATCTATCGGATTTCAGTTTTACAAAAGGCCGAACTGCCAGTACGATTACCACAGAAGGCCGAATCACAAAAGGCCGAAATGTTTTAAAGCATACCACAAAAGGCCAGAAAACTCCAGAAGTTAGCTAAACCATGAAAGGCCGGAATGATACAAAAGAGTAAAAATAAACGCCGCTAAAAGTTTCATTCTTTTCAATTAAGAGAACTTGGAATATCTACAAATTTACGTTTACTTTATTATATGCCCCATTAGAAAAACTGTCTATTATTGTTTCGTAACTACTAGTAGCGATCTAATCAATCTTATTCAGTTGAGGTATTTAACGTCAGTTCAACCGGTCATCACGTTAATCCTATATCGCAGCTATTCCGTGCATAGTTTTTTTTCCGTAGTACGGTTATAGTATTTATAGATAATTAATGGCTTCCTACCTTTTTAGATTTAAACAAATTCACTTCATATATTCAATAAATTTTGTTTTTGCCTCTTTATCGATACAGTTTGTTTGTTTTTACTCAGGGCTTGATTTATGGGGGCTTGGGGGCCGTGGCCCTGGGCCCCACAAATCTTATGTAAATAAAACCAACCTTTTTTAGTACATTTTAGCCTTCCCATACTGTCCGGCCCTGGGCTCCCTTCCGGCTAAATCTGGTCCCAGTTTTACTATATTCATCAAACCCTCTCCCTGGGCCAGAATTGTATTCTGCATCGAAGTCATCTGCCCGGAGTTCTGCAGTATGCAGGAAAGCGAAATAAATGTTGAAGCTCAATCTGTTCAACTGAGTAGTTGTATCGTAATGACGGCAAGTTTACAGAGTCACCCAACCTAACATTTAATGTCAATGTCAAATGTTTATTTCAACTCTGCTCTATACGGCTTCAAGTTGAATATGTGCTATACATAAGGATCAAGAATCCTCTATTCCAATGCTTTTTACCAGCAAATTCATGAATCTATTCAGCTGTTTTTGACGTGTCTGCACAACTACATTTACAGTATGTTACTACAGTTTTTTCTCAATCTTGCTAAAACTATTGAGTAAGGTAATTCGGTTTTAATGGCGTTTATTCAGATTTTTGAATCTGTTACAACAAGTTTTATACAGCCAATGAATTCAATTTGATTAAATATTGGTCGAGATAGAGAGTAAAATTTCGGGAGCTATTCAACGTTTTTCTACCTTTTATCGAAAACTCTAAATCAATTTTGTTGCTACCTAGATCTGGTTCCTGATTCCTTCTGATTCAATGGTCGCTGCTCTGTCATCACCGTCACTTTGATATATGTAAACAACAAAGAAAATTATGGATGTGCTTCTTCGCATACCCTATACTCTATAGGTTGTTTACTAACGCTTTTATTTTCAGCCCATGCTTTATAAATCTAGAAAGAGGTTTATGCTGCTTTCAGCACATAAGTTTAAAAAATTATGCTTTCAGCATTGTTTTCAACCATTATTCAAAACATCTATCAGCATACCGGTTGGTTAACCCATCCATCATCAATCCCTGAAATTGTTTTTAGGCAACATTTTCTCGATCTGTTATATTTTTATCGTTGCTAATCGTTTAAGTAGCTGCCGTTGCAGAAATATCGCTTCTAAATGGCTTGCTTTTCTTACGCTATCTGCTAGCATTAATGATGACGCTTTGTCAGCTGCTATAAGAGCAGGTGTGGAATATCTTACTGTCAGCTGCTATTACAGAAATCAATAGCTCCATACACAGCTCCGGCAACAAAAATCAAATGTAAACATATAGCGGTTAATTTGATTGTCCAAATAACCGGATATGCTATTAAAAGAAGCAGTATTAGGTTCATTTAAAATGTGCCTAATCTTCAAAGGTACAGAATGGTTGCCTAAAAGCTTCGTTAGTTCATTTAAAGCGCCATTACGCCATATTGTTAGTGCCATAACAACAGCAAAAACGTTTTCATTGTGAATGCTACTCACTGTAATTATGGGAAGTTGCTAACAAGCAACTCAGAAGTTACACTTACATGAGCTCTTAACCGATAAAGCCTTTGTTGCTAATTCAGACAGAGCTGTTTTATGACTATATGAAAGCTGCATAAATGATAAAAGCATTGAATATCTGGCAATACTGACTAGCTGATAGGTATTTGGGTAATAGTCGAGTTGAAGCTTATGATTATTTGTGGAGGCTTTTTCTATTCAGCATCATTGCTTTATTCAATATTATACAGCCAAAGGCTTGTAGTTGAAGCTTTTAGCACCAAAAATGCTTAGTTGGCAATTTGATTCCTTATATATTGGATATTGGACGTAGATCAATCTTCATTACAATAATGAAGGCATGAACATACGTATAAATATTACCACTTTAAAGTAACGGAGTAATCCAAGAGATCTTTTTTCTTCAGCTTTGCTGACGTAGGTAATCATTATCAGTAGTATTTTAAAGTTAAATCTCTAAATCTGTTTTGCAAGAGCCTTCGATAATCTTCCACCGGACCATGGCTCATGAATCGAATTCGCCGATTTGCATCAATGGTGGAGTTGGTGTGCTTCATGATGCATGGTTGTGCATTGACAAGGCAAGCGTTTACTAAAAAGAATTCAACCACCATTGCCAAAATCCAAGGAGTTAACACTTAAAACTGAAGGAGTCATATACACTCATCGCAAATGCCGACAAACGCCTTTCTTTTGAAGAAAGATTATGCACATTGCCTTAATTCGAGCAAACGCCGACTTAAAAAATTGCGAATCCACCACTTCTCAATCCAAGCAAGTGCTTATTTTGAAGATGGATTACACCCACCATTGGCTTAATCTGGGCCAACGCATCCTGATTGATGCTTTATTTCCAAAATAACAGATATAGCCTGACCAAAGAATAAGGCGTGAGTAGATAGACTCTTTGAAAGTACGCATTTGTCTGAATAAGGCAAACAAGTAAATGATCTCTTTTTTAAAAGTACGCAATTTCCCGAAAAGTGGCAAAAGAGTGCAAATACATCCTTTTTCAGAAGTATCAAAGAACTGCAAAAGTTGAAGCGTATATGATTTCTTTTTCTACGCATACGTTCGGAATAAGATACTAGAGCTAATGATTTTGCATTTGAAAAAACAAATTTGAGAGATAAAACTTTGAGGAATAAGCACTAGCATATTATTTCTTCTTCATTTAAATCTATTTAAATTAAAAATTACTCGGAATTAGACGAAAAGTGAATCACCTTCCTAAAAACACGTATATGCCCAAAAAATAATGCAAAAACAGATGTAAATTGAGCTTCTTCCTAGAGTTTATGCCACATGGCCCCTGGTTATCTTTAATCCTCGTTATGCCAAACGGCATTATACCATCAGTAGTCCTTTTTCCTCTCTTCCTTCCTTTTTTTTCTCTGCTTTCTTTCTTTTCTTTTCGTCTATTTTCCTTCCTTCCTTCATGTTTTTCATCTATCTTTCTCAATTAATGATTTGAGGCCATTACTTACGTGAAGTTAAACGGATTAATACAATGATATGGAAATGCTAATATCATCTTCCAACCTCAGACGTAGTAATCATGTTCATGATAGAATTGGTATGAAAGTATAGAATTGATAGTTCCGTTAGTGATGCAGGCGTAAATAAATGTTTTATAGAAAACGACTGGTGGAGCGGAGGGCAATATTTAGATGGCAATATATCGCTACGACATTCTTTCTGCAAGCTTACCGTATGAAGGATAAGGAACAAATATCGTGTGGAAGCTGGATATATCTCCACTGGCAAAAGGAATGTCATTTCTGACTATCGCTCATATGCCGACAAATCCTTCTTCCTTATTCGTTCTTCAATTATTCTTCTTCCTTCTTTCGCTTCAAACTACCCTGTTCAATCTTTTCTTCCTTGTTCCAACTTTCTTCTTTCATCTTTACTTTTTCATTGCTTATTCTTTGGATCTCCTTCTTCCTTTTTCTCTTATACCTTCCTTTTTCCTCTTCTTTTCTCTCTTCCTTATTCCCATTATCTTTTTCTTCCTTCCACATTTATATTTCTTCGTAGCCTTTTCTGCACAAAAAAGCTAAATTTCGAAAGTACATCACTGCCCTTCACTACGAAAATGAACCTTTTTAGGAAGCCTCCCGGAGACCCATAGTGTTATATACCAATCGACTCAGCTGGACGAACTGCGCAAATGTCTGTTCTCGTCCGTGTGTATGTGTGTGCGTATGTGTGCAATAAAAGCTGGTAAAACATTAGACAACTTTTTCATATAGTAATCCTCAACTAATTTTCTCTCGCAATAATCATCATCTGACAGGGGACAAATGAAGTTGATCACTATTGAATTTGATGACGATCGACCGTTGCGTTTAAAAGTTATAAAAAAAAGGTATTTTGAACCATATTAGCAGCATATAAGATTGGTGTCTTGGCTAAATGCGAGAAAGGTAGTATCACTATTCGGTGAATTAAGTTGGGTTTTTTCTTTAATCTTTGTTTTTCATTTATATAATTTATTCTTAATTCTTTGTTCTATTTTTTAAGTTTGATGCCTTATTCATTAGTTCTTCTTTACTTTGAGGTATTACTTCATTCATATTATTCACTATTCAACCACTGAGGTAATTCTTCGCTGAAACCGGGCCACTCATTCGTAATGGAGGTTCTTAAAATGTTTATAAGAGTTTGTCTTCTGAAGCTTTCGGCGAAAGTATATTGAGGATCCGAGTTGATCTTCAGAAGATGAACCCCATAGCCATGCATCGAAATCATTTTAATACGGACTTCTGATTGTTCCATTCTGACTTCACCAACTGTCATAACTCAATGATTTCTCAACTGATCATAGAGATCAGCATTATCGTCGGAAAGAGAGTGTGGTCCTCATCGCACAATAAAAAACAGAGAAAGCCATAGCTGAAAGAGAGCCATGTTGAATTTGGTCACATCTTGGAATTCTTTAAAATTATTTTCTGCCTTTTGATGAATCACTGATTTAAATATTAATACATTGATGGAAAGCTTAGCTTAGTATTGCATTGTGTCTCAAAATTTTAGTGGCTGTTATTTCTATCAAAGTTGCGTATGATTAACCTAAACTATTTTTTGTAGGTCCATCTGACCAACGAACATTATTTTTTATGGTTACTAAGGATAATTAATGACGTCAGTTCCTTTCATTTCTTATACACTACCCTAAGCCAAATTAAGTGTTTCAAAAAATGAAAACGCATATATCACAAACACGTCTTTTTATTTGAAGCCCAATAGTTTTGAGCATAATTGTTTGTAGATTCAAGATATTGCATTAAATAACTTAATTTGGGTATTGGTGAATAGTATACAACTTTTGATAAAATAAACATTCACCTGAGATTTTGGATACAATATAACCTATGCTTCCCATCGATGTATTAATATTCAAAATCGGTAGTTGCGAATCTGGCGGAAAAATAGTTTTTAAAAAGAAATCCAAGATGGCTGCTTCTATTTTTATTATTGAAAATTGAGGACACACAATTCTTTTTTCCAACGATATGCTGATCTTTAAAGATTTGATGAGAAATGTTGGAGTTATGACAGCTTTTGGTAGTCAAGAATTCTCGCCATCAAAAGGACCTATAGTATTTTTTCATAAATTAATTTTAGTACTGCAAACAAAAGCTTATGTCGTTCTGTTAATAGCGCTATTCAAATTAATTCATTAATTTTTTACTTAGGTCCTTTGAAAAGTTGAAGGAGAATTGACAAAAAATCGGGAGGGGGTCCATAAACGTGATTTCGTGTATAACTATATTCGAGGGTCTATCTTTCGAAGAATTTATATTCTGATCCTTGATATACTCGCCAAAAGCTTTCGAATGAAATATAAATTTAGGAATTTTAAGAATTCTATGCAAATAGGTGGCCCGGTCTCAAAGGAGAATTACTCCAATTAACTTCTTGTACTCCATCGTACGATTATTAGGATTCATTATTGCATCCCAGCTGATTTCAGCCTTCTGTAATACTTCTTTACAGCCTTTGGTAGTGTAGACTTTTAGCCTTTCGAGATTGTAGCCTTCTTGAGTTCAGCCTTATGTGTTTCAGACTTTCTTAGGACACCCAAGTGATATGATACGCTGACCCTTGGTTTGGAGTCTTCCAAAATTGAACTAATCGAGGACATCGTCAAAACAGTGAGATATTAGAGACTGGTAGCAAAATAAAGTTATAAATGCAAATAGTCAGTCTGACGAACGTAACATGTTTGCTGTTAGACAAGGTTAATCTGGTGGAAGCGATTACTAGGTTATTTCATACATATATGAATAGATCCGATGTACATGAATCTTACTGAGCAAAATAAAACAATTTTTACTACAGAACATGATTTCTATGCGAGTAAACCAAGTAGATAACCACAATCTGTAGCAGATAACACCTGACCTCATTGGCCAAAAATCCAAATAATATTGTCTTTAAACCCCTCAATACTTACTGTCCCTCTCTGGGCTAGAAGTGGTACCTTCCCCGGGCACCATTACTATTGCTGTCCACACCATTGGGTACCGGCGGAAAGCGTCGTATCATATCGAAAGATTTTTTGTCCGGCTCCACCAACGATTCTGACTCCAGTGTCGATGTGTTACCGCTGGCAGCCGTGGCTGTTGCGCCGGTTGTCGTCGCCACTGTGGTAGACGTGGCCGTCGTCGGTGAGGTGTGGTTAACGCCGATTTGAAGACGAACTGGTTATCGTGAAGTGTCGTCCAGCACCGGAACTTTCTGATGCGTTATCAATACTATTGTCCTCTTCGTCACTTTCGGTATCGCCGTTCTGGTCGCTATCGTTCCTCTTCAATAAGCTCGTCCTTCATCACTGGATGCGCCGCTGTCGGTCGAACCTGTTCGCCCCGTGTACCTTTTCCAGTGAGTCCTTCGGCAGCGGAGAGGCATAGTCGATCCTCACTAATCTCATATTGCCATTTTTTCTATGTTCACCAAATTGTTCACTATGTCCCGTTCGTTACACGTTAGAAATCTCGTGACGCTCTCACTGTTCGGAATCAATGGCAACGGTACTTCTGAGCAATCGTGAGCGAATGCGCACCGGGGCGGTGGTAATAGGCGGCGGGTATCGTCATTATCCTGATCCGAAGTAACCTCGACTATCGGTTGCCACGACGGACGATGTTCCTCGAAGTCTTCGAATCGACCGAAATGAAATCCGGACGCTATAACTGAAATATGAATTATCTTTACTAAAACAGTTCAACTAACTGAATTGTTCAGCTACGTTTCATGCCTTCGATGATAGCTTTGATATGAAAAAATATAATTGATCTCACAGTTTGTATCAGTCCCATGCGAAATCGTCGCAATTCCAGCAAAACATCTTGTACAGCTACTTTTATCCTCTCTCCTTCTTTGTCAATCTTTAAAACAAAAAGAATAGTTTCTATTATTTGATATTGAAACTAAGTTGAGAAATGTTCGATAAGGTTTGTGAAGTTTAATGAAAGTATTCATAATCCATCAATTGGTACGCTTCAGAGAGAATTTGATATGTCTGATGGCTTCAATGCCCTATATATCGCCACTTTGTATGAAACATCCTTGACAATACTCGAATTTTTGTTTGTCACTCACATGGCAGAGCCATGGACGTTTCATCATATGTAATTCGACTCAATCACCTAACACCAAAACAGCAGTCCACCAAACAAAACGTTCCGGACTGGCTTTTCGATTCCTGCGCTGCAGTGAATGATCGGTGGACCCAACATCCTCATCTAGTGCTCCTGACTCCCGAACCTCCTTTCAGGAAAACTGTAAAAATGCCACTGGAGAACTGGGAATACCAAAGTCCGGGCCATGTGGTATAATGGAATTGAAACGGACCTCGCGTGTTTTACCTTCGATTCCGTGTCAGTTAATCTGCAATCAGGCAAAAGGGAACAAAACATTAAAACAACAGCGTCGTCGCAACGAACGTTTATTCGATAGTACATGCCACTCCAGTTAGTAATGACCTACATCCTCATATCGGAGTGGGGTTTCTGTATTCATTATATATATCACAATCGTGTCCATTCACTCAGCCACAATCACCTTGATTCGAAGCGTGCAGCCTTGAAAGCCAAACAATAAATACACTAAAAGCCGTCGCACTTACCGGAAGGTTCTTTTGCAGAAATTTTTGTACTCGATACACTTGACGTACTCTATCGCTAGCTGCACTTCCGAAGTTCCAATTTGTGCTCCTCGCCAATCGTTTCCGGCCAGTACAGGTGGCACTTGGATCTGTTTCTTTTCAATCAATTTGTTCAGTATCAGAATCGCCTGGGAATTGGTACTCCCACACCATGAGCCGGTGAAGTGACCCACAAGACACGGTAGCGGACCCTGACAGAGGATATACTTTTGCTCGGCTCGTTCCATCTGATGGGGATGGGGAAGATAAAAGTATTGAGTTAGGGCTGAACAGATATGGGTGTCAATATGCTGCCTGGTGGTAATCGTATATATGTCCCATAGTGAATGAGAAACACAGTAGAGATGGGAAAATATGCGGTTACAGGCAGTATTACAGCTATTGATAAATCAGATGAGAAATTAAGAAAATAAATAATAAATTGATTATACTGCAAAACTCATCAGTTTTCTTTGATGATTTATAGTGAATCGCAAGTCAAGTCCCATCAGTATATGGATAAGTTGAGGTATTTCACTCGCCGTGAATCGGTATATTTGTCCCATATTAATAGGAAACCCAGCAAATATGGGACAGATATGCGATTCACGGCAGTGCAGATGGGACTGACTTGCGATTCACGGCAGTTTAGGGAAACTATTTTTCAATAGGGCTTGATTTGCTTATATGGCAGAGTTTTGTTTTATTGATGTTGTGGGTGGTTTCTTTGTTGACTAAATTTTATGAAATTTAGCACAATATCTTTGATATGCAAAAGAATATTTAGGCCAAATTTGAGCATAATTAGTTATAGAAAACCCCTGACAATAATATAAACAAAATCTGTGAATGAATTGTTCATTTCTTGAAATTCAAACTGTGTATAATCCAAAAGCATCATTATCACAGAAAATTTGATGTTCACTACTCACAATAAAACAAAATTTCTATGAGATTTTTACAGCAGATGTGAAACATGATCACACCGACGTAAAACATCAATTTGATTTCAACATAATATCCTGTACCGCACATATTATGAGCGTTTAGTAACTAGGAACAACTTTCTTCTATTGACATTCATTACTCCGATTTCAGTCCCCAAAATTGTCGCATATCACGCTTTTCCGGGTCTGCCGATGGCAATTAAAGAATTACGTATTCAGCTGATAATGTAGCTTGGGCAATGCTTTCCTTCTGACATCCGCTAAAAGTGCAAGTGAGAGTTCTGATCTGAGGGCAAGCATTCTACTTGTTGAGTAAATTAAGGGCAAGTTTCTTTTCCTTGCTTGAGTATACAACTCATCAACCAATGACAAACTCGTTGATGTAAAAATAACCAAAAATCTAAAATCCAGAGGCGTCGCGTGGTCAATTCTTCAACCTGTGCCGGTGATATTTTTTCAAAATTATATTTGTTGTAGAAAAAAGTTAAGAATTCAATGAGGAAAATAATGACGCTTCTCGTATCAAAATTAAATATTTTGAGAAAAACCTTGACCTGAAAAAGGAACCTGAAATGACACATTCAATCATAAACGATCCCATATGTTTCTGAACCTTTTTTCGAAGAAAAGTTTCTTCTAAAAACATTAGCCAAGCCATTCTAGTAGATATCATCTTAACCTTCCTAATGCTTTAGAACAAAAGTTAAGCACATTGTGCATTAGTCCATTTGGAGCCAAGATTTTATCGCGATCACAAAAACTCTTTGTAGCATTTAAAGGCTTACAGAAGATTTTTCATTCTTGATTTTGCATCCATAATTGCCAGGATAGATTGTTACAGGTTGTTACGGAGATCCTGAAATATTTTCCGCGCCAAATCCGCGTCGAATAGGTTCAATTCGCGCCAATTCCGCGCGACATGAACTATCCATTCCGCGCCAAATCCGCGCGACTATGAACTAAATTCTGAGTAAATATCAATATTTTAACGCAATGAAATACACAGGGGAACAAAATTAAAACTTTTGCGGGTCCTCAGAACCAATTGATGTGTCTTCAGTAGATTTTGGCTCGCTGAATCCGAATCTGTCTCAGATATGCTCTCTAACATCATCCAAATTCTTTGAGATATAGCCAGATTACTACTCGCTAATTTGAAGAAATTGGCATTTTCGAAGGACTTTCTATGAAGTATATAAACATAATTTTAGGTCAATCAATATCCGAAACGAGTATAAACATTGATAAGTGATCTGGCGACCAATTTCCATCAGATTTGCACGTCATCAATTGCTTTTCACTCGGTTTTCCTGAATTTCTAAGTTCAGTGAATTTAATTTGTAATATTCCATGCAAGTTGTTTTTCAAAACTTGTATGCAAAAACGCCTCACTCCCAGTTCGAAGCCACCAAAATTCAACAACATGCGACCAGAGTGGAATTGCTGGGATATGAAAATGTTGGAATGAAGCATAGAGGATACTGGTAAGTTTGTAAATATATGTTTTACGCTTACTTTTAAATAAAAAATATTGAAGTTGTGCTAGGAAATATAGTGCGAATATGATGATCCAGAAAGTTCTTTCTTTTTATCAATAACAAGGAAACAGATCGGATTGCAATTTGAACAAATTCAAATCCTCCTACTGGATCCCCACTACCAGAGCATTCAAGCCACATTGACTCAATAAAAATACACTCCAGCACTAGGGAAAATAAGTTGAAATTTGAATATGCTGTAATCTCGCATCGTAAATTTTCTCATTTATGCCGTTGTTTTAGAGGAAATATCAGAGTGCAGAATTGGCGGATCATCCAAATCCATATGCGCGTCGGGTAACTGTACATGTTGAACAAGCACGGTGAAGTGGAGCGGAGTTTTTTTCTGGCGCATAACCTTGCGTCCCAGCAACATAACAAAGCTTGATAAAATCTAGTGAACTTTTTCTTCCCGTTTCACTGACCATAGATAAAAGAAATTGCATTGGAGATTATTGCAACATTCACGCAGCATTTTCTTTAACGCGAATCAAAATGAAAAGTCCCCACGCAACGATGAAGGTTGTTGACGTTTTCCTGGTTCTGTTATGGCGTGCAGCTGCCAACGTCAGCTTCAGCTTGTATGCAATCATACACAAGAACGTTCGAATGCAATTTATCGATTCGTTGATTGATTTTGCTAATTGATAGTTTTCCGCCCAAAATTCTATCATAGGAATATTGGAATGATCATAAATAGCAGAAATAAATCAAAATGTATAGAATTGCGTACAGTTCTCCCTATCACTTGCTTTTATTCTGAATGAATATAATAAAGGAGCTTCCAATTGGCGAGTAAATACAATTCATACCACTTGGAGCAATTATAAAAAATTATCGCGCCGCCATAGGAAATACAATATCATATTTATATTCAATAGAACTTACTTCAATGAAAAACATATTATTTTTTGCTTGGACAAACTATTAGGGAATGGTTCGGTACTTCATCCGCTACAGCTCCTATTTCCCTATCCCATCAAAAACAAAGTGCCAAATGAAAAGGAATTTTGGTTGGGGTCTTATTTTTTGATGATTTTTTTCACCAGTGAGCACGCGTGATAGCAAAAAGAAGCATGACGAGATTGGTGCCTGCTATTTCTTTTGTTTTGCGGGTAAGATGAATATATGTTCAGTGAGATGGAAAACGGAACAGTTCTACCTATATTGAATTCTTTTTTACTTTCCTCTCAAAAACGTTTTCTTACAGAATATAACACAGGCTTGTATACAAGTCTTCGAGGTGGCTTGCATAAAAAACATATTTTTAAATGACTTTTACTTACTAAAATTGTAGATAAATCACACTCTTTATAAGCTTTAACCTGTTCAAAATGCACACATTTCGAAAGATAAGATGTTTGTGATCCATTTTGGACCTTGCGGATTGACTAGTAATTCTTTGTTAGTAGGGTTAACGATGGCTGTTCCAAAATGCCTCAAAATCATTGATTTTATTACGACATTTATTGAGGTATATCTCAAAATCTGACGTGTTAGAGCAAATCTGAAGTCAGATTCGGATTCAGCGAGCAAAAATCTATTTGGGACACATTATTTGGTGTTAGGGACAAAATCTTGTTGAGCTGTGATATCAATGCTTTAACGCAATTTACTTAACGCCTTCTCTTTAAGTTTGGTTTTTATAATATTCTTATTCTACAATGGCTATACATTCCAACAGGAACTTGGCCTGTTTTTCAACCCCATATTTCCTACTAGCATTTTTCTCTACATACCAAGTAAATCCTGCAGATAGTATTACAACTCACTCTTAGATGGCCATATTCACCACTTCAGAAGTGCTTGAACCTAATGTTGAATTCGTGTTTAAACCCGGGTCAGTGCCAACCGGAACCCTGAATAAAAAAACATTTTCAGTTCCATCTGTCATTGGATATGTTGGTGTGCGTAGTATCGTGTTTGTTTTGATTCGAAACGATATGATCCAGATGATCGCGGATATCCAGTGCACTGGCAGTGCGTTGGCCTTGACCAATCAGATCATGGTAAATAAACAAATATGTTCAAGTGCGTGGAACTGATTTTATGGTGGAGAGTGGAATTAACTTCTTGGCGGATATAACAGGGGAACTGCTCCGGAATTCATCTCATGGCTCTGATATTCATCCCATCAAAAGCAAAGCAAACGGAAAGGAATTTGGATTGTTTATTATTTTTGTGATCTTTTTTCAGCAGGAGCACGCATGTTGACAAAAAAAGAGGTTAACGAAATTGGTGCTGTATTGTCTTTGTTTCGATGAGATGAATATATTTATTTTCAGTGAGATGGAGATCGGAAAAGTTCCCCTCACGATTTAATTATATTCAATGATCCCATGCACATTTTTTATATCAAGAATTCCAAGTATAGAATTCATGTAAAAAGAGATTTTATATTTTTACAAAAATCATCTGTTTCTTACAAAAGTTTTTTTGGAGAACACTCAGAAGCTAATGAAATTAAAATTCTCCAGGACTCACTTAATTTTTTTACCGAGCTACCTCTCCTGATAAATAGGTAGCCTCACACCTCGGGAAAATTTTCCGCCGGATTTCGGGCCCTGTGCATTAATCTTTCAAGAATCTCCCGGAGGAATTGCTCAAGTTGTACTTCCGGGGAATTTATGTACGAAACTTGCGGAGCACTCCCTGAAGGAAACTTCTGAGGTAAAGTTTCTTGTATTCTAGAAGGAGTCCCTGAAGCTGAATTATTGGTAGGAATTTCCAAATTAATTCCTGAAGCAAATTCTCAAGAGAAAATCCTGGAAACAGTATTCAAAGATATTCAAGACAGAAGAATTCCCAAAGGAATTCATTCTCGAAAGGATCCCTTGAAAACATATGGTGGAATGCCTAAAAATTCAAGAAAGAACTACCGAATGAAAGAATGTCTGAGGTAATTTCTGGCAGAATTCTTGAAGAAAAATTCTAAAATGCACGAAAGAGTTTTTGGAAGAATTCCATAAGAAATAATTCTATTCGGTATTCTCTCAATTATATTTTTTCTGACACAATTCCTAGCGGATTTTGTGAACGGGTTTCAAGGAGAATTCCAACCACATAATTCCATCCACTGACCTAATTTCTAGGACACAAAATGTGGAGGAAAAACCTGAATGAACTTATACAATACATAACTTCCCTAACAATTATTATTTTTAAACTGAATCTAGACAACAGTACTGGATTAATTTCCATTTAAAACTACAATTACAAATATCAGTTAATATCCTAAAAAAAAAAAGATTTTCAATGCGCAAATTTTATTTTAATAAAACAGACAGTTTCAAGCTTCCTTCTGCTTGTTTATTCCGCCTAAGTCCCACCCACCCACGTGGTTTTGACAGTTGAAATGCATTTGTATTGGTGAACCCGGTGCGAAAACCGTGAAACAACACAGAAAAGCGAACTCTGACAGCTTTGGGGTTGGAACTAGTGCGGAACCTAGTTCCAACCTGTTGAGTAAATAAAAAAAACACTTTGACAGCACTTAGGTTGGAACTTTTTTAAAACGAATTCGACATGAGTGAACAAGAACTAAACAGCCAAAACTATTTTAATAAGCACCGCTTTTTAAATGAGATGATGGTTTTGTTCCGTTATTGTCAGTTGATCTTTTGTTGATCGAACTTTATAAAGCTCGGCTCAAGATACATTTATATACAAAAAAAGTTAAAGTCAGTTTAAATCATAATTGATTTGGTAGATAAACTTATAAGAAAAAATAATTCCCTGGGGAATTATTCTGGAAATTCATTTTGGAATTTTGTAGTAAGTTCAAAGAAATTCTTCAAAACAACTCTGCAGAAAATCTTTCAGAGCCTGCTTTCTGTGAAAATGTCTTCATGAGTTCCTGGTGGAAATCGCTTAGAGATTCTTGCAGAAATCGAATAAATCGCACGGATATCCTCTCCAAAATTTCCTTTATAACTTCTCCGGATTTTAAATGCTGCAAAAATCTTCTTTAGGCTGTGGAAATTAATTTCTTACAATTATTTACCCTCAAGGCTCCTTATGGAGAATTTTTTTAAAGGTTTCTTCGTTTTCTGTTGATAATCCTGTAAAATACCACCAGAGTTATTCAAAAACATCGCATAAAAACATTATAAAATAACTTCTTTTGAGAATCATCTTCCTTATTTTTCAACGGCTTTCTGCGGGAAGCACTTATTAAAAATAAAGCAACTGCATCCAAATCCAAAATCGAAGAACATTTTTATGTTTTTAATTGGTGAATAAAACCCTTATTCGTTCCTAGATGAATGTTATGAAAGCAATATAAAATGTTTCAACACTATGAAAGCATTCTGACGAAAAGAGCTGTGAAAGAAATAACCAATCAGATACTGAAGCAAGTATCTCAGAATGACAAAGAAATTGACAAAGGTGAAAAATTGGTGTTCACGTCCTTCAATAGAGCATGATGTGTGATGTTTTAGAATGAATTGAAAATGGCAAAACAAGGGCGTCCCTCTCAACTTATAACATTTTGTTTAAAAGAATGCTTAAGAGCAGAGCATAAAATATTCACTTTCATGAAGCACAGTCGCTCCGAGTTTTGACAATCGTGTTTGGATTATTCAAAACATAGAATGACTTACTTCCAGTTTTAACTTCTTCCATGAACTCATTCAGTTGATTATCATTACCATCATCATTGTAAGGCGTTCAGTTTATACGATTATTCATAATAATTTAGTGATTTTCAAATAACATACTCACTGGACCCATATTCATTCTGAAAATTGACGGTGCAGAGTCCGAATATGAATATGTTTAGAAGTTGAAGTGACAAAAGAAGGCCGATGGGCAGCTTCATAAAAAAAATAATCGAATATTTAAAAAAGTATAATACATGCCATTTAATAAGGGCTTGGATATATCCGAAAAATAATGTTAAAAAGCCTTCAAAACGTAAGTTTTGTTCTCAACAACAACATTTGCCAACAACAAAAAATAAAGCCCATCAAAATGACTCAAAAACTTATTTTCAAATAAACGTCTCAGATTCAAGCATTTTATTTATTAAAATTTTCACCTAAATCTAAATCCGCGCCAACCAATGCGCGAAACCCTAAAAATCGAATTCTGTGAATCTGCGCCAATCCATGAAAAACTGTGAAATCCCGCGTAGTCGTAAAAAACTCTGTTATTACGAAACTACGAACTTTTGGAATTGGTCATTTTACGGATGTTCCAGATCTTCCGAAGGACCGTTTCTGGAACATTTTGGAACTATCCAGAAAACTTTCACTAGTAATTGCACCCACAATTCGCCAGGATGGCTGTACTAAGGCGAAAAATTGGCAAAGCTCTTGGGTGAATCTTTTAGAATTGGCCATTTTACGGATACTTCCGGATCTTCCAGAGGTCTTTCACATGATCGCTCAAGGGATAAAAATTGCCGAGAAAATGACGGGGTACAAGATAGCAAACACAGAGCACATATTTGCAAGCAATTTAATGTTTCATAACGCGAATCTCGAAAATAAGTTGCCAAATTGAGAAGCCTAAACAGTACCTCTTTAGTACAGGTTCCCCGAGGGCTAGAGAGGTCAATTTTTTTAAATTAATCACCCCATGGGCTTATTCTAGAAACCTATAGCTCTCTTATGTTGCCTAAAGAACGAAAATCGGTTGAAATTTGAGTTTTTGTGATCGTGATAAAATCTTGGGTCCAAATGGACCCCAATGCACAATGTGTCACTTTTATTGTGGCGCCGCTCCTAGATGTCGCTGGAAGCTGATTTTCTCAGAGCATCATAGTTTCCAAAAGTTAGGAAGAGGCAGAATTTTTCTCGTTGCGTTACAAAGTTACAGCTACAGTGTTTTTTTTTTCTTCCTAAGCAATGGAGGGGGAATCTGCTCAACAGACATCCTGGGTTGTCCAGGAAGTGCGGGGTTAGGGATCACCTCCAACAGCAAATGAGGGAGGCAGGACTACATCCCCGACCCGCTAAACCGTTTCCATTGCAGCAGGGACTTTGTCCAAGGGCTTGACGACCCCTCCCCATGGCCACTGCGAGTTAAACCGGGACCATCGTCCCTAACCCCTAATCCCAAGGCGTCAAGCGCCCCGCGCCGAGGAGGGGCTTGGCCAGGGGGGTGAACTAATGGGCTAGGCCTTTAACCCAAATCATGAGCTCGGCCTTTCACGCCTGTGGGATACCTGGGCACCCCCCACAGTAATTGTCCTTACCGCGTCATGCTGGGTTCTGGCGTGGTGGACGTCTTTTCCCGAGCAACTCGTAGGACCAAAATGGAAAACCAAGGCAATTCTTCAACTAGTGGTAGTAGTGTAGGCGACAACCCCTTCGCAAGAGTTGGGTTGTTCAGGTCTCCGCCTAGGAGGCCAGAGGCAATAGTCGGCAGCTCAGTGCGCAGAGCCAGCGTGGGTCACTCAACCTTCCTCTCGGCTAGAAAAACGCCGGTAGGGGTTATTGACAGCCCATGGCTTGTGGAGGCGATGAACCGCAAACGCGATGGGCTGGCCTTCGAGGTGGCGACGGAACAGCTGGACGCCATCATTGACTTTGCGTCATCGAAGCATATCAGCAAGGACCTCAAGAGGAGCTTGCACAAACTTCGAAAGTCGATGCTGGACGCCAAGCTGGAGAGGGCGGTCGGACGGCCAAGTGTAAACCCGTGAAATCGGTGGAGTCGAGGTCTACCCAGACTGAGGCCCAAGGATTCGCGGATTCCGGGCAAGGTCGAATCGACCGAAGGCGTGCCAGCGAAGACGGTGGTGCCAAAGTCTACCCAGACTGAGGCTCAAGCATTTGCGGGTGTATTGTTGGGGGTGACTGCCCAACGGAGCAGACACAAAAACGGGGAGACAGTCTTCCAGGGGATGAGCTCCTGGGGCCGCTCCAAACGCGGAGGGTTACTACCCGAACAAGGGTAGTGGGGCTGGAAGTTGAACCCCGGCCAGGTACCTAAAACCGGGGAGGAAGGACCTGGAAAGTCCGGTCCACTTAGGAAAGACGGTGGCAGGTTACGGCAGGCTGAAAGTTCTCAGCCGCACCAGACCAGGGAAATAGAGGGGATGACGCCTCCTGGACCCTGGTCAAGAACAAACAAGAGGAAACCGAAGACGTCAAGGGCCGAAAAAGGCCCAGGCGAATGAGGGTAGAAAGAAGTTCAGGGTAGGCGCCCATCGCTCCAGGGGCGATGCCCCAGTCATCACGGCGGACGAGGCTGGGTACTGGATGTTTTGAAGGCGATGAGGAGTGACGTCAAGCTCGGTGAACTTCGGCGCCGACGTACGTCGAATAAGACGTACCCGGATGGCGAGATGATCCTCGAGCTGAAGCGGGGCGTCTGCAAAGGGCGCCGCCTACAAGAAGTTGGCGGAGGAAGTCCGGCGAGACGGTCAAGGTGAGGGCAATTTCACGACGGAGGTGAATCTAAGGGTTAAAGACCTGGACGAGATCACCGGAAGTCGAAGAGCTCGTCACGGCACTGCGGCGACAGTGTGAAGTGGAGACGCCCACCGCAGCCGTTCGGCTACGGAAAGGTCCGCAGGGACGCAGGTGCGCTTGGTTCGGCTATCTGCAGCGGACGCCCAAGGTAGTTAAGTTAGGGATGCGCCGTGGGGTGGTACGGTATACCCTGTGGGCGGCTACGAGCAACCCGAAGTTTCACTTCATGCCTGGAACCGGGGCACAAGCAATGGGACTGCAAAGGCCCTGACAGAAGCAAGCAATCTGCCGACGCTGCGGATTGAGGGACATAAGGCACAATGCTGCACGAACCCTTCCAATTGTTTGATTTGTTCCAGCAAAGCTGTGAACAGCAAGCACCCTATGGGGGTCTGATGTGCCCGGCGTTTAAGCTGCGCTGCAAAATCAAAGTGCAGGTAACGCAGCTGGCTTGCTCGGCCTCGCCCGAGTGTTTGGTGTGCGCAGGTTTAGAGGAAACGGCAGAACACGTGTTGTTCCGTGTGCTCACGTTTTCGTGCAATGCGTGACCCACATGTTTATGGTCTGGACACTACCCCGGACAACCTAGTTCGGAGGATGTGTAAAGATGAAGTTGGCTGAACGCTGCCGTTTTGTCGGCTATCGCCCAAATCGTCTCGGAGCTGGCATAAGGTGGTGCGTGGACTCAAGGATGGCTAGTTCAGGCGCAAATAAGAGGTGGTCCAAGGGATCGGAGTCGGCTTCATGGGTCATACCGGTGGTCATGCTCTGTGGTCGAACTCGATCCTTTTATCGAACAAGTGGTCGCGCGAAGAACAACATGGTACCGTCGCTTTCACGGCGTCGGTCAATCGGGCGGGTTCCGAGCCCGAGGACGGAAAGGGGTCCTCGTCAAGGCTGGGGCAGGCGTAGGCACCGCGTCGGCAAGTCCCTCTGTGTGCTGGCGAATAGGCCCTATCGCAGAAAGGTCAATTTGGGGTGCACGCGGCATCATCTTGATACCAGTCGTGCAGAGGGAAGCAGGCGCAAAGTCGACCCTTCCCACCTTCCGAGGACATAGGGCCACCTGGAAAGCCGGCAACGCGCTGGCACGATACCATGGTGTTCTTCTAAAAAAGCTAGTTACTATGTTCGGTGCTGCAAGGACACGCAGCTAACCTCGAGGGTGCGTTGTGCCCTGGCCCCCCTTTGAAGCATTACTTTCTGGTTGTACCGAAGGGACTATGGGCTTGGCGGCAATGGAAACGGTTTAGCGGGTCGGGGATGTAGTCCTGTCTCCCACGGTTATCCCTAACCCAGCACTTCCTGGTCAACCCAGGATGTCTGTTGAGCAGATTCCCCCTCCCCCCTCCATTGTTTAGGAAGAAAAAAAAAACCGTTTCCTTTGCCGCCAAGCCCATAGTTCCTTCGGTACAACCAGAAAGTAATGCTTCAAAGGGGGGCCAGGGCACAACGCACCCTCGAGGTTAGCTGCGTGTCCTTGCAGCATCGAACTTCGTTACTCGCTTTTTTAGAAGAACACCATGGTATCGTGCCAGCGCATTACCGGCTTTCCAGGTGGCCTTACCACGCCCTATGTCTTCGGAAGGTGGGAAGGGTCGACTTCGCGCCTGCTTCCCTCTGCACGACAGGTATCAAGAATGATGATGCCGCGTGCACCCCAAATTGACCTTTCTGCGATAGGGCCTATTCGCCAGCACACAGAGGGACTTGCCGACGCGGTGCCTACGCCTGCCCTAGCCTTGACGAGGAACCCTTTCCGTCCTTCCTCGGCCTGAACCCGCCTGGAGTTGCCCGACGCCGCGAAAGCGACGATACCATGTTGTTCTTCGCGCGACCACTTGTTCGATAAAAGGATCGAGTTCGACCACAGAGCATGACCACCGGTATGACCCATGAAGCCGACTCTTGGACCACCTCTTATTTGCGCCTGAACTAGCCATCCTTGAGTCACGCGCCACCTTCTATGTAGCTCCGAGACGATTTGGGCGATAGCCGATAAAACGGCGTTCCAGCCAACTTCATCTTTACACATCCTCCGAACTAGGTTGTCCGGGGTAGTGTCCAGACCACATGTGGCAAGCATGTGGTCACGCATTGCGCGAAAACGTGAGCACACGAACAACACGTGTTCCGCCGTTTTCTCTAAACCTGCGCACACCAAACACTCGGGCGAGGCCGAGCAAGCCAGCTGCGTTACCTGAACTGTGATTTTGCAGCACGCTTAAACGCCGGGCACATTGAACCCCCCATGGGGTGCTTGCTGTTCACAGCTTTGCTGGAACAAATCAAACAATTGGGAGAGTTCGTGCAGCATTGTGCCTTATGTCCCTCCAATCCGCAGCGTCGGCAGAGATTGCTTCTGTCAGGGCCTTTGCAGTCCCATTGCTTGTGGCCCGGTTCCAGGCACTTGAAGCAAACTTCGGGTTGCTCGTATATGCCCACAGGGAATACCGACCATCCCACCTTGACGCTCCCTAACTTAACTACCTTGGAGGCGTCCGCTGCAGATAGCCGAACCAGTGCTACCTGCGTCCCTGCCGGAACTTTCCATAGCCGAACGGCTGCGGTGGGCGTCTTCACTTCACACCGTCGCCGCAGTGCCGTGACGAGCTCTTCGACTTCGGTGATCTCGTCCAGGTCTTTAACCCTTAGATTCACCTCCGTCGTGAGTGCCCTCACCTTGACCGTCTCGCCTAGGACCTCCTCCGCCAACTTCTTGTAGGCGGCGCCCTTTTGCGAGACGCCCCGCTTCAGCTCGAGGATCATCTCGCCCATCCGGGTACGTCTTATTCGACGTACGTCGGCGCCGAGTTCACCGAGCTTGACGTCACTCCTCATCGCCTTCAAGACGTCCGAGTACTTAGCCTCGTCCGCCGTGATGACTAGGGCATCGCCCCTGGAGCGATTGGCGCCTACCCTAGACTTCTTGCTACCCGCATTCGCCTGGGCTTTCTTTTCGGCCCTTGACGTCTTCGGTTTCCTCTTGTTCTTGACCAGGGTCCAGGAGGCGTCATCCCTATAGATGTCGTAAAATAGTAACTAATCGATTACTCTCGATTCTTATCGATTATTGAATCGATTAATCGTTGGGTAGTAATCGATTAAAAATTAATCGATTATCACAACGATGAATCGATTTATCGAAGTAATCGCTTAATTTGCGACATTCTTATGATGTCGTAAAATCCCGATTAATCGATTAGTAACTAATCGATTACTGTTGATTCTTCTCGATTATTGAATCGATTAGTCGTTGGGTAATAATCGATTCAAAATTAATCGATTATCACAACGATTAATCGATTAATCGAAATAATCGATTAATTTGCGACATCTCTAGTCATCCCCCTCTATTTCCCTGGTCTGGTGCGGCTGAGAGCTCTCAGCCTGCCGTAACCCCTTACCACCGCCTTTACTGGGACTTTACTGGGTTTTGGAGGTACCCGGCCGGGGTTCAGCTTCCCAGCCCTTGTCCCTACCCTTGTTCGGGGTTGTAACCCTTCGCGTTTTGGAGCGGCCTGGTTATTTATATCGCTTGTAAACACTTTCCTTCCCACGACTTTTTTCAAAGATTTCAAAAGGAAGGAATCACCTTCGAGAAAAATGCTAGATCAAAAGTTATTTGGCATCGCAAAAAATAGTGGAAAACAAAATCAATAGTTACATTTTTTTAAGCAGTCGCTTAAAAATATAAACTTGGCCTCTTAGTTTTATTTATTCTGTAATAAATCTGAAACAAAATCCTCGCAAAAATTCAAAACGGTCATTTAAATGGTCACCAAATCCGTAAAAATCGCGAAATCCGCGTGTTAGTAAAAATATGTTCTTGTTAAACTGCCTGCTGATATTTGCGCCTCCCTATCAATAGCGCTCTCCCTGTTGGGGTCTTCAGACCTAAAATGAATGATTGGTGTCCATTAGGAGTGTCGCTTAAGTCATCTGCTAACCATTTCGAAAAGCGTTAAAAAGATAATTCGATAAACACTATGAAAATTTTGGTTCCTGTTTTCTTAAAATAATTTTATTTTGCACGAAGTTGCTAAGCCTAATTTAAATGTTGACCATATTTTGCCTATCTCAACCTTTGCACAAACGTTGACCATGACAATGTTACCGAAAAAGTATTCCACTCGATAGAAAACCTGCGTCGTTGATTCAACCTTGCTCGTTTAGGTTTTCCAAAAATACAACGCAACTGAATAAAAAATCTGCGAGAACCCAAGGTCAACGCCAATCGTTTGAATTTTTGATTAACATTAATTATTGATTGATGTAATTATTGATTAACATTAATAAGAGATCATAGTTTTTCTTTTACGTTAATTTTCGCAGGACTATTTACTCACTGGTGAGACAACCACCGACAACCAGCGAGTAATATAGTATCGACATGCTATCGTTATGATTTTTCTTACCTTGACCATATTGGCATTGATGTAGTCAGTCTCGCCTCGCTTCAACACGATTCGTGAATGGTCATAAGGTGACACGTCCCGATACCTGTTCAGTCGCCTGTTGTCCAACTTCTTCGATTCATTTGTGGAAAAATCTTTCGACCGTGCTTCCTGTTCGCTCTTCTCCCGGATTTCCTGGAAAAAATAAGAAGAAAAAGTATGAACACAAATAGAACATTAAATTTCGACATCGGTTGTTGCTGAGCTGAGCTAGAAGCTTATGTGGAATATATAAACAGTTTGAGCAGTAATCGTTTGCTAATTGGGATACGACTGCATTCCAATTTAATCGAAAGACGTTACGATCATTTTAACAACCATTTGTTGAACTATGGAAATCTTTACCGTCAATCAAAGATATGTTAACCTGTCAAGAAAAAAATTGAAAAAAAAGTTGAAACAACATATTTCGATCCAATCAGTATAATACCCCTTACTAAATGGCATCACAACTAAAAACCCCAACCAGCAAATGATCGCTGTACAAACAAATTCGAACCGAAGTGCTAATGTGCTTGTACATATATTTAGAACGGGAGAACAATAACATTTGAATAAAGCGCGAAAACTGAAAGTTTAGCAAATGGCAAGTGTCAATTCAATCAAAATTAGATTGAGGATATTCCGTTAGCATGTAGTGGCCTAGATGGTTTCGTTTTGTTTGCTACATCAATGTTTTCGCTATTGCTTGGAACGGTATCGTTAGTACGACCACAGAAGCCTCGTCATATTTCGATGGAAAGCGAGCTGTACCGTACGTAGGTACTTATGGTGGAGAACGGCGATGACGACAAGCATTTTTTCGAATACAGCAGAGGAAAACAAATGAGACGCTTGAGTTGTTCGTTTCAATGCATTAGCTACACATAGCTACTAGAACTCGTTAAACAGAAAAGCGATGTTTGGTATACCTGGTATCGTATACGAGTATCAACCAACGGGAGACTTGTTATTCACTATTTTAAATTCAAATTCAATTTACAGGGCTGGTAGTGATCAATGCCGTTCAAAATAGTGACTTTAGTGACCAACGCTGACGAAAAAAGAGACCAAATAGTGACTTTCGGTTGTAGAAAAAGTGACCAAATAGTGACTTTTGGATAAAATTAATAACTAGATAGTGTATTACAAGTTGCTACATTAAATTATGTTTATTATTTAAACTAAGATTTTGCAGCAAGATCTACACTGCCGCTAACCGCAAGTCGAGCACATCTGTATATGGGCCTCCATATACAGATGTGCTCGACTTGCTGTTAGCGGCAGTACAGCATTGTGAAAATGTGAGTTTCGAAATTACTGGTAAAACTAGAAATGGAACTTCTTATGATAATAAGCAGGAAATTAAAAAAATAAAAAGTCTTTCCAGAGAATTTCTAATAATGATTAACATTGATAGCTATGCATAACATATAACATATAACATATAACTATAACTAACATAGTAATACAGCGGTTTAATAACAAATTCTTGAAGATTCAGTGCAGCGCTCTAGCCAGTGCCTCACCACCGCACAATGGTCGGAACCCGTGATTTGATGAACTTAATTGTTTTGTGCCCAAACGTCTGATGTGATCTAAATAGTGTCTTCAGAGAAAAAAATCACAAAAATATTGCCCATATTTGAGTGGATTTTATTTTTCAATAGTACCTACTATTGAAAAAGTTGAAAATCTAACTTTTTTCATGAACGTGATAAAAGAAAAGTTTCTTCGGCAAAGTTTTAGATCTAGCAAAAATATGACATTTTGCTATAAAAACTTTTTTCCTACGATGAATACTTTTGGAGCTATAAGCGTTTTTTATGGAAACTCCCTTAAATTCAGAATTTTTAGTATAACTTTTTTTCTAAACAAAACTCAGATTTGCGATGTTCTACAAAAATGTGAGCACTAAAAAACTACGCGTTTTGATAAATATAAAACTTTGCTACGACAACTATATCAAAAGTTATGAAACTTTTAAAGTCAATTTTACACTGATTTCAATTGCGTATAGGGGAGAAGGTGGCAAACCGAATCACAATGTCAAGTACTATTCTGAAAGTTCAGACTTCATACTATAAAGTAGTGAAAGTTTCGTGAGTGCCAATTCATAAACGAAGAATTGGCGTAATTCAAAAGTAAGGAGTTTTCTTTAGAAAAATACACTATTTTTCAAAAAGATGCGTATAGGGGATGCGTACACCGGGACACAATATTAGGCACATTTTAGAAAGTTTTCATTCTATAGTTTATAGGTGTGAATGTTTGGTGAGTGCCAATTTACACATAAATAACTAGAATTGTAACAACAGTGTCTCACCTTTGACAACTTGTGCTTATTCTGCGTCTCGTATGAGGTGAAGCGTTTCGAATGAAGTGACAATTGTCGATACCTCCCATCTGAAATACACGGTCGTTTTACGTGAGTTGTGTCGAAATCGACAATTCTTGGGCCATTCGAGACGCAGAACAAGCACATCTACTTCGTTAATTTCATATGCATATATGGGTATATACGTACATCGAAGAAGTTATGACCTTTCTCGACCTATACTGCCGTCATACGCATATTTGTCCCATGTTTGCTGGGATTCCCTATGTACATGGGACAATTATGCGTAGAACGGCAGTATAGCGGTTAGATGTTTGACTGCAATGTCGATATGGCGGGTTCATTTGGCGGTCTAGTCAAATAAATTTTCTTATGGCATAAGAGTACTATTAAGCTAGTTTCTTGGATATACAAATGCATAAATAGTAGATTGGTATAGAATCCTGGAAATTGGTAAATATGAAATTACTTAATAAACATTGTATAAGTAGTTATGTGTAGTGGTGGATGTCACAGAAGAAGACAGGGAGAGAGATGGCAAACATTGTCGAATAGTTATGTGATAGCTTGTGCTGCAGTGCTGCAGTAGTGATAGCTATTTCGTGGGTGCTACTTAAGTGAATAATTATGTTAAATATTTATATATTTTTAAGCCACATTTATTAAATTGTCTATTGGAAGACAGATGGCGCTTCAACTTTCTTGTGAAAATAATATTGATATCATTGATTTTTTAGTCAATGGGAGATCAACAACATCCCATCTTCCAGGGCCGGATTTAGCCGGAAGGGGGCCCCGGGGCCGACAGCTTGTGGGGGCTCCAAAATGTACAAAAAAAGTTAGTTTTGATACATAATATTTGTGGGGGCCCGGGTCCATGGACCTCCCGCCCCCCTTCTAAATCTGGCCCTGCTTCCGTATATGCATATAAAATTACGGAGAAGAGTATAATAATGTCCTGTGGGGGAGAAAAGGTTTAAAAAATGTGCGTGTCAAGCTGAGCCGAGATCTAGCTGACAGTGCAAGCCAATTCTCTAAGGCAACATAACAACGCAGAACAAAATTTGGCCTTTCAGGTGGCGCACACTTTGATTGTTATTTTCTTGTTTTAAATTTATTTGTTGTCTGACGACAGTATTCATTTAATTTTATGCATTTCGAGGGCTCCCTCTCAGGTACTGTCGAAGCCGACCCTAGTGGTTTGTGTGTGAATTGGCACTCACTGAACCATCCCACCTTCAAACCATAAAGTAAAAACTTTCTAAAATGTGCCTGATATTGTGTCCCGGTGTGCCACCCTCTCCCTTCTACGCATCTTATTGAAAAATAGTGCATTTTTCTAAAGAAAACTCCATATTTTTGAATTACGCCAATTCTTCGTTTATGAAATGACACTCACGAAACTTTCACTACTTTATAGTATGAAGTCTGAACTTTCAGAATAGTACTTGACATTGTGATTCGGTTTGCCACCTTCTCCCCTATACGCAATTGAAATCAGTGTGAAATTGACTTTAAAAGTTTCATAACTTTTGATATAGTTGTCGTAGCAAAGTTTTATATTTATCAAAACGCGTAGTTTTTTAGTGCTCACATTTTGTAGAACATCACAAATCTGAGTTTTGTTTAGAAAAAAGTTATACCAAAAATTCTAAATTTAAGGGAGTTTCCATAAAAACGCTCATATCTCCAAAAGTATTCATCGCAGGAAAAAGTTTCTATAGCAAAATGTCATAATTTTGCTAGATCTACAACTTTGCCGAAGAAACTTTTTTTTATCACGTTCGTGAAAAAAGTTAGATTTTCAACTTTTTCAATAGTAGGTACTATTGAAAAATAAAATCCACTCAAATATGGGCAATATTTTTGTGATTTTTTTCTCTGAAGACACTATTTAGATCACATCAGACGTTTGGGCACAAAACAATTAAGTTCATCAAATCACGGGTTCCGACCATTGTGCGGTGGTGAGGCACTGGCTAGAGCGCTGCACTGGGTCATTACCAAGATTTGGGAGGAAAAAGTTTTGCAGCAGGAGTGGATGGAGGGTGTCGTGTGTACCATCTACAAAAATGGCGATAAGCTGGATTGTAGCAACTACCACGCAATTATATTGCTGAACGCCGCCTACAAGGTTCTCTCCCAAATTTTATGCCGCCGACTAACACCAATTGCAAGATAGTTCGTGGGGCAGTACCAGGCAGGATTTATGGGTGAACGCTCCACCACGGACCAGGTGTTCGCTATTCGCCAAGTACTGCAGAAGTGCCGCGAATACAACGTGCTCACACATCATCTATTCATCGACTTTAAATCCGCATATGGTACAATCGATCGGGACCAGCTATGGCAGCTAATGCACGAAAACGGATTTCCGGATAAACTGACACGGTTGATCAAGGCGACGATGGATCGGGTGATGTGCGTAGTTCGAGTTTCAGGGGCATTCTCGGGTCCCTTCGAAACCCGCAGAGGGTTACGGCAAGGTGATGGTCTTTCGTGTCTGCTATTCAACATCGCTTTGGAAGGGGTAATACGAAGAGCAGGGATTAACACGAGTGGTACAGTTTTCGATAAGTCCATCCAGCTATTTGGCTTCGCCGACGACATTGATATTATGGCACGTAACTTTGAGAAGATGGAGGAAGCCTACATCAGACTGAAGAGGGAAGCTAAGCGGATCGGACTAGTCATCAACACGTCGAAAACGAAGTACATGATAGGAAGAGGTTCAAGAGAAGACAATGTGAGCCACCCACCGCGAGTTGGCATCGGTGGTGACGAAATCGAGGTGGTAGAAGAATTTGTGTACTTGGGCTCACTGGTGACTGCCGAAAATGATACCAATAGAGAAATTCGGAGACGTATAGGAAATCGTACATACTTTGGACTCCACAAGACGCTCCGATCGAATAGAGTTCGCCGCCGTACTAAACTGACAATCTACAAAACGCTCATTAGACCGGTAGTCCTCTACGGACACGAGACCTGGACGATGCTCGTGGAGGACCAACGTGCACTCGGAGTTTTCGAAAGGAAAGTGCTGCGTACCATCTATGGTGGGGTGCAGATGGCGGACGGTACGTGGAGGAGGCGAATGAACCACGAGTTGCATCAGCTGTTAGGAGAACCATCCATCGTTCACACCGCGAAAATCGGACGACTGCGGTGGGCCGGGCACGTAGCCAGAATGTCGGACAATAACCCGGTGAAAATGGTTCTCGACAACGATCCGACGGGCACAAGAAGGCGAGGTGCGCAGCGGGCAAGGTGGATCGATCAGGTGGAAGATGACTTGCGGACCCTCCGTAGACTGCGTGGCTGGCGACGTGTAGCCATGGACCGAGCCGAATGGAGAAGACTCTTATATACCGCACATGCCACTTCGGCCTTAGTCTGAATAAATAAAGTAAAATTAGTCTGAATAAATAAATAATAATTTGATTGAACGAAAACTGATTTCCGGGTCAACTGATACGGTTGATCAAGGCGACGATGGATCGGGTGATGTGCGTAGTTCGAGTTTCAGTGGCATTCTCGAGTCCCTTCGAAACGCGCAGAGGGTTACGGCAAGGTGATGGTCTTTCGTGTCTGCTATTCAACATCGATTTGGAGGGAATAATACAAAGGGGAGGGATTGACACGAGTGGCACGATTTTCACGAAGTCCGTCCAGCTATTTGGGTAACTTTGAGAGGATGGAGGAAGCCTACATCAAACTGAAAAGCGAAGCTAAACGGATTGGACTAGTCATCAACACGTCGAAGACGAAGTACATGATAGAAAGAGGCTCAAGAGAGGATAACATAAGTCACCCACCACGAGTTTGTATTGGTGGTGACGAAATCAGTTGAAATCAAATCAAATCAGGTTGAAGGCAAGGTGGATCGATCAGGTGGAGGAGGATTTGCGGACCCTCCGCAGACTGCGTGTTTGGCGACGGGCAGCCATTAATCAAGCTGAAAGGAGAAGAAGTGTACTGCACAGGCCGCTCCGACTTTAGTCTGGAAAAAAAAAATTCTTTAACTTATTAAAGATCAACTTTCGAAAGTTGACATCAAATAAAAGAAAGAATCGAATAAACGAGTAAACATTTTTGCCCGGAAAGGGTCAATTGTTTTTACCTTTCTCGTATACTAAGTATATGTAAATGCTCGCAATCGACATGGAACGGGGTCTAGTTGTTTTCTATTGAAAATTGACCCGATCGGCCATAAAGTTTCGGAATTATTGATACAACAAGTTTTTTGCCAAAGCGTCCCCTCTTGGTGGAAAAATATCAAAATCGATTTTTCTCAAGAATGTTTGCAATGTATTTAAATCACCGCAAATAGCTATGAATTGATGGAAATAGTGAAATTATTCCCCCTAAAGTGCTATTTTGAAAATTATTTTGAGCTTTTTAGTGGAATGTCTTCACTTGTCATAAGACGAGTTTGTACCTTCCCATTGGATTCCACCACTTGATTGTACCTTGACAGATACGTATTTAGACCTCAGCAGTAAGGTCGTCTTCAGTGGCTCGTACTGTACGAGACATTGAAGACGACCTTACTGTTAAGGTCGAAATACTTATCTGTCAAGGTACAATCAAGTGGTGGAATTAAATGGGAAGGTAAAAACTCGTCTTATGACAAGTTCTCTAAAGTGTTTTTCTCATTTTTATAATGCACGAGAGAGGCACCACCAACGCTAGGTAGGTGCATCAATCTGGGTTTTTTACGTTGTGCATCTCTCAATATTTTAGCTTCCATCTTCTCCGCAAACTTCTTGTCACTCATTCCTTGTTTCCTGATGTTTATTTTTTTCTCATTCTATGTTTAGTTCTTGAGACTTATAGCCTGTTCAGATTACACCATTAATGACATAATAATTGGCGTTTCAGAGTAAATACGCTTTATGATGTCATTATTTACGTAATATTCCATACATTTTGCGCTGTCAAAAGATACCCGCTAAAAAGAGTCGTGAAGAATTTATTACGAACAATTATTACGAGAGAGCTTTCGTTCTAACTGGGATGCAGGGAGAAATTCAACAAAACAAAACTGTGACGCTTGTCGCTTGACGCTCTCTTTGCCAGAGAGAAAATTCTCTCTGTTTTCATTTCGTTTCGTAGTTGACAGTCATGCTCTTTCTGTCGCAGCAGGGTCGAATGTATGTTAGATGGAAATCTTCTGAGCGCTGAAGAATAACTCGGATTGTGATGGGTTTGAGGAAAGCATTTTATATGATGAAAAATACTTATTATACTTATTCAACATGAATTGTTTAAAAAACAGATGCTCTCTAGAATTAACATGAAGTATTTAACTTAAACCTAGATTTAATAGAACAAATCGAATAAATTTTCAAAGTTCAAGGGCTAATGCGGAAGACAATTTAAAACGTAGGAATGGTTGTAAAACGAATATATTTGATGAATAAACATGATTTCATAAATTGTATCAATTCTGCTCCTTGAATGGCTTAATATACTTTGGATTTCAACATTTTACACGTGGGACAACTGTACGATTTGAATGGGATGTATATATGAAGTAGAATAACCTTAAATAAAACATGGATTGGTAATGCATTAATTCATCCAAAATCCAGTTTAAATTATATCACATTCACACGATTCGATTTTGTTAGAAGCTGTATCATTGATTGTCGAGTAGAACGCAATGGTTCAGTTTCCATTTGAAAAAAAATTAAATTGCTGAGTTGCCCTTCATACATGGAGATACTGGTGGAAATACATTTTAGTTCGATAATATTTCTTGAAAATTGGTCCAATCGTCCTTTTTTTTTATTTGTGAGAATTCCCAAAAGTATCTAAATTTTTCTATCAAATCTCCGTTCGATCATAGTACAGAATCAAAATACTTTTTAAACTTAAAAATAAATTGAGGAATAGTCTGATTCCCCGAAGAACGGCGCACCCAACTAATGAATTATCATTATCCTTAATGGGGGCTTCAATTATCCTCCGAAAACCCCTTTCATATTTTTTTTATATTTTTTTTTTCGTAGAAACTTTGTTCAGAAAAAAATGTTCGATTGTCGCCACACAAATGCTTGATTTCGCAAATTAAATTTTAAAACTCTCCTTGAATTCAACCCTGTATTAGCGTGCAAATGAGCAAACATGGAAACGTCAAGATATATTATCTTGCTGCAGTCTGAACACTTCGTAATAATTGGATACCCTCTCACTTAACAAAGTCATAAATAGCCCAATCTGAATAGGCTATTATTTTACCATGACGACCAGCTATTCCGGGTGTAGTGAATTGATATCGGTTTGTTTGGTTGGTTTTTTGTTAAACATCCAGATTATATTATGGCATTGTACCTAATTATATATGCCAATGTTCTATTAATCCTTATGCTGGTTTCCGACTAAGCACTGTTCATTAATCTAAAACACTTCTCCAGTACAGGGTGACAGTACTAGTACCATGTGATAGAATCAAGATGTTAGCAACGAATGACGGGTGTGAGTTGTTTGCCTGAAACTGAACATAATTGCCCACACCCGACTACGGTCAGTAAAAGTCTCCAAAAAACTTGAGTCGTTTTGAAAATAATATCGATCAAGCATCTTCTTTAGGAATCTACAAGCTGCAACGAAATACTATTGACTTTTTCTCGGAGATTTCTCCAGAAACCTTCCGACACGTAGGTGGCATGTTGCTTTCCATCATCACTACTTGCTACTTTCAAAGAATTCTGACCATTTTCATATATTTTGACGAGGTCTTAGTTCCTGATAGTACACGGACGATGTAATGCATGTAGTACATGGTTTAATAAAATGAATATCTGGTGAGGTTTTTCCCGAATTGTTGTATAATTTCAAGAAATTCACGACTTTTTCCCGCATTTCCCAACTAACTGGCCACTTCGCAAAGGGTAGTTTAGAAAGTATGTAATAATCTAAATAGTAATAAAATAGAAAAAAAAGCCTCTCTTTTGGACATACGACCTATTTTCAAAACAATTGAGATTTGTGCTCGTTATATTTTTGTACGAATTTGCACACAATTTTCGGAAGACACTCAGAACATGATCCGGAATCGTGGTGGTACACTTACCCCTTTGTGTATATATCCCGAACAAAATGGTATTAGAAAGCGAGCATACAAGAGAGACAACAATGTCTACAAATCTTGGTTACGCGAAACATTCGACAAACTGACAACAACTTGCCGTTTATAGCGGCTATGGAGGCATAATTATGCGCGAATAATTTAATTGCGTAATAATTGATGTTATAAGAAAGATGCCAATAGCCTGATGTTTTAGAACAATAAAATTTGAAGTGGTTCTTCAACAATAAAGTCGAACAATGTGTACCAGTGTACTTTACCCCTTTCAAATGAACTTTGTTGAAGTACCATTTTACATGGAATCGCTCATCGATCATTGCAACAATATGCTGCTCCTCGAGAAAAGATGCATGTTCATGTGTACAATTAAGCACTTACGCAGAACAATTGAGTACACGATAACCGTTTCTTGTTAATAATAATAAATACCTACAGCGAAAGTCTAAAATAAATCCCTCCAAGAAGTAGGTAATGTGACTATTTCATGAAAGTTCCCCGGCACACACGCGAGCATGAAAGATTCCGACAAAACGCAGACAATAAATTCCTGCAAACCTTCGTGCCATGATGCCTTGGCCCGTATTGTACAGATACTAACTGAACCGATGTATCTGGTCAACCAACAACAATCCGACCAGACGCAAGCCCACGGAGCGTGTAACAAAAAAAAATGTAATGCAATTCGATTACAGAAACATGCATTTTGCCTGGTCGCGCGAGCAAGCTCTGCTGCCTCCACTACAACTACATTCACTTTGTTGCAAACCCTAGTGCTGCGGCACCACAAAACGGCGATCCCCAGAAGAATTACGACAGCCCGTGACTAATTTTTCCTCGAACTTGTTTATCCCTCCGTGACACTGGCCTCTCTCCCTCAGTTCCTAAAGATACCAAATGATCTCTTTCTTCGATTGTCTTTACGATGCATGAAGGGTACTTAAATATACCATCATCCTTCTATATAACTAACCTAATATTAGGGTATATGTTCCATTATTTATAACATGCTCCCATATCAATAACATTCACTTGATCCATGTGACTAACATAATCTTCACTTTTTTCGGATATGTCTCAATGTATTATACATTGGTTTATACAATTTTAGGTGGACTATTATATTAGTTATTTAGAAATAGCATTGGAAACGATTATTTTTTGTTGAAAGTTACCAAAATATCGGTATTAAAAAAAAAAACGAAAAATGGCATTTTTAATGCTTGCGGGAGATTTGATCCCCATATTGGGAGGCATTGATCTCTCTATGTGCTAAATATGTTTAGGTTCTTTCAAGTTTAACGAAAGGCCTAATTGGTTATTTTCAAAATTATAATAGGGGAAATGACGGCTTAGACTTGTCAGGGAGGTTTTTGTTAGCATTAGCATTAGCATTGTTACGGTGTAATTCGTAGATTGGACACTAGTGATACTCATGTTTTACTTTTGAGATCCTTATCTAGAATGCTATCAGAAATCAAGAAGGTGAGTGGTCCTTATTTTACTCTTAAACAAAAATAACAAAAGCATGAGGATTACTACTCCTGGCCACGCCCATCTTCCTCAGGGAGAGGAAGGAAGTGTTGATGTGGTACTTACTTAACGAGAGGCCACCCTCAGCATGGTCTTGCTTTGTAGCCGCGCATTTTACCGCACGGCTAAGGAGGGCCCCTCAATCTAATCGCGTGCGAGAATAAAATGTTTTGGTATTGAGTAAGGCATGTATTTTGGTTATCGAATAGAGTAACAATGACAAATAGAATACCAGTGGTCCCCAGCATACTTATTATCAAGGGCCGCACAGAAGTTTTGAGCTGTTGAAGCGTGCCGCTTGGATAATTTGTTTTTAGTTCATACATACTGCATGCAACTAAACATTTTATTCATGTGAAACTTTTAAAATATGTACTTGTAAGAACATTTCATTCTACAGGTTTTGTCACCGTGGCTAACTTCTAGTCTATAGTACCGTGTTTGCAGTAGAGGACAAGAGAAATTTTTTTACCGCCATGGATGGGCAACGTATTTTCTGAAGATAGGGTAACCGGCGGTAATGTTGGCCCTGGATGTAACATTGGCTCATCACGCAAATTAATCAATATTTCAGCGATAATACGTCGATTTGTAGAGATATTAATCACTGCTTCTTTAGAGAAGTGTATCAAACATATATCTGCTTCATAACTCTAGATTTATACACTTCATAAACTATTAAAAGCAATTATCTTGCGTGAAAAATCACTTTGACTCGGTTTTTTAGCAGCCATGTTTCGTTGACTTATGCAGGCTGGCTGTGTTAAAGTTTTTCTTTTGCCCCATAAAAGAGTTTTCTGAATGAACATACCTGCTTTCGCACATCAGATGAATGGATAACAACCACACTATGTCAGCTATCATTTTATTTCACAATTTCCATCAGTATAGCGACATAAATAACCAAAACTTTTTTGGACAATTTGTAGATGATGATTTGTAGCACTACGTTAGTATAGGTGAAACTCTGAAATCAAAACATTCTCACCAATAACCCGTACTGGAGAAAATGACCGAAAGCTGCAGATAGAATATCCGATGCTTGCGATTAGGTTGCCAAGAATTTTTGTAAAAACAGGTTAAGTTTCATTCGCAAATTACATACGGCTAAACTCAACCCACACCAAGCCTCTAGTAATGCTTCATGTATGGTAGGGTTCTAAAATTTATAAAGTCCTTAACGCTCAGACAAGAACCTTCCCACAACCTAAAACGTCATGTTGTTTGTAGATGGGCCCTCATGATGCTTTTCTCGAATCACGATATAATCGCTTTCATTCGCAGAACATACCAAAAATAATTGCCTACCTTACGGCTTCCAAACACGATTCAAGCAAGAGCGATTCAAGCATCAACCTTTCGTGGTTCGATACACCATTTTCTTCATAATTTCGCAAATAAATGATTCAATTAGTGTAAGAATATTTAGTTTTATCATCTTTCGCACGAATCCTACAAACATTTTCTCATTTAATAATGGAAAGATACAATGGATCGTATGTTTCATTAGATAAACTTTCAACGTCATTTCATGGGAATAATTTCAAGTCAAATTACTTGACAAATACCTTCATCATAATTTAGATTTATTATTGCTTGCAAAAAATATTTTGATCTGTAAAATGATACCGAAAAAGTATTCTTTCAACTCGGGAAGTTGAAACACGTGAGAGTTTTGAGAGGATTCACAACAGCTGATCTATATAGAGAGGAGTGGAATCAAACGCACGTACCAATAATGAAATTTCAATGCAGGCAGAGTTAAAAACAAGCATCCAATAATTGTATTTAAGAATAATTGTGTAATAATATCAGGTAGTTGGCACAGTTATAACTGTTTATGCACAGTACAAAGCAAGGAATTGCCTAAAGTTTTACATTTTTTTTTAATCTTTGATGGCCCTCCACTTGCCCCCGTACATAGTTTAAGCAAGTCGATTTATCATTTTGATATTTAGAATTCTATATTGTTTCAATTTTTTTTATATACTAATTATTTTACTCCATGTACGTCCATCATTACCTTAATTTTATATACACAGGATTTTGTTTTTACACGATTTTTTTTCGCTCGTATTTTTGATCGTGTGACTTCAATTTGTCACCAAACTCTTCGCAACATGTTTCAAAAAATCCAGAATAAATCAAAGAAAAATCGCATGATAATTAATATGCGTTAAACATTTAGGATGAGTGGAAAATTGAGAAAATGTAAATCGCGTAAAAACAAAATCCAGTGTATAGATATTCATTATTATTTAAGCGCTCAAGATAGATGTCCTAATTTGATTAATTTCAAACATTCTCTCTTGAAAGTCGTTAAGTTGGTTTCTATTTTTAATTGTGTCGGTAAATTGTTGAATATTTTGAATCCTTTAAAAAATAATGAGTTCTGTACAACAACATAGAGAATTTGGGAAGTCTAAAATCCGATGCTCTTCTTGTGTAGTATCCGTGTACATCCGAACCATATCTAACATTTTCGGTCAAGTAATCTGGAGTCATTCTGTTCTTAATTTTAAATACCAACACCATTGTGCTGTATAGCACTCTTTGTTCAACTGATAACCATTGCAAGCATTCTCTCATGAAAGTTACTGGCGTCATCCGATCGCACTCAAGAATGAGTCTCATAGCTTTGTTCTGAATTAACTGCATTCTTCGTTTCTGTTGTTTGTTTGCTAAGAATAGAATAGATGCACAATATTCAAAGTGTGGAGCAATAACTGATTTATACAGCATAAGTTTGTTCTCGATGGTCAAATCAACATTAACTCGGCAAAGAACCCTGAATTTCTGTGCTGCCTTTCTAATTGTGTAGTCTACATGATCTTTAAAGTTCAATTTTTCATCCACCATTACACCAAGGTATTTAGTTACTTCAACACGTTCTATATCTTCACCATCAATACTTATTGATTCTTCGCTGTCAGTTTTCCTTTGATTTCTGATTATCATGTATTTAGTTTTCTTCACATTCAACATCAATTTCTTTTCCTTAAGCCATTCTACCATCCTGTTCAGCTCTGGTCTAGGTAAACTATATGCTTCTTGAATGCTATCAGCTATCACGAACAACACTGCATCGTCCGCGAACAGGTTCACTTCAGCAACGGTAAGCGTTTCTTTTATGTCATTCATATACAATATAAACAATAATGGACCCAAGACACTACCTTGTGGGACCCCCAACTCAACACTAACAGGATTTGACACTGCGCCATTATATATCGTCATCTGTTGTCTAGACGTTAAGTAGCTTTCGAACCATTTCAGCACTATTCCACTTAACCCAATCCGCTTTAATAGCATCAGTAGTTTTGCTCTGTCAATCGTCTCGAATGCTCGTATGCTAAAAACACTGCCAATATCACTTTTTTGTCGTCTATTGCTCTTTTCCATTTATACAATAATATATTGAGTGCCGTTTCACAAGAGTGTTTCTTACGGAAACCGGATTGTTCGTTTAACAAAATCTCATGTTCTTCTAAATATTTATCAAGTTGTTCCTTAACAATCACTTCAAGGACCTTTTCATATATCGGTAGCATGTTCACTGGTCGCCGATCAGCAGGACTTTTTGAATTTGCAACCTTTGGAATTGGAACAATAAGCGATGTTTTCCAAGCACTCGGAAATTCTCCCTCTTCTAACGACTTATTTACGATTAACAGCAGTGGTCCTTTGATAACGTCAAATGCATCCCACATTACTTTTGTATTAACATTGTTTACACCACCACACACTTTTAGGTTATCTACAATCCCTTCCAACTGTTCCATTGAGATGGGTTGAAAAAACTCCCAATACCGTCCAGGTTGATCATTATTAATCCGTATATGAGTGACTGGTTCTGGAATACTATTGTGTATCTCGTCAACACTTTCCACAAAATATTCATTCAATCTGTTTGCAATTATTTTGTTTGGTAACTTCGGTTCATCGTCATCGAAAATCACGTCAGGATGAGCAATTGGCTTTCTTCAATAGTGCGTTATGCACCATCCCCACCTAAAGCATTGTTTACGTTTTGGAAAAAAGTTTCTTTGAGAGTATCGCGAGAGCGAGAGCAACTCAACTGCCATGATTTCAACTAGCAGTAAATCTCAAAATTATGCGGCAGCCAATAATTAACGTATGCAATTTGTTTGAAGGCACAACATGAGGGCTAGAACATGTAGCCTTTTTGCAATTGCAGTTTTTAATACAGTTTTCATTTTTCTAAACTTCTTCATTTGCAAATATGGTAAATATTTGGGAAATAAATGATTCATATAATAGTATTTTCGTTAGCATGTCCTTGGTAAGCGTGCTATTGGGGGAATCTGAAACGCACTCTCGCAATCAGTGTGGTAGTATTTTACATGCAACCAATTAGAATTCACGCTCAATAAGATGATTTGATTTTCTCTATTTGTTTGCATGCTGCCTTTATTCAACGCAAGCAAAAGACTGGTACTATAAACAGCAACCCATCTTTATCTCTCATATGTTCGAAATCAACAATCACTCGTCCCAAATGGGCTGAAAAATTGTCCACCTGATAGGGACAAGGATGCCGACATTTTGTCCATTTCTCTCGAGACTTTCGCTGGTTTTAATGAGATATTGGGGACATTCATCGTCGTTTTTTGCTATTTGGCGTCAAAACCAAATGTAAGCAAGCCGGCTGGTGGAATAATTCTGGTTGGAAATGCAATATATAAAGATTTATAACGATAAATGTGCTCAACCGTAGCATAATGGGCCAAGGTTTGAGCCGTTACCCCTAGTTATGCAGCAAAATTGCAGTTCAATTTCGCCAAACCCTAACTTATTTTGAAAAATAATAGTATTCTTATACCTGCAGAGTAAGGACATGGTATGATAAAATTATTTCTATTACCATTTTTCCAAAAGCTTCAAAAACAAAATTCAAATTTGCAAATTTTCTGCAACTCGTACCAACGTGTTATGACGTGTAATGAGAAATGTTCGAAGCTTCTTGACAAATTTCAAATTTGTTGGAACAAAATGCACAATGCACATGTAAACGCCGTTTGAAAAAGCTTTTATTTGATTTAAATCATAGCACAAATCACAGCGATGGCTTTTCCGGCACACCCCAAGTCTCTTCGGCATACGCAATATTTTACTCAATCTCTCAACATCTTACTCTCATTCTCTCTCTCGGGACGGTAAAAAAAATGCGACGTAAACAAAAATATGCACGTTCCACGATAACGTGATGCCAGATGGTATTATTTATAATTATTTTTATTTGTTTGAGAAGATATTTTCACTCATCAAAACTCCTTCAAAACACTATTTTTTTATTTTTTGAAATCGAGACAATGTAAGTACGGCTAGCTCAGAGCTACTCTTACATCGGTCGGTTTCACGCGTTCTCGAGAAAACCCACAACAAAACGAACGGACAAGAGCGATCAACAATAAAGGAAGGAGTGCTTATACGATAGTAACAGTCGATGGTTTGTTTACGTTCCGTATCGCAACTTTTCATTGGTTTTTTGTGTGTAAAACTTCGATCTTTGTTATTTTTGTAAAAGTCGATCTTTGTTATTTTCTGCTACGATCATTACTGATTGCTGTGAAATCGCGCGCGAGTGTTAAGTGTATAATAAACTATTGAGAAAACGATCAGTCGATCACGGAGTGGCGTTCACCTCTTTTGCTTCTGTCGCTTCATTGTACCCTTGCTGCACTTTTTCGGCGACCGTACTTAGAGCATCTCTACCGCCGGTTTATTAAAGTGAATAACACCTACCTTATTATGGAATCTGCCTGTGATCATTGCGCCAAGCCCGTTAAAGGCGACGATGAGTATATCTCTTGCATGGCATTCTGCGATAGAATGATCCATTTAAGATGCTCTAGCATCAAATTAACGAAGACCTTCGTGAATGTTCTCAACTCATATTCTAATTTGTTCTGGATGTGCGACGCTTGTGCGAAACTCATGAAATGTGCACGGTTCAAGTCCACTGTTTCTTCGTTCGGTAACACGATCGAAGCGATCACCGAGCAACACGAGATCGCCCTTGCTGAGCTCAAAGCAGAAATAGCTAAGCAGGGAAAAAAGATCGCTCAATTGTCCAGAGGCATTGCTCTTCCAACTCCGAGTCGCTCCAGTCCGAGAATTTTCACACGCCAACCATCTTTAAAACGACGTCGTGATGAACCAGTAAATCTCTCGTTAGCGGAACTAGAGTGAGTGTCTGCTCTGTTTCGGCAGAGGTTCCTACTGTCCCTGTACCCGTCGAGCAGTTCTGGTTGTACCTCTCAAGAATACATCCCAGTGTGCAATGCGAGTCGAAAAACTGGTAAAAGAGTGTGTCCAATGTGAAGATCCTGTTAAGGTTATTCCGCTAGTCCGCTAGATGTTAGCAGAATGAGCTTCATGTCATTCAAGGTCGGAATGGCAGTAAGATTGAAGGAAGTTGCACTTAGTCCAGACACTTGGCCGACAGGAATACTTTTCCGAGAGTTTGAGGACCTCTCAAAAAACCTATGGATCCCCACGTGAATACGCCTTCTGTCATCATCTCTCCAGTCCCGGACGCCTCCCGGAGTTCTTGACTCCCACTTCCGGACAGGACCCGGCGTGTTGATCGCAAGCCACTGCAAAACCGCACAACATCCTTTCATACGATGGCAAATCACTCATCCTAAAGACTCCGCAACACCCAGACGCGCCGTAGAAAGCTTGTTGGAAGCCCCTGATTGCCCCAATCCAGTCCCGCTCTCTGCTGCCTCCGTTCATCATAGCCGTCTGGGTCCTGAGATTGGTGGTGGGAAAGGGGGCTTCCACCTTGCTTGCACAGGCAAGTATACGGCATCACAGAGCGATCCGTTCTCTCATCCGTCCCTTTCAGCAGTTTGTCTAGTCAGCATCACTTTAAAATTATAAGCCGAACATCGGGACGCAATCTTGCCGCTAGCTCTGAGGAAGCCTCAATCCCTCTCAACGCAGTCGAGCCCCTCCTGCCAGCGACCAACAGCCGTCCCGGTCCTGCGTCTGAGTTGGGAGATGAGGTCTTCCGAACTCCATCTACAGGTAAGTACGCAACACCATGGAACAATCCGCTCTCTGATCCGTTTTTCGTCCTTAGCATCAACGATCCATTCTCAAGCTCTGCTAGTTTGTCACCGAGATCTAACCCAAGCTTTCGACTCGCACCAAGCCAAACGCAACGTCCAGCTACGGCTGATTATTCATTCAGTTCTCTACCGGGACGCACACTTAACACCGGTCGTGAGGAAGCCCCTATTTCACTCATCGCAGTCGAGCCTACCAGCGACCAGCAGCCGTCCCGGCCCTGCGTATGAGCTGGGAGACGGGGTCTTCCGGAAACCAATTTTTGGCAAGTATTATCAACCATAAGCTTCGCCTTCGTCTGAAATCCCTCCGATTTGCAGTAAATCTTTGCGCACGCATCACCTGCAAGCACCACTCACCATTCCTCGACATCAACGTCAAGCTTCGGCTGTTTATCCGTCCTGTTCTGTATCGGGACGCACATTCGACACAAGCACATTCGCAGTGAGGAAGCCTTTATCCCATTCATCGCAGTCGAGCCACTCCTGCCAACGACCAGCAGTCGTCCCGGCCCTGCGTTTGAGTCTGCAATGTTTGGCAAGTATGATCAGCGTCCAACTATTGCTTCGCCTAAGAGTGTCTCAAATTCCAGTGTACAACTGCATCGCGATGAGAAAGCAACAGACATTACCATCTACTATCAAAACGTAGGTGGTCTGAACACCAGCATCGACGACCACCGCCTCGCTAATTTCCAGTTCCTGCTACGACGTTATAGTAATAACAGAGACATGGCGACTCCAGAACACTTTCCAGCCAAATGTTTGGTCACGATTACGAAGTATTTCGTTGCGATCGGAATCAACACAACAGCAGGAAGTCTACTGGTGGCGGTGTCTTGATTGCCGTGCGTTTCGGAATCAAAGCAAAACCAGTTGAAAGCGATTCTTGGAGGAGTCTCGAACAAGTCTGGGTATCAATCGAGATGGGTGACCGAAGACTGTTCCTGTACTCGTTGTATATCCCTCTTGATCTGGTCCGTGACATACAACTCATCGATACTAACTGCCAGTCAGTCTTCGCCGTCTTTGAAACGGCCACTCCAGGTTGAAGGAAGGATATAACTAAAAAGGGAGCATTTCGTTGCGGCCGTGCTGCTTACGTTGGGGCGCTTGCATGCATAGGGAGACAGAGAACAACGGGAACATACCTGATCTTCTTCTTCGGTACCCGGCTAGGGTTGGAGGTCGCTTGGATTGACCTTTTATGAGCGACTATCCAGCTACGGCTCGTCCTACCAGTCCAGCACCCGGGTCTTCTCGAATGGTGTTTCCGATGGAGCTTTCCAGCGAATAGCGTTTTCTGGGCCTCGAACTGACCCTATCGTACTCAGCTGCTGACGACGCCGTCCGCGTTATGCTTTCCGTCGAAACTTCAGGTCAACAGGGTGGATTCGACCTCCGTACCTATCTCTCCGTGACCCTGGAGATGCTTCTGTCAACTCCGATTACCTGGTGACGTCCCTTGGCCCGTGCGCGAGGTAACAACACATCGGGTATTGGGCGGACCTATGAGCGGGGATGACCCCACCGGACCTCACATGAGCCCTCACCTCCACAAATTTGGTTGTCACGCACTCGCCACGTGTGGCGCGGTAATAACGTGGGGCTCACCGGCCACCGGCTCAAGAGCTCGCCAGTGGGCCTTCAAATTTGGCTTCGATTTTACGTGTGATTCACCGCCAGACGAACGACGGACGCGGTCACGGTCCAGATTACTGATCACTTCGAACGGTGCCCATCGACACTTTAGTAATCTCTTGCTTCAAACTATATTCAAAAGCGTCGTCCAAAAGCGTTGCACTTGTGCGAAACAGGGTTCAACCGAACACACGGTGGTTTTTCGATTCGTCGATTCGTTTTTTTTTTGTGCCTGATGGTTGCAGCCTGTGTTTCTATTCACTGTCCAAACGATACTATCCTCTGTCACTACTCGTGATTTGGATCCCCGTTCCGTATCTCTCGTTGTTCTCACTCTCTTCTCCACTGTTCCGGAACCACGAGAACGCCAGTTTGGTTTCGATGATGAGATGTTTGAAATCTATATTTTTATTTTCTCTATATGGATCGATTATGAGTAAAATAAATGGTTAAAGAATATTGAGTATTGTGCGAGATAAATAGGAGACTTTTTTTAAATTATCAATCATACATCTACGGCTTCCAAACTGTAAAAATCACTAGTTTTCAGTGCAGTGATCCGGGAATCGGGTCCATAGGCCCAAGTAGTGATTTACCCTATCACTATTAATGGAAACAAAATGAAATATCGAAAATCGTTGCCAGTAAAAGTAGTACATGTACATTTATAAAATTATTTTTAACGGCAGAAAACCATCTTGAGATTCAAAATAGGGTTAAAATATGTTGCGGAAACATCCATGTTGTCGAGTATTCATTCCAATAATCTGGTTTTAGTGGTTAGAACTGTACATGTACCACTTTTCCCGCGACTTTTACTGGCAACGCTATTATCATTGTGATATGTACCAGAAATTGAAACGATTTAGTAGTAAAAAATCCTTTTTTCGTTTTTCCCTTACTAGATTTTTGCTAACAGAAGCCGTTGGTGTAAAAAACACAAAGTCGACAAAAATGATTTATGTTCTACTTTCGCTGGGAGTTCCTTCCTTCAAATCTGCGATTAAATACAAAATTGCTATTATCATAATCCGGGGCTATATCATCGAAACATATTTACTGTCAGCCCACCATAACATCTATGTATGAAGTTATGAATTTCATGAATCATAATGATAAAACTACCCACGATATACAAATCGTGCTTCAACATCATCGTGATATGAACTTGACAGGTTCCCGAGTACAATCGATATAACCGATCGGGACTCGAACACGGATTTCCGGATAAACTGACACGGTTGATCAAAGCGACGATGGATCGGGTGATGTGCGTAGTTCGAGTTTCAGGGGCATTCTCGAGTCCCTTCGGTACGCGCAGAGGGTCACGGCAAGGCGATGGTCTTTCGTGTCTGCTATTCAACATCGCTTTGGAGGGAGTAATACGAAGGGCAGGGATTGACACGAGTGGTATGATTTTCAATAAGTCCGTCCAGCTATTTGGCTTCGCCGACGACATTGATATTATGGCAAGTAACTTTGAGAAGATTTAGGAAGCATCAGACTGAAGAGGGAAGCTAAGTGGATCGGACTAGTCATCAACACGTCGAAGACGAAGTACATGATAGGAAGAGGTTCAAGAGAAGACAATGTGAGCCACCCACCGCGAGTTTGCATCGGTGGTGACGAAATCGAGGTGGTACAAGAATTTGTGGACTTGGGGTCACTGGTGACTGCCGAAAATGATACCAGCAGAGAAATTCGGAGACGCATAGTGGCTGGAACTCGTACGTACTTTTGACTCCGCAAGACGCTCCGATCGAATAGAGATCGCCGCCGTACCAAACTGACAATCTACAAAACGGTAGTCCTTTACGCACACGAAACCTGGACGATGCTCGTGGAGGACCAACGCGCACTTGAAGTTTTCGAAAGGAAAGTGCTGCGTACCATCTATGGTGGGGTTCAGATGGCGGACGGTACGTGGAGGAGGCGAATGAACCACGAGTTGCGTGAGCTGCTGGGAGAACCATCCATAGTTCACAGCGCAAAAATCGGACGATTGCGATGGGCCGGGCACGTAGCCAGAATGTCAGACAGTAACCCGGTAAAAATGGTTCTCGGCAACGATCCGACGGGCTCAAGAAGGTGAGGTGCGCAGCGGACAAGGTGGATCGATCAGGTGGAAGATGACTTGCGGACCCTCCGTAGTTGGCGTGGTTGGCGACGTGCAGCCATGGACCGAGCCGAACGGAGAAGACTCTTATATACCGCACAGGCCACTTCGGCCTTAGTCTGAATGAATAAATAACAGATGACCTTTTACAGGGCACGTACTGCGATCATAAACGCTAAACGTGGTCTGGACGGAGCAGATCGGGGTGCAGAGGAGCCCGAAGGGCGTCGACCCGAGAAGGTGACTTCTCGGCCCAAAAGGCGAAAGGCACCAACCAGGCACAAGTCGCCGGGACGCAAGAGGGTGAAGGGACCGAAAATCCCTGGCAGCTGGTCAGTAAGGCAAAGCGGAAGTCGAACGCACCTCGACCCGGAAAGCAAAGGATAGAGGCGAGGCCTTGTTGATGAAATCGATGCGGGCGGCCGAAAAGCGGGAACACAGAAGGGAATGTAAATTGAAGAGTATTCTAAATGAGATACTCAGCTTTGAAAATATGTAGAAGACATACTAATTAGGTACCTAAGGGAATCAAAATTACTTTCCAAATCTCGGGTACTTTTTCAAATCGGCGTATGTAACATTTTGATCAAGCTGAGAAAATGGGCTTGGAAGTTTTTAGATTTTATTTTTATTCCTATTTTTTTTTTCGAGGGTTGACCAGTTGAAGTCTTAATAGACTGGTATCTCGGCTGGGCTCTCCATGTGATACACAATACTAGCAGACGACTCAAGCTATGTTGCTCACTAGGTCACTGCGGTCTGGGTTCGTATTGTGATCATACCGATACATTTCCCTTCCCGCAGTCTGTCAGTTTAAAAACAAATAATAATAATAATGAAAGCTCATCACGCGCATGAATGTTTTCCGAATAATTAACATGTAAAGTTGATTTAATGTTTTCTTGGAGCCGACATTCAATACCGAATAGTAGTCTATGTTGACAACGGGTGGTACTGATACCATCTCCAAGTAAAGGCCGTTCTACAGCGATTAACGCAACGGCGCATCTTGACAGTAATTCTGTATTCTCTGTCAAAACGCGTCACCGCGCCCACCACCGCAGCCGAGCCATAACACTTTGATGTAATGTGATGGGATCATACTAGTGGACTTTGTTTCAACATGGAATAATTTAAATGGTATCGTAAATAAACAATAAATTAATTTAAATACTATTGCAATAAATCGACATATTAATCTGAGAGTGCGGTAAGACGCGCGGCTACAAAGCAAGACCATGCTGAGGGTGGCTGGGTTCGATTCCCGGTGCCGGTCTAGGCAATTTTCGGATTGGAAATTATCTCGACATCCCTGGGCATAAAAGTATCATCGTGTTAGCCTCATGATATACGAATGCAAAAATGGTAACCTGGCTTAGAAACCTCGCAGTTAATAACTGTGGAAGTGCTTAATGAACACTAAACTGCGAGGCGGCTCTGTCCCAGTGTGGGGATGTAATGCCAATAAGAAGAAGAAGAAGTAATCTGAGAGCTTCCATTATTTTGGCGGTTGATCAAGATTATGGCGTCATATCCTTTACAGTACTGTCTGATATCATAAATTTCAGTAGTCAAATGGTCATGTTCTATTCCGCTCTTCAAAATTCAAGTCTTTAAAGTCTGGTCCAAGATTCAGTTATCAATGGTATGGTAATGCTTCATTGCGTCTATTTCCTAGCTAAATGAATGAATTTTACGATTATGAAGCATTGATTTATATGAATAACATCATTAAAAATATGTACTACTCGTTGGATCTTTTGGTCACATAACTAAACATTGATATTTTGTTTTCGATTTTGTCTTACCTTTTAGTGCTTCTAGTAGTCCTAATCATTTACCTGACGACCGATGCTTCTTGAACGAGCGATGTTTATGTTAGTGTTGAAAGCGTGTAGATCATTGTGTAGTTTGTATAGTTGAAGTTAATTGCTTTAGTTTGACTCTTCACGTTCAAAGTCTAAACCTAAACAGAACGATTCGTTTTCACTAAATCCTTCGAATTCTGATGGAATCAGTGAGCTGCCTGTGCTGTCTTCGTCTATATCACTGTCTTCCTCATATTCCGATTCCACCATCTCGTCGTATAACCGCCGTGTCATGTTTTTATACCTTTCTCTATCAAAGGATGCTGCTTGCCAATCCGTTATGTGTATCTTACTTCTATCGATATCTTGTCTTATATTGGTCCTCCAAGTAAAGGCCGGTCGACCCATTTTTTTCTTCATAGGCAGTTTATATTCTAACGCCGTTTTGAGTATTCCCTTGTTCTCACTACGTAATATATGACCATAATAGTTTAGACGATTTATCCTTATTTTATTATTTATGGTCTTTCCTTTAAGCCATTTTGGAGCAACATGTATATTTTCAACTTCTGAGTCGGTGTGTGTAGACATATTATTATTTTCGCGGTCTGGTGTTGAGCCATATGTATCTGAAGACGTCTGGTGATCTTCACTTTCATGTACAAGTTCTTCATATTCAGTTTCACTTCGTTCGTCGTCAGCTAAGCTTAGTCGCTTTAAAACTTGAAGCATATGATTTTCCATTCTTCGCAAAAAATTTCTATTTCTTTTCAGTATGGTTGCTACCTCCATCGAGTACGTTACTACCGGAGTAATAAGGCTATGATACAACTTTACGACAACCGACCATTTAAGTTTATGGTCTTTTAAGAAGGAACACAGACTGTAGAATGCCTTATATGCTTTCTTCTTCCTTTCTGCCGTAGTTTCCCGTCTAGTAAGGCTGCTTGTGATATAAGCACCTAGATAACGTAGTTTGGTGACTGTTGTTAGTTTATATTTTCCAAACGTTAGGATTGTGTCAGGTTCTTCATTATTGATGTAATATGGGTCCCTAGTTAAAACTTTAGATTTCAGCGTATTCAGTTCCAGACCAATCGGCAAGTATGGGCTCTAAAACCAATAGCAGTTTTTCAACATCTTCGTCATTTCTACACAGAAACAGTAAGTCGTCGGCATATCCCAAAATACATGGTAGTTTAATATCAGTTCCTTGTACAAGCGTGATGTCTGTTAGAAATTCATTGATTGATTTCAACGCGTGATGCAGCAAGAGAACGAACAACTCCGGGCTGAGTGGGCAGCTTTGTTTTACGCCTCTTCCTTTCTGTACTGAATGTGTTTTTTGCCCAAACCATTGGATTGAGGTGGTTTCGTGTAGACATGCAACGATTATTCGATTAATCAGCGCCTTCGAAACTCCTAGATCGCTCAGGATGGTTGCTGTCTTAGAAATGTCTAGATTATCAAACGCTTGTTTCAAGTCTAGCGATACTACTATGGTGTGACATCCTTTACGCCATCTTTCGTCTAAGATCCGTCTTAAAACAAAAATTTGATCAGAGGCGCTACGCTTCGCTTGAAAACCCATTTGATACTCCGGCACAGGATCAATTTGTTCTCTTAGTCTGCTGAGGAGCAACTTTGCATATATTTTATACGCTGTCTGACATAATGTGATGCATCGATAATCATCCACTTTTTGAGGATTCTGCTTTTTCGGAATCGGAATTTGAATTGTTTCCGTCCAGCTTTGAGGGATAACATTATTCTTGAAAACATCTTTTAATATATTCGTAAGTTCTACAAGTAGTTCATCCGACTCGTACTTCCAAAATTCATTGTGGATTTGATCCAAGCCAAGTGCCGTGTTATTTTTGATCGACCAGATGATGTTTCGTACTTCTTCAATTGTAGGTTCGGACCCTGCATTTCTGCCATCATCCTCTTCGATTGTATTAATTTGTGTTTGATTATCGTTTGCCTGTTTCCGAGCTTTCTCTTCCCATTTTTGAATATTTATATGCTTACGAGATTTAGATGCTTTGTTTCTGTTGTGTTGTTTGATGAATCGTAATACTGTTGTCATTTGAGTCAACGGATGTTCTTTCCTTACTTCTGTTATCAAAGCGTCAACCTTTTCAGCAAAGTGTTCATCAAATGCTCTCTTTTTCCGTTTTCTAGTTTCGATAGCTTTCCTTTTCAGTTCAGCATCAAATTTATCAGCCAGATGTTTTTGATTCGCTAGGAAATAGTCACTAGAGGCTTGTTTTCTTCTTGGTGTTAAAGGAGATCGTTGAGTTCCGATTGTAGTATTAGCCGCTTCTATTACAGCCGACTTGATTTTACTCCACTTTTCCTCGACATCGGCGTTTTCTTGTAGTATTTTGGATGATAGCTGGCGGTCAATTTCTGATTGAAGTTTTTCGCGTTGCTCCTCATTTTTCTTAAGTGGATCCAGATTAAACTTACATCTTTTCGGTTCGTGCGCTGTTTTTGTATGGGTCTGATATCTCTTCCTTGGTGTTTCATTTATTGCTAGTTTTAAGGTGCATTCAATCATTTTGTGATCACTAGGTAGTTGAATCTTGAAATATCCTCGTATTACAGGGATTTTCAGAAATTCCATTTTGGACATGACGACGTGATCTAATTGTGACATGTTTCTCCCATTTGTCCAGGTAGTGCCAATTGACTTAGAATTACTAAAAGTCAAATAGTCCTTTAGGTTTGCGGCATGTAGAAGATTCTTCAAACTCTCATCATTTATATTGCAGAAGTCGTGAGAGAGGCTGGTTCCTATGCATGTTTTGTCATTTTCCGTTAGATCTTTTGATCCGATTCTGGCGTTGAAGTCGCCAGCAATGATGATATTGGGTTTTAGATGATCCGGAAGGTTGATGATAAACTCCATTAGTGTTTCAAATTCTGCGTTCTCTTGGCTGAGTTCGGATCGTATATAAGTTGATACAAAAACTATATTAAAGCCTGTCCACGTTAAATTTCGGACACTGAAACAATGTCCAATTGTTTTGTAGTTATTTTATCACCTTGGACAAGAATGAAAACACGCTGAAAGAATTTAATAAAGCGGAGAGATTCAGCTGCCATGTAAATTGATCTTCTCAATGGTTTGTGATAATTTTGAATAATTACATTGGATGATGGGTGTCCGAAATTTAACGTGGACAGGCTTTACGATTGAAGACCTTGCATAAATACGAGCATGAGTTACTCAGTCCCCTGAAACGGCTGTCATCTGCATACAATGCGATTGAAGCCGAAAACTTGGTGCTAAACTTGGTGCTAGCTGTCAAGTTATGGCTTTAAGCACGGAACACAGTGAGGCATGCGGCAATATCGCTCGAGAGCAGATTTAATTCGAATAAAAAAATAAACAGTGTTTTTATATTTTAGGCTGTTGTTGAAAGAAAAAGCGTACCATCTAAAATATGTTTTAAAACTATATTGCAAATATCTCTATAACTGATTCGTACATTTCAGATACACCTAGCGCAAAAGTTATCCGCACAGTCTTTATCACAATAACAGATTTTTGTTAAGTGTGCCTGATACCTATGTCGATATCTAAGCAAGTTGATACATATATGTCTGAAGGAACTTGAAAAATATTTGTTATTGTGACAAAGAGTGGGCTATGGGCTTTAGAAAGCCTTTAATTCCTAATGTATCTTTTTTGTTTGAAAATCAATTTTCACAAACGTAAAAAATAAAGCTGCAAATCAATTGACCTTCCTGTCAAATTTGTATGTAGGTATGTGGAAAATGGGACTTTTAAGTTTATGATTTGTATTAGTATGGAAATATAATTAACTTTCTAAGAATCGCCAAAAATTGCAAAAAAAATCTTTTTTGATATCTTTAGCAGTGACATGTTCTATTTGAGTGCAAATTAATTAAGAAACTTTCTGTTCACGGCTTAACGGCTACAGAATTTTCCAGTGTTTCTGTTATTCGGCCATTTCACTCAATGTTATAAAACATCTTAGCAGTTTTTCGGGTTTTCTAGAACAAATTTTCAGATTTCATTTAGTCAGCTCAAAGAACTGATAAATTGGAGACGATTCTTAAGATTGACTCAATCGACAAAAATACAAATGTAACACATTTGTAACACGGGCAATATAGCTAGGTTTCTCTTCAGCTAAACATAACTTATCTCCGGTAATTGGCAGTTCGATAGTTAATCTTTTTCATCTCTTGACTTTTACGCTAAGTCCATGATGCTTCAAAAAACTATTATTCTGTCAACACACAAATTGTCCAGTTCAAAGCAAAATTTTATCCTCAATGCGATATCCACTTCCAGTTGAATCAGATCAAATGCACGTTATAGTTATAGATTTTTCTTTAAAAAAAAGCGGTTCCAACAGTTTTCCAAAAAACAACTGTCGATGAATCGTGAGATGACTAAGTAGAATAATTCATTTTAGTTTCGACGCTCTTCTGGATCCACATCATAGTAAGCTCAAGTTTGTAACCAACAAGCTATATTAATTTTCCGGTTCAGGCATCCCTAAATTGTCAAAAACGGATGATAACTGACAGAGTTACATTTTTTTTTTCAATTTAATTCAATTTTTTATTCAATTTCAATTTAATGGACCATAATACATGTGTTTAGCAGAGATATGTCTTACTTACAGCTGCTCTTTAATCATTTTCCAATGGAGAATTTGAGAGTTTCTGAGACAATCTATCTGATAGGGGAAAATTAATGACAAAAACCCAAGAAATCAATTTAACTTATAATTAACTACATACTAGATTATCACAGTTTTGTAATTTAGGGGAAAAGATTCACGATGTGCGGGTTAGTTGATACCTTACAGGAGCGCCGGAACTTGTCTGACATCGCCTGAACAAAGTCGATAATTGTTTCAGTTTCCGCTAGTTGGTGAAGATCGTGTGTCGGAAACCACGGATTCAAGTCGAAGATCATCTTTAACAGCTTGTTTTGCTTGACTTGCAGACGTCGTAGATGAGATAGCGCACAGTTTTGCCATACAGGACAACCGTATGTAAGGACTGGTTTGAAGACACATTTGAAGAGCAGCAGTTTATTGGCTAGTTGAAGAGACGATCTTCGGTTGACCAGTGAGTACAAAGAACGCATCAGACCATTGACTTTGTTGATGCTTTGATTTATGTGTTTGTCAAACAGTAGCTTTTGGTCCATCGTCAGTCCCAGATATCTGACCTCGTTTTCCCACAGAATTTCAATTCCGTTGACTTTAACTCCAGATGTAGGAAGACGTGATGGAGCCCTTCTTCGTGTGAAAAAGATTGCCTGAGTTTTCGATGCGTTCGTTTTAATGCGCCACTTCTGTTGGAACTCTTCAAGCTTATTCTGTGCATGTTGCAGTTTACAGATGATAATTTGAGGATCTTCGTCCGAAGCTAGGAAAGCCGTGTCATCCGCAAAAAAAGCATATACAACTCCGTCGACCTTAAGCGTATCACTTGTAAAAATGTTGTAGAGCGTGGGGCTCAGAACCGACCCCTGTGGAACGCATATGGGATGCCGTAAGATTCTGATCTACATCCATTGATTGACACTTGGAATGACCTTGCTGCTAAAAACGACTGAATAAGCTTCACTAAATAAAGCGGACAGTTAGACCTATGTAGCATGGAAACAATTGCCTCTTGCCAGACCGAGTCATAGGCTTTTTCGACATCCAGCATTATCATGCCAATAGATTTTTTCATGGAGAATCCTTGCTTCACTAGTTTAGTTATTCGAGCTAGCTGGTGGTTTGTAGAATGGCCAGCTTTGAAGCCAAACTGTTCCGCAGGAATCATGTCACCAGTTTCTATATCTCGGGTACTTTTTTAAAACGGCGTATGTCGCAAATTGTAAACAAACCCGTTTTCAACAGCATATGGCATCAAATTCATCTAAAAATGTGTATATTTTCAAAGCTACATGAAAATGTGTTTCTAAAAATGTAAATCAATTTTTTGCAAAACGGTGTAACATCATTGTTGAAAATATTGCACATACACCGCTTAGCAGAAAATGTACTTTAAAAAGTTTTTTCGAACAACTAAATAGTTTAAAACGTGCGTCTGCTTGTACTTTTTCATCACTGATTTCAAAATTAAGCATGTTGCTTGAATATTCTGATTTTCGTTAAGAAAAACATTTTACGTTGTTTTTCTGCAGCAAATGTTGTTACGTCGTGTTGTAAGTGTTGCAATTTTTTTGACGCATGTGCGTGAAACGTTTCAACTTGACGCAACATTTCGACGTATCAACAATGCAGCGTACGGAGCAGCGTAACATTTCGACGAAAGTAGCATGACCTCGGTCATGCTGACGTATCAAAACGACGTATGTGATTTATCTGTTGCAGAACTTTGTAACATATATTTTTATCAAAATAACTGAAATGTTCACACGCAGTGCAGATTTCAGAGTCAGTGACGATGAACCTTTTCATAATGTATCGTTTAGGTGTATTCAATTGCAATAAAAATGATTAGTTTCTAAATAGGAATAAAAATGAAATCTGAAAACTTCCAAGCTCATTTTCTCAGCTTGATCAAAGTGTTACATACGCCGATTTGAAAAAGTTCCCGAGATATGTCGATTCAGCCGGTTCAGGATGATTCTTTCCAAAACTTTACTAAGGCAACTTAGCAAACTGATGGGACGATAGCTTGAGGGGAGAGTAACATCTTTGTTCGGCTTTGGGATGGCCACTACGTTCGCATGTTTCCACATACCAGGAAAATACATCAACCTGATGCAAGCGTTATAGACCTTTGTCAAGTACACCAGTCCTTTTCGAGGTATTCGCTTGAGCATGATGTTCCTTATCCCATCATGACCTGGTGTCTTTTTGGTCTTAAGCTGATGGATAATACACTTTATCTCATTGGGTTTAGTGAGAGTAGATGGTTCATTGTTTAACTCGTTGAGTCTCGCAAGCTCCTCTATCGTTTGGTTCCTCTGTTCTTGGATCACTCGGGAGCGTGTTGTTATGTGCTGAAGCAAAATTTTCAGCCAGCGTTTGAGCTTTCTCTTTATCAGAAACCCTGACTTGGTCTCCAATCCGCAAAGGAGGTTGGTATTTGATGCTACTGCGTAGGTTTTTACTAATTCTCCAGAACTTCTTGCTACCGTGAGACAAGTCACGAATAGTTTTCCCGAAATTCTCGTATTTGTGAGCAGCACATTGTTCTCGTATTTGTTGGGTGAGGACGTCAACGACTCTTTTGAGGAAAGGATCTTTGGAACGGTAGAATTGTCTCCGACGAACATTCCTGAGTCGGATCAGTAGCTTTGTTTGGTTAGGAAGTTCCCGTTTTTTCGGAGAGACAGTTGCATTCGGAACTGACTCAGCTTTAGCTGCCAACAGTGCTGCTGCGAAAACGTTAATAGCCTCGTCGATTTTTCCCGTGGTGTCCAAATTATTTAGCAGAACCGAAGAAAGATCAAGTCTTCCTTTGACAATGTTTGTAAAGCGGTACCAGTCAGCACGATGATAATTTTTATATTGGTGAACTTGAAGCTGGACTGGTCTTCCTGTATCAATGGCGAATACCACTGGAAAGTGGTCTGACGAGAGTTCCTCAACCGTACGTGGTACAGACATGTTAATCTGGTTGTTTGAAAGGACCAGGTCTAGAATGGAGCGACTTCTTCCGTTTGGAGAAACTCGAGTGTAACTACCTGGATGATGTATGAGGAAGTTCGAGTTTTCATATTCCTGAAAGAGTATTTCGCCAGCTTTATTTTTCCTCGAGCAATTCCAATGACGGTGTCTAGAGTTGAAATCTCCCACTACAAAGAAGGGTTCCGTAAATCTAGTAAGTTTACGGATATCACGTTTGAATCTGTTGAGGATCGTTCGGTTTGAAGAACCGGGGAAGTAAGCTGCAATAATGCGGACAGGATTTGGACCAATTCTTATTGTTATACTAATGGCCTCAACCGCGTTGGTGTCTAGCCCATCGTCAAGAGTGAATACAATTCCTTTGCGAATAAAGATAGCAACACCACCCCCGCGATTCGCAGCATCAGTTAAACGATCCAAGCGCACCAAGGAAAAGTTATTGTGGTACATGGAAATACTCGGGTTAAGCCACGTTTCGGTTACAACTGCTATATGAATGTTGTGTTTATCGATAAATTCGAAAAATTCAGCTTCTTTGTTTCGAATGGAACGACTGTTCCAGTTCATAACGTTGATGATGTTTGCATTATCCATTGAAAACGTACTTGAACATCAGCTCCGACAGAGCGATAAATTGCGATGCCTTCGTTTTACACGATGCCAAATGAGTGAAAAGATCGTTTGCTAAACACAAGAACTCCGAAAGCGAAAACAGATTCAAATTTTCTGTTCTCTCGTTGTCAGCAACATGTCCCATTGATTCAACAACAGCAGAAACGCCACCAACAGCAGCAGCAGCAACAGAAGAGACATTACCAACAGCAGCAGCAGCAACAGGAGCTCCCCTCGCAGCATCAGAGAAAGTCCTATTATGGGTCACGTATGAAGACCGAAATGATCGGTTCGTGGTTCCAAACACATTCGACGGAAAGTTGTTGTTGAGTTTTGAGCGCGATTTCCTTTCTTCACTCATTTTGATGTAGTTCTGCCTAGCAGGGCAGTCCTTGAAGTTTGCTGTGTGGTTTTGGCTGCAATTGGCACATCGGATTTGTGTTCTGGTGAATGAGTCATCGCCTTCCTCCCGTGATGGCAACAAGCAATCTCTTGTGAGGTGTATTTCCCCGCACTTGACGCATTTAGCTTCCAGGTTGCAGTTCCGCATTCCATGCCAAATTGCTGGCAGCGAAAACACTGAACGGCATCCGTTGTTTTTCTTGTGAAGTAGCGCCAGTTCAGAATGACGTTGAAAAGGGCACGCGTTTTCTGGAGGTCTTGCAGCTTTGTTGATCCCTTGGGAAAATGTAGAACATACAGAGCAACATCTCTGTTTTTCGTCGTATGCAGTATTCTAACCTCTGATGGAACAATGTTGTTGTTTTTCAGTTCGGTTATTACCTCCTGAAGCTCGAAAAGTGGGAGACCAGCAAGAACCACTCTTATTGGCGTTTCATCGCTAGTTCCATGTGTGTAGAACTTAACGTTTTACCCTTCTTACATCCTAAGAAGGGTATAAAGATCGCTTGAAAAACCGACTTTTTATCTGAGGCTCGGAGACCCAAGTCGTATATACCAATCAACTCAGCTCGACAAACTGAGCACATGTATGTATGTGTGTGTGTGTGCGTGTGTGCGTGTGTGCGTATGTGTGTGCGTTACAAAAATCTCACATCAAGATCTTAGCCGTCCGTGGACCGATTTGCACGATTTTAACACTAAACGAAAGCTATGACTTTGTCATTGTACAAGTTCAATTTTTTTTTGCAATCGGACATTTGGTTCCAGAGATATGTGAGAAATACGAACATGAAGTATATTTTCAGAAAACTAACAAAATAATGTCACATAAATATCTCAGCCGTCTGTAAACCAATTTGCATGATTTTATCTTTAAACGAAAGCTATGACTTTGCCATTGAACCCATTGTATTTTGTTTTTGCAATTAGACATTGGGTTCCGGAGATATCTCTGAAATACGAACATAAAGCATTAGACGTATCAACTTCACACATTGGTAAAATATGTCCCATCAAGATCTCAGTCGTCCTTGGACCGATTTGTGCGATTTTATCTTTAAACGAAATAAGAAAATTATTTTGAGCTTTTTAGTGGAATGTTTTCACCTGTCATAAGACGAGTTTATACAATCCCATTGAATTCCACCACTTAATTGTATCTTGACAGTCGAGTCAAGTACGAGACACTGAAGACGGCCTTACTTTTGAGGTCGAAATACGTATCTGTCAAGATACAATTAAGTGGTGGAATTCAATGGGATTGTATAAACTCGTCTTATGACAGGTTTAAACGGAAGCTATATTTTTGTCATTGGACCCATTATTTTTTTTTCTGCAATCGGAAATTCGGTTTCAGAGATATCTTTGAAATACGAATATGAGACATATTTTCAGACTACTAATGAAGAATTGTCACACCAATATCTCAGCCGTCTATGACCCGATTTGAACTCTTTTGAATGACCCGATGACTCTTTCTATGACCCGATTTGAACTCTTAAACAGAAGCTGTAATATTGCCATTTAAGGCGGCAAATCAAATCTGCAGTCTTTTTGTATTTTTTTTTAAATTGTTAAATTTCCAGAAATATCCCTTTTTTATTTTGAAATCGTTAAAAGCATTATAATATCAGTTATTTTACATTCAATTGAAGGTCATATGCATAGAAATTGTAATATGCACTGGGCACACACAACCATTCAAAAGTGTAAGAAGGGTTGCGTTCACTGTAGGTGGATTAAGTCGGGTTTTTAACTTTGAGAACGGCAACAATTCGGTTGAACTCCGCTTTTTCCTTCACTTGTAGTCGAATCCCAGATTTGATTACTTTCTGGGTGTAAGTTTTAGAATTCACTTCCGTGGATGACATCAGTTGGTTGATTTGTGCTACTGACCAGTTATAGGGGTAGTAGGGGCAATATGAACATACGGGGCAATATGAGCCACCCTCATTTTGAGCTTATTGACAAGTTTTATCATGTAATGATATGATCTTTAAGAGGATGCTACACTTATGCATCAACGTGAAAACCGCATTAAAATTCAATTCAAACATGAAAATACACTTGAAAATGTAAATTTTCGCTGCATAGGCAAAATTATTATAAGATTTGAAGTTTATAAATAAGGTTTTGACACAAAACTGATTAAAATACAGGTCAAAAATACACCACAATCAAAAGATATATTAAAATTGAATATTGTACACACATGTTTGTATTGATACAAATCTGAATTTATCATAAAACTTTTTTTTCCCAAAACCAGTCTCTATGGGGCAATATGGGCATACCTGTACAGAGCAAGATATCAGGCCTTAAAATACGAACAAGTTCAAATTTCAGTAGTCCAATACAAGAATATTATCATATATGTAAGATTCATTACGGAAAAATTACAACAGCGCATTACTGCGATTGAAACAGAAAAAATGACCATTGGCCAATTGAAATGTGGCTGTTCAAACGGTGAAGAGTGGCAAATCGGTTCAGTCCGCTGTTGTGCGGTTTTTTAATTTTATTTAGTATGGAATACTCACAACTGTTGTAGGAATATCATATTCTTCCATATTACGATACTTTTTTCGCCTAAATAAACGTTTTGAATGGGTGGCCCATACTGCCCCAAATGGTGGCTCATATTGCCCCGTATAGTCGGGAACACACATTGAAATCAATACATTTTCAAAAGTGCATTCCAACAATTTCCAAACGAATTTTTCGTCATTCATCGACGTTATATGAAAGGTAACATTCTCTAGTATAAGTAAACTACATTTGAATGATGTTTTTTTGAGCTTTTCAGCGCTTTTCGGAACGATTTCCTTAGGTGGCCCATATTGCCCCGATCACCCCTACACAAATATTGGTGGGCATCGTATTTTTGCTGCTGACGGCTGCCTGAGCTCGCTCTCTTGAGGTCCCGTGGAAATTGGTTCGTCGTGCATTAGTTCTTCATAGATGTTTCCAGTTGACACACAAGGATGAATTTCATACTGATCGTTTCCATTGGCACTGGAATCATTCATAGAGCTACTACGATTGCGTTCATGATGCTCATTTGGGACTAACAGTTGATTGCCAACCATTCCATGAATCTCAGTTTGAGATGAGGTTAGGCGTATTTTGCTCTTGTCGTTTGGACCATTTTTCGAATTAGCGACATTCGAGGAACTGCCCGGAGTGTGTTTCCTCAGGATTGCAGATTTTATTTGTTTTTGTTTGCGAAAAAACAATCAAAATTTCACCGCAGAATGGTAGACCGAACTAGCCGATTTGACGTTTGGCGAAAAAACTGGGAGTTACAATATATTTATTAAATTTCACCCAAAATTTGCTTGTCCCAGTCCCAGCACCGTACCTGAACATGAGTTAAATTTTTGTAGCCATTACTAGGGATCCTACATATAGGATCGCTAGCCATTACCAATGCCAATAAATGGCGAAAACAAAACAATATAACTTAAGTTATTGAAATTTAAATTTTTACGATAGAAAATTATTTTGCGATAATTGAAAAATGTAATGAAAAATGAAATGTAATAGGTACAATATGAACGGAGCTTTAAACTTCAAAAACAGCACTAGCGCCACGCCAACAAACGGTGGCTTCAAGAACTAGTGCTTGTTTCACGGGGTTGGAGTTACTACTTATTTTCTTGAAACGATTGTCTTCAAAGATGTGTTTTGCTATCATTATAGCAGTGCCACCTCCAACTCTATCCTTCGCGTGATCTACATTCACATTGTACCAATAATAATTGGGGGTTTCCATTGTGCATTGTGCTAATCTTGGAGGAGCTCAGTCTGCCAAGCAGCCGATCCAATGTGAATCGTTAGAGGCACACTGAAGTGCTCCAAATGTGATATGATACACAGATGAATATTATCTTCAGTGCCGTCAACCCCCGTGACCTTGGCTAGGGGTTTTATTTTTATTCCTATTTAGAAACTAAATATTTTTATTGCAATTGAATTCACCTCACCGATAATTATGAAAAGCTTCATCGTCAGTGACTCTGAAAACTGCACTGCGTGTAAATATTTGTTATTTTGATAAAAATATATGTTACAACGGCCTAGCCTGGCGGTCAGATTCCTGGCTATGAAGCAAGACCTTGCTGGGTCGATTCCCGGTCCCGGTCTGGGAAATTTTCGGTTTGGAAATTATCTCGACTTCCTTGGGCATAAATGTTCAAAATAATCGTGTTAGTTTCATGATATACGAATGCAAAAATGGTAACTTGGCTTAGAAATCTCGCGGTTAATAACTGTGGAAGTGCTGAATGAACACTAAGCTGCGAGGCGGCTCTGTCTCAATGGGGGATGTAATACCAATAAGAAGAAGAAGATATCTAGGAACTGGGGGGTTGGGTAGACAAAATTGGGTATATACTGTAACACGGTATCCAGCTTTCCACGCTCGGTAATGGCGGCTTGTCGGTGTTTAAAAATCAATCGGTCACTGTACTATTTGACACTAGCTGGAGGAAAACTCACTGGCGAAGAGGCCTTTTTTCCCTTCCCCTCACCCACGAACGCCAGTGAGCTTTCCTCCAGCTAGTGACAAACAGTACAGTGAACGGTTGATTTTTACACACCGACAAGCCGCCATTACCGAACGTGGAAAGCTGGATAGGCCTAATCAAAAATAGTTTTTCCTAATTAATTTAATAAGGGTATTAAAGTCGGATTTGTTTACTTATTAGTAGGCACTTATCTATTGTTGAGACCAATCATTATCATTCCAGGGTTAACAAAAACGAAAAGCGATGCTATGACAAACCCCTTTTCAAAATCTAGTTTGAATTAAAATTTTATAGTATACATACATTGTTGTACCACAGAACGAAACACGTTCCAGCAGGAACTCAGTCATGTCTATTTAATAATTCTTATTGGCTTGCAAATAGGGGAACTGCTCCTGGAATTCTATAAGTTTATAACTATATCTATTTGTTACGATAGCCTACCAGTTACAGGACTTTTACTTAGGTCAAGGAAGTTTGAATGGGAATTAATATAAGATTGGAGCTCTGGAAGTTACTGAGTGGTAATTGAGTGCTATAGCTAATTGAACTTAGTTTTAGTAGTTTTCCTTGAAAGCTTCATCTCATAGCTCCGATGTTCATCCCATCGAAAACAAAGCAATGGAAAGCAATTTGATTTGTTTCTTATTTTTGTGGTTTTTTCAGCAGTGAGCACGCATGTTGACAAAAAGAAGCAATGAGATGAATATATGTTCAGTGAGATGGAGATTGGGACAGTTCCCCTACTCACTAATGTTCTATTCACGAACACAAAGTTCCATATGAACATTAAACTATAGATATCTTCTTAAGATTAATCATCTATGTAGTTTATTTCATAATAATCTGAAACAGAGTCCACACAATGCTATAATAACAAAATGCGAATGTAATGAAATCTGCATAGTCGAAACAATTCCTCTGATGGCGGTGTGTTTTTGCTCGTTGCATTGTAAATTAGCGGCGCAGCATCGGAACGGATGCAGTGTAACACGATTCACTATTTCGACGATTCATGCCATAGGGTCTGTCTCATTTGGAGAATTAAACTCAAATTATTGCCTATTCAGACTAGTTCCTCAGTATCAGACCGTCTAATGCGAGCATGTGCTTGACTGGGAACTCTGAAGCTGAGCAATTAGGTATAATGACGAAATGTTGCTATCAAACATTTTTTAAGCGGAGCTATCGCATCGCTCGAAGAACTTCAGACCAGCAAGTGCATATGAGATTGTAACAAAATTCTCGGAACAGGGGCGAACCCACCTGACACCCGACGGATGCGCGTTATCGCGGAAACGAATTACTGGATGAGTAAAGCAAATTCTCGATAATATCTCACTTACCTGGAATACCAAAGCCCACCCATGGCGAGATTCAATCTCGTTATATTCGGCTTCAATGCTGTTAGATCCACTGCTGCTGCTGTTGTTGCTGCTGGCCGTGCTGCTACTGGTGGTGGTTGTTGCATTGTTGGTACTCATTTTGATTGTAAATCAGTGCCGTTCCACCGGAATCTGTGCCAGGTACCAGCTGACAATTATCTTCTCCTCTTATGCACTTAGAACGGATGGTGGCGTAGCACCTTTTCTCCGAACCAAAACGCAAAATAAGAATCTACAAAGCAAAATAATAAAGCAACACCCTCTTCAATAACCACACGCACACTCTACGTTTCTCTTTCCAACCTCCGGCCAATATACTTCCACTTCCAAACACCACTCTTCTTCCACACTCCCGTCGATTTCTTCCGAAAAAAGACCACTGTTTCTTCTTGCTCTTGCTCCTCCTCCCTCGCTAAATGCTCAATTTTCACAGCTCAAATTCCCAACTTCACGCGCCGAATGATCACTTCCAAATATTACCAATCTATGAAACAATCCTCGTACTATCGGCTTCCGATTCTTTCACTAGAAGCAGATCATTATGGTTCCTATTTTTCACGAACATCCGACGACGAATCGCGGCGACGACGATGATGGCTGATGTTGCAAAGGAAAAACTCTGCTCAATCGACTGCGATTTTACGCGACTTTTCTCACATCGATGGACGGAGACACGCACAAACACAAGTGTAGCTCGCTTGACAGTTTACTGAAAAACAATGATGCTTAATGATGACGGCCGCACTAATAATCAGTAATAAGTTCTTCTTTATCGACAAATCGATACCAAATTTTCAAAAGAACTTCCCGCATATTTAATTCGACCAAGGGCCTCATACGCCTGTCACTGGCGAACAAAGCTCGTGTACTCTGCATCGAAGCTTAGAACCGGTGTTAGGGCGCAATCGTTAATGTGAACATTTTTATATTCGGTTAGTTACTGCAAATAAATTCTTTTTCGAGTCCCTATAATTAAGCAGGTATCTCAAGCATACCACATCGTTATATTGCTGCATGATTGAGTGTTTAATTTTGATAAAATATCGAAAACAAAAGTGTGCATAAAAATTGCCTCGCCATAACAAAAAGGTGGTAGAGAATTAACACTGTTGTTTATAGTTTAGAACCAAATCCAATAGCCGCTATCGAAATTGGATTTATCTCACAATCCATACGTTAAACCTAATTTCGGAAGTGGTGCGCTGTATAGCACATCACCAAATGAAAACAGCGCACCACTTCCGAAGTTAGGTTTAACGTATGGATTGTGAGAAAAATCCAACTTTGTTAGCGGCTATAACTCGGCTTTGCACTGAATTGATAATATGATTAAAGAACTAGTCGTCCTTTTTTTTTTCTAACAGTGTACACTTGCGCCCTTCAGAAATGCGCCATAATGTTTTTGACAACATCCTTTTCGCCTAAATTCCACGCCCGGCTGTCAACCTATTTGTCCCGTTGCAAATTCCGAGGAATTTTTCATGCAGATTCTTTGCAATTTTCCAATTCGCTTTCGTTGTTTCTAGGAAATTTCTAGGAAAATTCTGAAGAATTTCTTATGCAATATCTAAATAAGTTTCTGTGAATATTTCTAAGATTTACCCGCGGAAATTCCAAAGAATTTTGGAGTGGAAATGTCGAAGTTTTTCAAAAAATTCAGACCATTACTTAAGTGGAATTCCTTAGATTTTTAGAGAATTTCAAAAGATTCTTCCTGGAGAAATAAAAAAATCAAAGAAATGAACGCAATAAGAAATCACGACGCCCATCCATGTAGCGCCGCTGGCTACAATAACGATTCTAGGCATGAAGCCAAAAGCACCGCTGCCGATATTCGGACCAGCACAGCACCATTCCTAATTAGCCATGAATGGCTGTACCTTCTAGTCCATGAGTTTCCACACGTCCTAAAGCAATCTGGAATACTTCTGTTATTGCTTTTTGCATTGAAACTTTTCGTTTCGTCACTGAAACCATTGACACTTGTCTTCAGCGACTGCTTCCGCGATAGAGCATTTGCACATTTTATTCACTCATACATCTATATTGCTGTCAAAATGTGCATTTGACAATTAAATTTTCAGCTAAAAGCTCTATTTTTCGACACCGATGCACTCACACAACCAATCGGCATCAGTTGTCAAAAAATCAGGAGTACCAACTTGACCACTATCTCCTTGTCGCCGAGTCTGGCGTTGAGTGCTCGGCGCGGAAACCCAAAGGTGGGAATAAAATTTTGGGGCTTATGCGCAATATTTCGTTTGCGTCCATTTCGCACAAAGATGGTGTATTCATTGTTTTCAAAAGTGATGAAGTTTGAGAATAGAAAAAGATTGTATTAAAAAATAAAAAATATAATAAAAAGTCTACGTAGACTCTTGGTATAACCCCCATCCCCCTTCGTGGACAAACGTAGACTTTTTCGAAACCCCCTCTCCCCCCTAAAGAGTCTACGTGGTTTATGGACAGCCCCAATATAGTCGGCGTACACGGTTAGAAAAAAGTACCTAATTTTATTTACTTTTTTTCTCTTGCATCTCCTTCCCTCTTCCCTTTGTTGTCATAAAATGAAGAGCAAAACCACTCAACAAGGGCATTAAAGTGTGGGAACCCAACGTTGAGTAATCTCATGTTTACAAAAGTTGAGTGAAATTTACCTAATTTTTGGATAGTTTCTATTTAAAATTAAGTATATTTTACTTAATATTAAGTGAGTTTTATTTAATTTCAAGAAAAAATTACTTAATTTTGGGTTCCCACACTGAACCCCCGATTTGAGTGAAAAGTACCTAATATTAGGTACTTTTTTCTAACCGTGTATATAGCATCAAGTTACACGTAAAAAAATTTAATGTTATTTATTATTAAGATTCCTAATACTTTTTTGCCAAAGTAGGCGCTAAATGATATGTATAAGAAAAAACTTATACATCGCATTAGTCACATACATTTCAAAACTTATACTTTTCATTAACTTATGAATGTTATTAGCTTTTTGATATGGGATGATTCATTAAATGGCATAATAAAGAGCATTTTATTTTCGAATGGTTATTTGCCATAACATATAACCGAACCGAACTTTCTTCCGAAGTTTTATCTGTCAAACTACGACGAATTAAGTACTTTCCATTTTCGATATTCCACTAAGAGAGCTTAATATATTTTTCTGTCAAACTAGTTGATGCGTTGTTTAGTGCATCTTTAGGCGAGTCCAGCGCACTACTTCCGAAGTTGGAAAAGTTGCCTGTATCTGGAGAATATTCCAACTTAAATATTTATGTATAAAAAGCGGTATAAATTTGTTCCGGATAGACAATAACTCAAATTTGAGTAAATTCAATGTTCTCAATTTTGCGTTGATTAAGGTCCACTTTGGATAAATTAAACTCGGCTTTGAGTTGAGCCAAACTACGGTTTTGAGTAGAAACAACCCACTTTTGGGTAGTTTTGGTTTTCAGTGCACGCTCAATTTTGATTTTACTCACCGGTGAGTAGTTTTTTATCCAGCATTTTACGAACGCTAATGGCCGCCACAATCAAGCTCAGTTTTTGGTAGGGTGAAAACAGTTTGAAGTTTGGGTTGTGTCGTCTGACACAAAAACGATAAGTTTCCATCATCATTATGATTAATTCATGATGATGATGATCGCTACGATGTCAAACGACACAAGCCAAACGTCAAATCGATTGCACCCTACCAGAACATGAGCAAAGTTGTGGCGGCCATTACCGCACGTAAATTGCTGGATTGCTGTCTCTTTTTTTTTCCACAGAATTTTTACTCACTTTTTATACAAAGTGAATAAAATTTATGTGGAAAAAAAAACGGCAATACAAAACTACTCACTATTGTGGATTTACTTGACCAATGGATTCGAAGGTCGGTTCACTTGCCTATTTCAAACGTTCTCTTTTCCAGCAAGGTTTGCCAAACTCAATAAATGTTTGGTAGATTACCTTGTTTTTTACTCCTTGTCTATCAAAACAGATGTCAAAACATCGGAAAAAGAAAGAGAATCCGAGGGAAACAGCAAAAAGCACGTGGCAGACTTGTCAGTTTTGACAGATTTTACTATGAAAATGGGTGTGAAGGTGAAAACGGCGATTTCAACGACCGTTCAAGGAGCGACTATTTCGAACGGTCGGGTCCAATTAGGGTATCTGACAGTTCTTGATTTACCACTAACAAAGCGCATGTGTGTGAGTACATGTATCGTACACGCCTTGTTTTCATAGGGAAAATTTAACCTCAACCACGCATCAAAACAAAAACAAATGTAGAAGTTGTGCGTGAAATAAAATTTTAATCAATTCTAATTTCTTTTTGAAAAACATGTAACGTGCGCGGTGCGTTTTTGCAAGAAAAACAACATAAGCAACGATGAGCATTTCTTTTCTTTCCCAGCTGTACGGAAAAACAGCACGGGAATAAACAAATTACTGATTTCGTGACGAGCAGCAAGGCGGCCACTTGCTTGTGGGCTCAAAGTGGTACGTACCAGTTCAAAGATTTGCAGCCAGCACTTCGTTAGTGGCCATCCAGCGCATCTTATCGAAGTGGACAAAGTAGATTGGGTGGCGTCTTTATGCCTAACGGATCTTGATCTCAATATTGGTAAACGAGTAATACCATCCAGTGAAAATTTTGAACCAGAACTCTCTCAAAGTTACTGTGAAGAATCTGTCGGAACTGATGAAAAGGAAGTATCTTTTCCAACAGTAGAGACTTGTATTGATGTTGAGGCCATTCTGGAGGAATTCATTTCAGGCCACAGTTTCGAAAATTCCGCTGTGGAGACTGATTCGGACAAATTTCAGGAGCTCGTTCGCTTGACTGATTGTTGGAACGATTTTGCCATTTCACCGGAATGGTAAATAATTACTGTTGTACTTTAATCATAATCAGTGAGTAAAAAAAATATGTTTGGCTTTATTTCTAGCGATCGTATGGAATTCATCCCACAAAGTGACGATAGCAGTGACAGTATCACAATCCATCAAACTGCTTCTAAACACGATATCTCATCAAATGTGAGCCATTCATTCAAGGAAAACGTGTGTGTACAAACCGATACTAGTTGGATCCAGGAGGCTATCCAGGACAAAAAGCAATTGCAGAAGTTAGAAATGGATATTTCGAAGTTGCGAAAGGAGAACGAGGTTCTTCGACGGAAACTGGCGGAAGCTGAGCTGGCGACGAGGTACACCGTTTTATCGTTGGAAGTCGATGATAAAAAATGCAAATATATCACGGGAATCGCATCAGGAATAGTACTGCGTCAGTTGTACGAAGCTCTAAAAGACGATCTACCCATGTTTGAACCGGAAGATAAGGAGAAAGTGTTTGTTTTAGCCCTCAGGAAAATCAGGTTAAACGAACCGTTTCAAACCCAAGGGCTTATGTATGGCATGCATCCAAGCTTGGTGTCGGACAAGATATTTCATGTTATCCACTGCATCTATCCGTTTCTGGCAGGGTTGGTACGGTGGCCACCACGAGAAGTTTTACGAAAACACATGCCGCATGCGTTCCGACAAAAGTACAACGATCGAGTGACAGTAATCTTGGATTGCTTTGAAGTTCCCATCGAGACACCACGAGTCGAAGAGATGGTGGCAAACGCAAACGTTTACAGTTTTTATAAGCATCATAAAACCATCAAAGTACTAGCGGGTATCACTCCAGATGGTTGCTATTCCTTTATTTCGGAGGCGTTTGGTGGGAGAACATCCGACAAGCAGATCACTTTGATGTCCGGGTTCCTCGATCTCATCGAGGAAGGCGACTTTGTTTTAGCAGATCGAGGATTCTTGATCGAGGACCTACTGAGGCAGAAAAAAGCATCAATTAGTATTCCTGCGTTTAAGAAGACAAATCGACAACTTGAACCTCTAGATGCATGTGATTCAAAAGAGATTTCTGCACTGCGAATCCACGTTGAGCGCATGATCGGATCTTTGAGGCAAAAAATGTTGATTTTAACAGATATTATACCTATAACTTTATTGGAACGTTGGAATTCAGGCACGCCAGCATTAGACCAAATCATCAAAATTGCCGCAGGAATCGTCAATTTGTGCCCCAGTATTGTTCCCCAATAAAACAGCCTGATTTTTGATTTCGTTTCAATAACTATTTATTTTTTATTCATACTGTTTCGGATATTTATATTGCCTTACATTGGTTCAGTGTATGCTTTGTACAATAGCTCTGGAAGTAGGACTTGTTGGAAGAAAAGTGATGCTTTTTTACGACATGTCACCCAAAAATCATCATTTCGTTTAATTTGGAACAGATATTGTTTCTGAGGCGACCATATAAAGAAATACCCAAAACAAGCATTCGCTAAATGTACCTGCATTAGGGCTTGATAAAAATATTTGTGGTTTGGATTAAGTCCAATATTACCATCTGCTGTTCTTATTATATACGGATCGGTCATTTTTAAAAGAGCGTCTGTAAAATCTGCATTGTTTTTTCCAGCATATGGACATTTGATCTCAATGGTTATCTTACCGTGACAATCACATTGGATTATTCCATCTGGCGAAGCACCCAGGAAAGGATATTCGGGGCAGATTATCAGACCGCTTTGCAGTTTAACAGAATTGCTGTGACAATGTGCTACAGAGTTATACAATTGGTCATATGCTCGAGATTCGTTTTGTTTTCCATACCGCATCGGTGCCGTCTGGAATGAGGATTCCTTGTTATAGCAAATCTTTCGAATGAGTGAAATCGAAGGATTGCTGATTTTTGTGTGGCAACTTTCACGTAGCACCGAAGCTGTGATACGTCCAGTACGAAAAACCATCCAATGAACACTTTGATTTGGTGACATAGTCATTTCAGTTATTCGGAGCAGCTTATCAGCATCTCTCGCCATCGCATTGTACGCCGATTGTGTCAATGCATGAAGCTCCGGTTTCGTCATCGTACGATAATTTATATCGAACAGATTTCTTAAATCGTACTCTCTGAATTCGTTTTGGAGCTGATTTGCTTCCTTGCATGAAGTACACAGGAAACAATCGACTCCACAAAACGAATGCATGGCTGCAACTTGCACACCTTCCTTCTGGAGGTTTGTCAACAGATTTGCATACCTGTCCTGCATTGGTGCCAAAACTGGTTCCCAAGTGCGTCTAATTTTTCTTCCAAATGAAATTTCTTTTATTTTTTTGTACAAATTGCCTTGTACGTTTGCTGGTGGTTTATTCCAATATGCTGGCAAATCAGTAACCGATATCTAGAATAAATAAAAAACTTTTAGATGCGATTTTGTGAACGTTGACCAGATTACCTTCTTGGCCAGGAACTTCTGTCGAATGTCGTCAAGGGCAAACAGTGTGGCATTAACATGGGAACACGTCTCTAATAACCCTATAGCACAATCACAATGCGCCGATATGATGCGTGCGTCGCCGTGATCCATTATGATCCATGGATTCAATGGGCGCTCACGAAGGCTAAACGAATGCAGAGCTTTATCACGAACTACATAAACATTTTCCTACTTTCTGCCCGGCACATGTTTTACCCAACCCTGCTGGAACCAGAGATTGGCCTCCATGCCTTTAGCACTATCTTTAGCAGCTCCAGTAAACGGATTGGGCTCAACAACCATGTAGTTATAAATTGCTGCAAAGCTCACATTCAACGGTACATCCATCGGTGTTGTGCTAATCGAATAAGGATCTTTGCCACACGCTTTTACTTTATCTGCATATCGTCTCTTCGCTTCAGGGGCATCCTACAAAATTAGGTATTTTTGTAGAATCGTGATTGAAGTTTTATCAAGTTTTATGTGAAAACTTACCATTTTTTTGTGAACGGCTTCCGGACTACATTGCGATATGATTTTACTTTGACAGCTCTTTGTTTTCATAGCGAAACAAGAAAATTTTGTGGTAAAATATATGGCAACTATATTTAACACTGGGGTTAGATTGCCTTACACGCTTACTTCATTTCACCCAAATATAGGTGAAGAGTACCTAAAATCCCCAAAAAGTGCACATACCTAGATATGGGTGAAGTTCCCTTTACCTATTTATGGGTAAACCTAGTTTACTCATATATAGGTATTTTAAGAGGAGAAATTTATTAGTTAATTTCACCCAAATTTGGGTGAATTTTCAGTATTTGTTTTGTTTGAGACATTTCTAATTTTCTTATATTTCAATATTATAAATATAATTAAAATAAACCGTTTTCTCGAAAAAGTATCATATGAATTTATTCAAATATAAATATTATAATTTTTATTTTTGACTAGCTAAAGTTAAATATAAATGACAGACGACCTGCAGTTTTAGGAGTAGTTGACGGGACAATCTGCTAGATTAAAAACGCTGGAATCAGGAATATGCCTGTGTAGGTGATAGGCATTTTATGCTACTGGCAAATTCCGCTGGTAACAAGATGTTTACAGTGCTGTAAAGAGGACATGGTCTTAGTAAAGGAGTAAATCATAATCAAGGAATTGTCGACTAGAGAACTTTTTGTCACACGTGAAAGATTAAACCGAGCTTCGGTAACTATACGGCGCAAACCGTTTCGCCCAAAGGAATCAAGCGGCTTTGTGGAACTTATGGAGAAAATCAAATTTCCCTAGTCGATCATTTCTGTTTCCAACTTAGAATAATCAAAACTTACCTCAACGGCATCTGGCAAGAAAGGTGTCTAATGATTTAGTGGATACCAGTAGGCAGATTCGAGCTGCGAAATGGTGAGTTGACATCCGGGAAGGGGCGCCTAACATAGCTCTGGTCCTCACAAGTTCCAATACTCACGCTTCCACGGGTCTTCCGATGACAATTGACCGCCAGCTAAGGGTTGCGTACTTAGCTGGTAGTGCAGCCTGGGCACTGTTGTCCTTCTGACATCAGCTAGAGTGAGAGGGTGCGTACTATGGGGTCTGCCTAGGATGTGGTGGGGTTCGACAGTGGGCTCTGTTGAACTTCTATAAAAAGCTGCATGTGTCCCCAAGCAGGCCCTATCAAAGCGACCGTGTGCCGCTCAAAGCGCACTAGCCTAGTCCTGGTGTTGGGTGGGACTTTAAACAAATTTGACCCGACTGATCGAGCGTCTGTCCACCAAGGAGGTGCGGCTCCAACAGCGTCTGTTCTGGCATCCAGCGGCTGAGTATGAAATGCTATTCCCCGGAAGCTATACCTAAGATGGCAGCCCCATCCCGGTGGATAGGGAACCTTGGGCCAACAACCTACTGTTCCCGAAACATCAATTTGTTCGAGAATCCGATAATGAAAGAATACGGACTGATTTTACGGCGACGACTCTTAGCGCGAAACAACGGACACGAATAGGAACATGGAACGTTTTAACCCTAGCCCAGCAGGGTAAATTGGCACAACTTGCCAATGAGGCACGCCGCATGAAGCTTGAGATCCTGGGACTGAGTGAAGTCCGTTGGCCAAACTTTGGAGAACACAGAACGCCGTCGGGACAAGTTCTGCTATACTCTGGTTTACGAGGTGAACACGCTCCCCGGCATCGCGGAGTTGGCTTCCTACTAAGCGCTCAGGCACACTCTGCGCTTATGAAGTGGGAACCTATAAGTGAAAGGATAATCGTTGCCAGATTTAGAACACGGGTCCGAAACCTTACTATAATCCAATGTTATGCGCCAACCGATGCTGCCGATCTGCAAGACAAAGAGAACTTCTACAGTCAACTCAATGCCGCCGTAGATAGAATTCCGAAGGGTGATATCAAGATCTGTTTGGGCGACTTCAATGCGAAGATCGGATCCGACAACTCGAACCATGAGCGCATTATGGGACGCCATGGTCTCGGAGAAATGAGCGAAAACGGAGAGCTGTTCGCAGAATTTTGTGGTAATAACGACATGGTGATCGGTGGATCGACCGGTTCACAAGGTCACGTGGGTCTCTCGTGACGGCTTTACAGAAAATCAAATCGACCACATCTGCATCAGCCGAAAATGGAAACGGAGCCTTCTTGATGTACGGAATAAACGTAGTGCCGATATCGCGTCTGATCATCACCTCCTCATTGGCGAAATACGCCTGCGCATTGCGCGGATTCGTCGGCAGGAGGAAAGAGTTGGACGACGATTCAACACACGCCGACTGGAAGATGCCACGGTGAAACGGTCCTTCGTTGAAGAACTGGAGACACGTGCTGCAGATATTCCGGAAGGTGGCAGCGTGGAAGACCAATGGACGGCCATCAAGAATGCCTTCATCGCCACCAGCGAGAACAATCTGGGCGAACTACGCACCCAGAGAAAACAATGGATCACCGATGAGACCTGGAGAAAGATAGAGGAGCGAAGAGAAGCCAAAGCCGCGATAGAGCGATCGAAAACCAGAGGAGCCAAAGTCTTAGCCCGTCAACGATACACGGCTCTTGAGAAGGAAGTAAAACGCTCATGTCGACGGGACAAGCGAGCGTGGGCAGACTCTCTGGCCGACGAAGGAGAGAGAGCCGCCGCAACCGGGGACATTCGCCTCCTCTACGATATCTCACGACGCTTAAGCGGGGCGAAGATGAATGCAGCGATGCCTGTGAAAGACGCGAATGATCAGTTATTGACCGACCCAACTGACCAGCTGAAACGCTGGTTCGAGCACTTCGAACAACTTTTTCAAGTGCCAACCAGGCCATCACCACCTCGGCATGATCTGCCTAGGATCCGACGTATAACACGTGTCAATACCGAAGCTCCATCACTGCTAGAGATTCAAACAGCCATCCAAAGCATGAAATCGAATAAAGCCCCAGGGGTCGACCGCATATCAGCCGAGATGCTCAAAGCTGACCCCATGACATCCGCTCAACTACTGCATCGTTTATTTCGTAATATCTGGGACACCGCAACTTTCCCGGTCGACTGGATGCAAGGTATCTTAGTGAAGGTGCCCAAAAGGGTGACCTGACTGTATGCGATAACTGGCGAGGCATTATGTTGCTGTGTACCGTTCTCAAAGTTCTGTGCAAAATTATCCTAGCCCGGATTCAGGAGAAGATCGATGCGACTCTCCGGCGGCAGCAAGCCGGATTCCGTGCCGGAAGATCCTGTGTGGACCATATTGTCACGCTCCGCATCATTTTGGAGCAGGTCAACGAATTCCAAGAGTCCCTTTACTTGGTATTCATTGACTATGAAAAAGCTTTCGACCGTCTCAATCACGAGAATATGTGGGGCGCCCTGAGACGCAAGGGGTTCCTGAGAAAATCATCGGCCTCATCGAAGCACAGTACGAGGCCTTTTCGTGTAGAGTGCTGCACAATGGGGTCCTGTCCGACCCTATCCGGGTCGTAGCTGGTGTGAGGCAAGGATGTATTCTATCACCGTTACTGTTCCTCATCGTAATCGATGAGATTCTGGTAGATGCGATTGACCGTGAACCAAACCGCGGGCTGTTATGGCAGCCTATAACCATGGAGCACCTAAACGACTTCGAATTGGCGGATGACGTTGCACTACTCGCGCAACGGCGCTCTGATATGCAGAGTAAGCTCAACGACCTTGCCGATCGCTCCTCCTCGGCAGGTTTAGTCATCAACGTCAACAAAACCAAATCGTTGGATGTAAACACGGTGACTCCTTCCAGTTTCACAGTAGCCGGGCAACCAGTGGAGAATGTTGAAAGCTTCCAATATCTTGGTAGCCAAATGGCGTCAGACGGCGGTACCAAGATCGACATAGGCGCACGGATCAAGAAAGCAAGGGCTGCCTTTGCGAGTTTAAGAAATATCTGGAAAAACAGGCAGATAAGTGAACGCACCAAAATACGAATTTTCAACTCTAACGTGAAATCTGTGCTGTTATACGCTAGCGAAACATGGTGTGTATCAGTGGAGAACACTCAACGGCTGCAGGTGTTCATTAACAGATGCCTGCGGTATATAATTCGGGCCTGGTGGCCTCACAACTGGATCTCAAACAACGAGCTCCATCGTCGTTGTCACCAGAGGCCGATAGCAACAGAAATTCGGGATCGGAAGTGGGGCTGGGTCGGCCACACTCTACGTAGGGGCGGAAACGAAATCTGTAAGCAAGCATTAGACTGGAACCCAGCGGGACATCGCAGCAGAGGCAGACCCAGAGGCTCATGGCGGCGAAGCCTCAATAAAGAAATAAAAGAAGTCGACCGAAATCTAACCTGGCAACAGGTTAAAGCGATAGCCGGGCATCGCTCAGGATGGAGATCTTTCAAGTCGGCCCTTTGCACCACCGGAGGTGTACAGGATCCATAAGTTAGTAAGTAAGTAGGCAGATTCCGCATTCCATGGTTTGTGTCGGGGCTTTCGATGGGCTGTCAGCGCAGTAAATAGGCTGCTTGATTGTGGTGTCTCGGTTGCTACTGTATGCCTGCGGTGCTCGCTAGCCCCTGAATCAGATCGATGGTTTGCTGTTTCCGTTGTTTCTCGGTGCCCGTGGGTCATAACCACACTGGAGATACATAAATAGATAAAAATAAACGGAACATTATAAATACTAATCATTGGTTATATATTAATTATACTAATCATTGGTTTAATCGTATACGAACCGTCTGGGCAGCTTTGGTGTGAATTCGCCAAATCCTGTTGCCGCTTGGATTAGCACTGCAGGAAGTACAACTCGCCCGTTATGTCGTGCAGGAGATGTTCCACCCCGATGGTAGAAAGCACCGCTAATATTATCGTTCCGATAGTAGTCTTATAGACAGTCGACACTAGCCGGAAGGAACGGCTTCAGTTTTTCACGGGAACAAGTAGGTTTATAACAGCCTGCAGAGATGTATTTGCTTATACCGGCGGGAGGTGAAAATACTTCCCACAAGCAGCATAGATGAAAAAAGACAGTTTCCACCGGAGGTAGTTGCGGAGGTTGCGGATGTAACAGCTGCAAACCCTTCAATGAGCGGTTTGTAGTTCCACGGCTGTTGGTGTTCTAACGGAAATAGAGGAAATCGTGTCATAATGGGTTAGAATCGTGCAGCACCATAAGCTTACCTGATGACGGGGCGCGGGCGCGTCTAATTGCTGCTGAATCCGACATCCAAGATGGGTGTATCGCGACATTATGCTTATTTTCGATAGTAGTTTTTCCACTGCAGGTGGGGTTTTGGGGTTGATTACTCGCTAACTAGTCTTCGAGTTACGGAGTGTAAAAGATTTTAGGGAAACTGTTCCAGTCCTGAGGTCTGACTGTTACAGACAACAACACTTGGTTTGTTGTTCTGTGGATTACTTATCGTTCTGGCGTAAATGTTTATTTTTTCATCCAAATATGAGTAAATAAATTTACCCATATATTGGTAACGTCAATTTAGCAAGAATATAAGTAAAATTTACCGATTTTATCAGTACATTTCACCCATAATATAGGTAATGTATACAAAACCCAAATATGGGTAATGAAAGTACCCATAAATAGGTAAATTGATCTAAGCGTGTATAGGGAAAATCCACGTATTGAGTAGAAAAAAATGAGCGTGTGTGTAAATAACACATCATCATGGTCATCATCGAATGAGTCATCGTCATTTGCCTGATGCTTGATGATGTCAACGTTGTGTCATCAATCCAAAGAAGAACAAAACAAAGATTCAATTTTGATTTTCCTTCATTGCCTGTGCAGTTCTTTTTCCGCAGCGAGTTGCATTCTCATCATTCTCACAGAATCAAAGAAAAATAGATTTTTCACATTTCGAGGTAAGTGCTTCATAAAAAATACGAGTACGCTTTATTTTTAGAACTGTGTTGGCTCCGAATACTGTCTTTTCCAGAGCTCCAAAGGTCAAAACCATGACTAGCACACAAACGGGAAGTGGCCTCCAGCTGGCGCCCTTGCGATCGGTTAACGATTTTTTGCTCGAATCCGCTCGTTTCCAGTTGCCAAATTTCCAAGACTTTGAGAAGTGGGGCAACCGGGTGGTGAAGAACCTGCTCTACTACCAGACCAACTATCTGCTAATGAGCGCTGCCGTTTTTCTTCTGGTTGGGCTGATCCATCCCTACAAGGTGGTCCTGGGAATGATGGTCATTATGGCCCTGTTGTATGTGTTTGTAAAGTTTTTCGCTGCCGAAGCTCGTCGTTCGATTGAAGCGGTCAGTGGCCAACAGCAGCCCAACAAGTGGGCCGTGCTGGGAGGAGTGCTCGGATGCTGCTATCTGGTGCTGTTCATGTTTGATGCGGTCCTTATCGTAATGTTTGCCGTGCTGTTGCCGTTCTCGCGTAAGTGACCTTTTAATCCTAAACAGAATCATTCTGTGCGATGATGTCACCCATTGCACACTGGGTCTGAATGCACAGAAGAACGCAAACTCAAACATTGCAATTAGGCACTTATTCCAAATTAAACTAATCTTTTCGGTTTTCTTTCGAATCTTTTCATGAGTACAAGAATGCATGTAATCATGTCATCGATTGTTCAATAATACACAATATTCTTGAAATCTGTATTCTGATACGATACGATGATGAATAACTTTTTAACATAATACATTTGAATGGTTTCAGTGACTTTCGTACACGCTTCTTTGCGATTGCGAAACATGAAGAACAAGATAACCAATGCGATTGAAAGCGTCGGTGTGAAGCAGAGCCCGATGGGACAGTTCCTGGAAGCAATGGGACTGATGCCGGATGCGTTCTAATGCCCTCGTAATCTACTAGTGGCCATCATTAGGCGGTTGCGATGCACCGACAGCCATCCAAAATTCATCAGCGAATAACGAAACCAAACTACTTATAGACAGTTATTACTAAATTGTTTTTGAGAGACGTTGAACCTATGATATTTTCAGCGTGAGATTTTTAAGTTATAAAGGATCTGAATTAATGCTGAGAAGTTGAAGGCATGAATTGTTTGTAAATAAATATTTATCAATAACTTTTATCCTCAAAGTACAGAAATGCACGGCAGCAATCCAGACACTAGTCGTAACCTTCTCTATGTAGGGAATAATATTTGAAATAACGTTTGTCTTTTTCGAATGTAAAACACTTATTGAACAACAATAAAGTATATTTTGATCAATTTAAAAAATGTGATTGTTTTTTTTCTCAGACAGAAAATTATTTTCATACCTATATAGCCAATTTTGGTTCTTTGTATCAGCAAACAAGCTGCAAGTGTGACTTATTAATATTAGCCTAAGTCCTGCCGGTAATGTGGACACATCTGACGAGTTATTTACTACAGCCAATTTTTGTTATGAAAAGCGAGACGAGTTACACCAGAAAATAATGAAATAAATATGAATTTTGGCTCTGTAAAGCAGAAAATACGCCTTAAGCCTTAAGCCTCAAACGCAATACAACGGAATGGCGACGGAAACGGAAAATTTGACAGTTAGCCCATATATTTTCTGTCAAATTTGTTGTTTCCGTCGCCGTTTCGTTGTATTGCGTTTGGGGCTTTATACATAAACAAATTGACCCTTGAAAAAAAAACCCAAATTGATCCACCTAGCGGTGACGATGCCTTTCTCGATTAAATCAAGATATACTGAAGGTGGTAACTTCGTTTTTTCCAATTCCTATCTACCAAAAATGTTGGCAATTTTGTTTTTTTTTTTTTTTTTTGTAAAATAAGCATAATTCATTTGGGCTTATTCTACGAGTCGAGTGACGTGAGGTGAGTCGATTTTAGCAATTCTCACGTTAAGTGATCATGTTATGTTATAATCAAGTTATGACGATCGTGAAATTTTTTTTCATCCATTTTTGACAGAGAAATTATTTCAAGTAAGGTACCCCGGGGCAAGTGGGACCTAAAAAACGCTAGTTCAGCAAAATTGTTAACGCATACTTAGAAAACTGGTTATTTCAGAACATTAACCACTGATACACCATTATATGCTTCCATTGTTGAAGTGTAGAGGTGTTGAAGGCCATTTATTCTATTACAATAATATTGGTAGTGCAAGAAATCAATTTACCTTCAGAATCCACTTACCCCTTCAAACGGGGCAAGTAGGACCTATTCTGTTTTCTACTGTCGAACGAAACTAATTTGAGGATTGTAGATATACTGATCATATTATTTCTGAGTATTAGTATTTCCAGATCATGGATGAAGATTGGTTGCATGTCGGACTTTATTTTTGCAACAAGAAAGGGATTATCATCTTAGCAGATATGAAAACAAGACAACAGCCGATTTACTGTTTATTTGACTGTTGTCTTGTTCTTCATTAGCTTACTTTTGTACCAAATGTTTTAGGTGGCAAGGATCAGCAAATCTTCATTCACTTTTCGTATGAATAAATATTTCTCTTTTTAGAACACAAATTATTACATAAATCTATACTTCAGAAGAAACGTTTTTATTCAGCGATGCGCAGAATTTTTAATTTGTAACAGAACAAAATAGCCAATTTATGTAATAAGCACTTTATTTATCTGAAAATCTGATGCGAAGTTTGAAAATAACAAAACGCAAGACACATTCTATGGACCTATTGTAGAATAAATAGATTATTTGCACTGTGAACAGAAGAATATCGCATAGTTATAGCCATTGCTCTTCTTCATGCGGGAGATAATTTTCAGAATGTAAAATACACATTTGGTAAATAACTGTACAATATTTTTTTAAAAACGAAATCAAGCTGTATCTGATTCAGATTCATATGATATATGAATGACGAAGTTATTTTTCACTAGACAGCCATCTAAAAACAATTAAAATAGCTTTATCGAAAATGTTGTTCAAATATGTCCCACTTGCCCCATGTATGTTAAAATTCAAGGGCAAATGAAACTGACAGATTTTGGCTTCAATTAAAAATTTTGAATCGTTTTCGATGTCACACAATTATTTAGTTGCTCGAAATAATCACTTTTCACATCAATGATAAATTTAGAAACGACTATTTAGTTGCAAATCCATTGAATAAAAATAAAAATAATAGATTTTCCAGGTAGTTCAAAGTCATGATCAAGCAATAGCATTAGTATGGTGCCTTAAATGATTTTGATTCCAAATATTTTTGTGTCGGGTGAATTCGTTTATAGTTCTGCTTCATCTTCCTAGAACATTGTTGCCGTTAAAAACGTTCATCGATTCTTCTGAAGTGGACTTACCCCGTATTTTCACTTGCCCAGGGGCTCCTTATTGTTATTTGTAACACATATTGATATAATTGTTATGACTAACTTGTCGGGTTGGTATATAAGATCATGGGCCTCCAAGACTTCTATAAAAGGTTGGGACGGCAAATGCTGGGTAAAGCGTACCATTGGTACTTCGCGTACCTAAAGGAATAAAATAGACCCCATCTCGCGGTCCTTAGCCTCTTACCCAGCAACTCGTATCCCTACCTCCCCGCGGTGCTGGCCGGGATACGAGCAACCTTAGGGAAGATCGGGTAACCAACCCCGGTGGGAACTATGGTCGTATGCTGACAGGGAAGGAAGGGTTTGCTCCTCTCCGGAGGTGCAAATCTTTTTGAGCGTCTGTTTTCCATGTCAGGATCGGCTCACAACAGCGTGTGTTCTCTATGTTAGGGGCGGCTGATCATCGTCCGAGTGCCAGCGAGGGACTCTAAGTGAAACTGTGCACCATGGTCCACCGGAAATAAGGAGGAATGTGTAGTAGATATGATTTATTCTGTTAAACTAGCAACACTTCTTGACCATTATTAGCTTAGATACAGTACTGTATCCAGTTTTCCGCGAGCGGTAATGGCCGCCAGCTTGCCTGCGGGTTAGTCTCTGATTTGACATTTCTGGAGGTCAACTGCACCCACCATTCGAGCCTTTTGATCAATGAGGTATATAAGAAGGCTTGAATTCACTGAATCAGCACCTTCTTATATGCAACATTGGTCAAAATGCTCGGAGCGGTGGGTGCAGTTGACATCCAGAAACGTCAAATCAGAGACTGACCCGCAGGCAAGCTGGCGGCCATTACCGCTCGCGGAAAACTGGATACCAGTGGTAACTGAACCGTTAAGTAGTGAGGATCAAATAAACCTGTCTACAATTATCTCAAATTAAACTACTTTTATTCGAATATCTGATACTTATTACATGGTGTCAGAAGTAGTAGGAATGTCGTAAAAAAACGGAGGAATCGAGAAAGTGTCGAAAAAACGCGAAAACAAACCACAATAAAAGCCCGATTTGTTTTGTCGCCGTCGGAAGTGGCCACAAAGAAACCGAAAGAAAAAACGAACAGTGGGTAATGTCTGTGACATAACCGCTAAGTGGACGTAGGACTTTACTTGACCATGCCTTTAAGATACATAATATGTCCAAATTTCTCACATCAACTATTTTGGATAAATAATCGGCGTTGCATACCATTCCTTGGCAAAATCTTCTCAACAAACCGACACAGAAATCAAATCTACCTCGAACAAGAATCATCAAAAAGAAATTCAGGAAGTATCTGTCCGGTCACGAAATATTAGCCTCGACAGTGGCAACCTTCCCACTGAAGGACTGCCTGAAATAAACCACAAGTTGGCTCAGCAGGGGATGTAGACTGTATCTCAGCCCTTCCACTGAAGAGCCTTCTAATCCGTGCGATAGCGACTGAAGAAGAACATTATTTTTAACTCTTAGAGCCTTGAAAAAGGCTGTTTGCTTCGGCTAAGTGCAAAAAGTAAGAAAACGATCTTTTCAAATAACCGCGAATTTATGGTGATAGTATAAAAAGACTGAATGCTCTGCGAGCGAATGCACTTTTCTTTTATACCTTATTTTGAATCTTCTCTGCTTCCCAATTGGTGGGCCAATCAGCTAGTGTCTTGTATCCCGCTTCTTTGTCAGCCAAAGCGTCATCATCAACGCGTTCGAGAAGGGCTTCTTCTTTTTTACGCTTGTTGCTCGCTGCTGGCGTCTATTTCCTAACGGGACTTTTCGCTAAATACAGGCCAATAAGCCGGGCAAGCGAGCTTAGAATTGCAGTTCAGGTGGGAAGTACGTGTTCTTTTTTGAGACAACATAGTTAATAGTAGAAGGAAGGAAACACTCGGACATGAGATTTCGGGTGATAAGATTTAGAATTGGTAACATGGGACGATCATTCAGTCACGTTCGCTTTGTGTGCGGTCAGTATCAAACAATGTTTATCTACATATCAATGCCAAAAAATCCAACATTTGATGAAAAATCGATTGATAGTTTATTAATGTTTGAGCTGTTATCGGTGATGATGACGCTTTGGCTGACAAAGAAGCGGGATACAAGACACTAGCTGATTGGCCCACCAATTGGGAAGCAGAGAAGATTCAAAATAAGGTATAAAAGAAAAGTGCATTCGCTCGCAGAGCATTCAGTCTTTTTATACTATCACCAGAAATTCGCGGTTATTTGAAAAGATCGTTTTCTTATTTTTTGCACTTAGCCGAAGCAAACAGCCTTTTTCAAGGCTCTAAGAGTTAAAAATAATGTTCTTCTTCAGTCGCTATCGCACGGATTAGAAGGCTCTTCAGTGGAAGGGCTGAGATACAGTCTACATCCCCTGCTGAGCCAACTTGTGGTTTATTTCAGGCAGTCCTTCAGTGGGAAGGTTGCCACTGTCGAGGCCAATATTTCGTGACCGGACAGATACTTCCTGAAATTCTTTTTGATGATTCTTGTTCGAGGTAGATTTGATTTCTGTGTCGGTTTGATGAGAAGATTTTGCCAAGGAATGGTATGCAACGCCGATTATTTATCCAAAATAGTTGATGTGAGAAATTTGGACATATTATGTATCTTAAAGGCATGGTCAAGTAAAGTCCTACGTCCACTTAGCGGTTATGTCACAGACATTACCCACTGTTCGTTTTTATCAATGCCAAAAAATCCAACATTTGATGAAAAATCGATTGATAGTTTATTAATGTTTGAGCTGTTATCGGTGTTTTTTTATCCAAATAAGATTATGTGAGAGATTTGGACATCTTATGAATCTTTAAAGGCATGGTCAAGCGAAGTCCTTCGTCCACTTCGCGGTTAAATCAGAAAAATTATCCACTGTTAGTTTTGACGCTATTTATGAAAATCACGCTTAAAATTTTATCTCTAGAATATTGGATTTGGCACCCAAGTACAATTTCTATCCCGAAGGGTATTGAAAGCATTGATATTGATCTCTATGATTGGCTCTCTGAAGAACCGTTTGTTTTTGGACTGCATCATGTGGATTTTCTTCAGCCTGTCTCGATTCAGCACCGATGCCGGCCGGTCTCGGCTCGACTCTGCTGCTGCTGCCGGTATCTGCTCAGCATTGCTGCTTTGTCGGGTCTGTAGGGTGGACTGCTGCTGTACTGGCTAGGTTTCGGGTGATTATGGTGGCTTCGATGGTGTCGAGCCGAAAACGCGGTCGGTGCAGACTTCATTCCCTGCTAAAAGGTGTGAGTGCTGTTCAATCGATGATGCGGTTGCTTCGCTTGTCCCGGTCAGAATGAAAGGAAAAAATCGCGTTGCGCTATTTTATGGCTTCTTGGCAGACCCAGCGGCTGCTCATTCGCTGGTGTCTGCACCAATCAGAACGTGGTAATGGAATGATGCAAGAATTACGCGGTACCCATATTTATAGGTTCCCTTGATCTCAATGTTTTTCATTGAAAACAGTTTCATGCCTATTGAAACAAGTTTTTCGGGACTTATCAAGCATGGACATGGAAGGCATACTTGAAATCTGTCGATTGAGAGGCTTACCGCAGGAATTCGTCCACTGAGACGAACGCTATTAACGCTTAAAATCTTTCAACACAGCGTAACGCGGTCGATTTGAATATTTTGAAATGACACCCGGTATAGTAAAGAGAGACGTACGTCCTACGTCAAAAAAACCACATCACACCACCACATTCTTAATCGGTCGGTCGTCCGTCATCGTAGTGTACGATTGTGAAACGGGACGTCGTGAGTGTAAGCTAGAAACGTGTGCACTCACACAGTGACGACGAAACGTCTAGAGACAGAGAGGTGATTCAATGTGAATTGTGATCATGGCTACTAGTGCAGATCGTTTGCCGCAGCCCTTAGATTGCACCAATCTGGCGAAAGAGTGGCCTCGGTGGAAGCAGAAATTCAACATTTACATGATCGCGAACAACAAAACCGGTGAGACGGAGAGGAGTAAAATCGCTTCATTCCTATGGTTGGTTGGTGAACATGGTGTGGAAATCTACAATTCTCTATTTCCTAATAACGGTGATGTGGAAACTATGTTTGGAGGAGTCGTTGCTACTGCCGATGAAGATGACGACAACGACGATCCAGCACAAGAGCGTACATTTGCAGATGTGATTGACGCTTTTGACTCATATTGTCTTCCCCGAAAAAATCTGGCTGTTGAAGCGTTCAAATTCAATTTGATCGTTCAGAAGGAAAAGCAGCCATTTGCGGAATTCGAAACGTCACTACGTACTCAATTGGCGTACTGTGAATTCGAATGCGAATCGTGTCGTGCGTCGTATGCGGAACGAATGTTACGTGATCGGATTATCCTTGGCATCCAGGATAAAAAACTACAGCTCAAGCTATTGGACGGAAAGAATGAACCACTGGTAAACATCGTGGAAATGTGCAAAGTTTATGAAGCCGCTGCGGAGAACAAGCAATTACTGGAGCGTAAGGAAGTGAACAATATCATCGATAAAACCGTAAAGGAGAGCAGTGAAATCGCAGTTTTGAAGTCACCAATGTGCTACAATTGTGGACAACCATTCAACGGGCGCCACCGTCGCTTCTGTCCGGCAATTGATGTTGTCTGCGATGGATGTGGCCGTCGCGGTCACTTCAAGAAGTTCTGCAAGGCATACAAGTACAAAAGCAGCAATCAGATCGGAGACATCAAGAGTCACAACCATACAGGGGGCACGTCGGTTGGAGCTTCAAAACGAGCAGTAGTCACCAATAAAACCCATGTGTTGAATTGGGCAGATGCAGGTAATATTTGCGAAAAGGGTTTAAGTAATGAGCATAATGAAAGTAGGCATTTGAGTACATTCGATTCTTATTATAGAATAAATACGAATACCGTGTCAAGTGGGGGTGCGACCGAAAATGGACCAAACCTGAGAGAGAGAAGCCAGCTCGATGACAGATCGTTTATTTACCATGTCTTCTTCTTGTTCATTTGTGTGGAAACCGTGGAAACACGACATATCCAGGTGACATTCCATTACGTCGTAACCAAAATTTGCTACTTCATTGAAATCATGTGTAAATTAACTGTTTTTAATGATTGTGAACTTCATATCACGGAATGAAAAATATTCTTCATATTACTGGATCATGCAGATTGATGGTTACTGGTTCAATTTACTGAAATCAATATAAAAGAAAGTTGCGAACATAAACCGTCAAACAGATAATTTCGGTTACGACTATTTGAAGTTGCATTGGTGTATTTACTTTTTCCGGTTCGCAGTGACTGGATCGCGGTGACATTAGGATGAAGATAAACAAAGCGAGCTGTCTTCTCTCTCTCAGGACCAAACGATACCTGATCCAGGACATGCCTGTGGATTTTAAACTTGATACCGGCGCAGACGTCAATTGTGTGGCACCCCTGTGTGATGTAAATATCTCCAGCCATGCAACACCCCTGTACCATCTGTCAGACTGGGAGGGTGAGAAATATGTTAATGTTGTGTGTAGCTTTTGAGTGTGTGATTATGTTTATATTGTATGTGGATATTGTGTGAATAATAATAACAGTTTGGGCGACATAAATTACATGTATAAATTGTTTCTGCAAATCATCCGAATACTCCGAATATTGAGGGTTTAACATTGGCGACGAGGACGGTACTTTGAACCTGAAATTCACAAGGTGAGAAAATTATTCGATTCGAAGACATTTGCGTGATTTGTGAAATATTGGATACATATTATTTTTGCTAACACTTTATGTTTGAAATGTTTGTTTTAGTTTGTATTAAAGAAGTGATCGGCGTTTTAAGAAGCTTGAAGGAAATAAAGCTTATCACGAAGGCGATTTTGTTATTGATCCGTCACAAACCAAGTAACAGGTATGTAGTTTGAAGATACGATGCTATTTGAGTTCCACTATTAAAAGTGTCTGAGCAAAAGGCTTAAATGCCGTAGTAAATGTATATGGCTTAAATGCCGAAGAAAACGAATTGATGGATTTATGTTGATTAGTGGCTTAGATGCCGATGAAGATGGATTCAATTCCGTTGGCTTAAATGCCGAAAAATTAGGCTTCAATGCCGATAGTTCAAATTATTGATTAATTAGTACATGGTAGTAAAAGCAAGAGTACTTTTACAGTGGGGCTTAAATGCCGTTATTAGAAATAAAAAAAAAAAACATGTAAAGTTGTAAATATTTAACAGGACGATGGATAAATGGGAAATTCAACAGTTTGCCTTTAAAGCACTGGCACAGAATGAAATTCGAGGCCAGTGGATCCGCTGGAAGCGTAATTTCGAGTACGTAGTTGCCGCTAGTGGAGAGAAAGATCAAACCAAATTGAAATTCTTATTGCTGGCGCGGGCAGGTCCAGATGTCCAAGAAGTGTTTCAATCCATTCCGGATGCTGACGTTGATGAATCTGATGATGTTAGCCCATACAAAGTTGCATTATGCAAGCTTGATGAGTATTTTGCTCCGAAGCATCATGATTCAATGGAGCGAAATATATTCTGGACGCTCAAACCTGAAGCCGGGGAAAATCTTGAGAAGTTCATGCTGCGAGCTCGTGAGCAAGCAAATAAGTGTGATTTCGGTAAAACGCAACAAGGGAGCCGTGATATATGTGTTATAGACAAAATTATATTAATGGCTCCTCCGGATTTGAAAGAAAAGCTTCTCCAGAAGGACCAATTGTCTCTAGATGAAGCGTTTAAGATTGTTTCATCTCATCAATCAGTAAAATATCAAGCTAGCCAAATGGTAACACCGGGACCTTCAGGAGTATCAGCATTCCAGAATGTCGGAGGGAATGTGAACCGTGTTTTTGGTGATCAGTCTGGGCGGGTCGCATTAGAATGCTCTCGTTGTGGTCGTAGAGGTCATTTAGGAAACGACCCAAAATGCCCTGCTCGGGATAAGGAATGTGGTTACTGCAAGCGAGTTGGTCATTTTGCCAGAAAATGCAAAACTGCTAGTTCGAAAAATGCGGTGAGTGATACTCAAAGGAGACAAGATAAAAGGCCAATGATGAAGGGCATTGCTCAGCGCATAAGAACAATTCCTTCGGAAGAAGCTGAAGTAGTCGAAGAGGAAAACCGCAAAGTTTCATCTTTTCCATTGGCGATGGCGATGAGTTTATTTGGTTGAAGCTGGGAGGTGTTATGACTCAAATGCTTATCGATTCTGGGAGTCGCAAAATATTATAGATGGATCTACCTGGAACTGGTTGAAGTCGCAGAATGTCGTAATACGGAATGCTACCAAAAAGTCGATCAGAAGTTTCGCGGGTACGGGATGGATGCCAAGTCGTTGGAGGTCATAGGAATGTTTGACTCTACTATTCGAATTCCTGAGAAAATTGTCAATCGCAGTGCGATGCAAGATTTTACGTTATACGCGATGGAAATCAACCGTTGTTGGGGAAAGAAACGGCCAAGGAGCTAGATATTCTACGATTAGGGTTGCCGGATAAACCAAATCAAGTTGCTCAGGTAGGTTGCGTATAATTTTGTTCATTAGACAGTTATTCTAATTCTTGTGTTTTAAATGTCCAAGATTGTTGTTAAGTCGTCTTTTCCTAAGATGAAAGGTATAAAACTTCACATACCGATAGACAAATCCGTAACTCCTGTGGTGCAGCATGCTAGGAGGCCGCCGATAGCTTTATTAGTGCGTATTGAAGAAAAGTTAGATCATCTTGAAGCTGCTGATATTATAGAAAAAGTAAATCAGTACAGTGACTGGGTCTCACCGCTAGTTATCATTGTGAAAGACAGTGGTGATTTGCGAATATGCGTAGATATGCGCGTTGCGAATCGTGCGATAAAGCGTGAGCATCACTTGATGCCAACTATAGAAGACTTTCTTCCTCGTCTGAAGTCAGCCAAGTATTTTTCTAGGCTGGACATAAAAGATGCTTTCCACCAGATCGAGTTAGATGAATTGTCTCGGCCTGTAACAACTTTTATTACTCATCGGGGAATGTACAGATATAAGCGGTTGATGTTCGGAGTTTCATGCGCTCCGGAGATGTTTCAAAAGATAATTGAGCAACTTTTAGCTGATTGCAAAATTGCGTCAATTACATTGACGACATTATAGTTTTCGGTGCTGATGAGGAGGAACACAATCGGTGTCTACAGAAGGTTTTGGCTGTTCTACAAAGCCATGATGTGCTGCTCAATGATCGGAAATGTTTATTCAAAGTCACTGAGTTAGAATTTCTAGGTCATCACGTTTCCAGTGAAGGAATTCGACCAGCTGAGAGTAAAGTAGAAGCACTTCAGAGTTTCAGACCACCACAAAATGTTGAGGAGTTAAGAAGTTTTTTGGGACTCGCAACATATGTTGGTAGATTCTTGCCCAACCTAGCAACTATTTCGGCGCCCCTTCGAACTCTTACTCGTAATGGAACACCCTTCGTTTGGAATGAAGAGCAAGATACCGCATTCAAGAAATTGAAGAACATGATTGGCGATGTTAAACAGTTGAAATTTTTTGACAATAAATTGCATACTCGAGTTATTGCTGATGCCTCTCCTGTTGCCTTAGGAGCTGTATTAGTGCGATTCCAAAACGCGTTCGATGATTCGAATCCTTTCATCATTTGCTATGCAAGTAGAAGCTTATCCTCTACGGAACAACGTTACTGTCAAACAGAAAAAGAAGCTCTTGCATTAGTGTGGGCCGTGGAAAGGTTTTCCATGTATTTGATTGGTCGTGTGTTCGAGCTGGAAACTGACCATAAACCTCTGGAATCACTGTTTAAGTCAAGTTCTCGGCCATGCCCTAGAATCGAAAGATGGGTTTTGCGTTTACAGTGCTTTACCTTCACCGTGAAGTACAGGAAAGGTTCAACTAATATTGCCGATCCCTTATCGAGATTAACAGACCTTCGGCCAATGGAAACTAAAAATAAGGAACAAGAAGACAAGTTTCTTGTCTTGGCAATTTTAGAATCAACTGCCATTGACATCGGTGAAATTGAGGAAGTTTCTATTCAAGATGCAGAGCTAACCTTGATAAGGGATTCTCTTCGCTGCGGTACATGGAACAGGCTTGATACAAAGGCATATGAACCGTTTAGAAATGAACTTGGTCTCGTTGGGGAGATCGTCGTGCGTAATAATAAAATGGTTATTCCTGTAAGTTTGAGGAGAAGATTTATGGAGCTGGCACATGAAGGGCATCCAGGAGAATCGGCAATGAAACGGAGAATGCGTGATAGAGTTTGGTGGCCTGGAATGGATAAGGAAATAGCTAAATGGGTGGCTTCTTGTGAAGGATGCCGACTAGTTGGGTTGCCTCAGAAACCAGAACCAATGCAAAGGCGTCCATTACCATCTGAAGCTTGGGTAGACGTCGCGATTGATTTCCTGGGACCACTGCCTTCAGGGGAGTACCTGTTAGTCATAATTGACTATTACAGTCGTTATAAAGAAGTTGAAGTCATGACAAAAATAACAGGCAAGGAAACGGTTAATAAATTGCATACAATATTCAGACGATTGGGTTTTCCTCGCACAATTACACTAGATAATGCCAGACAATTTATCAGTTTGGATTTTAGCGAATACTGTAAAACAAATGGCATTCACTTAAACTTCACAACACCGTATTGGCCGCAACAGAATGGAGAAGTGGAAAGACAGAATCGCTCTTTATTAAAACGTCTTCAAATAAGTTCAGCTTTGAAGCGTGATTGGCAAAAAGATCTAAACGAGTACCTTATTATGTACTATTCTACTCCACACTCCGTTACCGGTAAAACTCCAACTGAGCTTTTGTTGGGTCGTACCATTAGAACTAAGATTCCGTTCTTGAAGGAAGTTGAAACAAACCCAATAACTGAAGAGTTTCAGGACCGTGACTGGAGTGGCAAATATCATTCAGGTCATCATGAAAATGAAAAACGGAATGCGAAGGAGTCCAATCTAAAGGAAGGAGATAAAGTTGTGATGCAAAACCTTAACCCTGGAAACAAGCTGAGCACCACGTTTGACCCAACCGAATGCACGATAGTGTCGAAATCAGGAACACGTGTTACGGTGCAGAATGAAATGACTGGGAAAACTTATCAACGCAACTCAGCACATTTGAAGAAGATCATCGAACCTGAAGAACCACGTCGAGTTTCTATGAATTCTTCTACTTCGCAGGATATTCAACGGAGCGATGCTGTGGCCGAGACCTCCAGCAGCCGAGATCATCTGGTGACATCTCAGGAACTGGATCAGCAACTGCAAAGCAACCTAGCGACCTATGAAAGGCCAAAACGTTCTAGCCGACGTCCTATGAAGTATGATGATTACGTGGTGAATGAGGACTCTTCCGATCCTTGAGAAAAAACGAGATGTGGCACCCCTGTGTGATGTAAATATCTCCTGCCATGCAACACCCCTGTACCATCTGTCAGACTGGGAGTGTGAGAAATATGTTAATGTTGTGTGTAGCTTTTGAGTGTGTGATTATGTTTATATTGTATGTGGATATTGTGTGAATAATAATAACAGTTTGGGCGACATAAATTACATGTATAAATTGTTTCTGCAAATCATCCGAATACTCCGAATATTGAGGGTTTAACAAATTGCATTCCGTTAAATATTATTATCAAAATGAATATTCCGTTTTCCAATAAACGATCTTTCAACGTAGTTGATTATAGTTCCAACAAAGTCGAAATACATGGCCAGGTCAATCTAAAATGTCTGGATGAGCGTAAGGGTACAATTCATTCTGCTGAATTTCTCGTTGTGGATAGTTCATGTGAACCGTTACTGGGTCTTGAGTCATGTGTGGATTTCGGTCTTATTGCGCGTTTACATCGTTTGAAATCATCTACTTCTTTCCCCCCTGGAAGAGAACAGTTCATCGCAGCTAACTTGGATGTTTTTGAAGGGTTAGGTAAATTACCGGGTGCTTGTACCATAGTACTTAAAGAAGATGCTGTACCTTCCCTTCATTATAAGAAACGTATTCCAATGAGTTTGCACGATCGTCTTAAAACGGAACTACAATCCATGGAGGCAGAAGGCATAATTAGTCCGGTAGATTACCCCACAGATTGGATCAACAATATGCAGATTGTAGAAAAGTCTGATGGTTCATTGCGCATTTGTCTGGACCCAAAACCACTGAATGCGTGTATCAAAAGGGAGCACTTTCTAATTCCAAGGTCAGAGGATCTTCTAAGTCGTATGTCAGAGAAAAGGGTTTTCACTGTTTTAGATCTTCGTCATGGTTTCTGGCAAATGGAACTAGATCGTAAGAGTTCGGATCTAACTACATTCATGACGCCGTTCGGCAGGTTCCGGTGGAACCGTCTACCTTTTGGGATAATTAGCGCACCGGAACTATTTCAAAAACGCATGGTTCAGCTATTTGGAGATATCCCAGGGGTTGAGGTGTATTTCGACGATGTCGCGATAGCAGGAGACAGTTTGGAAGAGCATGATCAAATATTAGCAATCGTCCTCGAGCGGGCACGGAAGAACAACATACGGTTCAACTCAGCTAAAACGCAATATAGAAGTGGGAGCGTCAAGTTCATGGGTCATGCTATTTCTGACAGCGAAATTCGACCAGATCAATCGTACATAAGTGCAATTACCGACATGCCTAAACCAAGGTCAAAATCCGATGTTCTTCGACTGCTTGGACTACTAAAGTATATAGGAAAATTTATTCCTAACTTATCAAAGCGCACTGCAGCACTAAGAGAACTCTCACGGAATGATGTCATGTGGTCGTGGACCGAAGTACATGATCATGAACTTGAAGATCTGTTAAGCTCAATAACTACAACACCAGTTCTAGCAATATTTGATCCAAAAAAGCCTGTTGTTGTTCAAACCGATAGCTCGAAGGATGGTCTGGGAAGCGTACTGATACAGGATGAAATGGCCGTGGCTTATGCATCACGCACATTATCCAAGAGTGAGCAAAAGTGGGCTCAAATAGAAAAGGAGCTTCTTGCTATTGTGTTTGCTTGTGAACGGTTTCATTACTTCCTGTACGGTCGTGTTTTCATGGTGCAGTCAGACCACAAGCCCCTCGAATCATTGGTAAAGCGTGACATCGACGACGTGACACCTCGTCTTCAAAGAATGTTTTTACATTTGTTGAAGTACCCCGGAATGTGCATAAAGTACACTCCTGGAAAGGATATGTTGATTGCTGACTGTCTTTCCCGTGCTCCGATACCAGGTAATGATTGCTTAAGTAAGGAACTCTCTGGTATGATCTAGGGATCCTATAATGAGAGATATGCAAATACTTTTCCAGACGATTTAGCAACGCTGTTACTTTTGTTAGCAAACGCTTCCAGCACTTGCCGCAGCGCAAAGTGTTGAAGCTTGTATATGACTTTACATTTGATAACAATTTGGATTATGTTTGTCTGTCCACTAACAGTGTTTAAATAAGCTTTATCACTAAAATAAAAGTGCAATACAAACAGGCGAAACACAATACAAAAACTATATTACTTCTATTCGCGAAAGTAAAACAAATTATTTATTCGATGAAACTTTTCTTAAAATTTATCTCAATACCTCTCAACCTCGTCTCAATCTGCAACAATAACAACGTTCATTTGGCTCACGTTTTGACAGTTCTCAATGCTCGATTGGCTTACAATGGCCGCTTTCGCATATCTCTCATTATAGGATCCCTAGTATGATCCATTCTATACATCGTAAACAGAGGCGACTCGTCCATACGTTCTACACCGAAAAAAAATTTTATATTGAATATATTTGTCGCACACATAAATTTTTGCAATTTGGCGACCCAAATATATGCAATTTGTACCCACACATAAATTCAATAACTGCATATTAGTGACCACACATACATTTTATTTGATTATAGATTATATTTGTACTTCGCGTGGAGAGTGGTTATGTGTGCACTAATTAGAATCATGAATTAAATTAATGGATTTTTGCCAATAAAAATGTGTGGAATTTTTGTAGTGTACCTGTTCATGGAACAGGTAACCATTTTTACACTGAGCCCAAACATCATCCTTTGAACGTAGGATTTGTCATCCTCTTTAATATTAAAATCGATCATCCCGTTTCCATATGCCGAGAAAAGTGAATGTTCAATCTTCTTTTCATCGTAAGGTAATCATCCTCTATGTATAGATGATTATGGTTCGGTTTATGACTGCATCATTATTTGAGCACGCCCTATGAAGACTATCATCCACTTTTTGAATGATGGTCAGTGGTGTTTTAGCTTGTGTTTACTCAAAGTTATTGAAATCACGCCATTTTACACAAGTTGTTCGTGAAGCATAGTCTTTTTTGTTTAATTTCAATATTTCTGCTACGGAGAAATAGCATCGGAATAATACCGAGCTGCTTATATCTGGTAAGTTTATTATATTAAATTAATTAGTGCAAAAATTAATATAAAATTTCGGAAACCTGGTCCAAGAAACTCCAAAGCCAAAACGGCCGAAACATGATTGCCGGCATGCGGAAGAAGACACCCGTGATGGAAATGAAGTACAATCAGCAGCAGAACTGGCTCCCAGTAATCCAACTAGATCGCCAAACAAAACATCCGAAAATATTACGCGAATGAGAAGGTCATTATCAAGCAACACCGGAACGTAAAGATGAAACTTAACTCATGGAATTGAAGTTAAACTCTATCAAACATTCATGTATATGTTAATTCAATGTGAAGTTTATCAATAAATCTGAATACAGATGAGTATTTAACATTGATAATATACAGATTATTCAATTCAGTAATTACAATACAATTTCTTTTTTTCGATATGATTTGATCCCATTTTCACGTATTGAATCTCCAACGGTTCCCATTCGTAAAATGAATCCATTTTATTCGGTTTTCGTAAGAATCTCAAACCAAAATGATTCGCAAAACTATCTGTAGTTCTATTCTTAAACCATATGGCTATCGGATGATTCTCATTCGGTCGCTTGTCATCTGAGAGGAAACAACCGTATGAACATCATCCTGATTGTGAGTGATATTCGTTAAGGGGCGTGAGCGAATCAATTTGCAGTTGCTCTCAGGAGGATTTTTCGGTTCAGTGATAGGTCAGAAGTAGGAAATTAATGTCTTGGCAATTAATTATTATAGGGCAAATAATTTACTCCGTAAATTTTTTAAACAAAGTTTCACGTAATATTTCCAATGATTTTAACATCTAAACATCTAAAGAAACAAAATATTTCGTAGGCAGATCAAGTTAACGCCACATGCTTGGCGTATACAGTCAAATTGCAGCTAAATGTGTGTTTCCCCGACACACCACACCCCATCGCATAGAAAGTCGTAAGAACCAGCAGCAGCGCTGCCAGAAGTCAAATTTAAAGTTTTGCGCTTTGACAAATAATTTCCTCCTTGGTATGCTCACTCGTTCTCCGCGCGCAGAGAACCAGCGTGAGCGTTGCCAGCTTTCTCCGTTTCCTCACATCACCCTCTTTCGCATGCGAAGTAAGCACGTTAAGATGCAAGTTCTGCTATGCGCGCAGCAGGAGTCAAACCCGTTCGACGCGCTGCGAGAACAATCAACGACGCGACGCACCTTCGGTTAGACTCAATCGTAGTGTCGGGCTGTGCTTTGCCGAAAGGCGCACCGCGCACGCTTTCGTTCATAGGGTAAAGTGTCCAATAGTGGACCCCCAACCAATAGTGGACACTCCAGCCATTTTTGGATTATTCAAGCACAATGTAAACATTTTGTTATGAAATTCCATCGGGAGAACCTACCCTACAGTCCTATGATTTGATTACATGCATTTGAAATGCTATGGAAAGTAAAATAAGATGATTTTTTACAATTCTATAAAAAATAAACACGAGAGTGTCCATTATAGGAATATTTTGGGGGTCCATAATAGGGAAGAAGAACGTCCCGAAACGGGACATGAAAATCAAATGAAGTGTCGACTATAGGGAAGCAATTTCCCATTATAGACCCCCAGGGGGTCTACTATAGGGCGAGTTGAGTTAGACTTTAAAATGTTAATTTCAACGAATAACGTAGTGTATTTGGGTGTTTTATATATGTATCGTGAAGAAAAGATGCAGAGATTGTTGTTAGATATCAAGCAGAATTAATACGTTGAAAATCTCTACTCCTTATGACAGGAACAAGACAATTCCGCTACTAGGGGGTCCACTATTGGGCATTTTACCCTACTTTGATGATTGGAAACAATTTGTTTTTCTTTTTCTCCTGATAAATAGGGTAAAATGCCCAATAGTGGACCCCCTAGTAGCGGAATTGTCTTGTTCCTGTCATAAGGAGTAGAGATTTTCAACGTATTAATTCTGCTTGATATCTAACAACAATCTCTGCATCTTTTCTTCACGATACATATATAAAACACCCAAATACACTACGTTATTCGTTGAAATTAACATTTTAAAGTCTAACTCAACTCGCCCTATAGTAGACCCCCTGGGGGTCTATAATGGGAAATTGCTTCCCTATAGTCGACACTTCATTTGATTTTCATGTCCCGTTTCGGGACGTTCTTCTTCCCTATTATGGACCCCCAAAATATTCCTATAATGGACACTCTCGTGTTTATTTTTTATAGAATTGTAAAAAATCATCTTATTTTACTTTCCATAGCATTTCAAATGCATGTAATCAAATCATAGGACTGTAGGGTAGGTTCTCCCGATGGAATTTCATAACAAAATGTTTACATTGTGCTTGAATAATCCAAAAATGGCTGGAGGGTCCACTATTGGTTGGGGGTCCACTATTGGACACTTTACCCTATGCAATGCATCAAGAACAATATTAAATTAATATTTGGGTTTTCAAAAGAGACATCAAATCAGGGGGGAAGACACTCGAATCATTTTCTAAATCATTCAGAAGATTTAAAAAAAATCAAAAGTTTTAAAAAGATTCGGCGGGATGAATCTTTTTTTTTTTCAATATTTCTCGCCGTGATGATGTGTTTTTTCAGTGTGGCGAGATCTCGGGCGAGACAAAAAGGCATTTTATGAGACAGATCGAAACAGCTGTTTTTCTCGTGTTTATCTACTTTGACAATTAGTGGGAGCCCGTTTGTTTGGTAATTTCGCGCCGAACATTCCGATGGGTCCTATCATCAATTCTGCCTGTATTACTTTTCGTCTACCAGGGTTTTAGAACATAGTTTTTCATATGATTCTTAAAATGTATCGTTAGATAATTCATACCATTGCATTCTAAGCATGAAATGCTGAAGAAAAAACGAATGAAAAGTAAAACGTTACAAACATTATTTTGTGTTCGGACCTAACGGAATGTTCACGCAGAATCATACCAAAACAAAACATTAGAAGTAAATAAACGGGCCACCGCGAAACGTCTCATAAAATGCCTTAATGGAAGAAACAAAACAAAAAACAACTCTGATAGTTGTTGTTTTCGGTGATGCTGTCGAGTCGTGCGGTCGTGCTGCAGCCCCGAGGATCCCGTAGGATGCCAAGGGCATTCTCGATTCTTCTGGAGGTGTTCCCACAGATCCGGTGTTCTCAAGAATCAGGAATGTCCCTTCGTGGGTGATAAGGTAAGATAACCTAGAAAATTTTATAACAGTTTTCACCTAATTTCGATCTTTTTTTTTTTTCTTTCAGGTTCGGTTTGAATGATCTTCCGCTAGGTATTTATTATATATTGTCGGGCCGCCACCAAACCGGACCGCGCGATTGAGCACTCGCGCTGCGACGCGAGTCGTGACAATTTGAAATATTTCATTAGTAGTCCCCATCATACGCTAAGAGAAGAATGAATTCTATCATCAAAAGAAAAAGTAGAATCGTGAAAAAAATTTCACAGTGAGGTATGGAATGCAGCTTTCAAAATAATTTTCAAAATTTCAAAATAAAATTTATTTATAAATAATTTATAGCATGAGGTTAGAATTTTTATTGTCTACATTATACATATATTAATTTGATTGTTAATGACAATGAAGTTTTTTCTTGAAATGATTCCGGAGATGCTACTACTGTTAATCTTAATTGAATTTCTAATCCCGCCTAATAAATCATTTTCAAAAAAATCTCTGTTTGTAATTTTTAAAATTATTTTCAATTCCATTGGCTATACCTTGCCGTGTTAAATTTCAGTGATTCTACTTTTCCTCTGATGACAGCGTTCATCCACTTCTCCTCGCGTATGCACGCATGGATGTACTATCATGCGCACTAATCAAAAATGAGTTGCGACGTCTGATAACTGCAGATATTTCATTTTATTTAAAACAAATTTTCGATTTTCTACTATACACGGAATATTTATGTGAGCTTCAGGTGGATGCCGTCGCAAGAAATGCACCCCACGTACTTCGAATGATTTGTTCGTGGATTATAAATTTTTCCTGCAGAGCCTGCTAGTCGGCAGATTGATCCAATGGCAACATCTATTCGTCGATCAATCCGGTTTCCCTGATGTCACCGGTTGAACAAGGTTTGTAACGCTTTGGCTCTGCTCTTGTCTTGCGTCCCATCAGGACATGCTGCCCGTTTTCCGGGCGGCACATATTACATTGTTCATGTAAGTTATCGATTCCTTTTCTATACACCACGTCCACAAGACGCTTCGTGGGGGAAAAGCTTATCTAATTAAATTACATCATGTAGTGCATATCCTCCTGTAACTAGAATATCTTTTTATTCATGATTGTGATGCATATTCTTCTCATAATTCCCGGTAAGATTCCATTGAATGATATCACAAATTATGGTGGTTGTCGAATGAGAAAGAAATGTGCAATGGGTACTTGGCCAAGTTTTCCCTGGTGGTGTTAAAATTATATAAATAAATAATGCATTATTCCATTTTATTCATGATCTTTACATGTATCACGAAAAGTGATCAGCACTCGTAATATTACTCGCGACTTAGTTTTGAAGCATGATCGAACGTAACCTGGAAATGTGCCTTGAACAACAAGTTAGAGGCGGACAACCACGAAACGAGGAACCGCGTTAAAATGAAGATAGACTAGAGAAAGAAGGAACCCAAAATAGATTTCCCGTTAAAGCCGAAGGAAGGAGTAGCTTGGTGACCGAATAGACACAACGTCGGGCTATCAGATTGGCCACTGCCCTGAGATGCGCTGAGTATAACAAGGAGCAATGTGTATAGTCTTATAAGACGCTTCCATTTGAATGTCTTACATTGACTTCGCTAGGAGTGATAGGAGACCCTCCAGAGTTTCGAACTGCATCACTCAGTGGGTTCGAATATAATCTTTTAGGAATACCTAAGGCCTTTCACCTTTCACGGATTTTTATAGAATAGAATCCCTAATAGATTCCCAAATAAATATCGTTCTGAAATTCTTTATAACATTCTTTAGGGTTTTCAATAGAATTCTTTGTGGATTCCAATAAAATCCTTCAGAGATTCCGAATAGAGTTTACGAGGTTTCCGAATTGAATTCTTAAGGGATTCCGTTTAGCGATTCCGACTGGATTCTAGTAGCAACTCGCTAGGGATATCGAAAGATTCTTCAAGGATTTCGAATATAACCCTTCACGGAATCCAAACATAATCCTCCAGGTATTCCAAATGTCAAACTAAATTGATTCCAAATACAGTGCTGTGAAAAAACTCAATAAAATCCTTCAGGGATTCCTAAAGGAAAAAAATGTCATTCAAATGACAGGTAACATTGTGGAGAGATTTAATTCTTTAACAATAGATTCTATATTTTTAGGCAATGTACTTTTGGACAAATTTAAAGGGCCACACAAACGTTATGGGATAATCAAAAATTATTAAAGACACCCAATGAAATTCTCCAGAATGGAACCTCCGATGGAATCCTTCAGGGATCCACAATGAATCCCCCAGGAAATCTCCCTGGCAGAGAACCAGAAATCTGGAGTCCTCCAGATTTCCCAATAAAATCCCCCAGCAACATCCAAAGCATCCTCCAGGGATTCCCAATGGAATCCTCCAGGTATTCCCAATGGAATCCTCCAGAGACTCACAATGGAATCCTCCAGGGATTCCCAATGGAATCCTCCAGGGATTCCCAATGGAATCCTCCAGGGATTCCCAAAGAAATCTTCCAAGCATTCCCAATGAAATTCTCCAGAATGGAACCTCCGATGGAATCCTTCAGGGATCCACAATGAATCCCCCAGGAAATCTCCCTGGCAGAGAACCAGAAACCCTCAATGGAGTCCTCCAGATTTCCCAATAAAATCCCCCAGCAACATCCAAAGCATCCACAAAGAATCCTCCAGGGATTCCCAATGGAATCCTCCAGGGATTCCCAATGGAATCCTCCAGGGATTCCCAATGGAATCCTCCAGGGATTCCCAATGGAATCCTCCAGGGATTCCCAATGGAATCCTTCAGGGATTCCCAATGGAATCCTTCAGGGATTCCCAATGGAATCCTTCAGGGATTCCCAATGGAATCCTTCAGGGATTCCCAATGGAATCCTTCAGGGATTCCCAATGGAATCCTTCAGGGATTCCCAATGGAATCCTTCAGGGATTCCCAATGGAATCCTCCAGGGATTCCCAATGGAATCCTCCAGGGATTCCCAATGGAATCCTCCAGGGATTCCCAATGGAATCCTCCAGGGATTCCCAATGGAATCCTCCAGGGATTCCCAATGGAATCCTCCAGGGATTCCCAATGGAATCCTCCAGGGATTCCCAATGGAATCCTCCAGGGATTCCCAATGGAATCCTCCAGGGATTCCCAATGGAATCCTCCAGGGATTCCCAATGGAATCCTCCAGGGATTCCCAATGGAATCCTCCAGGGGTTCCCAATGGAATCCTCCAGGGATTCCCAATGGAATCCTCCAGGGATTCCCAATGGAATCCTCCAGGGATTCCCAATGGAATCCTCCAGGGATTCCCAATGGAATCCTCCAGGGATTCCCAATGGAATCCTCCAGGGATTCCCAATGGAATCCTCCAGGGATTCCCAATGGAATCCTCCAGGGATTCCCAATGGAATCCTCCAGGGATTCCCAATGGAATCCTCCAGGGATTCCCAATGGAATCCTCCAGGGATTCCCAATGGAATCCTCCAGGGATTCCCAATAGAATCCTCCAGGGATTCCCAATGGAATCCTCCAGGGATTCCCAATGGAATCCTCCAGGGATTCCCAATAGAATCCTCCAGGGATTCCCAATGGAATCCTCCAGGGATTCTCAATGGAATCCTCCGGGCATTCCCAATGGAATCCTCCAGGGATTCCCAATGGAATCCTCCAGGGATTCCCAATGGGATCCTCCAGGGATTCCCAATGGAATCCTCCAGGGATTCCCAATGGAATCCTCCAGGGATTCCCAATGGAATCCTCCAGGGATTCCCAATGGAATCCTCCAGCAAATCCCAATGAATTCCTCCAGGGACTCCCAATGTAATCCTCCGGGCATTCCCAATGGAATCCTCCAGGGATTCCCAATGGAATCCTCCAGGGATTCCCAATGGAATCCTCCAGGGATTCCCAATGGAATCCTCCAGGGATTCCCAATGGAATCCTCCAGCAAATCCCAATGAATTCCTCCAGGGACTCCCAATGTAATCCTCCGGGCATTCCCAATGAATTCCTCCAGGGACTCCCAATGGAATCCTCCAGGAATTCTCGCTTAACTTTTCAAAAGGACCTAAGTAACATTTTTTTCATGAATTAATTTGAATAGCGCAATCAACAGAACAGCATGAAAGCTTTTGATTGCAATACTCAAATTAAATCATGAAAAAAATGTTACTCAGGTCCTTTTGAAAAGTTAAGCGAGAATTCCTCCAGGGATTCCCAATGGAATCCTCCAGGGATTCCCAATGGAATCCTCCGGGCATTCCCAATGGAATCCTCCAAGGATTCCCAATGGAATCCTCCAGGAATTCCCAATGGAATCCTTAAGGGATTACCAATGTAATTCCAGGGATTCCCAATGGAATCCTCCAGGGATTCCCAATGGAATCCTCCAGCAAATCCCAATGAATTCCTCCAGGGACTCCCAATGGAATCCTCCGGGCATTCCCAATGGAATCCTCCATGGATTCCCAATGGAATCCTCCAGGGATTCCCAATGGAATCCTCTAGGGATTCCCAATGGAATCCTCCAGGGATTCCCAATGGAATCCTCCAGCAAATCCCAATGAATTCCTCCAGGGATTCCCAATGGAATCCTCCGGGCATTCCCAATGGATTCCTTCAGGGATTTCCAATGGAATCCTCCAGGGATTCCCAATGGAATCCTCCAGGGATTCCCAATGGAATCCTCCAGGGATTCCCAATGGAATCCTCCAGGCATTCGCAATGGAATCCTCTAGGAATACCCAATGAATTCCTCCAGGGATTCCCAATGGAATCCTCCGTCATTCCCAATGGAATCCTCCAGGAATTCTCGCTTAACTTTTCAAAAGGACCTAAGTAACATTTTTTTCATGAATTAATTTGAATAGCGCAATCAACAGAACAGCATGAAAGCTTTTGATTGCAATACTCAAATTAAATCATGAAAAAAATGTTACTCAGGTCCTTTTGAAAAGTTAAGCGAGAATTCCTCCAGGGATTCCCAATGGAATCCTCCAGGGATTCCCAATGGAATCCTCCAGGGATTCCCAATGGAATCCTCCAGGGATTCCCAATGGAATCCTCCAGGGATTCCCAATGGAATCCTCCGGGCATTCCCAATGGAATCCTCCAAGGATTCCCAATGGAATCCTCCAGGAATTCCCAATGGAATCCTTAAGGGATTACCAATGTAATTCCAGGGATTCCCAATGGAATCCTCCAGGGATTCCCAATGGAATCCTCCAGGGATTCCCAATGGAATCCTCCAGCAAATCCCAATGAATTCCTCCAGGGACTCCCAATGGAATCCTCCGGGCATTCCCAATGGAATCCTCCATGGATTCCCAATGGAATCCTCCAGGGATTCCCAATGGAATCCTCTAGGGATTCCCAATGGAATCCTCCAGGGATTCCCAATGGAATCCTCCAGCAAATCCCAATGAATTCCTCCAGGGATTCCCAATGGAATCCTCCGGGCATTCCCAATGGAATCCTTCAGGGATTTCCAATGGAATCCTCCAGGGATTCCCAATGGAATCCTCCAGGGATTCCCAATGGAATCCTCCAGGGATTCCCAATGGAATCCTCCAGGGATTCCCAATGGAATCCTCCAGGGATTCTTAATGGAATCCTCCAGGCATTCGCAATGGAATCCTCTAGGAATACCCAATGAATTCCTCCAGGGATTCCCAATGGAATCCTCCGTCATTCCCAATGGAATCCTCCAGGAATTCTCGCTTAACTTTTCAAAAGGACCTAAGTAACATTTTTTTCATGAATTAATTTGAATAGCGCAATCAACAGAACAGCATGAAAGCTTTTGATTGCAATACTCAAATTAAATCATGAAAAAAATGTTACTCAGGTCCTCCATCCTCCAGGGATTCCCAATGGAATCCTCCAGGGATTCCCTATGGAATCCTCCAGGGATTCCCAATGGAATCCTCCGGGCATTCCCAATGGAATCCTCCAAGGATTCCCAATGGAATCCTCCAGGAATTCCCAATGGAATCCTTAAGGGATTACCAATGTAATTCCAGGGATTTCCAATGGAATCCTCTAGGGATTTGCGATAGAATCCTCCAGGCATTCACAATTAAATCCTCCAGGGATTTCCGATGGAATCCTCTAGTGATCTTCAATGAAATCTTCCAGTGATTTCCAATTCAATCCTCCAGGGATTCTCAATGGAGTCCTCCAAGGATTTCCAGTGGCATCCTGCAGGGATTGCCGATGGAATCCACGTGGGAATCTCAATTAAATTTCCCATGAATCCCAATGAAATTCCCCATGAAACTCAATTGAATCCTTCAGAAATCCTCAATTAAATCCTTCAGAAATTCCCAACGAAATGCTTCAGGGATTCGCAATGAAATTACCATAAAACCCCATATGATCCTCTAGGAAGCCAAAATGGATTTTTCCAATGATCCCCAATAAAATCCTTCAGAGATTCCTAATGGCATCCTCCAGGGATTCCCAATGGAACCCTCTAGCGATTCGCATTGGAACAAAAGTTTAATGTAGTGGACGCAGCGGTTCATCCCGAACAAAAAAAAAATGATAGTTAGGTGAAACCGCCAAATGTTGAACGGCTAATTTTGTCAACTATTGTTAAACTTCCATAAGAAATGCACGTGCGTTTAACAATAGGCGAAGAAATTAACCATTCAACATTAAATCCAAATATAAAAGCTCTCACCGAGTAGGATGAGTATTTTGTATTGTATGGCCGCTACACGCATACTTCATCAGCAATTGCGCTCGGTTGACATTTGTAGAAACAATACATATGAGAGAGTTGGTTTCTAAATATAGATTTTCAGAGCTCGGCTTTGTGCCTGATGTTTGGAATTTGGTCTCATAAGTACCCGCTAAGCTACGCAGGACGAGGGAGGGTCGTGGGATCAAACTCCACCGAAGGAAGTGGTTACCCTCCAATGCATTTTTCAAACTAAATCTTTCACATGTTGTGCATAAACAAAGTAATGTTAATGACATTTTACAACGCTTATTTGAAACATAGTTCGTATATGTTTGCTTTTGAATGCAGGGTGCGTATAATGGGGGGGGGGTGATCTGACTTGCCAATATCCCCAAGACAGCCATCTTGGATTTTTGTATGGAATTTATGCTGGTTTGTTTACTTTTTGCACTGAAAATATGCTTTCCCCCTCCCCTCGCTGGCTATTCCCATCTACTAACGAGGTCGTTCAACCTTTACATATAAACGAGCCTTGTCTGAATGTTTCATCTTCTTTTTTCCGTCATTACGTAATGTACATCTGTTGAGACATCGCACCTAGGCCCAGGCCCGGGACTACGTTGATAATAGCAAAATAACTACAAATTATCTTCAATGAATCATCTTAAATACATATCATTGATCCTCATCAGCATTATCTCTTTTTTTTTCGTTTTCAGCAACATTAATCCGCAAAAACCGGAACCGATTTTAACGTTCCGGCCTACTCCTACGAGAACGTGTCCTCCAATGCAAAGCACAGCACTAGTCACGGTCAGATTGCAGGATTATCGAATCTCCAGCCGCAGCAGCAGCGCTGCCCACTTCTTTCTCAATGAGTTGTCGATGGTCGCAATCCTTGAAGACTGGCGAATCTACTCAAATTGCAGGAGTAGCAAAAGGATCTAGATTGGCTCGCCACCTATCGGAGATCATCATGATGATCCATTCTGTAGACGGGATCTAAAGACAATTTAACAATAAAAACCCAAGGAACAACAATTTTCAAAGTCGATATGTATTCATCAATAAACTATACTTTATTTTAACTTTTTTTAATAGAACTAGATGAAAGAACGTTGTTTCATTCTAACCTACAAACGATATTTTTCATTCTAACTAATTCATTATTTACATTATTTGTACTCGTGAGCTACGTGGCGATATGATGCGGTTAGCGATGTCAGTCGTCTAGGCGCAAGTAATGTGAAGTGTGGGTTTGATTCCCGTCCTAGTAAAAAAATCACGAATTGGTGATGCAGGGAAATATGAAACCGAGCTGTCTACTCCGGTGATCAGCCAACTCATATTTCCAATTCTGCTATGGTCGTTTTTAATATAGAATTTCAGAAATATAGCCAATTTCAATATAGAATTTTAAAATCACTGAAGAGTATGCGGAAAGAATTCCTGAAGGAATTTACGAAGGCATACCATATGTTTACCACTAATCCATACACTTTTCTCCACAGATAGCCCGGTGAAACTCATGATTGAACGTCTATGAACCGTTGTGCCTATCTAACAAAACGTTTTACCACTTTCAAAAAAAATCCTGGAAAAATTACCTAAGCAATTTCTGGAGAAATCTAGGGATTTATTCGGGAAATTAATTGGGGATTGCTTCGTAAATTCTCTTCCGAAGGAATTACTTTATAAATTTTCGAAGGAATTTTTGTGACCATAGGAGTTATAAGCGTAATTTTCTAAATTATTCCTGGAGGAATTTCCAGGAATTCTATTTGAGCCCACGAAAGAGTTCTTGGAAGAATTCCCAAATGGATTCTTCAGGGAATTTTTGAAGGAGAACCTAGAAGGATTAAAAAAAATCTAGAGGAATTTGTGAAGGAATTTTGCTAAAGGAACTTTTGAAAGAATTTTTGAAGGAATTCCTAATGGATTTCCCAAAGAAATTTCTAAAGGTATTCTCGAACGAATTCCTGAAGAATTTTCGAAGAATTCCTCAAAAGGATTCCAAAATAATTTTCATAATATATTTCTGAATAGATTCTCGAAGAAATTTTGAAAAGAATTTCTATGGAAATTCTGAAGAAATTTCTGAAGGAATTCCTTAAAGGATTTCCGAAGGTTCAAAGAAATTTCTGGAAGAGATGCTAAACAAAGAAATACCTGGAACAATTTACTTTAGGGATTCCAGAAATAGTTTTCGAAGAAACTCCTGAAAGAATTTATTGAAATTTCCAAAGGAATTCGTAAAGAAATTCCCGAAGTAATCTTTAAAGGAATTTTCGTAGGAATATCCGGAACTTCAATAAGCTGTTTGTTGTCCATCATCTTGTAGTGCATCTTTGGTTTCATCACCAATATCGGTTAGACACTAATAGTACCGGTACGTTGACTGCTAGGATCCAAGCAAACTAGATGTTGGTTACGAGAACAGGAGCGAAATTAACAATCTTATACTTTTGACATTTTTAAGGGAACTGGAAGGAGTTTTCAAAGGAATTTCTATCAACACTTCCGAAAAAATTGCTAAAGCAATTTCTGTTAAGACTTGTATGGAAATTTACGAAGGAATCCCCAAATGATTTTCTAAAGAAATTTCCTTAAGAGTTCTGAAGGAATTCCCGAAGAAATTCAGAAGTTTTCTAAATTCCAGTGGAATTCCTTAGAAAATTTTCGACAGAATTCTCAAATAAATTTCCAAAGAAATTTCTATAGAAATTCTTCAAGAATTTTTAAAAACCTTCTGAAGAAATCTCCAAACTATTTTACGAATGTATTTCCGAGAGATGTTCGCAAGAAGTTTTCAAAGGAGGAATTTCCAAAAAAATAACATAGGAATCTCTGAAGAAATTTTTCAAGGAATTTCCGGAACTATTCCTTGAAGTTTTCTAAAGTTTTTGTAAAGGAATTTTCGAATGAAATCCTGGAGGAAGTTCCGAAGTAATTCCTGAGGGAAATTCCGAAGTAATTCCTGAGGGAAATTCCGAAGCAATTCTTAAAATCCTTTTTGAGGGAATTTTTGAATTCATTTTCGGAGGATTTCCAAAGGAATTCCAGATGAGTTTTTGAAGGAATACCTGGAAGAACTTGCGATGGTATTTCTAAAGAAATTTTTGATGACAGGCTACTGCAACTTCTGGATGAACTTGCGATGGAATTCCTGGAGGTATTTATTAAAGAATATATGGAAGAAAATTCCCATAGAATTCCCGAAATTAGAAATAAAAACATTTAGAATAATTCGTAGAGGCTTTTCCTATTAAACTAAACAATTTCAAGACGATTAAATACAATTAAAATAAGTGTTGACCTTAATCTTATATATAAAAGTCATACAGTAATAAAGAAATTAAAAATACAATTAATATTTCGTTATAGGTATTTGAATCTGCCTGAAATCGTTTTAACTAATTAATCGCTCAACTTGTTGACCCCTCCATTATATTATAGTTCTTATTGCTGTCGTAAAATTATAATCGATTACGCCAAAATTGCCGGTGTCTCACCATTTCAGGACTCTGGTAAAAACGACGATGGAACTCGTTGTTTGAAATCCAGTTAGGCGGTGGCCTTTTCTTTTAAAAAGCGTTTTTCGCAATATTTATTTGTATGAATTGATTATGAATCTGCAAAAATCTATATGTGACACGTTTATTTTTACCTGGAAATTTATGAAAAGTACCTGGAACAATCAGGGAATTTTGTTTTTACAGATGAGTAGACAACCCCGCGCTGAAATCCATTTTTAATTAAATTACTTCTTGAATTTTTGAGAAGTGTTTTAAAATTTTCTTCCTATTCTTTCCCGTGCTAATTTTTCGAATGCGCGACATTCTGCTTCTTCTTTTTCTTGCAACGGCAAATCGCCAATCGCATATCCTTCAATCCCATAATTGCCGATATCCTACAACAAATGTACTTACGAATTGATATGAAATGATTTTTTTTTCTTTTTACGGACAAAATATCACAAGTCAATTAAAAGGCCGCTTGGTGCGGATTGGCAGAACCCCCACCATATGATGTATTCAATAGGTAATCGTTTATATCGCTTACAAAGTTCTAAATAATTATGTTAACTGTAAAAAAAGGTACATAAGACTCATCACGTTTCAAAATAGACACTGTTTCTTCAAACTAGCTGGTTTTATGTCGAGCGGCGATACTGAGGAATTTACAGTTTCTTTGTGACTTTTCAGTATACGTAACGTAGCGTTTCGTCGTTTGTTTTTTGGCAGGTTAATTCTAATATAAATATAAATAAAACAACGAATTAATACAGACCAGTGGCGTAGCCACGGGGGTGGTTTTGGGCATAAAACCCCCCCTAAAGACAATTTTTTTGGAAGAAAATTTTTTTTTCGAAAAAAAAATTGTTCAGAAAACCCCCCCCAGACCAATTTTCTGGCTACGCCACTGATACAGACATAGCACCTTCACGATCCTGCCCGAGTAAGAAAACAAAAATCTTTTTCTCTGAATTGAATCAATTAAAGCGAGAACGAATGCTCAATACGAACGTAAAGCTGTAACAACGAAGACGGTGCCGGATCCACTCGTTGATTGAGCATACCACCGGCAACATTCATCAGGCTTAGTCGTCATTCGAAGGAGGTATTGGTTAAGTTACCATTGCTGTTGTTGATATTTCCTAGCGATATGCCACAGTTGAAGGTTGCTCGCCTTCGACACTCCTGCGTGTTTGAGGATAATCTGTCCCTCTCCCCCACGGACAACTCAGGCATTGCCTTGCGCCATTCGTGCACATGAGGAAACTTGCCTCTGTCTATCGAACACTCTTCGAGCACATTCAACACATCCACGTTCTGCTTGCTTGGTTCCTGCCCCTCAATAAATAATTTGTAACGTTTCTTTGTGCCATCACTGCTACCGCTCCCACTACCACTGCTTCTAAAATCATCTCCACGTTATTCCACATCAAGGAACTGGTCTTCGTCCGCACTCAGCATCGCTTTGTCCTCACCTGAACGTAACAAAGTGGTTAAATCGAATTCGTTTGATTTGTTCGAGAAAAACAAAGGACTCGATGGAGGTGTCTAATAAGTCACGTTTTGGTCATCCAAATTGGAATCGCTCTCTAGTTCGGAATCACTGCAACTAAAATACACGTCTTCTTCCTCGCCGGACTGCTCCCCGAACGCCGTGACGGTTGGATTCCGATACATATCGAAATTCCCCAACTGCGTCCCTATAGCAGTTCGACACAGACTGGAAACCGTTTACTCAGAGCCGTGGCTGAACTGCTGCTGTTACTGATACCGCTCGATGCTGTACCGCCAACTTCCGTTGCTCGCGCCGTTTGGTTGAGCACTTGGCGTGAACCCCGTTGAACCGGTAGTTGCAACAGTGCACCAGCGGATCTTCACGCCACGGCCGACTGCAACATGCTTCTGTTTCGAGAAACGGGAGACGATTCCTGTCTGGATCGGGTGTGCCCGCTGTAGGGATCGTAAAGCATTATAAAATGAATAAGAAGTATAAATATATATAGAAGAAAAATATAAAAATATTATAGAAGTATAAATAATAACCTGCTGTTGGCGGCCATAAGTTCGTCCTTCTTGTGGATGTAGAAATCAAGGAAGTTTCGCAAACAAATCAGACTGTCGTGCAGACCAGCCGAATTCAACTCTCGACTTTTGTCCAGCAGAACTTTTAGAAGATGGATCACACTCCGCGATGTCTCGCTCTGTTTCTCGATGTTGATCACCACTACCTGGGCATTCGCGACTACGAAGGTAAATGCTTCACGCACAGTCTGACAGTTCCTTATGGGATTTTACTGTGGAGGAACAAGAATGGGTGATTGGCGGCCATGTTTCACGCACAGTCTGACAGATAGCAATGAGATTTTGCCATAAGAGTGAGTAGAGACATTACTTTCGTATTCGCGAATAGCGCAAGTGCACCTTGCTGGAATCTATCGACCCGAACGCGGCATCCTTTCGGTAGTTGTCGGCCATGGACTTCCGAACGCATTCCACTACCGCCTGCTGGAAAAACCCACACGGACAGATAAATCAACCCAAACTTTGAGTTCAATATACGCACTGATGAGAATATCGCAGAAAAAATTTACCCAAATTTGGGTAGTTTTCCCTTTCTTTCCCATGATTGCTATCAAAACTAGAGCAAGATGCAAACACCTCACCGAGGTTGCTCAGCCCAATAACCCAAATTTGAGTAAATGCAATATTCTCTATTTTGGGTTGATCAAGGTTCGCTTTGGATAAATTAAACTCAGCTTTGGGTAAATTGTTTACATGGGATTAAAGGCAAACTACCTAGTGCAAGAAAAGTCATTTTACTCAAATTTGGGTTATTGGCCCCAACTACGGTTTTGAGTGCAAACAACCCACTTTTGGGTAGTTTTGGTTTTCAGTGCACTGAAATCCAGCATACACTGATAAAAAAATACACGTTCGATTAATGTTTTTCGGAATATGGATATTTTCAATCCGCTTACACCATCAAGTCTAGTGCAATCCACATCAACACGAAGTTCTTCACACTCTCAGATCAAATGTCAATGTTTATGACAGAATCCATTACTGATACACTACATTATGATATGCATATCCATGAATATTCATAACAAATACACGTTCGACTCGTGTGTTTCAAAATGTGGACATTTCATTCCATGTTACACCATCAAGTATGGTGTATTTCAAAAGATATTTTAGTTACTAGATAAAGATTGTCGCTACTGTTCCCTTTGTTCTGCTGTCCGAAACATGTGTGGTACATACCTGTCAAATCGTATGGATTTTCCTTCTTTGACATTTAGCTCCCCTATCCTCGCCAGCAAAAGATGTTCCGGACAGCGACGACAGCGACAATCTTTATCTAGTAACTAAAATATCTTTTTGTATTTCACATAACTGAGATGTTCTTCGCAAACACAATTCAAACATCAATGTAAATAGAAAATTCCATACTTGATACACCACGATGTCATATGTTTATCTAAAACATGTTATGAATCCATTCAAACGAATTTCAGTATGCATTTAGACGAACAATGTGTCATTATTTCAATAAAATCGCACATGTTCAAGTATGTTTCGAAAGAGTTGCAATTAGCAGCTGTAGTGAACTAACTTTACATTAAATTTCACTTCTATAAAGAAGAAAAATACCATGTTTGATTATTTATTATGAACAATTTATTCGTGTTTCTATATAAATGTTAAATCACACATGTAAAACGATAGTGGAAGGAAGGGGCAATTTATTATTCAGTAACCCGAGCAGTGACCAGGAGGGCAGAAGGCACTGAAAGCTTCCGTAAAATGTGGATGAGGCAAATAAATAAATAAAATAAAGCAAAACTGCTGATTCAGGTAAACACAAGTACAATATTTGATTTAATTAATTTAAACAATATATTTATGAATGCCTACAAATCTACAAAGATTTTCTCAAAATCTACTTTATTTAACTTCCGTCTAAAATCGTTTGGCGTTGTAAGTGAACGAGAAAAAAGTCCATTTTTTGGTTCTCCAATTAATAATTTATTTCAATTGATACATCCGGAATGCGATTTCCTTTGGGTTTGAAATTAATACTAACACAAAAGAAAACTTAATGAATTTAATATATAAGTATAAATATTTCTCTACAGTTCTAAAGTTTTATTATTTCTAAATTAATGTTCTTTTTCTGGACTAACCGGCTGACCCGCTGTGACTCCTCATTCACGTTTAGTTGATTCGAAGAATACTAACTTGGTACTTTTTTATGTATTGCATGTTCCCTTCCTGCTTCTGCGGGGTATCAATAAAGAGGATGACGTGATATTTACTGATATACGCCGAAGATGAATCCTCAATACCAGCTTCTTCCGACTACCCTTTACGATGTACGTACTTCGTGACGGTTTCCCGCTGGTAGACATCAGCACCGAAGCGATCACGTTCATTGACACCAATTCTTTTAAATGGAATTTGAACTTGTTGGTTATCTGTGTGGATAAGAACCTGATTCATCGATTGCAGATGTCAGAAGATTAAAGCACTTACCTGCTCGTGAACAAACTCTTCGACCGCAGCTAGTAATGGTGTTTTATGGAATTCAGTTTTTAAATATAATTAATACAATCTCCCGCTTCGGCTGCAATTTTTATCAACTTGATCTCATTTTATTTTATAGGTCCGGAATGCGATTTCCGTCAGAGGTTCGAAAACCAACGAAAGATGCTTTCCTATACTTCAACTGTTGATTCGTTGAAGTTATAGCAAAAATATGTTTCTGGAAATTGAATTCGATCCGATGACGGAAATCGGACTCCGGACGATTATGCAATTATCATCATTATTTAAATATGGAAGAAACACTAAATTCACTCGTTAATACAAATGAAATTCAACACGATTATACTTCGATGTCATATATTAAACAAGTGAAAAAGTCAAGTCAAGCAACCGAATTCTATTTGCTTTACACGTTAATACCTTGTGGTTTGTTTATAAACAAATGATGAGTTTCGGGTGAGCGATGTCATTTGTTTTACACGTGAAATTGATTTGCTTTGACAACATGCGCAAATTCATGTGTAAAACACACGGCCCTCTCGTGTATTTTTTTTTTATAGTGTAATGGTGCTGTTGCTGCTTTCGTCCAGGTTCTTGACGTTTTGGCAAACACCTGCAGCGAATTATGCGTAATTAACAGGTACGGATTGCTGATTTTTTAGCGGATGAGTTCCGGTGCTGACGACGTCTGATTGCCTAAACGTTTCCATTTCCTAAACGTTTTATCAAAAGATATTTTAGTTACTAGATAAAGATTGTCGCTACTGTTCCCTTTGTTCTGCTGTCCGAAACATGTGTGGTACATACCTGTCAAATCGTATGGATTTTCCTTCTTTGACATTTAGCTCCCCTATCCTCGCCAGCAAAAGATGTTCCGGACAGCGACGACAGCGACAATCTTTATCTAGTAACTAAAATATCTTTTGTTTTATCTGAAACAAAGTTAACCAACCGATCGGACTCCACTGCTGGTCGATCGTCGATGTCCTTTCCGTTGGGAGCTGAGGAATTTCACCGTTTCGGTGCAGAGTCTGATTTCTTTTTGACAGATGATGCACGAGTACACTGAAACAAATTAGAGCGGGATTGAACAGGCGAGATTTGAAATGATTCAAAAAGATTCAGAAAAATTTACAAAAAAATACAAAAATGATAAAAAAAAAATTAATCAAAAGATTCAAGTGTCTAACCCCCTGGGGGTAGACACTTGAATCATTTCATAAAACATTCAAAAGATTCAGAAAGATTTAAAAAGATTTACAAATGATTTAAAAAAAATCGGCGAGATTAATGTAAATGAAAGAAACGCCCGCCTATAGAATGATTTTTTTCAGTGTAACTGCGAGATTTATATACACGGACAGATAAATCAACCCAAACTTTGAGTTCAATATACGCACTATTGAGAATATCGCAGAAAAAATTTACCCAAATTTGGGTAGTTTTCCCTTTCTTTCCCATGATTGCTATCAAAACTAGAGCAAGATGCAAACACCTCACCGAGGTTGCTCAGCCCAATAACCCAAATTTGAGTAAATTCAATATTCTCTATTTTGGGTTGATCAAGGTCCGCTTTGGATAAACTAAACTCAGCTTTGGGTAAATTGTTTACATGGAATTAAAGGCAAACTACCTAGTGCCAGAAAAGTCATTTTACTCAAATTTGGGTTATTGGCCCAAACCACGGTTTTGAGTGCAAACAACCCACTTTTGGGTAGTTTTGGTTTTCAGTGTAAAACAAAACAAAATGACAAAATAATTTATCCACATGGTTTCTGCTGGCCCAGAATAAATTATTCAATTTTGAAATAAACTCTGGCGGTAAGTTTGCAGATAAATTTCTGATTGTAAATATTTTTAGCAATAATGTTCATCTGTTTTACAGTCGTATACAAACTCTGCTGGACCACAACAAATGCTGCGTTAACCAACAAAAACAAACCGATCGTATTCCCATAGGAAGCTCGCAGCTATTTCGAAACCCCCGACAAATCACAGGAATCTCCATGCTGCTCATGCTGGAATCCCCAAGCTCCTCCTGCTGGAATCCCCAAGCTGCTCTTCTTGGAGTCCCCAAGCTACTACTACTGGAATCCCCATGCTGATCCTACTGGAATCTGCTCCTACTCCTACTCGAAGCTGCTCCTGTTGGAATCTCCAATCTGCTCCTGCTAAAATCCCCAAGCTGCTTCTGCTAGAATCCCCAAGCTGCTTGTCCTGGAGTCCCAAAACTGCTCCTACTGGAATCCCCAAGCTGCTCCTACTGGATTCCCACGGAAATCTTCAAGCGGGACATATAGGAAGTTTTCAACGATTGCCAAAGGATTCCCCAGCGAATTCGACAGGATAGCCCAGCGATTCCGACAGAGACCCCCAGCCATTCCGACAGGAATACCCCAGCGTTTCCCACAGAAATCCCCATGCGGCTCCATAGGAAGCTCCCACTGATTTCCAAAATATTTCGACAATAATTTCCCAATGGTTCCCACAGAACACCCCAGCAATTCACGTAGGAATCTCCAAGTAGTTCCAACTGGGATCCTCTAGCGATTCACGCCAGAGTCCTCAAGCAGGGATTCATCAGTGATTCAAAAAAAAAACACCCCAACGACACAGCTGTTCCTACACGGATGCCCCAGCGATTTCGGCGGGAATACCCCAGCGATTCTGACAGAAACACCGCAGCAACTTCGACAAGGATCCCTCAGTAATTCCAACAGAATAACGGCGATTCACACAGGAATCCCCAAGCAGTACCAACGGTGATTCCGAAAGCAACACCTCAGCGCTTCCCCAAGAATAACCAAGCAATTCCCACAGGTATCACCAAGCGATTTCGACAGGAGTACCCCAGAGAATCCGACAAGAACACCCCAAGCAGTTCCAGCTGGGATCCCCTAGCGATTCCGACAGGAACACCTTAGCAATTCACATAGGAATCCATAAACGATTCCCACAAAAGTTCCCAGGAATTTCCAAAAAAGAGACATTCCTTGCATACCCAATAGAATCCTCCATGGAATCTTAAAATCCTTTTAGGACTTCTAAAAAAAATCCCGAAAAAAAATTTACCGCAGGAATTCTATAGGGATTCCCAAGGAATCCTCTAGGGATTTCCACAGGTGCCTATCGGATCGAGAACCATTTTCACCGGGTATTGTTCGACATTCTGCCTACGTGTCCGGCCCACTGCAGTCTTCCGATTTTCATGGTGTGAACGATGGATGGTTCTCCCAACAGTTGTTCCCACAGGAATCCTCCAGGGACTCCCACATGAATGCTCCAGGAAATTTCCACCAGAATCCTTCAGGGATTCCCACAGGAATCCTCCAAAGATTCCCGCTGGAATCTTCCAGGGACTTCTACAGGAATCCTCCAGTGATTTCCATAGGAATCCTCCAGGGATTCCCACATAAATCCTTTAGTTTCCCACAGGAATCCTCCGCAGATTACCACAGGAATTCTCCACGGATTTTTACAGAAATCCCCAAGCGGTTCCCAATGGGATCCTCTAAACGATTCCGAAAATAATCTACGAACCCCAGCGATTTCCACGTAAATCCACAGCTCCCACTGACTTCCAAAGGATTCCCCAGCGATTTCGACTATAATAAGCCAACGGTTCCCACAGAACATCCCAGAACACGTCGGAATCTCCAAGCAGTTCCAACTGGGATCCCCTAGCAACTCATGCCAGAATTCTCAAGCAGTACCTATAGGGATTCAACAGCGATTCTGACAGGAACACCCCAGCGATTTCGACAAGGATCCCTCAGTAATTCTAACAGAATAATCCAGCGATTCCGACAGGAATCCCCAAGCAGTCCAAACGATGATTCTGTCAGGAACACCCCAGCCATTCCCCCAAGAACAACTAGCAATAAATAGCATTTCCCACAGGTATCCCCAAGCGATTTCGAAATGAGTAACCCAGAGATTCTGTCAAGAACAGGCCAAGCAGTTCCAGCTGGGATCCCCTAGCGATTCCGACAGGAATTCCCTCAGAATTTCTCATAGAAATCCATGAGCGATTCCCACAAAAGTTCCCAGGAATTCCCAAGAAAGAGACATTCCTTGCCTACCCAACAGAATCCTCCATGGAATCTTAGAATCCTCTTCGGACGTCTAAAAAATCCCGAGAAGATTTACCGCAGGAATTCTTCAGGGATTCCCAAGGAGTCCTCTAGGGATTCCCACAGGAATTCTCCAGGGATTCCCACAGGAAAAAATCCTGTAGGAATTCTTGGAAGATTCCTGTGGGAATCCCTGGAGGATTCCTGAGGGAATCCCCGGAAGATTCCTGAGGGAATCCCCAAAGGATTCCTGAGGGAATTCCCGAGGGAATCGCTGGAGGATTCCTGAGGGAATTCCTGTGGTAATCCCTGGAGGATTCATGTGAAAAACCCTAACGGATTCCTGTGGGAAACCCTGACGGATTCATGTGGGAATCGATGGTGGATTCCTGTGGGAATCTAAAAGATTCCTGTAGGAATCCCTGGAGGATTCCTATGGGAGTCTCTTGGGAATTCCTGGAGAATTCCTGTGAAAATCACTGGAGGATTCCTATGGGACTCCCTGGAGGATTCCTATGGGATTCCCTGGAGGATTCCTGTGGGAATCTAAAGGATTTCTGTGGGATTCCTTGGAGGATTCCTGTCGGAATACCTGGAGGATTCCTATGGGATTCCCTGGAGGATTCCTATGGGATTCCTGTCGGAATACCTGGAGGATTCCTGTGGGAATCTAAAGGATTTCTATGGGATTCCCTGGAAGAATCCTCCAGGGATTCCCACAGGAATCTTCCAAGAATTCCCACAGGAATTTTTCCTGTGGGAATCCCTGGAGGATTCCTGAGGGAATCCCCAGAAGATTCCTGAGGGAATCGCTGGAGGATTCCTGAGGGAATTCCTGGAGGTTTCCTGTGGGAATCCCTGGAGGATTCATGTGAAAAACCCTAACGGATTTCTGTGGGAAACCCTGACGGATTCATGTGGGAATCGATGGAGGATTCCTGTGGGAATCTAAAAGATTCCTGTGGGAATCTAAAAGATTCCTGTGGGAATCCCTGGAGGATTCCTATGGGAATTTCTTGGGGATTCCTGTGGGAATCCCTGGAGAATTCCTGTGAAAATCCCTGGAGGATTCCTATAAGATTCCGTGGAGGATTCCTATGGGATTCCTGTCGGAATACCTGGAGGATTCATGTGGGATTCCCTGGAGGATTCCTGTCGGAATACCTGGAGGATTCCTTTGGGAATCTAAAGCATTTCTGCTGGATTCCCTGGAGGATTCCTGTCGAAATACCTGGAGGATTCCTGTGGGAATTTCTTGGGGATTCCTGTGGGAATCCCTGGAGAATTCCTGTGAAAATCCCTGGAGGATTCCTATAAGATTCCGTGGAGGATTCCTATGGGATTCCTGTCGGAATACCTGGAGGATTCCTGTGTGAATCTAAAGGATTTCTGTGGGATTCCTTGGAGGATTCCTGTCGGAATACCTGGAGGATTCCTTTGGGAATCTAAAGCATTTCTGCTGGAGGATTCCTGTCGAAATACCTGGAGGATTCCTGTGGGAATCCCTGGAGAATTCCTGTGAAAATCCCTGGAGGATTCCTATAAGATTCCGTGGAGGATTCCTATGGGATTCCTGTCGGAATACCTGGAGGATTCATGTGGGATTCCCTGGAGGATTCCTGTCGGAATACCTGGAGGATTCCTTTGGGAATCTAAAGCATTTCTGCTGGATTCCCTGGAGGATTCCTGTCGAAATACCTGGAGGATTCCTGTGGGAATTTCTTGGGGATTCCTGTGGGAATCCCTGGAGAATTCCTGTGAAAATCCCTGGAGGATTCCTATAAGATTCCGTGGAGGATTCCTATGGGATTCCTGTCGGAATACCTGGAGGATTCCTGTGTGAATCTAAAGGATTTCTGTGGGATTCCTTGGAGGATTCCTGTCGGAATACCTGGTGGAATCCTATGGGAATTTCTTGGGGATTCCTGTGGGAATCCCTGGAGAATTCCTGTGAAAATCCCTGGAGGATTCCTATAAGATTCCGTGGAGGATTCCAATGGGATTCCTGTTGGAATACCTGGAGGATTCATGTGGGATTCCCTGGAGGATTCCTGTCGGAATACCTGGAGGATTTCTTTGGGAATCTAAAGCATTTCTGCTGGATTCCCTGGAGGATTCCTGTCGAAATACCTGGAGGATTCCTGTGGGAATTTCTTGGGGATTCCTGTGGGAATCCCTGGAGAATTCCTGTGAAAATCACTGGAGGATTCCTATAAGATTCCGTGGAGGATTCCTATGGGATTCCCTGGAGGATTCCTGTGGGATTCCCTGGAGGATTTCTTTGGGATTGCTGTGGGATTCTCTAGAGGATTCAATTGGAATTCCCTGGAGGATTCCTGTGAGGATCCCTGAAGGATTCCTATGGGATTGCCTGGAGGATTCCTGTGGGAATCCCTGGAGGATTCCTGAGCGAATCCCCAGAAGATTCCTGAGGGAATTCCTGAGGGAATCGCTGGAGGATTCCTGAGGGAATTCCTGGAGGATTCCTATGGGAATTTCTTGGGGATTCCTTTGGGAATCCCTGGATAATTCCTGTGAAAATCCCTGGAGGATTCCTATAAGATTCCGTGGAGGATTCCTATGGGATTCCCTGGAAGATTCCTGTCGGAATACCTGGAGGATTCCTGTGGGAATCTAAAGGATTTCTGTGGGATTCCCTGGAAGATTCCTGCGGGAATACCTGGAGGATTCCTGTGGGATTCTCTGGAGGATTCCTATGGGATTCCCTGGAGGATTCCTGTCGGAATACCTGGAGGATTCCTGTGGGATTCTGTGGAGGATTCCTGTGGGATTCCCTGGAGAATTCCTGTGGGATTCCCTGGAGGATTCCTATGGGATTCCCTGGAGGATTCCTATGGGATTCCCTGGAGGATTCCTATGGGATTTCCTGGAGGATTCCTGTCGGAATACCTGGAGGATTCCTGTGGGAATCCTCCAGGTATTCCGACAGGAATCCTCCAGGGAATCTCATAGGAATCCATAGGAATCCTCAAGAGATTCCCACAGGAATCCTCCAGGGATTCCCACAGGAATCCTCCAGGGATTCACACAGGAATCCTCCAGGGAATCCCACAGGAATCCTCCAACGAATCCCACAGGAATCCTCTAGAGAATCCCACAGGAATCCTCCATGGAATCCCACATGAATTCTCCAGATAATCCCACATGAATCCTCCAGGTATTCCGTTAGGAATCCTTCAGGGAATCCCACAGAATTCCTTTAGATTCGCACAGGAATCCTCCAGGTACTCCCACAGAAATCCTGGAATACCTGGAGGATTCCTGTGGGATTCTCTGGAGGATTCCTGTGGGATTCCCTGGAGAATTCCTGTGGGATTCCCTGGAGGATTCCTATAGGATTCCCTGGAGGATTCCTATAGGATTCCCTGGAGGATTCCTGTGGGAATCCCTGGAGGATTCCATTGGGATTCCCTGGAGGATTCCTGTGGGATTCCCTGGAGGATTCCTGTGGGATTCCCTAGAGGATTCCTGTGGGATTCTCTGGAGGATTCCTGTGGGAATCCCTGGATTATTCCCGGGAGGATTCCTATGGGATTGCCTGAAGGATTCCTGTGGGATTCCCTGGAGGATTCCTATGAGATTCCCTTGAGGATTCCTGTGGGAATACCTGGAGGATTCCTGTGGGAATCTAAAGGATTTCTGTGGGATTCCCTGGAGGATTCCTGTGGAATTCCCTGAAATATTCCTATGGGATTCCCTCGAGGATTCCTGTGGGAATACTTGGAGGATTCCTGTGCGAATCTAAAGCAATTCTGTGGGATGGAGGATTCCTGTCGGGATACCTGGAGGATTCCTGTCGGAATACCTGGAGGATTCATGTGGGATTCTCGGGAGGATTCCTGTGGGTTTCCCTGAAGGATTCCTGTGGTATTCCCTGGAGTATTCCTGTGGGATTCCATGGAGAATTCCTGTGGGAATCGCTGGAGGATTCCTGTAGGAATTCCTGGAGGATTTCTGTGGGAATCCCTGGAGGATTCCTGTGGGAATCCCTGGAGGATTCCTGTGGGAATCCCTGGAGGATTCCCGTGGGATTCCCTACAGGATTCCTGTGGGATTCCCTGGAGGATTCCTGTGGGAATCCCTGGAGGATTCCTGTGGGTATTCCTGTGGGTATCCCTGGAGTATTCCTGTGGGAATCCCTGGAGGATTCCTCTGGGAATCATTGGAGAATTCCTCTGGGAATCCCTAGAGGATTTCTGTGGGAATCGCTGGAGGATACCTGTAGGAATTCCTGGAGGATTCCTGTGGTAATCCCTCGAGGATATCTGGGGAATCCCTGGAGGTTTTCCGTGAAATCCTAGGAGGATTCCCATAGGAATCCTCCTGGGATTCCCACAGGAATCCTCCAGGGATTCCCACAGGAAACCTCCAGGGATTCCCACAAAAGGAATCCTCCAGGAAATTTTCAGAGAATACTCCAGGGATTTCCACGTGGGTGCTTCAGGGATTCAGTAGACCGGTAATTCTCTACGGACATGAGACTTGGACAATGCTAGTGGAGGACCAACGCGCTCGAGTTTTCGAGAGGAAAGTGTTGCGTACTATCTATGGCGGGGTGCAGTTGGAAGACGGTACATGGAGGAGGCAAATGAACCAAGAGTTACAATAGCTGTTGGGAGAACCATCCATCGTTCACACCACACCTGGCACGTAGCCAGAATGTCGGACGGTTAAAATGGTTTTCGATAGCGATCCGATAGGCACACGAAGGCGAGGGGCGCAGCGAGCAAGGTGGATCGATCAGGTGGAAGACGATTTGCGAACCTTCCGCAGACTGCGTGGCTGGTGACTTACAACCATGAACCGAGCTGAATGGATACAATTGCTATGTTCTGCACAGGTCACTTTAGCCATAGACTGAATAAATAAATAAATAATAATGCGAACAATAAAAATACAATTTGCTGTTCGGAAGTAGTATGGTTTGCTTCTCTATGATTTGCTCCTAGGAACTCGGAATTCTTTTTCGAGACGCAAAAAATGAAAGTATGTGCTTCCAAAATTGCCATTTTTTGAATTATTTAATTGCTCACATTTTGCGACCAAGAAATTTTCTAGAAAATACATTGAAAAAAACTGAAAAAGTATTGCGCTTACTCAATTTATTCTCCTTCAAGTTTAAAACATGTTAAAAGACTATTATTCTTCCATTTACTCTTTCTTCTTCTTTTTTCTTTATTAGTGTTTTTTTTTGTTAATTCTAAGTCCAATACAAACTCTTCCATTTACTTTCACTATTCACTTTTTATGTTCACATGTACAGATACGTATTTCGTTTTCTACTTGAAAACTTCTTCAGTGTTTTGTTATCGACCTATGTTTTCAAGTAGAAAACAAAATACGTATCTGTTGATACATAAAAAGGGAATAGTGGAAGTAAATGGAATAATAATAGTCTTTTAACCTTGTAGCATTTCCCCTAAGACGCTCTAAAATAATTTATCATTATTCTCCTTCATTATCTAAAGATTAACTATCAAAAGTATTATATTTATTCCGGACTTATTACATATACTTTATGTTTCTATAACTGAACGTAGTCTTCTTCTCTTCTCATTGGCATTACATCCCCCACTGGGACATTGCCGCCTCGCAGCTTAGTGTTCATTAAGCACTTCCACAGTTATTAACTGCAAGGTGTCTAAGCCAAGTTACCATTTTTGCATTCGTATATCATGATGCTAACACGATGATACGTACAGTTGGTGTTGTTCGTACAACGCTGAAATCACACTCTGCGTGATACTACTCTAGCCTTACTTTTCGTACTTTTCAAATCTATTGTGATTGATCCCAGTCTTCTGGTTTAAAAGCGATATTCTACTGTACAGTACTAATCATTAAATCGATTTATTGATCAATTGAATTTGTCTATCTTTTTCAGTTCTTTAATCTCACTTTTCCACTGATTTCAATCAAACGGCTCTCTATCTTGGCATCATGCGACATCTGTTCGAGGGCGGCCACTAGTGAGTCCAAAAGCAATGGTACTACCCAGGAAGCTGTTTAGGGGTGAAAAGCATATCCGCCATCCGGACCACTACGGCTTCATGGTTGTTCTGCTCCGAATTATTCTTTTCGGCCTTCCTTCGGATCAATTGAATTTGTCTATCTTTTTCAGTTCTTTAATCTCACTTTTCCACTGATTTCAATCAAACGGCTCTCTATCTTGGCATCATGCGACATCTGTTCGAGGGCGGCCACTAGTGAGTCCAAAAGCAATGGTACTACCCAGGAAGCTGTTTAGGGGTGAAAAGCATATCCGCCATCCGGACCACTACGGCTTCATGGTTGTTCTGCTCCGAATTATTCTTTTCGGCCTTCCTCGTTGGCTGAAGAGCACGTGCCTGTACGTACTTATCGTTGCAAATTGTCATTACCAGCAGCTCACTAATCAGAGCAAAGAAATATAGGGCAAGTGTCTTTTCTTTGGACATTGCATGCACCGTATATAAACGAGATGGTAATAATTTGACTAGAAAACTCTTGCATGCAGGAAAACGGTTTTTGAATCGCACTTTCACGAAGAGCTCATCCAAGTGACGACTCAAATGTAACGCAGTTTGGTATTTTTCATTGCCGCGCTTAGTAAACAGCTCGATGAACTTCAGCCTCAACAAGCCTGAGAGTATTTGGAGCGGATCGGGTTCCAGCACAACTACTAAACGTCCTTCGCCTCCAGCATGATGGCATTGTTTCCGTACGGACTCTGTCTTCTGACAGAAGCACTTTGGAATAATCCACCACTCGATTCCAGTGCACAAATATCGTCTGATTGATTGAATCAATCATCCTGTAGTGTTATTCGCATCAACCGATAGGCAGGGCAACCAGGTTATTCACTAGCTTCTACTGAAGCAAATGATCTCCAGTACTAATGCCGAGATAAGCGTTAAAATTGTTCGAGTCAAGGAACTCTACTTTGGAAACGAATTGATATTGCACATTTTGAAAACCGACGCTGTTCTGGTGAACATTGATAAAGAAGTTGAGCATCTGGTTTAAGCTTTGCTTGGCCCCGTTGCTACGGTGGCTACAGTGCAACTAACCGAGCGAGTCTACATGGATGTGCTTGATGTTAATTGATTCGTACGCTCGGTTGGCTGCCACTACATCTAATCGATGGTAAAGCTGCAGATTAAGCAGTTGCTCTTAGAAGTTTTCATACTGTTCGAGAAAAGGTGGTTCGACAACAGCGCTTCCGCCAGTGGCTCCAATTTCTGCAAATTCCAAGCGTGATCGTACGTTCACTACAATGGATCGTCATGTTCACTGCAAGGGAAAAATGGAATAAAAGATCAGAAAGGATGGAAGTTATAATGATTAGTTAGCATTTAGCAATTTAGTCTGGACTGTAGATAGCTATATTTATTAAATTGGACATAAGCACTGATTACACGCGCCTCAAAATATCTGCAATTATCTATCACAAGCACTATCAATATGGAGTGTACTGCATATCAACTTGTACACGAAGATCGTTGTTTTCTTCCACAATATTCGTCGTCTAAACTGGTTTGCTTACCTGTTTGAAATAGTGATCCGAAGGGCCCATTTCCGTCGGAGAGAGGCCTTGCCAGACCGTGTTGTAACCATGCCCGTAGAGCAAACTCAAAGTAGCCCCTCAAATGCTCCTCGTTAACGGCATCTGCTCCACCGGGCCGTGTTGTTTGCAGCAATCCGTTGCATGTGTTCTTCCTACAATGAATTAATATCAGTTATATACGATCTGCAATTCAACCAACAAACTACAAAACTTACCCTTGGCAGTATGACCGGATTGATCCGGCACTTCGGAAGCTGAACGGCAAAACCAGATCACTCGCATGGGTTCTATGTTTGAGTTTGACAGATGTACTGCATGTACACTGAAACAAGAAGGCAGGCGGGATTGTGATCAGGCGAGATCCAAAAAGATTTAAAATGATAAAAAGATTTAAAAAGATTTACAAAAGATTCGAAAATAAAACCGAATCAAATGATTCGAGTGTCTTCCCCCCTGGACAGACGTCTCTAACAACTCTCTACAGGTTATGGGCCTGTCACTTTTTCAAAAAAAAAAAAGTTGAGTTCTGTTCCTCAAGATGGTGAATCCAGCGGAAAATTCCCAGCATAGCAGCGGCGGAGGAGATGCTGCACGAAATCAACCATCAAGTTTCGGCGGATCTTCAAGCCTTCCACCCATCGAACGACTGGCAGGACGGGAAAACTGGTCCTCGTGGAAATTTGCAGCAAAAACTTTTCTTCAGCTGGAAGGACTCTGGGATGCCGTGAAGCCTAAGCAGAAAGCAGACGGAACATTCGAAGCAGTGGAAGAGCGGAAAGATTTGCAAGCTCGATTGAAGCTAATCCTACTTCTCGACCCGGCAATCTACGTTCACATCGAAGATGCGGAATCGGCCCGCACCGCGTGGGAAAAATTGGAAACGGCGTTCGAAGACAAAGGACTGTCGCGGCAAATCGGCTTGCTCCACAAGCTCATAAAATCGGATCTGGAATCGAGCGGCTCGATGGACGAGTATGTGAACCAGGTAATTTCGACGGCGAACCAACTGAATGGCATTGGATTCAAACTACCCGAATTGTGGATTGGCATGATCCTACTGGCCGGTCTCCCGGAAGACTACCGACCGATGATTATGGCGTTGGAAAATTCTGGTGTTGCCATAACAGGTGATTTCGTGAAAACCAAACTGCTCCAAGAGCAACCGTTGCTAAGCAACCGAAGAAACAGTCAAGCCTTCGCAACTAACAAACGAAAGGAAAATTTCAAACTGAAAAACCAACCTACTGCATCCAAGGGCCCGAAATGCAGAAAATGTGGTCAGTACGGACACATCGCAAGGGACTGTAAGGATTCCAGGAAAGGTGAGACGTTTTGCACGGTGCTTTCCACGTTTGGCAAAGGGAGGGGACGACTGGATTTTTGACTCGGCGGCGTATACGCACATGACAAGCAACAAGCAGCTTCTGAAGAACCTCGAAATCGCAAATGGAAAAGTTGTTGCGGCGAATGGTGGTATGATGGACATCGTTGCCTGTGGTTCGGCATATCTCCAGCCAATGTGCAGAGGTGATCAAAATGGCGTCACAGTCAGTGAAGTGCAATTGATTCCCGGATTGACGGCAAATCTTCTCTCGGTGAGTAGAATCGTGCAGAAGGGGTACTCCGTCAAGTTTGACAACGATGGCTGCGAAGTCCACAATCTAAAGGGCGAGTTGGTTGCAACTGGTAGTCACTCCAACAACCAGTTCAAGCTGAACCAGGCGGTAAGCCAAAAGGCTTTATCATGTAATGCTGCAGGAAGCTTTGAGCTTTGGCACAAACGGATGGGTCATCTTGGTGTTGAAAATCTCAAGAAACTTGCTGGTAGCTTGGCGACTGGCATCACACTCAAGTACCCAGAGGGTGCACATTGTCGGATCTGCCCCATGGGAAAGCAGTCGAAGCTACCTTTTCCGAAAAAGGGTTCTCGTGCGGCGGACATCCTGCAGCTGGTGCATTCTGACATCAGTGGGCCGATGGAGACGAATTCGATTGGGGGAAACCGTTTTTACATCACGTTCATCGACGACAAGACCAGACGTATGTTCGTGTACTTCCTAAAAACGAAATCAGAAAATGAAGTGTTCGCAGTTTTCAAGAGATTCCACGCGATGGCGGAGTGTCAAAGCGGCAAGAAGCTCAAGGCGATTCGAACTGATAACGGTAAGGAATACCTTAACAAAAGTTTTCAAAGTTACCTACAGAAGGAAGGCATCCGACACGAGACAACGAATGAGTACACGCCACAGCAAAATGGGTTAGCGGAGCGCGCTAACCGGACCATCGTGGAGATGGCACGATGTCTATTGTTCGAAGGCAACCTACCCAAAGGCTTCTGGGCAGAGGCCGTATCCACCGCAGTTTACCTCATCAACCGTTCTCCTACTCGTGGGCATGAAATGACCCCCGAGGAAGCGTGGAGTGGAAGGAAACCCAACCTTTCACATCTACGCGTGTTCGGGACGAAAGCTATGGTTCAAGTCCCAAAGCAGAAGCGGCGCAAGTGGGATCCCAAATCCCATGAATGCGTATTGACGGGCTAGCTGTCAAGCATGACCTCGCGATCGACCAAATGGACGCAGTAACGGCTTTTTTGCAAGGGGATCTCGACGAAGAGATTTATATGGAGCAGCCACCATGCTTCGTAGACGGTAAGCGGAAGACGATGGTATGCAAGCTGAACAAAGCGTTGTACGGTTTGAAGCAGTCGAGCCGAGTTTGGAACCACAAACTGGATGTGGCTCTGCGACGCTTCGGTCTAGTACCGTCACAATACGATTCATGCGTGTACATCGGTATCAGAGGAGGAAAGATGATTATCGTTGCCATCTACGTCGACGATCTGATGATTTTCAGCAATGACGAGACCTGGAAGAAGAAATTAAAACAACAACTGTCCAAGTGCTTTCGGATGAAAGATCTGGGACAAGCGCAATACTGCCTTGGTATCCGGATCGGTCGAAACGTCGATTCCATCTCATTAGACCAGGAGGCTTACGTCGAGTCAGTTTTGAAGCGGTTCGGCATGGATCAATGCAAACCCGTAAAGGTGCCGATGAACAGCAGTGAGAAGCTCACAAAAAAAGTGAATTCGAATCACGAAGCCGAATTAGCAGCAATGAAGAGCGTCCCTTATCAAGAAGCTGTCGGGTGTCTTATGTATTTAGCGCAGAGCACTCGGCCGGACATTCTATTCGCAGTGAATACTCTCAGCCGATTCAACAACAATCCTGGAATCATGCATTGGAATGCAGTAAAGTATGTTTTGCGATACCTACGCGGTACCTCCGGGTTCAAACTGGTCTACCGGAAGGATGCAGATTCCAATATTATCGGCTACTGTGACGCAGATTGGGGATCCGATCCGGACGAGCGAAAGTCAACCAGCGGTAATGTATTTATGGCACAAGGCGGTGCAATCTCGTGGATGTGCAAGAAACAACCCACGGTGGCTCTTTCTACATGTGAGGCGGAGTACATGTCCGTATCGGCTGCTGTACAAGAAGCATCATGGTGGCGTGGATTATCAGCGGTATTCGATAACAGCGGCGACAACAAATCAATCGAAATCCGGTGCGACAATCAGAGCTGCATTGCGATCGCAAAGAACGGTGGGTATCATCCGCGCACCAAGCATATAGACATACGCCACCACTTCATCAAGGACGCTCTCGGTCGTGGCGTGGTGAAACTAGCGTACGTTGGCACGGAGGAACAAATCGCCGACGGTCTAACCAAACCACTTCAGCGGACGAAATTCGAAGACAACCGTGAGATGATGGGAATCTCTGCGGCTTGAGGAGGAGTGTTAAGCTATATCATAGCAATCCTTGATATTCCTAGTTATAGTAAATATATAAAATAAATTAGTTTCCTTTTAACCACTACTAAAGACAGACGTCTCTAACAACTCTCTACACAATCAACAAGAGAGTACGGACCGGAACCATCGGCGAAGACCACTGCGACGAAAAGGGACTAGCGATTGGAAACTTGGTTCGTGGAACTGCAAATCTCTCAACTTCATCGGGAGCACACGCATACTCGCCGATGTGCTCATGGACCGTGGATTCGGCATCGTAGCGCTGCAGGAGGTTTGTTGGAAGGGATCAATGGTGCGAACGTTTAGAGGTAATCATACCATCTACCAGAGCTGCGACAACACACACGAGCTGGGAACAGCTTTCATAGTGATGGGCGATATGCAAAGGCGCGTGATCGGGTGGTGGCCGATCAATGAAAGAATGTGCAGGTTGAGGATCAAAGGCCGGTTCTTCAACTTCAGCATAGTCAACGTCCATAGCCCACACTCCGGAAGCACTGATGATGATAAGGACGCATTCTACGCGCAGCTGGACGACGTCAAAATCATTATAGGAGATTTGAACGCTCAGGTTGCCCAAGAGGAGGAGTTTAGACCGACTATTGGAAAGTTCAGCGCTCACCGGCTGACGAACAAAAACGGCCTACGACTAATTGATTTCGCCGCCTTCAAGAATATGGCCATTCGCAGCACCTACTTCCAACACAGCCTCCCGTATCGGTACACCTGGAGATCACAACTGCAGACAGAATCACAAATCGACCACGTTCTGATTGATGGATGGCACTTCTCCGACATTATCGACGTCAGGACATATCGTGGCGCTAACATCGACTCTGACCACTATCTGGTGATGGGTTTTTTTTTTTTTTTGTTCGGGATGAACCACTGCGTCCATTTCATTGAACTTTTGTAGTATAACCGTGTCATTTGTTTAGTGCATGTCTTTCTGCTCCATTTCTATTGAGAAGAAATGAAGTAGTCGTTTTTTATTCAGATATTTTCTCAAACTTAATGTAAGGCCTCTTTAGATTAAGGTACCGCTATTTATACCCTTCCAGAAACGGCTTATACCAACGGCAAACTCGATTTCAATTAATTGCATATTATTCGGCAACTCGGCCGTACGAAAACCATTTTTTTGTTAAATATCTTGGCTGTGCATATGCACAGCATATGTTTCGAAATGGACAAATTGATATGAAATTTGCGAAAAAGAATCCACGTGTCTTGGAGGGACTCGAACCCTCAACCTCCTACTCTCTAGATAGGCGTGATAACCTCTACACAACAAGACCACTTAAAGGTCACGTTTGCGGAAAAGCCATCAGAATCCGAGTACCAACCTCCACCGCGGTTAGCTCTCTTTTTTGCAAATTGAATATCTTTCGGATGCTTGATTTGCCCAATCTCCACATTTGCTTTACTGTTGTATATCCACAGCCAAGCGAGTGCACATTGTTTATTAAACGAGAGGATCGCACTCCATGCCCCCCAGCAACGGACTGGGCGGGACGGTATAGAATGCGAATTCAATCGCACTCTGCTGTGCCAAAGGCTTGCTTGGCTCGTTTAATAAACAATGTGCACTCGCTTGGCTGTGGATATACAACAGTAAAGCAAATGTGGAGATTGGGCAAATCAAGCATCCGAAAGATATTCAATTTGCAAAAAAGAGAGCTAACCGCGGTGGAGGTTGGTACTCGGATTCTGATGGCTTTTCCGCAAACGTGACCTTTAAGTGGTCTTGTTGTGTAGGGGTTATCACGCCTATCTAGAGAGTAGGAGGTTGAGGGTTCGAGTCCCTCCAAGACACGTGGATTCTTTTTCGCAAATTTCATATCAATTTGTCCATTTCGAAACATATGCTGTGCATATGCACAGCCAAGATATTTAACAAAAAAAAACTCGATTTGTTTACATTTGTCAGTTATGAAATGTTGATGCCGATTTATCGGATTACGTGTTTCAGGTGGAAACAACGTGTCGATTTGTTTGAGTGTTTATTATCGATAAAGTAGAACTATGATAGCGCCATCGTAAAGGTTAACATTTAACAAAGAAAAATAGTTTATTTGTAAACAAAATCTTTAGCAGAAATCTTGGCTGCGCCTGCGACTTCAATTATATTTTATCCGATATTTTTAATTGGAGATATCGAATTAATTACCAACATAAAGCATACGTGATGGAGGAGGACTACGGCGGTGTAACAGATTCTCCCAAGCGAGGGCCAACTCTATCAACGTCGACTTCCAGTTTCGAACCATTTGATGCCCACGATCCGAACCTTTCCCGACTGGCCACGAAGATGTTCCAGAAGACCGGAGAATACATCAGCCACGAGCTGAGCACAACGGCAGATGACTACCGTTTGATTGAACACATGAACCAGGCTATGATGGGGAAAGTGATGGAGATGAAGCAAATGTCCGAGTCGATATCGGTCAAGAACGCCGAACTGAACCGAAAATACGAGGAGTTGGTAAGTTTCGCATGAGGACATTCGTCTAATAAAAAGATATTTTAGTTACTAGATAAAGATTGTCGCTTCGGTTCCCTTTGTTCTGCTGTCCGGAACATGTTGGGTACCAAGCTGTCAAATCGTATGGATTTTCCTTCTTTGACATTTAGCTCCCCTATCCTCGCCAGCAAAAGATGTTCCGGACAGCGACGACAGCGACAATCTTTATCTGGTAACTAAAATATCTTGTCTAATAGCTTTGAGAAGTTTTTAAATTATGTATATTTATTTAATTTTAGAAGCCATTGCTCCAGAAGGTAGACGATATTGAACAGACCGTAAATAAATTGGAAGCGGCCGCGTACCAGTTGGATTCTTACACAATCCGGTTAGAAAATAAGTTCAAAGCATTGAAAGCAAAAAAGTAGTCAGATTCATTCATTGGGTTATCTTTCTTCAAATTAGTCGATAGCATTAGTTATAGGTAAGTAATTACATATTTTCACTACTAATTTTCATTACTTTTATCTTAATGTTTTGTTATTGAGAGCGAAGAATGAGTTTGGTTGAAATCCACGATGATGAAAGTTTAAAAATGCAAAACAATGAAGTAATTTAAGGACTGTTGCTGCTGTGAATCGCAAGTCAGTCCCGTCTGTATATGGCATCCATATACAGATGGACTTACGATTCACGGCAGTGTAGTGTGCAAATGAGTTTGATTGAGGAAGGTTCGAGCCACGACAAGGACATTTTCACAACTAATAAAACCTTGACCAAATGATTTTATTGTAATTTCATTACAACACATATATAATACAAAATATCAAAAGAGTTTAATCGAGAAGTCATTTTTGTATTATCCTAGTAAAAGCTTAAATATTATCGCGACAATATTTAGGAATATCAGCGGAACTAAAAAGAAAATCATTTCATTTTTTTTTGAAAACTTGTCTTGAATTGAATACTCACTTTTCGCAACAGTTCGAATTGACCGTACTAAATTGAGAACCTGGGCCTTAACCGTTGGCGCTTCGCCGAATCCTTGAACTTGGGCCGACGCTCCCCATCCAACTGTGAACAAAAATTCAATTTGAAATCAGTTTGCCGGAAATCAGAAACATCAACACAATACAACCCATAGGACTTACATTTAGCTAAAAAGCGTTCCTCGTGCAGAATACAGACCGCGTTGAGGCAGAGGAGCGTAGCTTCTATCAGCGACCACAAAGTAAACATTCTGATTGAAATAAAAATTAATTTACGAACTTTGGGCAAATTCTGGTAAATAAATATTCAGCTGCTGAAATTTTGTTCCAACACTCGACTCAAAAGTGACATTTTGGTGAAACGTCATCTTTTGTTTTGCGTAATGTCTGTGTAACGGCGTAACGCTCAAGTTCACATCAGGGTGACCAGCAATTGAGCGTCATATAGGCCTTTTCACGAGTACTTACGCACTATCGTTGCTTGACAGTTATTAATGAATAAAATTTATAAATTTATAATTCGCTTTGATCACAGATAACAGACATCCAGGCTAGAACTCTCTGTGCTTTGATGAAGCTGCGCTGTTGCCATCTAGTGGAGACGGACGTGTGCGTGAAATACTGTATTTCAACATGGTGAAGTATAGGAAGTATATTTTAAAATGCTTTTAAAATGTTATTAACAGTGATACATTAAAAACTTTTAAATAAAGTAGGATAAGAAATTTGAAAAACTACATGTTACACTAATAAAAATCAACACATTTTTATTGGCAAAAATCTAATAGGAGAATCCACATAAAGGTTATTAGTTAATAACGGTTATGTGTGTTTTCACATATATGCTATGCGAATTCACATAGCCATTATGTGGGAAATGCTATAGTCAAAATTTATGTGTGCCACACATAATGGATATGATTGGATTTTTGTCAGTGTAGACTATTTATCTACACATGTTTTTTAATCAAAATAATCCAATTCTCGTGTTGCTTATTTAGGCTCTGTCTCATTTCCCGAATTAAATTTAATTTTACTGACAGTTCGAAAATTTAAAAATCATAAGAATGGCTGCGTGCTACCCAGCAATTCCAATAAGACATTGATCAAGAATGATTCGATATCTGTCAAAAGTAATCCTGCTCATCCAGCAGGGTTATTCGATAATTATTGAATTGTCACTTTTAAGTTTAATTTGAGTTTAATTATCCAATTGAGACAGACTTAAGCCCCAAACGCAATACAACGGAACGGCGTCGGAAACGGAAAATTTGACAGTTAGCCCATATATTTTCTGTCAAATTTGCCGTTTCCGTCGCCGTTCCGTTATATTGCGTTTGGGGCTTTAAAAGAAAATTAAATTTCTAACCCGCAAAATCAAAGTATTTTCAGCTAAAATGTGTTTTAACGTTTTAATAAGTATTTTTAAATTGACGAAATTTAATGCATCTATGGGCTGCATATATGGGCTGCAAAATGGTGGGTTGACATCAAGGAAGGAGCGCCCAACAGAGCTCTGGTCCCCACAAGTCCCTATCTCACGGTTCCACCGGTCGTCCGATGACAAAAGACCGCCAGCTAGGGGTTGTGTACTTAGCTGGTAGTGCAGCCTGGGCACTGTTGTCCTTCTGACATCAGCTAGAGTGAGAAGGTACGCCTCGAGCGTCTGTTCACCAGGAGGTGCGGCTCAAACAGCGTCTGCCTGGTACCCAGCGGCTGATTAACGAAATTCTGTATCGCGTCAGCTATACCTAAGGTGGCAGCCCCATCATCGCGATGTAGGTAACGCGACCCCGGTAAGGTAGCTTACCTCTCAAATACCACGAAAAATTGAGATAGAAGAAAAAGAGAACGTTATTTTTGGCAACCGACCCGGCAACGAAATAAGGACTATGATTGGAAACTCGGTACCTGGAATGTCAGGACCCTAAATGAACCTGGACGAGTGAGCCTTCTGGCTCGTGAACTGCAGAAGGTTGGAGTGAACGTGGCTGCTATTCAAGAAGTCCGATGGCCTAGATCCGGAGAACGTGAATTCCGAGCCGTGGACCCCACGACCAACACTGCATTCAAGTATAACATCTATCACAGCGGCGGTGAAAAAGCAGAATATGGAGTTGGTTTCGAAGTGATGGGCAAGCAGATGAAGCGAGTGTTCAAGTATAACATCTATCACAGCGGCGGTGAAAAAGCAGAACATGGAGTTGGTTTCGTAGTGATGGGCAAGCAGATGAAGCGAGTGATGCGGTGGAAACCCTTAGCGAACGAATCTGTGTGATGAGGATACGGGGCAAATTCTTCAATTACAGCCTAATCAACGTTTACGCACCGACAAACGATAAATCCGACGACGCGAAGGACACGTTTTATGAATGTCTTGAAAAAGCCTATGGAGAGTGCCCAAAGCATGACGTGAAAATTGATATCGGAGACGCTAACGCTTAGGTCGGTAGAGAGGACTTTTTCCGTCCCATAATCGGTAGGGAGAGCCTTCACTCCGCTACCAATGACAACGGCCTACGGCTAGTAAATTTTGCTGCTGCCAGAGGGATGGCCATCAGTAGCACCTACTTTGCACGAAAGAACATCCGAAAGCACATCTGGAGACACCCAAATGGTGAAACATGCAACCAGATAGACCATGTTCTGGTGGATGGGCGCCATTTCTCGGATGTTATCGATGTGCGGACATTCAGAGGTCCGTTGACTCTGATCACTACTTCGTTGTCAGTAAAATTCGATCACGGTTGTCAACTGTATCGAACGAAATATCACAGCGAACGATGCGTTATACAATATCCAGCGATTGTCGGCGGAAGGAGTATCGGCTGAGTACCGCCAGAAGCTCGACGAACGGATAAGTGCAATCAACGTTAGCGACAACATCAGTCGATCCATAGAGCGGTGAGCACAACAGCACGAGAAGTGGTAGGCACTGCACAGAGGCGACCCAGGACGGGTTGGTTCGATGTAGAGTGTCAGAGAGCGACAGACGAGAAGAACGATGCCAGAAGCCGGATGTTGGTGTCGGGTACCCGATCGAATAGAGATCTGTACAAGGAAGCAAGAGCAGCCGAAAAACGAACCCACCGCAGGAAGAAAAAAGAGTACGAAGAACAAGTTATTAGTGAGGCGCTTGAAAAAATGGAGCAGAACGATATGCGGAGGCTTTATGAGTCTGTCAATGGCGTGCGGAGAAAGACAGCGCCATCTCCCGTCATGTGCAACGACCAACAATGGAATTTACTGACAGATAAAACTGAAGTGACTGCCAGGTGGAAGCAACACTTCGAGACTTTGTTGAATGGAAGAAGTGACGGTGCATCGGTGAACAGAATAAATATTAGCGACGATGGACAAGCTGTGGAATCACCTACACTAGATGAGGTTAAAAAAGCTGTTAAAGAGCTGAAAAACAATAAGGCTGCGGGGAAGGACCAGCTCCCGGCTGAACTTCTCAAACATGGCAGTGAGCAGCTAAATGAAGTTCTGCACCATATTATGTCGAAAATATGGGAAGACGAGGAAACGCCTGCTAGCTGGTTGGAGGGCCTCATTTGCCCTCTCTTTAAGAAAGGGCACAAACTGGAGTGCGCCAATTACCGAGGAATAACCCTCCTTAATTCGGCGTACAAAATTATGTCCCGTATTCTGTTCAACAGATTGAGACCGATTGAAGAGTCCTTCGTCGGCAAATACCAAGCAGGTTTTCGTGAGGGCCGATCAACGACGGATCAAATGTTTACCCTGAGACAAATCTTGTTAAATTCCGGGAGTACAACTTGCAGACACATCATCTGTTTATTGATTTCAAGGCGGCGTACGATTCAGTGAAACGGAATGAATTATGGCAAATTATGCTTGAACATGGTTTTCCGGCGAAACTGATACGGCTGATTCGTATAACGTTGGACGGATCGAAATCAAGTGTAAGGGTTGCGGATGAAATACCGACGTCATTTGTTACCTTAGATGGATTAAAGCAGGGTGATGCACTCTCGAATCTACTGTTCAATATAGCGCTCGAGGGAGCGATTAGGAGAGCTGGTGTGCAAAAAAACGGTACCATTATCACAAAATCGCATATGCTCCTGGGTTTTGCGGACGATATCGATATTATCGGAATTGATGCTTTGACTTTCACTGCCTGTACTTCAGCGCCATTTAAGTGTTCCTCGTAGTGCTGCTTTCACCTTTCGATCACCACAAGTTTGTTCGTAAAGATGCTTTCATCCTTATCGCTGCACTTCTCGGCTCGCGACACAAAGCCTTTATGGGATACGGTGAGCTTCTGATAGAACTTTCGGGTATCTTGAGATCGGCACAGCTGTTCCATCTCGTCGCACTCCGCTTCTTCCAGGCGGCGTTTCGTCTCCTGAAAAAGGCCGGTCTGCTGTCTCCGCTTCCGTCTATAACGTTCCACGTTCTGTCGGGGTCGCGACCGCCCGCGACTAGAATCTGTCTGCACTCTTCGTCGAACCAATCGTGCCGTCAACTTCGTCCCACATACCCGACGTTGTTCTCCGCTGCGTCGTTAATGGCTGCTTTAACTGTATTCCAGCAGTCCTCAAAAGGGTCTCCATCGAGCTCACCCTCTTCCGGCAACGTCGCCTCGAGATGCTGCGCGTATGCAGTGGCGACATCAGGTTGCTTCAGTCGCTCTAGGTCGTACCGCAGCGGTCGTCGGTACCAGATAGTGGTGATGGTTAAACTGCCCCCAACATGTTAGCGCCACGATATGTCTTGTCAACGATAATGTCGGAGAAGTGTCATCCATCTTTCAGAACGTCGATTTGTGATTCTGTCTGCAGTGGTGATCTCCAGGTGTACCGTGCTGCGAATGGCCATATTTTAGGACGCGGCGAAATCAATTAGTCGTAGGCCGTTTTCGTTCGTCAGCCGGTGGACGCCGAACTTTCCAATAGTCAGTCTAAACTCCTCCTCTTTATCAACCTGATCGTTCAAATTCTCCTATGATGATTTCGACGTCGTGGTTTGGGCAGCTTTCGTACTCACTTTCCAACTGCACGTAGAAAGCGTCCTTATCATCGGATCGGCCACCACCCGATCACGCGCCTTTGCATATCGTCCATCACCATGAAAGCTGTTCTCAACTCGTGTGTGTTTTCGCAGCGCTGGTAGATGGTATGATTACATCTAAACGTTCGCACTATTGATCCCTTCACACAAACCTCCTGCTACACGGTGCCTTCAGTGATTTTGTATAACATTTTGTAAATAAATTAGATTGTAAGTATTAAAATCTTTCTATCGCCAATAAGTTGCATATAATTTTCCATTGACATAAGCAAACGAGCATTAATCAATCAGCCAAGCTCCCCAAGGTCGAGGCCATTTGTTTTCTGGATAAGGTGGGAAAGGGATAGCAGCGCGAATATTTTGTCAAGTTATCAATCGTGCCGATTGTACACAAAAGGGTCGGGAAATGACGTACTTCCGGTTGTGGGTGGCTTACGTTGTCCTCTATTGAGCCTCTTTCTATCATGTACTTCGTTCTCGACGTGTTGATGACTAGAGTTCAATCCGTTTAGCTTCGCTTTTCAGTCTGATGTAGGCTTCCTCCATCCTCTCATAGTTACGTGCCATAATATCAATGTCGTCGGCGAAACCAAATAACTGAACGGACTTCGTGAAAATCGTACCACTCGTGTCAATCCCTGCCCTTCGTATTACTCCCTCCAAAGCGATGTTGTTAAATAGCAAACACGAAAGACCAACACCTTGTTGTAACCCACTGCGCGTTTCGAAGGGACTCGAGAATGCCCCTGAAACTCGAACTACGCACATCACCCGATCCATCGTCGCCTTGATCAACCGTATCAGTTTATCCGGAAATCCGTTTTCGTGCATTAGCTGCCATAGCTGGTCCCGATCGATTGCATCATATGCGGCTTTGAAGTCGATAAATAAATAATGTGTAGGCACGTTGTATTTTGGAAGAAATTGAAACTTCATTGTATTTGCTAAAATCTTGGATAACAAAAGAAGGCCATTGGCTTCGTAAATTTGTTGTTCTCTAATCATCAATTTATTACTTAGATCCTAATTTTAAAGCTTGTATAGATTTGTGGCACGGAATAGGAACGAAAGTATGAATCATGTTTTATATTTCGCGACCCACAATTTGGGTTGGTGTGTAGTTTTTTTTTGTTTGTGTGTAGTTTTTAATGGGGTCAACCGGTTGCTCATTTAAATAACGTTTCATTTAAATAACCCAGGAGAAAACCAGCATTGCATCCCATGCTAGAAGACTTTTTTTGTGTTTTCAATGAGAGAAGAAGGGGAATGTGGGGTTTGAGTAAAATACCTTCAGCGTGTGTTTATAGATTTAACTCCCCAGCGTGTCAATCAGCGAGCAGCAAGCCATGACTTCTAGTCAGATCTTCGCGGCGTGTACACGCATCCACGGAGAGTCGCTGTCACAATTTCGTTCCGGCCATTTAGGGCTACACAAAAGCAACCTTCATTAAAAGGTATTCTCCATCCATATTTCCGATATTTGTCGGAAGCGTGGAAGTCGTTACGCATCGTGACCAGATAAAAGTAGGGTTCGTTCAAAGTTAATTGCCACAACCCACCGGAGTGGAAATTAATTACTATGTCTAAAACTCGATTTATGCATATTTAGTACTGGGATTTTGGTTTCATCAGTACCCGCTGAGCTGCGGAGGACGACGGAGGTCCTTCGTAGCTTAGTAGGGAGAGCACCTGTCTAGCGTACTGGTTTCGTGGGATCAAACTCCACTGAAGGAAGTGGTTAACTTCCAATACATTTTCCGAACTAAATCTATCACATGTTGTCCAGATAAAAGTAGTTAAGAAAGCTTCTGTGCGAAGTTCCCCGAATGTAGTTCAGCAAATGAATTATTACATCAGAAAGGGGAAGAATTGTAATATATGTAGCGCACCATGCGCATTCAAAAATCAGCGATCTTCTATCGCTGTCAAACTTCGTACGCTACGTACGAAGTACGTATATATTAGAGTGGGGCGTCATGGTCATTTTTTCAAATCAATGGTTTTTCGAAGCCATTCTGGGTCCTAAACAACTGTGCAGAATTTGAGACCGATTGGTTGCTTCCTCGCTTTCCGCATCGCGTTTGAAGTTTGTATGGAAATTAGTATGGGAGAACGTATATTTTTGTATTTCTACTACTAGAGGTTTCAATTCATCGTAAACCAAGTGGCACATTACGTTAAAGTATAACCCAAAGGGTGTCGAAAAACTTTGCTGAAGAAGGCACGATGCTGGAACGTCCACGAAAAAAGTTATAACGTTATACTCCGCTAGCAATGATGGTTCGCTGTAGTTGCATGTCCGAAAGATTGTGAAACTATTGAGAACTTGAGCTACAGGTCCTAAGCCCTGGTAAAGGAGGAAGGTTGCGATGGCTGTTATTCATGGCCATCGTGTAAAGCAAAAATGGATAAACCCCAATGCCAAGGTGTCATGCGACCCGTGCCGAGGGCTGAATGGTTGAGGGGGTTCTAAACATGCTCAACCGCGAACGGAGCCTGGGGTGCACCAGGGCGAACACCCCAGTAAGCAGCCCTTACTGCACTACGGCGGGGCACTGGTGCAGCGGACATTTATTTCCCTAGCTACTCGTGGGACCAAAATGAGTACAAATTCTACAAACAACCCTCAAGGTGACGACAGCCTCTCTCAGTCGTGTGAGAGCGAAGTGGAGAATACTCTGAGTCAGCTTGGCCTTACCGAAGACCAGCTACTCAGTAGTTCGCAGGAGAAGATGGAAATATCCTGCCCCTCAACGCCTATCTCCCGGAGCAGCACATGTTTCGACAAAGCTGATCCAGATCTACAACTCCCCTCATCGACCGACTCCAACCTTCTGGACATGGAAGATAACGAAGATGATGGTATAAGGATCGTCATCAACCCCCAAAAATCTTTAGCAAGTAGCAAAGGATCCGAAGATAACAAGGGTTCTACGGAAGCCAAGGGTGCTCCGAGAAAGAAAATCCCCACACTCACACGCTCGCAGAGGAAGCAGCTTAGAACTCTCCGGGAGAAGGGAAAAGACCGGAATGAGGCCTTGTCCATAATCCTGAATAAGGAGAGCGAGCCCACTTCCTCAAAACGCTCGAGAAACGACCTAGACAAATCCGCCACAGAGGACCCCAAACAAAAAAGGGTGAAGCACCATCTGGATCCGAGAGAGCGCGCCCAACAGTCCTCAAACCGCGCGCCTCAGAAAAAGTGTCTGGACAACAAAACCCACCCATGAGGAAAACAGCTGGTATCAGCTACAGTGATATGGCCAAAAGCGTGAAGGTCGGGATAATACCCAAAGACTTTCCCACCGTCCAACTCACTACAGCCCAGCTAGACCTTCTACAAGAAGCACTCCTGCTCAGAGTAGTTCAACAGCGAAACGAGCCAATAAAACCCAAATTCAACAACCTCATCTACAAGTCCGGTTACATGGTTCTAATCTGTAAGGATCAAGAGACTGCTGAGTGGTTAAAGAGAATATCCCCATCCATGAAACCCTGGGAAGGTGCAGAGCTGATGGCAATGGACGAAGTGGCGATTCCACGTCCAGAGATGATCCGAGCATTCTTCCCACAAAGCTCCAGCTATGATGACGACCGAATAAAGGCTCTCATAGAAAGCCAAAATGACATCACAACAACTAATTGGCGTATTGTGAAACGATCCATTCTGAAAGATATTCATGTTGAATGGATCTTCACAGTAGAGGGTGCGTCGATGGAAAAGTTGAAGAAGTCCAAATACCAATCAACTACCGATTTGGTGAAATCCAACTAAGGAAGATTACAGATCAACCGACTGCCGCTACCGCCAATCCGACTGGAAGGCCGACCCAAGAGCAATCTGAGGAGGCCTCTTGTTCAAGCGAGGTTCGGCTAACTGGAAGGCCGACCCAAGAGAAAACTGAGGAAGCCTCCGGTTCAGGCGAGGTTAGTAAATCTCACCCCAAAAGCACCATAAAGGCTAGTCTGTCCGCCTCTAAAGGAAAAGCTCGAAGCTTACATGCGACCCCCTGCTCTAGTGGTACCAAACCAAAGGTATCTAAACAGGGCAAAGGGGGTGCAAAAGCGACAGTTTGACCACAGAGGCGAAACTGGCGGGCCAGGTTGCTACAGGGAAGAGAAAACCCAGACTGTAATACCAAACGACATCCTGATGATCCGCAACATCCAAAGCCGGACAGTCGTCGTCCGGAAAAAGCAGGAACCCTGGAAATGGCGACTAAAGTTCTGCAAGTGAACCTCCACCATGCTGAGAGCGCCACGGGTGTGCTCTGTCGGAGGTTCACCAAAGAGAATTTAACCGTGGCCCTCATTCAAGAGCCATGGGTCAATAAATCCAGAATACAAGGTATTCCACAACACTCATGTAAGTTGGTATATGATGACAGCCAGCTTTCTCCTAGAGCGGCTATTTTATTACATAACAACTGTAAATACTTTCCAATTTCAGAATTCATAAAAGGGACATCGTAGCGGTCAGGATGGAGGTACCTTCCGCCAGAGGGAGTAGAGAGATCTTGGTGGTCTCGGCATACTTCCCAGGTGACGTGGACGAAATCCCTCCTCCAGAAATAGCTGCGCTCGTAGCCTACAGCCACCGACACAACATCCCCTTCGTCATAGGGTGCGACGCAAATGCACATCACACCGTATGGGGAAGTACCAATATAAACACCAGAGGTGAGTACCTGTTACAGTTTCTCTCTTCCAAGAACATTGACATTTGTAATGTTGGTGACAAGCCCACGTTTGAAAACTCCATTCGTCAGGAAGTTTTGGACTTGACTCTATGTAGTCGGTCTATCTCTGATAAAATAAAAAACTGGCATGTTTCTGAAGAAATATCAATGTCAGACCATAAACACATCATCTTCGAATGGGAAGGGGGTCTAACGATGGAAAAAACGTTTAAAGATCCTAAGAAAACTGATTGGGAATCCTACTCAGCTATCCTACGATCCGAAGAGTACATCATAGAAAGTCACATCAAGTCCATAACACAATTGGAAGATGCGCCCAAATCCATTACAAACAAAATCCTTAACGCCTACCAAGAGAGCTGTCCAACTAAATCAACTAGTTCGAGTAGAGACGTTCCATGGTGGAATAAAACTCTTGAGAAGCTTAGGAAAACTGCGCGTAGGGAGTTCAATCGTGCTAAGCTAACCGGCGATTGGAGCCTATACAGAAAGGCCCTGACGAACTACAACAAAGAAATAAGGTCAGCCAAACGGAAATCGTGGATTCTAATGTGTGAAAGCATAGAGAATACACCCGTAGTGGCCAGACTCCAAAAAACTCTTTCAAAAGACCACTCCAATGGTGTGGGTAGCCTCCGAAAGACGGATGGTTCGCTCACTGTAGAGCCTAGCGATACACTGAGCGAATTGTTAAAGATCCACTTCCCTGATTCAATCCCTGAGTCGAGCATCGGCGACCAAGGCACTGGAATTGCTGTCTCAGATCCACAAGAGATCCAATCATGGGTTTCTGGGTTTAAAAAGACGCAATAAAGGTTGCAAAAGAAGCATTAACTCGGGCCAGGGTTGAGAGGTCTGTGAGATATTACGAGCCATTTAAGTCGCCTGGCATGGATGGAATATTTCCAGCGTTGATCCAAAAGAGGAGAAAACACTGGTTCCACCCTTGGTTGAGATTTTTAAGGCGAGTCTGATTTTGGGGCACATACCTAACGATTGGCGTCAAATCCGGGCTGTCTTCATTCCGAAGGCAGGAAAGAGATAAAACCAACCCCAAAGCATTCAGGCCGATAAGTTTATCCTCTGTAATGCTCAAAATTATGGAAAAGGTACTATGCGAGTACATAAATCACAAATTTATGAAAGCAATGCCTTTGTCAAAAACCAATTCGCTTATCAAAGTGGAAAATCTACGATCTCGGCACTACATACGGTAGTTCAAAAATCGAAAAACACTTAATGCAAAAGAAATTGCTCTTGTAGCATTTCTTGATATTGAGGGCGCATTCGATAACGCTTCTTATTCGTCTATAGGGTCAGCAATGTTGAGGAGAAAATTCGACCCATGCATTGTTACCTGGGTACATGCTATGCTAGCTAATCGGAAAATCTCCTCTGAGCTTAGCGGTTCATACATCACTGTTAAAGCAACAAGGGGTGTCCGCAAGGCGGAGTGCTTTCTCCTTTGTTGTGGTCACTGGTGGTGGATGAGCTTCTAGACAACTTAGAGAGAAGAGGCTTCGAAGTGGTTGGATATGCTGATGACGTTGTCATTATTGTACGAGGCAAATTCGAAAGTGTTATCGTGGAAAGAATGCAATCTGCCCTAAATCACACTTTTTCCTGGTGTCAAAAGTATCAACTAGGCATAAATCCTACAAAAACTTCCATTATCCCTTTCACCAAACGGAGAAAGGTACAACTGAAACCCCTTTTCTTGAATCAAACACAATTAGTTTATTCAAGTGAAGTAAAATATCTAGGTGTCATACTCGACGCAAAGCTTAATTGGAACTCTCATCTCCAATCAGTTGTGCAGAAAGGTCTCAATACACTTTGGGTTTGTTCAAAAACCCTTGGTAAAAGATGGGGCCTAAAACCAAGTATGATCATGTGGATATATAAAACCATTGTCCGTCCCAGGACAACTTACGCTTCCCTTGTCTGGTGGCCTAAAACTAATGAGGCTGCTGCAAGGGCTAAGCTCAACAAAATCCAACGCACCGCTTGCATAGCCATCACTGGTGCAGTTCGTAGTACACCCACTTTGGCCCTAGACGCAATGCTTCACCTGCCCCGGTTAGATCAATTCATAAAGCTGGAAGCGGAAAAAAGTGCTCTAAGGTTAAAGAGAACAAAAACACTGCTGTCGGGAGACCTTACGGGTCACCTCAGCATATTAAATTAATTTGCCATAAATCCCGCAATAGGAATTTGTAGTGACTGGATGGAAACGGTAGTCAATTACGACTTACCTTACGATGTGTTCATTCCTTCCCGCCAGGAGTGGGAAGGAGGTGGACCCAGCGTTCCAACAGGCTCTATAAATTTCTTCACAGATGGTTCGAAAATGAATAATCTGACAGGATCCGGAATCTATGGCCCTACAACAAAAATTTCTGTCCACTTAGGACAGTGGCCCACAGTATTTCAGGCGGAAATATATGCAATAATAGAATGCGTGTTATTATGACTGAGGAGAAAGTATAGATTTGCAAAAATATGTATTTTCTCTGACAGCCAAGCGGCACTTAAGTCGCTTAATAACTACACTTGTAACTCAAAGCTAGTGTGGGAATGCATTCTGGCTTTGAAAAACTTATCCATACGCAATCGAGTCTACCTATATTGGATCCCAGGACATACGGGTCTAGAGGGAAACGAGATTGCTGATGAGCTAGCCAGGAATGGATCTAATGAAAGGTTCATTGGCCCTGAGCCCTTCTGCGGGATCTCAGACTGCTCTGTAAAAATGGAACTGAACAAATATATGGTCAGTCAAATCACATCAAACTGGAATGCACTTCCCCATACGAGCCAATCCAAAAGGCTCGTAACGATTAACCCCAAGAAAACCCAACAACTATTAGGTCTCAACAAAGGGATCTCAACATCTACACCGGTCTAATAACTGGACACTGCCCCTGCAGATACCATCTACAAAAGATCGGAGCAATCCAAACCTCAAATTGCCGCTTCTGTGACGAGGAGAGAGAAACATCAGAACACATCCTCTGCTATTGCAGTGCACTCACCCAACGTAGGTTCAAAGTTCTCAGCAAGCCCTTTTTAGGGCCTGCTGACATATGGATCTTATCCCCCAAGGACGTGGTTGGCTTCATAAAGCTAGTCTCGCCAGAATGGGGGAGTCACATACTGTAACTCAGGATCTCTATTCATCAATAATAGATGGTCTTGAGTTCAGTCGATACCAAGGTATCTCAGTGACAAACATGTTACTGAGATAACTTGCGTATTTCACAGTAAAAGGGTATATCACAATAGTCCTAAAATCTGGACGCAGTGATCTTCACCCGACAAACGAGGAGATAACGCTTCGAAGATTGAGTGTTCAAACCATATGCAAAAAAAAACATTTATTCTGCCAGCACTGCCGAACTACGTGGAGCAATAATTTAACTGAGTGTTATTTTTATATTATTGATTTTATAGGACTTTGGAGCTAATGGGAGATATTCGGAATGATTTCACAAAGTAAAAATTCCGACTAGAAGGAAAATGGAAGGGTTTTGCCCTCTGATAATTACAGGTTGTCCGGTAGTGCTGGCAGAAACATTGATTTCTTGCATATGATTTAAACAATCAATTTTTGAAACTTAATAACATTTTTTGTAGACCTTCCAGCTGCGTACCTTCTTCGGCAAAGTCTTTCGGCATCTTCCAGGCTATATGCTAACGTATTGAGTCACGTGATTGATGATAAATTGAAGCCGCTAAGAGCAAAAATGTTAAAAAGTACGTTTTCCCATACTAATCTCCATGTAAATTTAAAACGCGATGCGGCATGCGAGGTCGCAACCAATCGAGCCCATATTTTGCACAGTTGATTGGGGTCCCAAAACGATTCAGAAAAACCTTGATCTCACTTGATCGGACGAAGTTTGCCTTTTTTCCATACAACTGCGCCCCACTCTAGTATATATAGAGAGTGAATATATTTAAGTTCATTGTGTGGAAGATTATGATTTGAAAAATGTATTGGAGGTAACTACTTTCTTTTGATGGGACTCGAACCCACGGCAGTCAGTACGCTAGACTGGTGATTTTAACCAACTAAGCTACGAAGGACCTCCGTCGGCTTTCGCAACTTAGCGGCTACTGAATGAGCCCGAGATTCCCAAATTGGATGCAACACTTCCACATGTGCATAGTACACGTTCACATTGAAGGAGCGTGAGTATTTAGAATATCTGTCGGCTACACACATTCTTCATCAGCAATTGTACTGATCAAGTAGAGGTTGTGAGTGTGTGCTATTTGCCAGTCGGTCGTCAAGCTCAGACCCGACCGCATTGCGTAGAGCAACTCAAGTGCCTGCTTTAATCTATCTATCTATCTAATCTTTATATCACTTGGGGTCTCCAGTAGCCTTACGAGCAAAGGCGTAGAATTACCAATCCGGAGATGGCGAGTTCGATTCTCGGTCCAGTCTAGGATGTTTTCGGGTTGGAAACTTTCTCGACACCTTGGGCGTATCCATTGTACTTGCCACACAAGATACATACTCATGCAATGGGCATAGAAAAGCTTTCAATTAATAACTGAGGAAATGCTAATAGAATACTAAGTTGAAAAGCCGGCCATGTTCCAGTTGGAATGTATATCCATTGAAGTAGAAGAAGAATCTGCCACATAATGTAAGTACATATTCATATCGAGTTTTCAGAACATTGTAAATTATGTTTTGTTTATTTAAGGAGGAGATTTAAGATGATACACCTTGTAATGAATGTGGTCTACTGTTCTGAAGCGATTTGATGTGTAGTTATGTACATAATGCATTGGTGCGACAATTGGTGTTATAGCCACGACTCTCATTAATTTTGGGGGAGACGAAGTTCGACAGGCTAGCTAGTTTAAAAAAAATAAAACCGTGACTCTAGTCGCTATAAACTAAAATTTGCCGTCAGTCCATGTTGCCCCCTAGTACCATACTACAATATGGATTACTTGCCTTATGCTCGTCACTTCACCCCAACGCGGTCCAGATTATATCTACAATGCACTTACCTACTGCAGTTTATAGATATCGTTGAAACCAAGACTGTATAGGTATGGAGGGTCCACAGTGTTTGTCTACAATGTAACCACCATCATCGTCGTCATCGCTTATCATCATCGTGCAATCAATCGAACGAGGATGTGGATATTGTGAGCGCAAGGATTTCCTTTCCTCGTTACATGCAAGGGATGGGACAAAACTGGGTACACGTTGCCGTTCGGGTAGGTTCGGGATTTGCATTCGTATTTTTGTTTTGGTGTGCTCGGCGCTCGGCTGCAATGTTACATCCGGCAGGGCAGACCAAGGCAGTCTGCATTCTGCAATGCATTTTTCTGCACGATGATCAGCGACGGCGAAGTAACATAAGCCGGCCCCCAGCCGACTTCCTATGCATCTATGTAAACCACCCACCCATCACCGGTGCCGGTTCTGCCGATTCTGGCGCCGAATGCATTTTGCTTCACTTCTGGTCGTATTTTGTATGCGCAGCAATGTTTTGAAGGTCGAACCCGATAATGGCGAACACGTGCGTCTCCGACCGGCGGTGGGGTGGGTTATGCGAATGGTGTGAAACATCCACTAGCTGCAATCGAAGAAGTATTAGTCGTGGAAGGATTGGAAGTCGTTTCTCGGTTCGTTTGACTGGGCAGTGAGGATGGTTTTGGATTTTTTTCTGCAAGTATGTAATGATTTCATGACATATTAATGTCATACAACGGTTGAACCACTATGGGCTGAGACATATTTATCAAATCCAAAATTAGTGCGATTACCTGCAACGATACTTTTGCGAATGTGTGGGGAAGTCTGAGGGTCGTTGAATGAATATTCTTTCCCATACACGAACCTTAACCCTTTCAGGCCATATATGACCCCAACAGAAAAATGGATGTATAAAATCGCACAATAGATAAAAGTGAACATAATCTTCATGAATTTTTGAAATTAACTCCCCTATCAGGGAAAGTATCAGGCATGGGCGTTCAAGGCCCTACGACAACCTAGAACGTCATGAACACGGTGTAGTTACGAAAGAGAAAATATTAGGTGTATTGGCAGCGGATTGTACTGTTCAAAATAAAATTGTCACTCAAACGTATCCGTAGAGTTACTGTGATGTACAATACACTATTTTTAACTTCCTTGTACGTTCTAGTCCATCCCAACTATCCTTGAGTTCAGGACTTGAAATCTACAACTGAATAAAAGATTTTCTTCGTTACTCAAAGTTTATTTGAGTATTCAACCGAGATAAAGGCACCGAAAGGTAGTTCTGGGATATTCTGGGTTGTCCTAACTATTCTTGAGTTCGGGGCTTGAGATGTACAGGTGCTTAGAAGCTTGTTTGGGTACTCAGAGCTTCGATATGCATTAAATTATATCCATTACATCTCCTGAGAGATCAACAGATATCGTAAGATCATTTTGGGACATTTTGCGTCATCCAAACTGTCCTTGAGTTCGGAACTTGAGAGCTACAGCTGCAAGAAAATCGTTTTTAAGTACTTAAAGCTTCAATATGCATTTCAATTATATCCATTACTTCTCTGTTCTTGAGTACGGAACTTGAGATCTACAGCTGCGAAAACATTGTTTTTAAGCACTCAAAGCTTCAATATGCATTCAATTATATCCATTACACCTTCTGGGCGGCCTACGGATATCGTAAGATATTTTTAAGATATTCTGAATCATTCAAACTATCCTTGATTTCGAGACTTAAAATCTACAGCTGCGAAAATAGCTCTTTCGTCACCCAAAGTTTCTAAATGTATTTAATCATGTGCAGTACAGCTCCTGGATGGTTAATATACATCGCATGGTAGTTTTTATATTTTCTCCATCATCTAAACTTTTCAGGACTGTAGCTGCTTTCAATGCTTCTTCTGTTGCTCAAAGTTTTGATATGTATCCAACAATGTGCGTTACATATCCTGTAAGATTCCATTTCATTTCATTTATTTAATTTATTTATTCAAACAATGTAGAGTAAGAGTTGCCTCTTTTAAATTACTACAATAGTTATGACTGCCGGACTTCAAATAATAATTAAACAACTAAACTAATTCTATTAAAAACAAACTTACAAATATCTAATTCCTTCTATTATACCACACTATACATTCTCGCCGAAATAAATTAATTGAACTGATACATTTTATTTCACTTGGTAGTTGGTTCCAATAGGCAATTCCTCTTACAAATAAGGTGTTACAAGCTTACAAGCCATTATGTTGTATAATTCGGTATAACAAAATTTCGAAGTCTAGTACTTTGAAATGGCTGTAATTTAACTTTAATAAACAGGTGTTGATTTACTTATAATTTTATTCAAAAGCAAACAAGAACGCCCAAGCAACAAAAAGTTCGGATAACAGTACATTTCTGGCTTAACTTTTCCGTTCCCAACGTCTGTTTTTAAGGTCTTTCAAAAATCTAAACTGCTATAAAAATCGCATTTCTTAACCGATTCTTTCGCAACAAGTTGCATTCCATCCGAATGGATCCCAATTTTTGATTTATACTAGTTTATTCGAGGCTATCCATAATACGGTTCCAGAATTATTTCAGATACCGTTGGGGTCAGTTTTTTCCGGAATAAGTGGCCATTTACAATTTTAAGTCAAAACAGGCCGTGCGACACCTCAAACTTCATGATTTCACAAAGCAATGATGGGAATGATATTTTTGGAGTACCTGGCCCACTCGGACGCAATCTGGCCACATCGGTCACAACCTGGGAACAACGTAATGGCAATTTTCTAAATTGATTCAAAATAGGTCGTGCGACACCTCAAACTTTATGATTTCACAAAGCAACCCGATCAAGAATGCATAACAAAATTATAACAAGGGGAGTTATTTATTTCAGAAAAAATATTTTAACAAAATGTGTTATAAATTTTGCTGGTTAGTTGTTAAAATAACAAAAATTATATCAAAAATACCTCTAGCCGTAACATAATTAAAACAGATTGATACCTTCATATCAACATTATAACAAACTTTGATATAATTTTCCTGTACAAAAATCTACTTTCAAGGTAATTGCCTACATCACGGATAGAAATCTGGTACGCTACCAAGCCGGATTTCCATCCATAATGTAGGCAATTAACTTTGTTCCAGCTATGTATTAATATCGAGCGGGTTCAAGTTATACTGAAGGTGATTACCTCCGATTTGTTTTTTCCAATGTCTATAAAAAATGTGGGCAACTATTTTGTGAAAATATTCATAACTAATGTTTATAACAACATTGATATGAAATTAAACTGACCGAAGACACATTTTTATTGAATTATCTAATTATAACACAGGTTGTTTAAAATAACAACAATTGATAGAATTGAGTTATAATTTTGTTATGCATTCCTGATCGGGAATGATGGGAATGATATTTTTAGGGTTCCTGGTCCACTCGGAAACATTCCGGCCACAATCCGGAGGACCTACGCAATGGCCATTTTCTAAATTGATTCAAAATAGGTCTATCATTGCTCTTCTTTCGACGTAGAAACGAGGACATACGAACAGTATGTGCTCTGCAGTTTCGTCAACACCTGGGCAGTCAGGGCAGACGGGGACCTCCGCGTGCCCAAACCTGTGGTGGTACTGTCGGAAACAGCCGTGACCTGGCAGGAATTGTGTCAGATGGATGTGAACCTCCCCATGGGGTCTCCCCACCCAGCTTGATACATATGTTAGGAATCAGCCGGTGGGTCCACCTACCTTTGAGGAGTTATCCCACTCGCGCTGCCATCTGGCAACCGAAGTCACCCTGGTACGCTCGCGGGATCCTCTGGTGCCACGTAGCTCAAAACACTCCTCATCTTCCCGGATGACCAGCCCAACTGGCATCATACTCGCTATCACGCAGGATGCGTCGTGCGATACCGTGCGGTAGGCCAATATCACTCTTAGACACATCAAGCGGTAGGTGCTCTCCAGTTTGTGCAGGTAACTGGTTACCCCCAGTGCTTTTGCCCAGGACGGGCCGCCGTACCTAAGGATAGATGCGGCAACGCCTGCCAGTAGCCTACGTCTACTGGCGTACACCTTGGAGCTGTTGGACTATTCGACATGGCTATCGAAGGTAAGCTTGTCGTCTATGATGACCCCAAGAATATTCAGACTCCGCTTTGAAGTGATCGCGACGTCTCCCACGTGTACAACTGCATGTTGTGCCGACTTACGGTTACTGACGACAACCACCTCCGTCTTATGTTGAGAGAGCTCAAGGCCCCTCGCACTCATCCAGTCCGCCACAGTGCTGATCGCGTGTTCTGCGGTTAGTTCTACTTCGGGGATCGACTCCCCGTAGACCTCTAGGGTTACAAGGTCAGCAAAGCCGACGATCTTCACACCAGGAGGGAACTTTAGCTTCAGAACCCCGTCATACATCAGGTTCCATAGTACCGTGCCCAGGATTGACCCTTGCGGGACTCCTGCGGTAATATGAACACTTTTCTGACCGGCATCGGTCTCGTATAGCAGCACACGGTTCTGGAAGTAGCTTTCCAAGATCCGGTACAGTCCCACCGGCAGGCTAAGCCGGTGTAACGAGAGCGCGATGGCATCCCAGCTTGCGCTATTGAATGCGTTCTTCACGTCCAGTGTCACCAACGCACAGTATCGAATTCCTCGCCTTTTCCGTTGGATCGCTACCTCTGCAGTCTTTAGCACTGAGTTGATAGCGTCCACCGTAGACTTACCCTTCCGAAAACCAAACTGGTTACTCGACAGGCCATCCGTACCCTCTGCGTACGGGGTGAGCCTGTTGAGGATGATCCTCTCGAGCAGTTTACTCGTCGTGTCGATCAGGCAAATTGGTCTGTACGCCGATGGGTCGCCCGGAGGCTTCCCGGCCTTCGGCAGCAGTACCAACTTCTGCCTTTTCCATCTCTCAACGACACTCATCCAGGCATCTCTGCATAGCTAGCCTGAACATGTTCGGGTTCGCTATGATCGCTGCTTTGAGTGCACTGTTTGGAACTCCATCAGGCCCTGGAGCTTTGTTCATCGCAAGGGTATTAGCTACTGCGAGTAACTCTTCGTTTGTCACCGGAGCCACCATTTCTCGGCCACACGCCTTGCAGCGCAGGAAGAGGGCAGGGACTTGTGGCTCGGGACGAGAAGAGTACTTCGATAATCCTCGCCAACCGGTCCGGTGACCGTTCGGGGGATGAAGAGCCCCTTTTGGTCTTGACCATCACGATCCTATAGGCGTCACCCCACGGATTCGCGTTGGCACCCTCGCACAGGTTGTCGAAGCACGCTCTCTTGCTGCTCTTAATGGCCTTGTTAAGGACCAGTCTCGCAGCTCGAAACACTTCCCGGCGGATCGCTCTTTTCTCCTCGGTGCGGTAGGCCCGACTTCCACAGATGATGCGCCTTCGTATTTCACGACTAACATTGTTGTCAACCGTTAGCAAGGATCCGAGGTAGACGAATTCCTCGACCACCTCGAAGGTATCCCCGTCTATCGTAACACTGCTTCCCAGGCGGGCCCTGTCGCGCTCGGTTCCGCCCACAAGCATGTATTTTGTCTTTGACGCATTCACCACCAGTCCAACTTTTGTTGCTTCACGTTTCAGACGGGTGTACAGTTCTGCCACCTTTGCAAATGTTCGGCCGACAATGTCCATGTCATCCGCGAAACAAATAAATTGACTGGATCTGTTGAAAATCGTACCCCGGCTGTTACACCCGGCTCTCGGCATGACACCTTCTAGCGCAATGTTGTACAACAAGCACGAAAGTCCATCACCTTGTCTTAGTCCCCGGCGCGATTCGAACGAACTGGAGTGTTCGCCCGAAATCTTCACTCAGTTTTGCACACCATCCATCGTTGCTTTGATCAGTCTGGTAAGCTTCCCAGGAAAGCTGTTCTCGTCCATTATTTTCCAAAGCTCTACGCGGTCTATATTGTCGTATGCCGCTTTGAAATCAACGAACAGATGGTGCGTTGGGACCTGGTATTCACGGCATTTTTGAAGGATTTGCCGTACAGTAAAGATCTGGTCCGTTGTCGAGCGGCCGTCAACGAAGCCGGCTTGATAACTTCCGGCGAACTCATTCACTAATGGTGACAGACGACGGAAGATGATCTGGGATATCACTTTGTAGGCGGCATTAAGGATGGTGATCGCTCGAAAGTTCTCACGCTCCAGCTTGTCGCCTTTCTTGTAGATGGGGCATATAACTCCTTCCTTCCACTCCTCCGGTAGCTGTTCAGTTTCCCAGATTCTGACTATCAATTTGTGCAGGCAAGTGGCTAGCTTTTCCGGGCCCATCTTGATGAGCTCAGCTCCGATACCATCCTTACCAGCTGCTTTATTGGTCTTTAGCTGTTGGATGGCATCCTTAACTTCCCTCAAGGTGGAGGCTGGTTGGCTTCCATCGTCCGCTGAACTGACGTAGTTATCTCCTCCGCTGCCTTGACTTTCACTGCCTGTACTCTCAGTGCCATTCAAATGTTCCTCGTAGTGCTGCTTCCACCTTTCGATCACCACACGTTCGTCCGTCAAGATGCTCCCATCCTTATCCCGGCACATTTCGGCCCGCGGCACGAAGCTTTTGCGGGATGCGTTGAGTTTCTGATAGAACTTGCGTGTTTCTTGAGAACGGCACAGCTGTTCCATCTCCTCGCACTCCGCTTCTTCCAGGCGGCGTTTCTTCTCCTGAAAAAGGCGGGTTTGCTGTCTCCGCTTTCGTCTATAACGTTCCACGTTCTGCCGGGTACCTTGCTGCAGCGCGACCGCCCGCTGTCGCAGAATCTGTCTGCACTCTTCGTCGAACCAATCGTTCCGTCGACTTCGTCCCACATATCCGACGTTGTTCTCCGCTGCGTCGTTAATGGCTGCTTTAACTGTATTCCAGCAGTCCTCAAGAGGGGCTCCATCGAGCTCACCATCTTCCGGCAACGCTGCCTCGAGATACTGCGCGTATGCAGGTACATCAGGTTGCTTCAGTCGCTCTAGGTCGTACCGCGGCGGTCGTCGGTACCGAACATTGTTGATGACGGATAGTTTTGGGCACAGTTTAACCATCACCAGTTGGTGGTCAGAGTCGATGTTAGCGCCGCGATATGTCTTGACGTCGATAATGTCGGAGAAGTGCCGTCCATCAATCAGAACGTGGTCGATTTGTGATTCTGTCTGCAGTGGTGATCTCCAGGTGTACCGATATGGGAGGCTGTGTTGGAAGTAGGTGCTGCGAATGGCCATATTCTTGGAGGCGGCGAAATCAATTAGTCGTAGGCCGTTTTCGTTCGTCAACCGGTGGGCGCTGAATTTCCCAATAGTCGGTCTAAACTCCTCCTCTTGGTCAACCTGAGCGTTCAAATCTCCTATGATGATTTTGACGTCGTGGCTTGGGCAGCTGTCGTACTCACGCTCCAGCTGCGCGTAGAATGCGTCCTTATCATCATCAGTGCTTCCGGAGTGTGGGCTATCGACGTTGATTATGCTGAAGTCGAAGAAACGGCCTTTGATCCTCAACCTGCACGTTCTTTAATTGATCGGCCACCACCAGATCACGCGCCTTCGCCCATCACTATGAAAGCTGTTCCCAGCTCGTGTGTGTTGCCGCAGTAGTAGATGGTAGATGGTAGATGGTATGATTACCTCTAAACGTTCGCACCATTGATCCCTTCCAACAAACCTGCAGCGCTACGAAGCCGAATCCACGGTCCTTGAGCACATCGGCGAGTATGCGTGTGCTACCGATGAAGTTGAGAGATTTGCAGTTCCACGAACCGAGTTTCCAATCGCTAGTCCCTTTTCGTCGCAGTGGTCTTCGCCGATGGTTCCGATCCGTACTCTCTTGTTGATTGTTCGTTGCTTGTTCGTTGCTAAGGACCGCGAGATGGAGTCTATTTTATTCCTTCAGGTACGCGAAGTACCAATGGTACGCTTTACCCAGCATTTGCCGTGCCAACGCGCACTTGGAGTTCTCGAAAGGAAAGTGCTGCGTACCATCTATGGTGGGGTGCAGATGGCGGACGGTACGTGGAGGAGGCGAATGAACCACGAGTTGCATCAGCTGTTGGGAGAACCATCCATCGTACACACCTCGAAAATCGGACGACTGCGGTGGGCCGGGTACGTGGCCAGAATGTCGGACAGTAACCCGGTGAAAATGGTTCTCGACAACGATCCGACGGGCACAAGAAGGCGAGGTGTGCAGCGGGCAAGGTGGATCGGTCAGGTGAAAGATGACTTGCGGACCCTCCGTAAACTACGTGGTTGGCGACGTGTAGCCATGGATCGAGCCGAATGGAGAAGACTCTTATATACCGCACAGGCCACTTCGGCCTTAGCCTGAATAAATAAATAAATATTCCAGGGTGTTTGGAGATCTAAGCAGTGATAATGACCTGCAAAACATGTATTTCACATATTTAAGCCATTAATCTTCAAAACAGAGTATAAAATATTGCAGGATGTTGTGAAAATATTTTCGGCCTCCTACATGTATGAAGCCGCCCCATAGTGCCGCATTTGGAGCTTATTAAAAGATTTTTTTGATGAGGTATTGCCTCCCAAAACAGTTCTTTACCTTGACAACTTGTGAAAAAAGTCTCTCACGGTATGCTACATATCGTATATGTATACAGAGATGATAAATGAGAGACTTTTTTCATTCTCTTTTGGATTCAGTCTCTGATTTCAACCGATGGCGTGGGTAGTGTGTCTGTTGCGGTTTTGCTGAAAATCATCGTGTGACTGTCGCCAAGTTCATCAGCAAAAAGGTAAATGTTCTCAAAATTGTGGTAAATCATCGAGTGTCCTTTGTTGGCAGCAGACGAAATATTCCTCGGACACAGTGTTGGGAAAAACTCAAATTCTCAAATCTCACCCACGATTCAAATCAAGCGCGAGTCAAAGCCAACCAGACTCATGGCCCAGATTAACCGAGATTATTGAGATCTCGGCTCTAGGTGTTTATTTACAGTTACCAACATCAACAGCAGGGACAGCAGGGACTATATCCAAGGGCTTGACGATCCCTGTACAGGCCAACTGCGAGTTATGGTGCCTGCCAAGGATGTGGTGGAGTTCGACAGTGGGCTATGTTGAACTTCTATGAAAAGATGTATGTATCTGCAAGCAGGCTCCGCCAAAGCGACCGTGTGCCGCTCAAATCATTAATTAGTGTACTACCCCTGGTGGGGGCATCCATCAATTCAGCTGTTATTGGTCGACGGTACAGCAGCAGTGCCTTTCTCTGCTTTGTTCTCTCCGAGACAGCTATGTTGGTTGCGACGAGGCGGACGCATGGAGAAAACAGAACTGTGCAATAAAAAATCCTATTCGACTAGATGCTGATGTCATATTAGAAATTTGGAGACAGTACTCGTCGATAGAAAATCCTTCCGCACGCGATGGCATATGAGCAAATCAAACCACCTTCCTTTTGCCAGTGGAGATATATCAGCTTCCACAATGATATTCTTCCCAACCCCTTCATACGGGAGTTTGGCAGAAGGAAGGTCGTACGATATGTACCATAACAAATATTGCCCTCCGCTCGCGTTCAAATCGACTTTATCGGATCGATCAGGTAGAAGACGTGGTTGGTGACGTGCAGCCGTGGACTGAGCTGAATGGAGAACACTTTTATGCACTGCACATGCCACTCCGGCCTTAGTCTGAAACCAATAAAATAAATGAATAATACAACAATAATTATTGTTAACGTCAATGGCACCAATTTTCCCATTGCACAGAACATATATATTAATTTTAACTGTTATTTCATAAATGCAAGCATTAGAAATTGGAAAAAGTAATAATTAAATCAAACATCGATAAGTTTAAGAAAGAAACAGCAGTTTTCTATCATTATTAAGAACAAACTATTATGTGAAGCCGCTAATTATATACATGTGTACGAACCATATAATCAATAGATAGTAACAACAATAAACAGCGCATACCTCCATCCTATTGAATATCACAATCTTTTGCCACCACCCATCTCTCCAATGCAGCGATGTGCTGATTTTTCTCCATTCACAGTTCATGCCGGCGAAACCAAAGCTCGAAGTTGGATTTTACCATGCCATGATTGTATTTCCTTATTTGTTTTCCCGCACATTTTCAATGTTGCAGCGCCGCGCGCCGTCGTGATTCTGTCTGCCTTCGGTATAGTTAGGTCGCCACAACTCACGATAACTTCGACATGCTCTCATTCGGTTGCACTCCTCCTGGCAGAGCGGTGGCGGTGGTAAAATGGGCGACGGGAGTAACGCTTGTCTGTGTACTTACCACGACCGATTCCAGCCGATGATGATGGAACCAATGACGATGATGATGATGGGGGATACGACAACTACAGACACCTACAAGGACTCCAACGGCCAGGAGGACCGCCGAAGTCTGGAGCGCCAGACGGGACGCGAGTCCTGCCGTTCCTATAAATGTGTGCAGTAAACTGACTGCGGCTCAACTACTCTGTTGTAGCTCATGTAATGCAGTACTATTCGAGGTGCAGCGCAGTGAGTACGTTCGTTCTCCCCGGTTGGCCTTTGGAGCCTTTGTAGGGGCTCAACACTTTGTGCTACTTTGCGCCTGCCATCTCTATACACACAGGTATAGATGGCCTTTGGGCGGTGTTGGTCGGCGGTCCAGGGCGACAATGTAATGCAGATAGGCCAGAAGCGGTTGTTCGGGTGTTGTGTGCGATATCATAGCAGGCAGTGCGACGTTGGCGACGTTGGTTTAGAACTCAGAGAAGGATAAAGTTCGCGAAGGCTTAGACAGAGAATGGCACTCCAGCAGCCTAGCAGTGTACCAAGTGAAAAATTTGCAATTCATAACGTGATGTCACAACCGTCGGGAATTACAAATCGCGCCGGCGACGTCATGTGAGATTTTCTGGGTCATCATTGAAATGTTGCAAATTTGGACATTCGTTGAAAACTGTCGAAATAGTTTCGCATGGAATTCGATTAGCTACCAATGGTAATATGCAGCTGTATGTCAGGGGTTGGCAGTCGAACGGGGTGGGTCCGGAGAGTCCATTTCGTGAAGTGAACAAAATCTGCCAGCAGATTGAAGCAAAAAATCGTAACGAAGAAAATGGATGAATAATTAAATTTAGCAAAACCATCAGCTTTGGGGGAGTGGGTTGCAGTCGAAACTGAGTCCCATGAAAAAAATCCCAGTTTGTTTTGTGTATGCCGGAAAGAAGCTGCCAGTGAAGAGATACAGTGCCACACACATAGTTCCCACTTAGCACGTGCCATCCGTGCCAGAAGTCAACGAGTGGAACAGAAACAGTTATGGAATGTGCGACGGACAGCCTGGTGTGTGGTGCATGCCATTAGATCATCCCTTTAGCTATGCGGGGTTCGTGTGCAGCAAAAAGTAAAAAGTCACAGTCAGTCTTGTCGGCAGAAATTTCGGAAGTTGAAACGGTGGGTGTGAGTGTTTTGCGTTAATCACCCACATGGGAATATCATAGATAAGGCCTTAGAGGCATGTTCTGACTTACAATAACTGCGTTTTCGTGGTTGTGTAATTATTCTATGCGTAGTGCTAGGCAGTGTTGAATACGAATATTTTGCGTTTTTTTCATTAGGATAATGAAAATTTAACAAAATGAAGCAAAATGATTTGCAAGTTGATAATGAGAATGAATTATTTACGGATATCTTCTATTTTGGGGAGGGGGGGTGTATTAAAATTTTCTCTAAATTTTGCAATCACATATAAGTTTTCCTTAAAGTTGCTAAAACAAGGAGCCAGTGGAGATATATCAGCTTCCACACTGATATTCTTCCCTCCCCCTTCATACGGGAGCTTGGCAGAAGGAAGGTCGTGTGATATGTGCCATCACAAATATTGCCCTCCGCTCGCTTTCAAATCGACTTCTATAAAAACATTCTTCATGCCTGCCGTATCCTAACGGAACTATCAATTCTATACTTTCGCCTCTAATTCTATCATGAACATGTACGTCCAAGTTTGGAAGATGATATTAGCATTTCCATATCAAGGAAATGATAGTTGAAGTTTTCAAAGTGTAAAACGACTTTCGCATAGAAATTCAAAAACTTTAAAAAAATATATAAAAGCTGCAATATTTCTAGAACTTTTAAATAATATTTTTTATCTTTATACTATGCTAGGGAAATATACAATGAACGATATTTTGTGTATTGTGCAAATGACGTGCCAAATAGAAGTAGGTCGCGATGAGAAACGGACGCGGAAAATTTTTATCCATTTTGAAAGTTTTTTTTCATTATGAATCCCTTTTGGAAAGTTTTCGGTTTAGACCGAACCGCACCAGACGAAATCAGAAGAAAATTGTCGAAGATTCCGCAAACGTTCCATAGTTTCAAGATTCAAGATAGGCAATAAGATTCTTCTTTCTAAGCTCATCAAATTTTTGGCGCTCTAAGTCAAAACCACACATTCCATTTCGTTCCATTGATGTCAACCCACCATTTTGAAACCCAAGAGTGTTTTTGTCGCCAAAAAACAACAGAGAAAGTAGGCTCGTAAATAGTGATCTGTGAAATTGTGGCACAAATTAACGGGTAGAAAATCCGAAACTAGTTACCGGTCGAACAATTATACCCACCATAATCAATGAACGATTTTCTACATATGGCAGAAAGATATATTCAATTCATGGGTAGTCAAAATCATACCTATTGAATGCATAGAGTGAACGTACCCAACATTTGCCAGTTGTTTTGTATACAACGTGAGCAGAAAAGTGGAACAACGTCATTCGTCTACCTCCTCCAGTGTTTGAAGTTCTCACAGCATCCACGTAACGACCAGTGATGTAATTTCTATTAGGACCTCAAGTTGCTCCACTTCTTCTTTCAAAGTCGTCATCATTAATCGTTTTTGGATTGCTTGACGCTTTCCATCTATTTTACTGATACATATTCTTTTTGACCAGGCATAGCTCGACTTACTTCATCATCTTCAAAATATTGAACTACTATTTCTTTTGTCTCATATGTTAATACTAGTATTTTTGGCTGAATGACAGTTATTCTACAATTGCTTTGCCTCTTTTACTGCATTTCTATTGGTTTTGAAAATGATATCCAGAATAGACCACGAACTTGGCAGCATCGTCAAAATCAATGTTTTTTCTTTCCTTGTCGTGTCTGGATTCGAGAAACTTTCCTTCATATTTATTATTACCTCGTCGTAGTCTGTATTTTCCACATCCTCAGGTCCTAATTCGAAAAGGTTCCTTCGCACAGTTTCGTTTATTTCATGGAATTTTTCCTCCGTGTAATAAGTAGTTTTTTTTGTTGAGGCGAAACCACTGCGTCCACTAATTGAACTTTTGTGGTGAATAAATAGTTCATCTTCCTCCATTTAATTGGATTCACTTTTGTCCCAGCTATGTCTTCGTTGGAGCGTTCGATGTTGACCTTTTGGTCAACTCGTCTTCCGATTGATTTGTTGAAACAGATTTCGCAGATGGTACGGTGGCAAGGCTCTCTGCACTTGATACTTCTGGTAATATACAACTGAATGCATTTGAAGCTTTGATGACTGAAAAAAAAAGCTTTATTATAGCTGTAGATCCCAAGTCCCGATCTCAAGGACAGTTTGGATGACTCAGAATATTTCAAAACTATCTTATGATATCTGTTGCCCTCCCAGAAGCTGTAATGGATGTAACTGAATGCATTTTGAAGCTTTGAGGACTGAAAAAAGGCTTCATTGTAGCTGTAGATCTCAAGTCCCGATCTCAAGGATAGTTTGGATGGCCTAGGACGTCCAAGGAAGATTAAAAATGGTTTGTTGTATATCACGGTAGCTCTACGGATACGTTTGAATAAAAATCTTATTTAAAAACAGATTCACTTTTGTCCCAGCTATGTCTTCGTTGGAGCGTTCGATGTTGACCTTTTGGTCAACTCGTCTTCCGATTGATTTGTTGAAACAGATTTCACAGATGGTACGGTGGCAAGGCTCTCTGCACTTGATACTTCTGATAATACCTCAGTTATCGGTACATCTGGCAATGCCTCAGTTGTTGACGTTTTTGAACTTCCTGCTCTATCGATGATATACATATTGATGTGCAAATGCGTAAATTTGTATTATTTTGCATTATAGGCCATATTGGAGAAATCAAGACAAAATTTTCAAAACGACTTATCTGCTTTTGTAAACAAAGATTCTAACGACGATTTAACGAATCTGATAGCTCTCCCACGCAAACCAACATCATGAACAGGTAGCGGAACCCTTCACCTACCCATTGATGGTATTGGTTTGCGCGGGAGAGCTATCAGATTCATCAAATCGTCGTTTGAATCTTTGTTTACAAAAGCAGATAAGTCGTTTTGAAAATTTTGTCTTGAAATGTTATATTTAAAAAAAAATAAATCGATTTTTCAAAAAATCGACGGAGACTTCCAAGCATATTGAAAGGAAGCTTCCGAGCTGCTTGGAAGAACATAGCAAACAGTTTTGAAAATTCAACAGCTCTTCCTAATCTTGAATCTTGAATGTACTCCAGGTTGAGAAACTGCTGCTATAGACCCTCTAGGTTATTCAAATGCTCAAGATTCCCAAGATTTATGCGTTATCCAGAGTCTGACAATTCAACTCGACTTTTTTCAGACCTTTAGAATGCCTATTTTCATAAATAATCACGGAAATTACTTCGATTTTCAAAATTATTCAAACATGAATTCGACAAGTTCAGTAGATCCTCTAGACTGTCGTAGTTCTCTGTACAGATTTTCTAGACATTCCATTTCGTTCCATGTCGTCCATGTCAACCCACCATTTTGCAGCCCAAGAGTGTTTTTGTCGCCAAAAAACAACAGAGAAAGTAGGCTCGTAGATAGTGATCTGTGAAATTGTGGCACAAATTAACGGGTAGAAAATCCGAAACTAGTTACCGGCCGAACAATTATACCCACCATAATCAATGAACGATTTTCTACATATGGCAGAAAGATATATTCAATTCATGGGTAGTCAAAATCATACATATTGAATGCATAGAGTGACGTACCCAACATTTGCCAGTTGTTTTGTATAAAACGTGAGCAGGAAAGTGGAACAACGTCATTCGTCTCCCTCCTCCAGTGTTTGAAGTGACGACCAGCGATGTAATTTCTATTAGGACCTCAAGTTGCTCCACTTCTTCTTTCAAAGTCGTCATCATTAATCGTTTTTGGATTGCTTGACGCTTTCCATCTTTTTTACTGATACATAATCTCTTTGACTAATAGCTCGACTTACTTCATTATCTTCAAAATTTTGAACTACTATTACTTTTGTCTCATCTTTTAATGCAGTATTTTTGGCTGAATGACAGTTATTCTACAATTGTTTTGCGTCTTTTACTGCATTTCTATTGGTTTTGAACTCATTCCTGCTCTACCGATGATATACATATTGCTCGTTTGCCAACGTTTAGACGGCAGGACGTGCAAATGCGTAAATTTTAATTCAATGTGGACATTGGAGCATAACCAGTCGCTCACTTTCGGTGCGATTTTGAACACTTTTTTCCTGCAACGGCATACAGCAGTTGAGATAGCGACTACTCATGTTGTTCGTTAAATTTTAATAAACAAAATCACTTTTAAGTTTTTACTGACTAGTTTGGTGTCGTTTGCTTGACCGAAGAAGAAAAATACTATAAGATCTTTAACAACCATAGTGGTAGTATTTTTTTTTGCTTTTTCGTGGGCATGGCCGTGGTATGTACCTATCATGCATTTGTTGTTGAAGTTACTCGCTTCCTCCCGATCTAAGTCTATTCTCTAATAGGTATTTTTTTAGCAGGTAAACTATAGACGTTTATTTCGCAGCCTTTGTCTTAAAAATCAGATTTCTTATATGTTTCTTATTATCAACAGGCTTTCAACACTAGTGTTATTAGTTACTAGTTATTAAAAGAAAATTTTTAACCAGTCACGTACAATACAAATTATGACAGTATCAATACTTTTGAACACAGGATCGCGTCTAAGTTTCAGATATATGCTATGAATAATTAAATCAAAATACCATGAAAACAACTTGTTTAAATCACAAAAAGCAATATTTGCAATATTTGCAATATTTCTAGAACTTTTAAATAATATTTTTTATCTTTATACTATGCTAGGGAAATATACAATGAACGATATTTTGTGTATTGTGCAAATGACGTGCCAAATAGAAGTAGGTCGCGATGAGAAACGAACGCGGAAAATTTTCAACCGTCATTTTTAATATTTTTAATATTTTTTATCTTTATACTATGCTAGGGAAATATACAATGAACGATATTTTGTGTATTGTGCAAATGACGTGCCAAATAGAAGTAGGTCGCGATGAGAAACGAACGCGGAAAATTTTCAACCGTCATTTTTATCCATTTTGAAAGTTTTTTTTCATTATGAATCCCTTTTGGAAAGTTTTCGGTTTAGACCGGTTTTTTCGGTTTAGACAGAAGAAAATTGTCGAAGATTCCGCAAACGTTCCATAGTTTCAAGATTCAAGATAGGCAACAAGATTCTTCTTTCTAAACTCATCAAATTTTTGGCGCTCTAAGTCAAAACCACACATTCCATTTCGTTCCATTGATGTCAACCCACCATTTTGAAACCCAAGAGTGTTTTTGTCCCCAAAAAACAACATGAATGACAGTTATTCTACAATTGCTTTGCCTCTTTTACTGCATTTCTATTGGTTTTGAATTAATCAATGATATCCAGAATAGACCACGAACTTGGCAGCATTGTCAAAATCAATGTTTTTTCTTTCCTTGTCGTGTCTGGATTCGAGAAACTTTCCTTCATATTTATTATTACCTCGTCGTAGTCTGTATTTTCCACATCCTCAGGTCCTAATTCGAAAAGGTTCCTTCGCACAGTTTCGTTTATTTCATGGAATTTTTCCTCCGTGTAATAAATAGTTTTTTTGTTGAGGCGAAACCACTGCGTCCACTAATTGAACTTTTGTGGTGAATAAATAGTTCATCTTCCTCCATTTAATTGGATTCACTTTTGTCCCAGCTATGTCTTCGTTGGAGCGTTCGATGTTGACCTTTTGGTCAACTCGTCTTCCGATTGATTTGTTGAAACAGATTTCGCAAATGGTACGGTGGCAAGGCTCTCTGCACTTGATACTTCTGGTAATATACAATTGAATGCATTTGAAGCTTTGAATCTTTGTTTACAAAAGCAGATAAGTCGTTTTGAAAATTTTGTCTTGAAATGTTATATTAAAAAAAAAATAAATCGATTTTTCAAAAAATCGACGGAGACTTCCAAGCATATTGAAAGGAAGCTTCCGAGCTGCTTGGAAGAACATAGCAAACAGTTTTGAAAATTCAACAGCTCTTCCTAATCTTGAATCTTGAATGTACCTCAGGTTGAGAAACTGCTGCTCTAGACCCTCTAGGTTGTTCAAATGCTCAAGATTCCCAAGATTTATGCGTTATCCAGAGTCTGACAATTCAACTCGACTTTTTTCAGACCTTTAGAATGCCTATTTTCATAAATAATCACGGAAATTACTTCGATTTTCAAAATTATTCAAACATGAATTCGACAAGTTCAGTAGATCCTCTAGACTGTCGTAGTTCTCTGTACAGATTTTCTAGACATTCCATTTCGTTCCATTGATGTCAACCCACCATTTTGCAGCCCAAGAGTGTTTTTGTCGCCAAAAAACAACAGAGAATGTAGGCTCGTAGATAGTGATCTGTGAAATTGTGGCACAAATTAACGGGTAGAAAATCCGAAACTAGTTACCGGCCGAACAATCATACCCACCATAATCAATGAACGATTTTCTACATATGGTAGAAAGATATAATCAATTCATGGGTAGTCAAAATCATACATATTGAATGCATAGAGTGACGTACCCGACATTTGCCAGTTGTTTTGTATAAAACGTGAGCAGAAAAGTGGAACAAAGTCATTCGTCTCCCTCCTCCAGTGTTTGAAGTGACGACCAGCGATGTAATTTCTATTAGGACCTCAAGTTGCTCCACTTCTTCTTTCAAAGTCGTCATCATTAATCGTTTTTGGATTGCTTGACGCTTTCCATCTTTTTTACTGATACATAATCTCTTTGACTAATAGCTCGACTTACTTCATTATCTTCAAAATTTTGAACTACTATTTCTTTTGTCTCATCTTTTAATGCAGTATTTTTGGCTGAATGACAGTTATTCTACAATTGTTTTGCCTCTTTTACTGCATTTCTATTGGTTTTGAACTCATTCCTGCTCTACCGATGATATACATATTGCTCGTTTGCCAACGTTTAGACGGCATGACGTGCAAATGCGTAAATTTGAATTCAATGTGGACATTGGAGCATAACCAGTCGCTCACTTTCGGTGCGATTTTGAACACTTTTTTCCTGCAAACGGCATACAGCAGTTGAGAAAGCGACTACTCATGTTGTTCGTTAAATTTTAATAAACAAAATCATTTCTAAGTTTTTACTGACTAGTTTGGTGTCGTTTGCTTGACCGAAGAAGAAAAATACTATAAGATCTTTAACAACCATAGTGGTAGTATTTTTTTTTGCTTTTTCGTGGGCATGGCCGTGGTATGTACCTATCATGTATTTGTTGTTGTTGAAGTTACTCGCTTCCTCCCGATCTAAGTCTATTCTCTAAGAGGTAATTTTTTTGCAGGTAAACTATAGACGTTTATTTTGCAGCCTTTCTCTTAAAAATAAGATTTCTTATATGTTTCTTATTATCAACAGGCTTTCAACACTAGTGTTATTAGTTACTAGTTATTAAAAGAAAATTTTTAACCAGTCACGTACAATACAAATTATGACAGTATCAATACTTTTGAACACAGGATCGCGTCTAAGTTTCAGATATATGCTATGAATAATTAAATCAAAATACCATGAAAACAACTTGTTTAAATCACAAAAAGCAAAAGATATTTTAGTTACTAGATAAAGATTGTCGCTGTCGTCGCTGTCCGTAACATCTTTTGCTGGCGAGGATAGGGGAGCTAAATGTCAAAGAAGGAAAATTCATACGATTTGACAGCTTGGTACCCAGCATGTTCCGGACAGCAGAACAAAGGGAACCGAAGCGACAATCTTTATCTAGTAACTAAAATATCTTTTCAAAAAGCCCTTAACAATACAATCAGCAATGCATCAAACTACGATTCTCAAAATAATTTACACGGAATTTTTTTATTAAGTTAGTCGTTAGTTGAAAAGTTAGTCGTGACTCAATATGAAGATTTGATATCGAAAAATGACGATTTAGATGAAATTGAAGGTCGCTCAGGATCGACTACATGCCTCAGTTCTGAAACAAAATCATTGGCATAGCTCTACTTATGTCGTCTTGTAAAAATCTATAACTTTCTGCTTAGTGGTTTCATTTATTCCACTTCGAGCTTGAGTGGTGCAGAGAATGGTTACTTGTAGAAGATTGTGGATCATCGTATTCGCTGTTTTGTTTTTGTTTGTATGGAGTTGACTCTTTTTTGTTTATTCACAGCGAAGCTTTGGCAGATATATTCCAAAGCTTTTTAAACATCTACCTGGCGTCCCTTGTGAGGCCTAAATACTTCAATGAGTTGCCTATAATTAGGCTGACCAGATCACTTTGCTGAAAAAACGGGACAATTCACTTGCGAAACGGAACATGTAAAAAAAAACCTTTTGACAAAATTCCAAAGGGGGACAACGGATTTTTTTTCATATGGAGTTTGGCAAGTATAACCCTCTTTTTTGGCGCATAAATTTATACTCCAATGTCAAAATGCTCATATACTATTATAAATTGTGGTGGTATTTGTAAAAATTTGTATTGTTTACCGTTTTTACAAGAGAGAGTGGTGTCGAAAGCACATATTAAATTAAAGATCGCAACGAACAAAAATACACCAAATCCGTAAATATGTAGTGTTTTCACTTTATTCCTTACGCGAAATATGCAGATAAATAATTATGTTGGTAGAAGAAACTCTGTGATGAGCAGAAACAGTTGTTTCTTGTATTATCCAAACTTTGTGCGTTTCAGAACATTCTCACTAACTGCAGTGTTTATTTTTAATAGACTACGGCTTGGTGTTAGTGCCGTCGGCATTCGCTCGATTGGTGGCAACAAAAATTTGACAACTTAGCACCCGCCTGCAAAATTCAAAAGCTGTGTAAACTTCAAAATGTAGGGTAAAGTGCCCAATAGTGGACCCCCAATAAATAGTGGACCCTCCAGCCATTTTTGCATTATTACAGCACAATGTAAACATTTTGCTATAAAATTCCATCGGGAGAACCTACCTTACAGTCCTATGATTCGAGTACATGCATTGGAAATGCTATGGAAAGTAAATTTAAATGATTTTTTGCAATTCTATAAAAAATAAACACGAGAGTGTCCATTACAGGAATATTTTGGGGGGTCCATAATAGGGAAGAAGAACGTCCCGAAACGGAACATAAAAATCAAATGAAGTGTCGACTATAGGGAAGCAAATTCCTATTATGGACCCCCAGGGGGTCTACTATAGGGCGAATTCAGTCACACTTTAAAATGTTAATTTCAACGAATAACGTCGTGTATTTGAGTGTTTTATGTATGTATCGTGAAGAGGAGATGCAGAACTTGGTGTTAGATGTCAAGCAGAATTAATATGTTGAAAATTTCTACTCCTTGTGACGAAAAGAGTATTTTACCCTATGCGTCTAATTTCCATTTTCCGTGTAAGAAGTTAGTGAACATTTTTAGAGTGGATCATTCACCACCAAAACCTCTATTGTATTAAGTTAGTTGAGGAAAAATATTAAACTACAAATATCTCGTTTTTCAAAGGGGCGCGGACAAAAACACGAAGGAACAAAAAATTACGCATTTTTCAAAATATGTTTCCAAAATTGTGGAATTTTGAAATTTTATTTCAATTCATTCTTAAACATGCATTGAGTAATTTATTACTGACCAATATAAGACACTTTTCTACCCCTGAACAATTGAAAATAACAAAAAAAAAATAGTCAAAGTACTCTCTAAGGCCGGATAAAAAATAAGAAGCAGAAAAATATGTCAAAAGACAAATTCAAAAAGAGCAATAGTGAGATTATTGATTTCCCGTGCTAAAACACTTTTTAATGAATATACATGAGGGGAAATCTGCGGAGAAGAATTAAAAAAATCTCAACAAGGAAAGAACATTAATAAAATGTAATTTCAATTGTTTCCATAAATATGGTTGGCGTTGTCCATTGCTTCCGAAAAGGCGGGACTCATACAATAAAATAAATGCTGGCTAATTTGTAGGCTGATTTACAGCTTACTCTTGAATATTTCCGCCGCATTATATTTTAAATCAGATCGAAATTCTATTTTCTACCACGGAGTCAAATAGATCCCGTGAACACATATAGAAGAGAAAATTTCAGACAAGCTCCTGATCTGTAGTGCCTTGTAGCCTTAAAGTACGTGAGGACCGAAATGCGAACAAATATTCCCTCGGTTTACCTCGATTTTGGTCAGCTGATTTATGAACTATTTTTTAATGTCGTCGTTTTTTTGCAGTGGATGATTTCAAAATATTCAGAATTATTCAGAAAAATTTGAATGATTCTTAATGTTTCGATTCATTTCGAACGATTAAAACGATGGAAAAATATGTGGCAAAGCAAATTGAAAAAAAAAAATTGAATTTCCTACCTAGCAAGAAAAAAAATCGAAAATGAACATAATCTGGAAATAAGAATGCCTGTCCCTGCGCTTCATTTTATTGCCGTTGAGGCGTGACCTGATTTTCTAGATCTTCTTCTTCTTCTTATTGGCTGTAACCCACCCTGGACTCGCAGCTTAGTGTTCATTGAGCACTTCCACAGTTATTAACTGCAAGGTTTCTAAGCCAGGCTAACATTTTTGCATTCGTATATCATGAGGCTAACACGATGATACTTTTATGCCCAGGGAAGTCGAGACAATTTTCTATCCGAAAATTGCCTCGACTGGCACCGGGAATCAAACCAGCCACCCTCAGCAGGGTCTTGCTTTGTAGCCGCGCTTCTTACCGCACGGCTAAGGATTTTCTAGATATACTTGCCAAATTTTAATGCCTCCGGAATAAGCAGAAAAAAGTCATTGAAATGAAAGTGTATAATAAAATCTCCCGTTGTTATCTGTTGTCATTAACTGTTAAAAACCATAAGAAAAGTCGATCCATGCAAAATCCAAAACGACATAGATAGCATTCTTTTAAAAAGCAACACTAATAATATTACATCTCAAACTTTTTGAGTTTTTGTTTAAAATTCCTGCCTAAAATATTGAATTCGTTTGAATAATATATTGGAGTTCTTTGGGCAAATCGATGAAAAAACGGGACAAATTGAGGATTTTTTAGATTACGACGGGACAGCCCAATAAGGTCTAAAAACGGGACTGTCCCTTTAAAAATGGTACGTATGGTCAGCCTACCTATAATTCATGTTTCACTAAACACTAAGTACAAACTCTTCACGCGATTTACTTTCGCAATTACTGCTCACTCTGCGAACCTGAATGACCGGACCGAAATTATGACAGCGACTCTCCGTGGATGCGTGTGCATTCCACGGAGGTCAGTCTAGAAGAGACAAAGTCATGGCTTGCTGCTCGCCATTTGACACGCTGATGCGTGAATCTATTAACCACACGTAAAAAAAAAAGTAATTATTTTATTTATTCAATTTGATTCATATTCCTCATTACGTATAGCAACATAAAATTCATTAAACGATCAATAGCCTTCATAAAATATTTGTATCAATTTTATTGAGCGTGTTCATATACTGTATTTCATATCGCAATGAAAAGTATAAGTTTTCGTCCAAGGAAGATTAAACATGGTTTGTTGTATATCACGGTAGCTCTACGGATACGTTTGAATAAAAATCTTATTTAAAAACAGATTCACTTTTGTCCCAGCTATGTCTTCGTTGGAGCGTTCGATGTTGACCTTTTGGTCAACTCGTCTTCCGATTGATTTGTTGAAACAGATTTCGCAGATGGTACGGTGGCAAGGCTCTCTGCACTTGATACTTCTGGTAATACCTCAGTTATCGGTACATCTGGCAATGCCTCAGTTGTTGACGTTTTTGAACTTCCTGCTCTATCGATGATATACATATTGCTCGTTTGTCAACGTTTAGACGGCAGGACGTGCAAATGCGTAAATTTGTATTATTTTGCATTATAGGCCATATTGGAGAAAAATGTTATATTTAAAAAAAAATAAATCGATTTTTCAAAAAATCGACGGAGACTTCCAAGCATATTGAAAGGAAGCTTCCGAGCTGCTTGGAAGAACATAGCAAACAGTTTTGAAAATTCAACAGCTCTTCCTAATCTTGAATCTTGAATGTACCCCAGGTTGAGAAACTGCTGCTCTAGACCCTCTAGGTTATTCAAATGCTCAAGATTCCCAAGATTTATGCGTTATCCAGAGTCTGACAATTCAACTCGACTTTTTTCAGACCTTTAGAATGCCTATTTTCATAAATAATCACGGAAATTACTTCGATTTTCAAAATTATTCAAACATGAATTCGACAAGTTCAGTAGATCCTCTAGACTGTCGTAGTTCTCTGTACAGATTTTCTAGACATTCCATTTCGTTCCATTGATGTCAACCCACCATTTTGCAGCCCAAGAGTGTTTTTGTCGCCAAAAAACAACAGAGAAAGTAGGCTCGTAGATAGTGATCTGTGAAATTGTGGCACAAATTAACGGGTAGAAAATCCGAAACTAGTTACCGGCCGAACAATTATACCCACCATAATCAATGAACGATTTTCTACATATGGCAGAAAGATATATTCAATTCATGGGTAGTCAAAATCATACATATTGAATGCATAGAGTGACGTACCCAACATTTGCCAGTTGTTTTGTATAAAACGTGAGCAGGAAAGTGGAACAACGTCATTCGTCTCCCTCCTCCAGTGTTTGAAGTGACGACCAGCGATGTAATTTCTATTAGGACCTCAAGTTGCTCCACTTCTTCTTTCAAAGTCGTCATCATTAATCGTTTTTGGATTGCTTGACTACTCATGTTGTTCGTTAAATTTTAATAAACAAAATCACTTTTTAGTTTTTACTGACTAGTTTGGTGTCGTTTGCTTGACCGAAGAAGAAAAATACTATAAGATCTTTAACAACCATAGTGGTAGTACTTTTTTTTTGCTTTTTCGTGGGCATGGCCGTGTACCTATCATGCATTTGTTGTTGTTGAAGTTACTCGCTTCCACCCGATCTAAGTCTATTCTCTAATAGGTATTTTTTTTAGCAGGTAAACTATAGACGTTTATTTTGCAGCCTTTGTCTTAAAAATAAGATTTCTTATATGTTTCTTATTATCAACAGGCTTTCAACACTAGAGTTATTAGTTACTAGTTATTAAAAGAAAATTTTTAACCAGTCACGTACAATACAAATTATGACAGTATCAATACTTTTGAACACAGGATCGCGTCTAAGTTTCAGATATATGCTATGAATAATTAAATCAAAATACCATGAAAACAACTTGTTTAAATCACAAAAAGCAATATTTGCAATATTTCTAGAACTTTTTAATAATATTTTTTATCTTTATACTATGCTAGGGAAATATACAATGAACGATATTTTGTGTATTGTGCAAATGACGTGCCAAATAGAAGTAGGTCGCGATGAGAAACGAACGCGGAAAATTTTCAACCGTCATTTTTATCCATTTTGAAAGTTTTTTTTCATTATGAATCCCTTTTGGAAAGTTTTCGGTTTAGACCGAACCGCACCAGACGAAATCAGAAGAAAATTGTCGAAGATTCCGCAAACGTTCCATAGTTTCAAGATTCAAGATAGGCAATAAGATTCTTCTTTCTAAGCTCATCAAATTTTTGGCGCTCTAAGTCAAAACCACACATTCCATTTCGTTCCATTGATGTCAACCCACCATTTTGAAACCCAAGAGCGCCAAAAAACAACAGAGAAAGTAGGCTCGTAGATAGTGATCTGTGAAATTGTGGCACAAATTAACGGGTAGAAAATCCGAAACTAGTTACCGGTCGAACAATTATACCCACCATAATCAATGAACGATTTTCTACATATGGCAGAAAGATATATTCAATTCATGGGTAGTCAAAATCATACCTATTGAATGCATAGAGTGAACGTACCCAACATTTGCCAGTTGTTTTGTATAAAACGTGAGCAGAAAAGTGGAACAACGTCATTCGTCTACCTCCTCCAGTGTTTGAAGTTCTCACAGCATCCACGTAACGACCAGTGATGTAATTTCTATTAGGACCTCAAGTTGCTCCACTTCTTCTTTCAAAGTCGTCATCATTAATCGTTTTTGGATTGCTTGACGCTTTCCATCTATTTTACTGATACATATTCTTTTTGACCAGGCATAGCTCGACTTACTTCATCATCTTCAAAATATTGAACTACTATTTCTTTTGTCTCATATGTTAATGCAGTACTAGACCTAGTATTTTTGGCTGAATGACAGTTATTCTACAATTGCTTTGCCTCTTTTACTGCATTTCTATTGGTTTTGAAAATGATATCCAGAATAGACCACGAACTTGGCAGCATCGTCAAAATCAAAATGTCTGGATTCGAGAAACTTTCCTTCATATTTATTATTACCTCGTCGTAGTCTGTATTTTCCACATCCTCAGGTCCTAATTCGAAAAGGTTCCTTCGCACAGTTTCGTTTATTTCATGGAATTTTTCCTCCGTGTAATAAGTAGTTTTTTTTGTTGAGGCGAAACCACTGCGTCCACTAATTGAACTTTTGTGGTGAATAAATAGTTCATCTTCCTCCATTTAATTGGATTCTCTTTTGTCCCAGCTATGTCTTCGTTGGAGCGTTCGATGTTGACCTTTTGGTCAACTCGTCTTCCGATTGATTTGTTGAAACAGATTTCGCAGATGGTACGGTGGCAAGGCTCTCTGCACTTGATACTTCTGGTAATATACAACTGAATGCATTTGAAGCTTTGATGACTGAAAAAAAAAGCTTTATTATAGCTGTAGATCCCAAGTCCCGATCTCAAGGACAGTTTGGATGACTCAGAATATTTCAAAACTATCTTATGATATCTGTTGCCCTCCCAGAAGCTGTAATGGATGTAACTGAATGCATTTTGAAGCTTTGAGGACTGAAAAAAGGCTTCATTGTAGCTGTAGATCTCAAGTCCCGATCTCAAGGATAGTTTGGATGGCCTAGGACGTCCAAGGAAGATTAAAATGGTTTGTTGTATATCACGGTAGCTCTACGGATACGTTTGAATAAAATCTTATTTAAAAACAGATTCACTTTTGTCCCAGCTATGTCTTCGTTGGAGCGTTCGATGTTGACCTTTTGGTCAACTCGTCTTCCGATTGATTTGTTGAAACAGATTTCGCAGATGGTACGGTGGCAAGGCTCTCTGCACTTGATACGTCTGGTAATACCTCAGTTATCGGTACATCTGGCAATGCCTCAGTTGTTGACGTTTTTTAACTTCCTGCTCTATCGATGATATACATATTGCTCGTTTGTCAACGTTTAGACGGCAGGACGTGCAAATGCGTAAATTTGTATTATTTTGCATTATAGGCCATATTGGAGAAATCAAGACAAAATTTTCAAAACGACTTATCTGCTTTTGTAAACAAAGATTCTAACGACGATTTAACGAATCTGATAGCTCTCCCACGCAAACCAACATCATGAACAGGTAGCGGAACCCTTCACCTACCCATTGATGGTATTGGTTTGCGTGGGAGAGCTATCAGATTCATCAAATCGTCGTTTGAATCTTTGTTTACAAAAGCAGATAAGTCGTTTTGAAAATTTTGTCTTGAAATGTTATATTAAAAAAAAAATAAATCGATTTTTCAAAAAATCGACTGAGACTTCCAAGCATATTGAAAGGAAGCTTCCGAGCTGCTTGGAAGAACATAGCAAACAGTTTTGAAAATTCAACAGCTCTTCCTAATCTTGAATCTTGAATGTACCCCAGGTTGAGAAACTGCTGCTCTAGACCCTCTAGGTTATTCAAATGCTCAAGATTCCCAAGATTTATGCGTTATCCAGAGTCTGACAATTCAACTCGACTTTTTTCAGACCTTTAGAATGCCTATTTTCATAAATAATCACGGAAATTACTTCGATTTTCAAAATTATTCAAACATGAATTCGACAAGTTCAGTAGATCCTCTAGACTGTCGTAGTTCTCTGTACAGATTTTCTAGACATTCCATTTCGTTCCATTGATGTCAACCCACCATTTTGCAGCCCAAGAGTGTTTTTGTCGCCAAAAAACAACAGAGAAAGTAGGCTCGTAGATAGTGATCTGTGAAATTGTGGCACAAATTAACGGGTAGAAAATCCGAAACTAGTTACCGGCCGAACAATTATACCCACCATAATCAATGAACGATTTTCTACATATGGCAGAAAGATATATTCAATTCATGGGTAGTCAAAATCATACATATTGAATGCATAGAGTGACGTACCCAACATTTGCCAGTTTTTTGTATAAAACGTGAGCAGGAAAGTGGAACAACGTCATTCGTCTCCCTCCTCCAGTGTTTGAAGTGACGACCAGCGATGTAATTTCTATTAGGACCTCAAGTTGCTCCACTTCTTCTTTCAAAGTCGTCATCATTAATCGTTTTTGGATTGCTTGACGCTTTCCATCTTTTTTACTGATACATAATCTCTTTGACTAATAGCTCGACTTACTTCATTATCTTCAAAATTTTGAACTACTATTACTTTTGTCTCATCTTTTAATGCAGTATTTTTGGCTGAATGACAGTTATTCTACAATTGTTTTGCGTCTTTTACTGCATTTCTATTGGTTTTGAACTCATTCCTGCTCTACCGATGATGGACATTGGAGCATAACCAGTCGCTCACTTTCGGTGCGATTTTGAACACTTTTTTCCTGCAACGGCATACAGCAGTTGAGATAGCGACTACTCATGTTGTTCGTTAAATTTTAATAAACAAAATCACTTTTAAGTTTTTACTGACTAGTTTGGTGTCGTTTGCTTGACCGAAGAAGAAAAATACTATAAGATCTTTAACAACCATAGTGGTAGTATTTTTTTTGCTTTTTCGTGGGCATGGCCGTGGTATGTACCTATCATGCATTTGTTGTTGTTGAAGTTACTCGCTTCCTCCCGATCTAAGTCTATTCTCTAATAGGTATTTTTTTGCAGGTAAACTATAGACGTTTATTTTGCAGCCTTTGTCTTAAAAATCAGATTTCTTATATGTTTCTTATTATCAACAGGCTTTCAACACTAGTGTTATTAGTTACTAGTTATTAAAAGAAAATTTTTAACCAGTCACGTACAATACAAATTATGACAGTATCAATACTTTTGAACACAGGATCGCGTCTAAGTTTCAGATATATGCTATGAATAATTAAATCAAAATACCATGAAAACAACTTGTTTAAATCACAAAAAGCAATATTTCTAGAACTTTTAAATAATATTTTTTATCTTTATACTATGCTAGGGAAATATACAATGAACGATATTTTGTGTATTGTGCAAATGACGTGCCAAATAGAAGTAGGTCGCGATGAGAAACGAACGCGGAAAATTTTCAACCGTCATTTTTATCCATTTTGAAAGTTTTTTTTCATTATGAATCCCTTTTGGAAAGTTTTCGGTTTAGACCGAACCGCACCAGACGAAATCAGAAGAAAATTGTCGAAGATTCCGCAAACGTTCCATAGTTTCAAGATTCAAGATAGGCAACAAGATTCTTCTTTCTAAACTCATCAAATTTTTGGCGCTCTAAGTCAAAACCACACATTCCATTTCGTTCCATTGATGTCAACCCACCATTTTGAAACCCAAGAGTGTTTTTGTCCCCAAAAAACAACAGAGAAAGTAGGCTCGTAGATAGTGATCTGTGAAATTGTGGCACAAATTAACGGGTAGAAAATCCGAAACTAGTTACCGGTCGAACAATTATACCCACCATAATCAATGAACGATTTTCTACATATGGCAGAAAGATATATTTAATTCATGGGTAGTCAAAATCATACCTATTGAATGCATAGAGTGAACGTACCCAACATTTGCCAGTTGTTTTGTATAAAACGTGAGCAGAAAAGTGGAACAACGTCATTCGTCTACCTCCTCCAGTGTTTGAAGTTCTCACAGCATCCACGTAACGACCAGTGATGTAATTTCTATTAGGACCTCAAGTTGCTCCACTTCTTCTTTCAAAGTCGTCATCATTAATCGTTTTTGGATTGCTTGACGCTTTCCATCTATTTTACTGATACATATTCTTTTTGACCAGGCATAGCTCGACTTACTTCATCATCTTCAAAATATTGAACTACTATTTCTTTTGTCTCATATGTTAATGCATTACTAGACCTAGTATTTTTGGCTGAATGACAGTTATTCTACAATTGCTTTGCCTCTTTTACTGCATTTCTATTGGTTTTGAATTAATCAATGATATCCAGAATAGACCACGAACTTGGCAGCATTGTCAAAATCAATGTTTTTTCTTTCCTTGTCGTGTCTGGATTCGAGAAACTTTCCTTCATATTTATTATTACCTCGTCGTAGTCTGTATTTTCCACATCCTCAGGTCCTAATTCGAAAAGGTTCCTTCGCACAGTTTCGTTTATTTCATGGAATTTTTCCTCCGTGTAATAAGTAGTTTTTTTTTTGTTGAGGCGAAACCACTGCGTCCACTAATTGAACTTTTGTGGTGAATAAATAGTTCATCTTCCTCCATTTAATTGGATTCACTTTTGTCCCAGCTATGTCTTCGTTGGAGCGTTCGATGTTGACCTTTTGGTCAACTCGTCTTCCGATTGATTTGTTGAAACAGATTTCGCAGATGGTACGGTGGCAAGGCTCTCTGCACTTGATACTTTTGGTAATATACAACTGAATGCATTTGAAGCTTTGAATCTTTGTTTACAGAAGCAGATAAGTCGTTTTGAAAATTTTGTCTTGAAATTGAAACGAAATGGTTTGGGCTTTCGACAATCAGCAGCTTAAGCGCCACTCTCGTTTTGGAGAGGCTGCTGTTGCTGTTTGAGCACTCGGCTAGAGACTCTTCACAAGGCGGGTTTGTTAAGGCTCAAACACCCGAATCTAATTAGCACTCCCATACAGTAGGTCTAAAAACATTGGGTCCCTATCTAAATAACCAAACTAATGAGAGGATATTCTATCTCCCACAGCGGTGTGATTATTAATTTAATTCCCCAGCACCCTGCTTGAAGGAAACGTCAACTTGAACTTGGGAACCCCTGCCCGATGAATTACACAAGATATAGGCAACCAGCGTATATTACTGTTTCGTTTGTTCCCTGCCTACGAGTGACGTCACTGTTATATAGTTCTAGTTTACAAAGGGTTTCTTATAACTAGGCAAACCTGTCTGTGGTGCGGTTGGTTGGGGTCAAGCGGTCAAGGCATGTGTTCACGTCGAGGAGATCGCACTCTTACGCTACCTGCCCCGATCTCGTTAGGACAATCACGTTTTGTTCGTTGCGCGCTGATTACGTAGGTCGCGCCTTCGTCAGGAAAAGCGTACGGACGGTTTGGCAATGTCCCACAGGGCTTCGGGTCACTACAATGTAACGTCGGTAACGGGCGATGGATGGTGCGGAAGATGGCTGTTATCCACAAATGGTTTCACACCCCCGCCACGTGGTGGCGCCAAAATGGTCCGCGATGTTTTTGGTTAGATTCTCCCACGCTAAGCTTGTTGGTAGCTTTTAGAACACCGCTTCGTCCAGTTCACCGTAATACCGTTCCGAGGTGGTGATATGGTCTACTTTCACAACCACCAGTTCTAGCCAACCACCGAAAGAGGTAGCTAGTCCGTGACCACTCCAAACTAACACCCACGTTGTAAGGTGGGGTTTCGACCTGACAACGCGTAAAAGAAATGAACACCATAACTCGAGATGCCTTAGCGAATATGTGCCAAAAACTCTTACCTGACCCAACAACTTCGATCACACTACTTTTAACTAAATTTTACAATTTAGGGCTTTCCATTAAACCTAGTGCAGAATGGCTTATTAGTTAATAGCATTTCTTCTTTTATTCAATACACTTACTTTCATAAACCTATTTTTTTAAGCACAATAGGTAACTTTAAGCACAATAGGCGAAAAAAACAACTATCCGTACTGTAGAGGAACAACTGCTCAAGCTAGCAATTTCCAACAAAGTAAATTAAAAACCCTCGACTTAAAATCATCGATCCCAATGTATTGATCAAATCAAACAATACTTATAGTATCGGATGCTGCTGGAAGTAAATACCATCTCATTTTTAACTACATCGCTTTGAGACTATCTCTTTTCCACCTCTACGTTTTTTTTAGGATGTAATGTCCTTGACCATACTTTTTATTTTTTTGTGCCCATCTTTATACCAATATTTTTATCTCTCTGACTGGGACTATCAATGAGACCCCCTGGTGGAACTCAAAATATATTTGAATTTCGCGAGCAAAGCAGTTTCTCGTCTCACGGGGAGATGGCGCGTTAGCATGCGAAAGTCATTGAAGCTTTCAACCGATAGGAAAGTTTCACGACTAACACTCAAGGGAAAAACAAATCTCTTACATTCTCGTCGTTACTTAAAGCAAAAATTTTGAAATTTTAGTTTAAAAAATTTCAAAATTTTTAATTTTTTTGTATTTCTAGGAATTTGTAGTCTGATTGCTTTGTATCTAATACTTTTTTAAAAAATATTTATTTTTTAATTTAATTTTGTTTTTTTATTTATTAAACTATTGACTATTTTAATTACTCTTTTGTTTTGTGTCTAATGGGTGGCTTAACAAATTATTTATGGTGTTGCCCTTATTTCGAATTTTTATGTGAATTAATATTTTACTAAACCAAACCCAATATCACTCCAAAAATATTTGGAAATATTTCATCCGAATCCAAGTTTACCGAAAATAACCCCAAACATATTTGGGAAACTCAAGCTTTATTCATAACCTCAGAGATATCTGAGAAAGAACACACAAAAATCGAGAACAGGCGCAACATTCCGTTAAAACTTATAAGGTGAGCTACTCAATGTCATAATCTATCGTTCATACCATTCATAACACGGATGCGAATGAACTTCAATGAATAGAAATTTTCAGTAGCGGGTATTGAACGAAACCTGAAACTGTCACGATGAAATAACATCGCAATAGACTAACGCAAAATGAACTCCCCCAAGAAATTATGACGTTTGAGCGGGTCGCATAATGAACGCAAAATGAACTTTTGTTCGAGAAGACGACCCGCTCAAATGTCAAAATCCATCGGGTGAGTGAATTTCATGAACTCCTGTACAGGTCTATGTCATACAACTGTCAACACGACGTGCCGATTCTTAAACGTTGATCTATGGACGAATTGAGAAAATGAATTATTGGCAGTAGCTGATTTCCTACTCACCGCTTCCACATCCAGGCGCTATCGTATATGCGCAAATAGCCAGCATGAGTTAACCGCCAGAAATTGGTATGGCGAAAGACATCTAACGCGGCTTGTCTCAAAATTAGGAACTTTTCATGAAAAACTATTTGGTACCGGTTATGTAGGAAGGTGTCCGCTACTACGCCTACCAAATATTTTTTCGATGAAGATGCTTAATTTTGAGAATTCGAACTTTAGATGCCTTTCGCCATACTGATTTCAGAAAGTTAACTCCTAGTGTGCCGCTGTAATTACGCTCAAAGCAGGCGATTCATTGGAAATGAATTATTGGCAGTGGCTGATTTTCTACTCGCCGCTGTCACATTCAGGCGCTATAGTATATGCGCAAAATAGCCAGCAAGAGTTAACCGCCAGAATTTTGTATGGCGAAAGTCATCTAACGCGGGTTTTTGCGAAATAAGAAACTTTTCATGAAAAACTATTTGGTACCGATTATGTAGGAAGGTGTCCGCTACCATGCCTACCAAATATTTTTTTGATGAAAGTGCTTAATTTTGAGAAATCGAACCTTAGATGCCTTTCGCCATACTGATTTCAGAAAGTTAACTCCTAGTGTGCCGCTGTAAGCACGCTCAAAGCAGGCGATTCATTGAGATTTGCAGAAAAAGGATGGATTAATCAATACTATCGGCATGAAAACTATGGATTGTGCGGCTAACTATGGGCGAATGGAATGAGTAAGGTAAAGTACAGATGGAATTTAAAAATTATCGGGTGCAAAGCTTGCATTCTTCAGTGGCAAATTACCATTCAGTGTTACACAATAGTTATGCGGATTATATGCGAAGAAAGATACGGAGGCTAGGAGGTCGTAAGAATTACCGTTATTAGACACTCAACTAGCTCCATTTGGATTTTGACTTCTAGCAGTGTTTTCATTGATCGAAATCAGTTGTCTGAGTGCAATTTGACTCATTCATAGCTTGTAAAAACAGTATTTTTGTTTGGGTTTGGGCTCACAGGAAAAACCTTGTGTAGCTTTATAATACTTAAACAGGTTTTGTTTACGACCGAGGGTTTTGTTTACTTCTCGAAGCCGTGATTTTGCCGTGTCACCACATAGTGTATTTTGATAGGCGAACCGGTAGTTTATGCACTTTTCGACCAAAGTGCAGTCATAGCTGTGGATTTTAAGCTTTTTTAATGAAGGAACCATGGAATGCACCCGGAATTCTATGACCTTGAAGATCCTCTAGAACATAGGTATTAGTGCCAATCTTTTCGAGAATTCGTGCCTTTGAAAATTTGTTGCCAAATTTACCGACAAAATTTTTTGCTTTGTCGGATTGATGTATGTTTTTCTTATAAACGACGTCTCCTTTGACAAAGTGGTGTCTCACGTTTGCCCGTAAATTATAGGGTTTGGAATACCGTTCATATGCCTTACACAGGTTTTCGCGAACGATTTCAAATAGTCTTCTTGTTTCTTCAGTTATGGGTTTGGCATTGATCGGCTCTTCGAGTGAAAGGTGTCGAAGATGGTCATATTCTTGGCCGTTACTTATCATGTTTCGGCCAAAATTTATAAAATAGGGTGAAAAACCTGTGCTATCGTGAACGCTGGTACGAATAGCCTTGGCTATGGTATGAATCGACTCATCCCAATCACGGTGAATGTTTTTCTTATTCAAAGAACACCGGATGGCGGTAACAATAACGCGATTCACACGTTCGACAGGGTTCGGGCTGGGATGGTATACGGCGAGGTTCCAATGAGTCACCCCATACTGTTCTAGCAATTTGCAAAATTGTGTAGACTTGAAGACTTTGGCATTGTCTGAGATGCAGATCGCTGGTGCACCAAATAAGGTGAACACCATCGTTTCTAAAAATGCGCAAACAGCTGGTGTAGTTGCACTTTTCAGGCACTGGACAAGCACGAATTTAGAAAAGAAATCTGATACTACCAGGAGCCAAACGTTACCCCGTTTCGAGCGTGGGTACGGTCCCAAAAAATCAATTGAAATCATTTCCCAAGGTCTTGAACATTCTTTCGGTTTCCCACATATGGGGCGGGTATTTTGATTAGGAACTTTGGATTCCTTGCAAACACGCATCACAGAATCGTTTGATCTCTCTGCTCATTTTAGGCCAATGCCAACGCTCGCGTATCTTAGAGAGGGTCTTTAAGTATCCTAAGTGGGCTTCTCTGTGAATTTGATCAATCAATTGGACTCGATCTTGTTTTGGAACTACCAGTTTCCATTTTGAACAAGCGTCCTCGGGAAGGGTTGAATTGGAAACATATTTAAACACATTTCCGTTCACAATTTTAAAATCCTTATAATGATCTGGAGCCCTTTCGATCTGCCGTTTCAGATCACTGATATAGGGATCAGGCAGGATAACATCCGTCGAGTTTACACACCTAGAAAGCGCATCGGCGGGCACATTTTCGGACCCTTTCCTGTATTGCAAAATGATATCATATTTGGATAGCTTTAACGCCCATCTGGCAATTCGGGGCGATTTTGATTCTATCGACATCGTCTGTAAAAAGGTAAGACTCATTGCATCCGTTCTGACCATAAATCGACTACCCTCAACAAAATGTTTAAAATTTTCTATCGCGAGAAGTACCGCTAAACACTCCCGCTCTGTAGCACTGTATCTCTTTTGGGTACTTGAAAGTTTTTTTGAAAAATATGCAATCGGGCGACGATCACCGGCTTGCTCCTGCGTTAGAACTGCCCCAACTGCGGAATCCGAGGAATCGGTTTCAATGATGAACATCACTTCAAAATCGGCGTTCGCTAGTACGGGGGCAGAGACTAGTGCAGATTTTAGTTTTTCGAAAGCTTGATTGGCTTCGTTAGTCCAGACAAATTTTTTTCGTTTGCCCTTGAGCAAATCGGAAATCGGTGTCGCAATTTCCGAGTAATTCTTTATGAATTTCTGATAGAATGCTCCAAGACCTAGAAGGCGGCGAACGTCCTTTACGGACTGAGGCTGCGCGTAATCTAATATTGGCTGTATTTTGGAAACGTCCATTGATAGACCATCTTCAGAGAGGACATAGCCAAGATATCTTATGCGTTTCTGACAAAACTTAGATTTCTGTAGGTTGATAGTGAGACCTGCACTTTGCAATCGGTGTGCTACGATTTCAATGAGTTGGCAATGGTGTTCGAATGAGAGGGAAGTAATAATTATATCGTCTAAGTAGACATAAATAAACGGTTCAAGGTCGTGACCTAGAACTTTTGCCATCAGTCTAGCCATGGTCGCTGGGGCATTGGTTAAGCCGAAAGGCATAACGGCAAACCGGAATAAACCTTTATTTGTTCGGAAGGCGGTTTTACTCTTGGCTTCTTCTGTCAGACTAACCTGATAGTATGATTCCGAAAGATCTATGACCGAAAAATAGCGCGACTTTTGAATTCTTTGAAGTATGCCAACCATATTTGGGAACGGAAAATCGTCTTTCTTGGTACACGAGTTTAATTTACGAGAATCCAAGCAGATTCTCCATTTCCCATTGGATTTCCTGATGGGTAATAGAGGGTTCAGAAACTCCACTGGACCATCACACTCCTCGATTACCTTTAGCTTGCGCATTCTCTCTACTTCCTCATCGATTACCCGTTCTACCGTTGGAGACCATCGATACATGGGTAGTTTACGAGGTTGAGAACCAGGCAAAAGCTCAATGGCATGTTTTAATATTTGTGTGCGACCCAAACACCCTTCTTTAGTGGCTGGGAGTTTTCGCACTGCTTGAAATAGCTCTTCCTTCTGTTGCATCGTTAGCTCATATTCGGTTTCAATATCTTCAGGATTCTTGATAGACCTTGAAGGTATTTCAATGGTGGGAAGCTCGAGGCTGTCATCAACCTCGGAGACTACTGTGGAAAACTCAGGAGGTGACGGCTCTATCTGAAAGCAAATTACATCACCATTTTCGGAGAAGTAATCATCTGCTATCAGTAATGGCAATTCCTTTCCCTCGGTAGGAGCACAGTCAACTGAATGCAAATGGGAAAGATTGTTGGGAATCATTAATTTAAAATTGAATTTTTCTAAGAAATCAACGCCCAGTATTAACGGCTTCGTGACTTCCGGAACGATTGTTGTGGGTACGATGCAAGTCCGGTCACCGTAGGTGTACGGAATATTAACGTAACCAAGGCAGTTGTATTCGCTACTGTCAGCCGTTTTTATTCGAACATTGCATTTCTGAATACACATGCCCAATTTTCTGATCAATTCTATGGAGTTCATTATCGTTACTCCTGCTCCAGTGTCGGCTAATCCAACAATTTCCTCATCCAAAATTTTAACTTTCAAATGCGGGCATTTTCGAACACATGTATTTATATTGTAAGCTTGACTGAAATAGTGGCACGAACTGAGGGGAACTTCTTCAAGCATATCGTCAGGAGATCCGTTCCCATCGATCCCTGATTCGATTAGTTTTTTGATTCTGGCTGTGGGTTCTCTCGAGGTTTCAAATTATGATTTTGCGGACACTTGGAAGCAATTGTATCTGGGGAACCACAAATGTGGCAGAAAATATTTTTCTTCCAATTACACTCCCTCCACATATGCCCGCTTTTCCGACAGTTCCAACATAGTAATTGGTCTTCTGAGTGGGCCGGTTTTGCAGTATTCATATCCGTTTTGGCAATTCCCCGTTTAAAATTTTTCGCCTGAAGGGCTAACAAGCTAACTTCATCCCCTTCTTCACCTTCCATGTCCGAAACCTCGTCCCAACCAATCGCGTTCAAACCTGCAGGTCTAGGTGCTGAGCGTGATGGGTATAAATTAGCCTCTAATGCGTCGAACCGATAGCACAGCTGAGCTAGATGCTCAATCGAGTTTACCGGTTCTAAGGCTAATCTACGTTTATATGAAATTTTCATATTCTCGACGACGAGTTCTAATTTCTCATGAGGCGACTTCTTTCGAGTCATTCGTTGAGCCATTGCTTCTAAGTCAGTGAGGTAGGCACTGAACAGTTCGTTCGGCCTTTGCTTCCTGTTGCGCATTTCTTCTCGGATAAATCTATCTCGGTTCGGGTTATCATACCGCATTTTGAGATAACTCAAGAGAGCTTCCCAAGTGTGCAACTGACCTTCATAGGCAGTGAACCAAACATATGCATCATCTTTGAATAATAAGTGAGCATGCATGCGCAATTCATCAGAAGTCACTTGATAAGATCGGCTCAAAATTTCAATTTGACGAAGAAAATCTACTACAGGGACTGGGTTTGAATCACCCGAAAATTTTGGCCATTTTTCTATGATGTTGCACGTTTGATGGGGTAGCCTTCGACGGGGATAATAATTCGGGGCATACCCATGATCGGCAGGATCATTAACAAGAGGAAGTTCGCCTCCCCGGTGGACATTCCTTTGAGCCACACTGGGAGACCTAGCTTCCAAGTTATCGTCATTATTCGAGGCAGTGTAACGGAACTGTCCGAATGGCAGTGGTGGTTCCACATGTGCAGAACGTTGTCGTTCATCACGAATTCGACCCGATATTTGGGACACTTCTGCGTCTCTAATACCGATGTTTGCTATTTGATCCACCAAATTATTCACAATCTGTTCCGAGGTCACTGTTGGTCGAGTCAACATTTGATTAACATAGGCTTTAATGTATCTTTCAATTTCCGATGCATGAACATATTCAACCATATTCGGCTTCTGTGAGTTTGCGACGTTATTGGGGTTCCTTCCAATCGTAATTGGTATCTCGCCCTGAGTAAAATTAAGGTTCGCGATTTTTAGTAGTTCTTGTCCTTCTAAATTGTCTGGTACGTTACTTTTAAACTCTGGAGTCTCCCATTGGTTTTGTACGTAGCGAGGAGAAAATGGATTTCGTGCTTGAGGTTTGTTCGCGGGAATCACTGGTTCTGCCACTAATGGTGGTGGAATCAGTGGTTCACAAGCAGGAACTGCAATCGGTATTCCCGATACGGTCGCTCGTCGAGCTTCAACTGGGAACTCATTTGTACGTTGGACTGGTATCAAAGACGCACGGTTGCCACCCCTTTTTGGGATTGCTCCAGTTCGGGTACCACATTCAACTGGACTTTTAGGAGTACCTTGCGCTTCCGGAAGAGATTTCATTCCTTCAACAAAACTAATCAGGTCCTTGTCCCGTGGATCATTCCAGTCAGGGTCACCCCCACCGGCTTCATCTCTCCAGGGGCACATGGGCTCCGACTGAGACAATCGTGCAGGTGCCGTATTCTGCAGCTTTCTAATACGCATCACTGGAATCTCCCCAGCCATTTGCTGAATGTCAATGTTGTAATACTTCATTGTCATTCGACCAATAGCGTCTAAAAGGGATCCTTGTGTACGGCCTTGCTCTTCCGTTTCTGGAATGTATCGGCGTATGCGTTTGTGATAATGTACTAGTCGAGAGAAGCATTTGAGATCATCTGTCTCTAATTGCGTCTCAATATCTTTAAGTTTTATAGGAACAATTGCAAAGTCATTCTCCAATGTGAATGATGACTCCAGTCGAACCTTCTCATCCTCCGGTTGGCGCAATACCAGCCGTAACGATCTGTATCGTGACTCTAGGGTTCCCCCCACCGGGCAACCATGAATTGCTAGTTCATAGTTTACTTCATCCTCCTCCAAATCTTTCGCATAAATCCGATAAATATCCATAGTGTAAATTCAATTGCCAATAATAGTATTTAAGGTAATAGATCTAAGCGTACGAGGGAAAATATTGAGTACTTATATCTAAGTCAAATTCAAGTTTCGTATAAAAGATAAAAAAAAAGAAGCTTATTTAAGAAAGAACCAAACCCAGACACAAAGCAAAAGTAATGTGAGATAAAAAAAACTAAACTAAGCAAAAAACAAATATTTACAAGATATTCAAAACCAAAATGTTATATTAAAAAAAAAAAAATAAATCGATTTTTCAAAAAATCGACGGAGACTTCCAAGCATATTGAAAGGAAGCTTCCGAGCTGCTTGGAAGAACATAGCAAACAGTTTTGAAAATTCAACAGCTCTTCCTAATCTTGAATCTTGAATGTACCTCAGGTTGAGAAACTGCTGCTCTAGACCCTCTAGGTTATTCAAATGCTCAAGATTCCCAAGATTTATGCGTTATCCAGAGTCTGACAATTCAACTCGACTTTTTTCAGACCTTTAGAATGCCTATTTTCATAAATAATCACGGAAATTACTTCGATTTTCAAAATTATTCAAACATGAATTCGACAAGTTCAGTAGATCCTCTAGACTGTCGTAGTTCTCTGTACAGATTTTCTAGACATTCCATTTCGTTCCATTGATGTCAACCCACCATTTTGCAGCCCAAGAGTGTTTTTGTCGCCAAAAAACAACAGAGAAAGTAGGCTCGTAGATAGTGATCTGTGAAATTGTGGCACAAATTAACGGGTAGAAAATCCGAAACTAGTTACCGGCCGAACAATTATACCCACCATAATCAATGAACGATTTTCTACATATGGCAGAAAGATATATTCAATTCATGGGTAGTCAAAATCATACATATTGAATGCATAGAGTGACGTACCCAACATTTGCCAGTTGTTTTGTATAAAACGTGAGCAGGAAAGTGGAACAATGTCATTCGTCTCCCTCCTCCAGTGTGTGAAGTGACGACCAGCGATGTAATTTCTATTAGGACCTCAAGTTGCTCCACTTCTTCTTTCAAAGTCGTCATCATTAATCGTTTTTGGATTGCTTGACGCTTTCCATCTTTTTTACTGATACATAATCTCTTTGACTAATAGCTCGACTTACTTCATTATCTTCAAAATTTTGAACTACTATTACTTTTGTCTCATCTTTTAATGCAGTACTAGACCTAGTATTTTTGGCTGAATGACAGTTATTCTACAATTGTTTTGCCTCTTTTACTGCATTTCTATTGGTTTTGAACTCATTCCTGCTCTACCGATGATATACATATTGCTCGTTTGCCAACGTTTAGACGGCAGGACGTGCAAATGCGTAAATTTGAATTCAATGTGGACATTGGAGCATAACCAGTCGCTCACTTTCGGTGCGATTTTGAACACTTTTTTCCTGCAAACGGCATACAGCAGTTGAGATAGCGACTACTCATGTTGTTCGTTAAATTTTAATAAACAAAATCACTTTTAAGTTTTTACTGACTAGTTTGGTGTCGTTTGCTTGACCGAAGAAGAAAAATACTATCTAAAATACACAGGATCGCGTCTAAGTTTCAGATATATGCTATGAATAATTAAATCAAAATACCATGAAAACAACTTGTTTAAATCACAAAAAGCAATATTTGCAATATTTCTAGAACTTTTAAATAATATTTTTTATCTTTATAATATGCTAGGGAAATATACAATGAACGATATTTTGTGTATTGTGCAAATGACGTGCCAAATAGAAGTAGGTCGCGATGAGAAACGAACGCGGAAAATTTTCAACCGTCATTTTTATCCATTTTGAAAGTTTTTTTTCATTATCCCTTTTGGAAAGTTTTCGGTTTAGACCGAACCGCACCAGACGAAATCAGAAGAAAATTGTCGAAGATTCCGCAAACGTTCCATAGTTTCAAGATTCAAGATAGGCAACAAGATTCTTCTTTCTAAACTCATCAAATTTTTGGCGCTCTAAGTCAAAACCACACATTCCACATTCTTCACATCCTTTCCACATCCTCAGGTCCTAATTCGAAAAGGTTCCTTCGCACAGTTTCGTTTATTTCATGGAATTTTTCCTCCGTGTAATAAGTAGTTTTTTTTTGTTGAGGCGAAACCACTGCGTCCACTAATTGAACTTTTGTGGTGAATAAATAGTTCATCTTCCTCCATTTAATTGGATTCTCTTTTGTCCCAGCTATGTCTTCGTTGGAGCGTTCGATGTTGACCTTTTGGTCAACTCGTCTTCCGATTGATTTGTTGAAACAGATTTCGCAGATGGTACGGTGGCAAGGCTCTCTGCACTTGATACTTCTGGTAATATACAACTGAATGCATTTGAAGCTTTGATGACTGAAAAAAAAAGCTTTATTATAGCTGTAGATCCCAAGTCCCGATCTCAAGGACAGTTTGGATGGCTCAGAATATTTCAAAACTATCTTATGATATCTGTTGCCCTCCCAGAAGCTGTAATGGATGTAACTGAATGCATTTTGAAGCTTTGAGGACTGAAAAAAGGCTTCATTATAGCTGTAGATCTCAAGTCCCGATCTCAAGGATAGTTTGGATGGCCTAGGACGTCCAAGGAAGATTAAAAATGGTTTGTTGTATATCACTCTACGGATACGTTTGAATAAAAATCTTATTTAAAAACAGATTCACTTTTGTCCCAGCTATGTCTTCGTTGGAGCGTTCGATGTTGACCTTTTGGTCAACTCGTCTTCCGATTGATTTGTTGAAACAGATTTCGCAGATGGTACGGTGGCAAGGCTCTCTGCACTTGATACGTCTGGTAATACCTCAGTTATCGGTACATCTGGCAATGCCTCAGTTGTTGACGTTTTTTAACTTCCTGCTCTATCGATGATATACATATTGCTCGTTTGTCAACGTTTAGACGGCAGGACGTGCAAATGCGTAAATTTGTATTATTTTGCATTATAGGCCATATTGGAGAAATCAAGACAAAATTTTCAAAACGACTTATCTGCTTTTGTAAACAAAGATTCTAACGACGATTTAACGAATCTGATAGCTCTCCCACGCAAACCAACATCATGAACAGGTAGCGGAACCCTTCAAGCTTCCGAGCTGCTTGGAAGAACATAGCAAACAGTTTTGAAAATTCAACAGCTCTTCCTAATCTTGAATCTTGAATGTACCCCAGGTTGAGAAACTGCTGCTCTAGACCCTCTAGGTTATTCAAATGCTCAAGATTCCCAAGATTTATGCGTTATCCAGAGTCTGACAATTCAACTCGACTTTTTTCAGACCTTTAGAATGCCTATTTTCATAAATAATCACGGAAATTACTTCGATTTTCAAAATTATTCAAACATGAATTCGACAAGTTCAGTAGATCCTCTAGACTGTCGTAGTTCTCTGTACAGATTTTCTAGACATTCCATTTCGTTCCATTGATGTCAACCCACCATTTTGCAGCCCAAGAGTGTTTTTGTCGCCAAAAACAACAGAGAAAGTAGGCTCGTAGATAGTGATCTGTGAAATTGTGGCACAAATTAACGGGTAGAAAATCCGAAACTAGTTACCGGCCGAACAATTATACCCACCATAATCAATGAACGATTTTCTACATATGGCAGAAAGATATATTCAATTCATGGGTAGTCAAAATCATACATATTGAATGCATAGAGTGACGTACCCAACATTTGCCAGTTGTTTTGTATAAAACGTGAGCAGGAAAGTGGAACAACGTCATTCGTCTCCCTCCTCCAGTGTTTGAAGTGACGACCAGCGATGTAATTTCTATTAGGACCTCAAGTTGCTCCACTTCTTCTTTCAAAGTCGTCATCATTAATCGTTTTTGGATTGCTTGACGCTTTCCATCTTTTTTACTGATACATAATCTCTTTGACTAATAGCTCGACTTACTTCATTATCTTCAAAATTTTGAACTACTATTACTTTTGTCTCATCTTTTAATGCAGTACTAGACCTAGTATTTTTGGCTGAATGACAGTTATTCTACAATTGTTTTGCCTCTTTTACTGCATTTCTATTGGTTTTGAACTCATTCCTGCTCTACTGATGATATACATATTGCTCGTTTGCCAACGTTTAGACGGCAGGACGTGCAAATGCGTAAATTTGAATTCAATGTGGACATTGGAGCATAACCAGTCGCTCACTTTCGGTGCGATTTTGAACACTTTTTTCCTGCAAACGGCATACAGCAGTTGAGATAGCGACTACTCATGTTGTTCGTTAAATTTTAATAAACAAAATCACTTTTAAGTTTTTACTGACTAGTTTGGTGTCGTTTGCTTGACCGAAGAAGAAAAATACTATAAGATCTTTAACAACCATAGTGGTAGTATTTTTTTTGCTTTTTCGTGGGCATGGCCGTGGTATGTACCTATCATGCATTTGTTGTTGTTGAAGTTACTCGCTTCCTCCCGATCTAAGTCTATTCTCTAATAGGTATTTTTTTAGCAGGTAAACTATAGACGTTTATTTTGCAGCCTTTGTCTTAAAAATCAGATTTCTTATATGTTTCTTATTATCAACAGGCTTTCAACACTAGTGTTATTAGTTACTAGTTATTAAAAGAAAATTTTTAACCAGTCACGTACAATACAAATTATGACAGTATCAATACTTTTGAACACAGGATCGCGTCTAAGTTTCAGATATATGCTATGAATAATTAAATCAAAATACCATGAAAACAACTTGTTTAAATCAAAAAAAGCAATATTTGCAATATTTCTAGAACTTTTAAATAATATTTTTTATCTTTATACTTTGCTAGGGAAATATACAATGAACGATATTTTGTGTATTGTGCAAATGACGTGCCAAATAGAAGTAGGTCGTGATGAGAAACGAACGCGGAAAATTTTCAACCGTCATTTTTATCCATTTTGAAAGTTTTTTTTCATTATGAATCCCTTTTGGAAAGTTTTCGGTTTAGACCGAACCGCACCAGACGAAATCAGAAGAAAATTGTCGAAGATTCCGCAAACGTTCCATAGTTTCAAGATTTAAGATAGGCAACAAGATTCTTCTTTCTAAACTCATCAAATTTTTGGCGCTCTAAGTCAAAACCACACATTCCATTTCGTTCCATTGATGTCAACCCACCATTTTGAAACCCAAGAGTGTTTTTGTCCCCAAAAAACAACAGAGAAAGTAGGCTCGTAGATAGTGATCTGTGAAATTGTGGCACAAATTAACTGGTAGAAAATCCGAAACTAGTTACCGGTCGAACAATTATACCCATTCGTCATTCGTCTACCTCCTCCAGTGTTTGAAGTTCTCACAGCATCCACGTAACGACCAGTGATGTAATTTCTATTAGGACCTCAAGTTGATCCACTTCTTCTTTCAAAGTCGTCATCATTAATCGTTTTTGGATTGCTTGACGCTTTCCATCTATTTTACTGATACATATTCTTTTTGACCAGGCATAGCTCGACTTACTTCATCATCTTCAAAATATTGAACTACTATTTCTTTTGTCTCATATGTTAATGCATTACTAGACCTAGTATTTTTGGCTGAATGACAGTTATTCTACAATTGCTTTGCCTCTTTTACTGCATTTCTATTGGTTTTGAATTAATCAATGATAGACCACGAACTTGGCAGCATCGTCAAAATCAATGTTTTTTCTTTCCTTGTCGTGTCTGGATTCGAGAAACTTTCCTTCATATTTATTATTACCTCGTCGTAGTCTGTATTTTCCACATCCTCAGGTCCTAATTCGAAAAGGTTCCTTCGCACAGTTTCGTTTATTTCATGGAATTTTTCCTCCGTGTAATAAGTAGTTTTTTTTTTGTTGAGGCGAAACCACTGCATCCACTAATTGAACTTTTGTGGTGAATAAATAGTTCATCTTCCTCCATTTAATTGGATTCACTTTTGTCCCAGCTATGTCTTCGTTGGAGCGTTCGATGTTGACCTTTTGGTCAACTCGTCTTCCGATTGATTTGTTGAAACAGTAGGCTCGTAGATAGTGATCTGTGAAATTGTGGCACAAATTAACGGGTAGAAAATCCGAAACTAGTTACCGGCCGAACAATTATACCCACCATAATCAATGAACGATTTTCTACATATGGCAGAAAGATATATTCAATTCATGGGTAGTCAAAATCATACCTATTGAATGCATAGAGTGAACGTACCCAACATTTGCCAGTTGTTTTGTATTAAACGTGAGCAGAAAAGTGGAACAACGTCAATCGTCTCCCTCCTCCAGTGTTTGAAGTGACGACCAGCGATGTAATTTCTATTAGGACCTCGAGTTGCTCCACTTCTACTTTCAAAGTCGTCATCATTAATCGTTTTTGGATTGCGTGACGCTTTTCATCGTTTTTACTGATACAAAATCTATTTGACCAGGTATAGCTCGACTTACTTCATCATCTTCAAAATATTGAACTACTATTTCTTTTGTCTCATCTGTTAATGCAGTACTAGACCTAGTATTTTTGGCTGAATGACAGTTATTCTACAATTGTTTTGCTTTTTTACTGCATTTCTATTGGTTTTGAACTCATGAATGGTATCCAGAATAGACCACGAACTTGGCAGCATCGACAAAATCAATGTTTTTTCTTTCCTTGTCGTGTCTGGATTCACGAAACTTTCCTTCATATTTATAATTACCTCATCGTAGTCTGTATTTTGCACATCCTCATGTCCTAATTCGAAAAGGTTCCTTCTCACAGTTTCGTTTATTTCATGGAATTTTTCCTCCGTGTAATAAAAAGTTTTTTTTTGTTGAGGCGCCTAACCACTGCGTCCACTAATTGAACTTTTGTGGTGAATAAATAGTTCATCTTCCTCCATTTAATTGGAGTCACTTTTGTCCCAGCTATGTCCTCGTTGAAGCGTTCGATGTTTACCTTTTGGTCAACTCATCTTCCGATTGGTTTGTTGAAACAGATTTCGCAGATGGTACGGTGGCAAGGCTCTCTGCACTTATAACAACTGGCAATGCCTCAGTTGTCGGTACTTCTGGTAATGCCTCAGTTGTTGACGTTTTCGAACTTCCTGCTCTACCGATGATATACATATTGCTCGTTTGTCAACGTTTAGACGGCAGGACGTGCAAATGCGCAATGGATTGCCCGTTATTTTGAATAATGTCTTGTACAATTTGTTGTCAGAAAAACAAATGAACTTCACACTCGGCACTCTGTCAACTTCCAGAAATAGTTACATGGGCCTTCCCCAAGGTGTATGTTCAAGTCCCATGCTTTATAATTTCTATGTTAAAGATATTGATAATTGTTTGGAAGGACAATGCGCGCTCAGACAACTTGCAGATGATGCCGTGGTCTCTCTAAGAGGCCCAAGTGCAGTTAGTGGACCATTGCAAAGTACCCTAGATAATCTGACTGTTTGGGCCAGACATTTGGGGATCGAGTTTTCACCGCAAAAAACCCAGTTGGTTGTGTTTACTAAGAAGCGGTACCCGGCTCAACTGAAACTAAAGCTGTTGAAAGATGACATCAACCAATCTTTATCTTCAAAATATCTTGGGGTCGTGTTTGATTCTAAATGCACCTGGAGACTTCATATTGAGTATTTTATTCAAAAAAATGACGGAAAAGGATCCATTTTCTACGTTCTATCTCTGGAACATGGTGGGGTGCTCACCCGGAAGACCTCATCAAACTATAAAGAACGACTATTCTCTCTGTTTTAGAGTACGGCTCCTTCTGCTTCCTCTCAGCAGCTGATTGCCACCTAATTAAATTGGAACGAATCCAATATCGTTGTTTGCGTATTGCCCTTGGCTGTATGCATTCAACGCATAACATGAGCCTGGAGGTGCTTGCTTGAGTCACTCCTTTAAAGCACCGTTACTGGGAGCTCTCATTAAGAATACTGATCAAATGTGGAACAAGTAGCACACTTGTCTTACATAACTTCGATAATATGCTTGAACTGGTTCATCGGTCAAGATTCTTAAGAGTTTATCTCAACTACATATCGTCAGATCTTTGTCTTCCATGTTATACTCCCCTCGAGTTGACTTCACCAATGACAGTTTCTCAATTGAATACGATCTGTCCATGAAAACATGCTATTCAAGGAATACCAGATCATCTTCGAAATCTTTCTATTCCCTCATTTTTTTCGGAAAAATATGAACATGTCAATTGCAACAACAGATATTTCACTGATGGTTCTCGTATTAACGGATCCACTGGCTTCGGTGTTCTCAATGTAACTTCAAACATCTTCCGAAAACTTCAAGAACCGTGTTCGGTTTATGTTGCTGAGCTGGTAGCAATTAACTTCGCTTTGGAGATAATTTCCAATCAGCCCGTAGATCATTATTTCATCTTCTCGGATAGTCTTAGTTCTATCGAGGTACTCCGGTCGATGAAACTGTGAATAGCCGAAACACCAGCCGAAAAGGAACCACCGCTGCAGACGTCGTCGAATATCTTACCTCCGCGCCGGTTAGCGATTGAATGACCCTGCTGTCGAAACTGCCTGCCTGAGCGGCTCAGTTATAGCGGCACTCATTATGAGTGCCGGATATGCAGGGATGGGTAGCAAAGACAAGTTAGCAATGCACAGGGGTGTTGAGGACTGTGTCATCCCACACAGAAACCTGTTAAGCAAGCATCTTACTTTCTTACAAACATAAGAGCGCAGATGCGTGCTTTGGTCAAAAGATCATTCAAGATTACCTTTGAGTTGGGTCCCAACTCACTGCTCAATCTACGGCAATGAGAAGGCAGACTCGCTGGCAAAGGTGGGCGCACAGGAAGGTGAAGTTTATGACAGACAATACTCGAGCAACGAGTTTTTCCCACTAGTCCGTCAGAGTACTCTTCGAAGTTGGCAAAGAAATTGGACACACAACGAACTTGGACGGTGGCTATTTTCCATAATTCCAAAAGTTTCTGGGCGAGCGTGGTTCAGAGGTGAGGACTTCAGGGCTTCATCCGCGTGATGTCGAGACTTATGTCTAATCACTATTCACTAAACGCACATCTGTACAGAATAAACCTTGGCGATAGCAACTTATGTTACAACGGTACAACGGTTATGATGACATCGATCACGTAGTTTGGTTCTGCTCGGAAAACGACGTCTCCAGAAAGTAATTATTGGATACCCTAGTGGCCCGAGGTAAACAACCCTTCCAGGAGATAAGAGGTGTTTTGGGAGGACCGTGATGTGGTCTACATGCAAGCCATTTATAGTTTTCTTTGTCCCTCTGACATAAGTCTAATATTTTTGTTTTTTTCTTTTTCTTCAAAGTTTTTTTTGTTTGTTTTGTCTCTGTCTTTCTGTCCCGTAGAGCACCGTAGCTCTGGCCGTCCGGAAGATGCTCCCATTCGAACCATTCTTCGAGCACGACGACACACCACATCGTCTCCGACGCCAAATGACCGGATGAGCTGCTGAAATTCCTTGATTATGATGATTCCCTGATTTCCGAATCCTAATCCCCGTCCATCTTTAAACATTGTAAACCTAACCTCGAGTCACCACGAGTACGTTGACTTATTTTCCTCTCTTACTAATTTAATAATAAGATTATGTCGATTGTACATATCACAAAGAAACGTGGCTCCGTAAAGTGTTATACACGGCTAAGCCTACCACATAAACGAACTTGAAAAAAAACGTCTTCATTTAAAGAAAGCTTTATCTCCTCACTTCGCCTTATACCAGCCATATGCGTTGACTCAAAGAAAGCATTGCCTTCTTTCACGGATTTGTTTTCTTCTTCTTCAATTGCTCTACTTTTCATCTCGAACTTGTCCTACTTTTCAACTAGCATTACCACGATTAATAAATTGAAAGCTTTGCCCAACAGTTGCATGAGTATATGTATCTTGTGTGGCGTGGCGAGTATAACGGATACACTATGCCGAAGGATCCAAGTATGGTTCCCACCTGAAAGCATCCTAGGCCGTGACGTGAATCGAACTCGCAATCTCCGGATTGGCCATTCTGCGCCTTTGCTCACATGGCTAACTGCATATCCATCGCTTTGTACCGTATTCAAATAGAAGAGGGAATCTGTCGAGGAATTGATTTCCAAAGAATTGTCGTACAATCGCTGCATTTTGCTTAAAAAGCAAAAGTAAGCAGACTTAAACAAACGAACAAAACCATGTCGCAGGGCGCAAACTTTTATTGTGCGGATCGGTGCCAAGCTAAATCGACTCCGCATCAATTACTGTGACGAATCCCCATGAAGGAATTTAAGTAGTTGGGGTCGTCACACATGTTGTTAATGAAAGAAGAATAAAATTCATTATCTGCGGAAGCACCCGCTTCTGCAGAAAGGACACGTTTACCATTGTATCATTCGGAGCAGATGCAATCCTTTCGATGAAGGAGTCACATTCACCATTGCCTCATTCCGGGCAATCGCATTATTTTTGTTTAGAAGGATTCACATCCACCATTATCTTTAGTACTTCTTTAGGTATATACATGTCAGGAGTTTGATTTCGAAAATAGAATTTTTATTACCAAAACGATTTCAATTGGAATTGCTTTTCGCGATTCTACTTAAAAAAAAAATGCAGCCGTTGTTCGATTATTTTAGAACACAAACTACCTTAGAAAACACTGTACTCTGATATCTTTATAATTTAACATATTAGATAGACACATATCAGAGGATTAGATTAAACACATATTAGATGATCAAGAACATCTAATACTATCGAAGAATATTGAACTGATGAGTTGAGTTGCAATTGATAGAATTGCAACAAATCAATTGGGCATTTTCTAAGTGTCCAAAATTTAACGTGGACAGGCTTTACAGTCGATTCGATTGCGAAGATGTGTTTGTAACAGGTACTTTATTTTCGGGGAATTGTTTAATTCGGGGAAATTGTATTCGGGGAAATGTCGTTCAATCGATTTTTTTAATACATTTTGTGATACACGAGAAAAGGCATCTTCGCCGCTAGGTGAAAAAAAAAACTCAGATTAATCCACCTAGCGGTGATGGTGCCTTTCTCGCTCGTTCAAAAGGTTTGGAAAAATCTCAAATAACACCAATATGTGGATTGGTCTTATTTTTCATATTTTCAATTGAAAACAACGGGACAGGATTCTACGTCAAATGCAACTTGTTGTGAGCAAATCGGTCAAGGATATGTGCCCGAAAAATGAGTGACATTTTTTACGCGATGTTTTTGTATGAATTTGTATGATGGCCATAACTCTCGATCCCATAGTCCGATCTGCCCAATTTCAAATAGGAAACAATGAGACAGGATTCTGCGTGGAATGCAACTTGTTGTGAGCAAATCGGTTAAGGATAAGTGCCCGAAAAATGAGTGACTTTTATACGCGATTTTTTCGTATGAATTTGTATTTTGACCATAACTTTCGATCCCATAGTTCGATCTTGCCAATTTCAAATAGGAAACAATGGGACAGGATTCTGCGTTGAATGCAACTTGTTGCGAGCAAATCGGTTGAGGATAAGTGCCCGAAAAATGAGTGACATTTTTTACGAGATTTTTTCGTATGAATTTGTATTTTGACCATAACTTTCGATCTCATAGTCCGATCTGGCCAATTTCAAATAGGAAACAATGGGACAGGATTCTGCGTCGAATGCAACTTGTTGCAAGCAAATCGGTTAAGGATAAGTGCCGAAAAATGAGTGACATGCGTCGAATGCGTCGAATGCAACTTGTTGCGAGTAAATCGGTTGAGGATAAGTGCCCGGAAAATGAGTGACATTTTTTGAGTAGTTTTGCGCACACACACACATACACACACACACACACACACACACACACACACACACACACACACACACACACACACACACACACACACACACACACACACACACACACACACACACACAGACATCACCTCAATTCGTCGAACTGAGTCGATTGGTATATAACACTATGGGTCTCCGGGCCTTCTATAAAAAGTTTGTTTTTGGAGCGATCATATAGCCTTTACCGTATACTTAGTATACGAGAAAGGCAAAAACATAATAAAACTGATTTAGTAGGGTAATTTGCCAAATGCTGAACGGCTAATTTCTTCGCCTATTGTTGAACGCACGTGCATTTCTTATGGGAGCTCAACAATAGGCGAATAAATTAGCCGTTCAACATTTGGAGGTTTCCCCTAGTAGTTTTTAGTAGTTTTTGCCTTTTTCGTATACAAAGTATACGTAAAGGCTATAGGATCACTCCAAAACCGAACTTATGATAGAAGGCTCGGATACCCATAGTGTTATATACCAATCCACTATGGTCCAGGATACAGATTTACGCGGAAAGATGAATTTTACGCTAAAACTATATTTTCTAGAAAAAACTGTTGTTCTACAAAATTGTTCGAAATAGTAAGGCCATCATTATGGTTTTACCAAAAAAATAGGGTGGCCCATCATATAAAAAAAAAATAGATTTTTTTTTTCTCGGAATATTGACAAGATATGTTCTACAAAGTTGTAGCGCAGCTTATTCCAATCAATTTAGATAAAATCAGTTCAATCAAAGTTAATTGCCTATTTCCGGGGATTAAACCACCCGACTTGGACGTTAATTTACAATGTTATGGAAACTCATATGTGAATATGTACGTTATGTGGAAGATATTGATTTGAAAAATGTATTGGAGGTAACCACTTTCCCTTCGATGGGACTCGAACCCATGACCCTACAGTACGCTAGACTGGTGCTTTAACCAACTAAGCTACGAAGGACCTCCGTCGGCCTTCGCAACCTAGCGGCTACTGAATGGATTGGATGGAATGGATTGCGAGTGATTTGACTATGCGTCCAATTTGGGAATCTCGAGCTCGTTCAGTAGCCGCTAGGTTGCGAAGGCCGACGGAGGTCCTTCGTAGCTTAGTTGGTTAAAGCACCAGTCTAGCGTACTGTAGGGTCATGGGTTCGAGTCCCATCGAAGGGAAAGTGGTTACCTCCAATACATTTTTCAAATCAATATCTTCCACATAACGTACATATTCACATATGAGTTTCCATAACATTAGATAAAATCTTTTTCTGTAGCTCTTAAGTTGGCTGATTTAGAGCAATTTTACTTAATTGGATTAGGGTGTACCTCACAAAAACAGTATTTTTTATCTCCTTTTTTTGTTTTACATTTCTCGAAAAAGTCGTCTTCAGGTGACTTTTGAAGCTCAAAAAAATGCAACTTTTGATGGGTAAATACGCTCAATATCTTTTTCCTATCAAAAGTTATAATCGTTTTTCTGTCAAAATTACATTTTTTTCATAAGTTGATATCTCCGGTTAGGGCAGACCAAAAAAATATATTCACACGGCATCTGAAAGAAAAAATAATATTTTTTATTATGTCAAAAAATTGGGGATACGTTATTTTTTGCCTTTCTCGTATACTAAGTATACGGTAAAGGCTATATGATCGCTCCAAAAACAAACTTTTTATAGAAGGCCCGGAGACCCATAGTGTTATATACCAATCGACTCAGTTCGACGAATCGAGGTGATGTCTGTGTGTGTGTGTGTGTGTGTGTGTGTGTGTGTGTGTGTGTGTGTGTGTGTGTGTGTGTGTGTGTGTGTATGTGTGTGTGTGTGCGCAAAACTACTCAACAAAATGTCACTCATTTTTCGGGCACTTATCCACAACCGATTTGCTCGCAACAAGTTGCATTCGACGCAGAATCCTGTCTCATTGTTTCCTATTTGAAATTGGCCAGATCGCACTATGGGATCAAGAGTTATGGCCAAAATACAAATTCATACAAAAAAATCACGTAAAAAATGTCACTCATTTTCGGACACTTATCCTCAACCGATTTGCTCGCAACAAGTTGCATTCGACGCAGAATCCTGTCTCATTATTTCCTATATGAAATTGGCCAGATCGGACTATGGGATCGAGAGTTATGGCCAAAATACAAATTCATACGAAAATATTGCGTAAGAAATGTCACTCATTTTTCAGGCACTTATTCTCAACCGACTTGCTTGCAACAAATTGCATTCGACGCAAAATCCTTTCTTATTGTTTCCTATTGAAAATTGGACAGGTCGGACTACGAGATCGGAAGTTATGACCAAAATACCTTTTTTCATAAAAATCACAAAAAATGTCACCTATTTTTCGGACACCTAACCTTAATCGATTCACACGCAACAAGTTGCATTCGACGCAGAATCCTGTCCCATTGTTTCCTATTGAAAATTGGCTAGATCGGACTATAGGATCGGAAGTTATGGCCGAAACCCCATTTGACCCTTTTTATACGAAAAGGCTGTATGTTCGCTCCAAAACCAAACTTTTACAGACGGCCTGGAGACCCATAGTGTTATATACCAATCGATTCAGCTCGACGAGCTGAGATGATGTCTCTGTCTCTCCCACTTCATACGGGAGTTTGGCAGAAAGACGGTCATGAGATTTATATCATAACAAATATTGCCCTCCGCTCGCGTGATGGGAATGACATTTTGTTTTCTTTTGTGTAGTCGGAGCTTCAGTTCAACTAACATCCAAAAGTGATATCCTTAAAATATATGACTGGGTGAAATGAAACAGGGTTATGTACGTCAAAAGATTGGAAAAGGAAACAAAATGTCGAAATTCCTATTAGCATATTGTAGATCAAGCTGAAAACCGAACCGAGGTCCCGCGAAATCGCATTTTCTCGCATTTCCGTATGTTGCAACTGCATCGCGAGTAGTGCGCAACTGTGCCATAGTCGGGCACCACTCGCGATGCAGTTGCGACATCCGGAAATGGGACAAAATATGATTTTCGGTTTTCAACTGGATCTACAATATCTTTGCCATAAATAATCTGATTTTCATAGAACGGACAATGAAATTTGTCTTTTTTACTCCTAGCCACTAGCTCATCTTTTTTCAAGCACACACATTTTACGAAGGTCGAGAAAGGCACCATCACCGCTAGGTGGATTAATCTGGGTTTTTATCTCAAGCTTCACCAATTTTACTAAAATCATGTTTTTTCAAATAAATTGATATAACTCGACAACGGAAGAAGATACAGACGATATTCTTATAACAAAACATGCGTTTTAAAAAGCCTCAAAAGTTTTCAGAAGGTAACATCCGTGAAAAATAAAAAATGAAATGATCAGATCATAAATATTCTTTTTTGAGGGACACCCTAATCCTGGTAAGTAAAATTAGTATAAACAAGTGAGCTTAAGAGCTATATAAAAAGTTTATATAGCAAAGTTGATGGGAAAAAGCTGCGCTACAACTTTGTGGAATATTTTATGTCAATTTTCCGCAAAATAAAAGAAAATAAAATTTCACATTTTTATAAAATGGCCCACCCTGTTTTTCAGTAACTCTATAATAAGGGCCCAAGTATCCAGAACAACTTTGTAGAACAAATTTTGTTTCTTAAAAGTATGCTTCAGACCGAAAATGCATCTTTTATCGTAAATCTTGCAATACGACGATAATGATAAAATTTAAAAAAAAGTGTTTAAGCTGTAGATTTTTTATTTTTCATTTCTCACGAATGTCATCTTCTGAAGACTTTTGGGGCTTTTCAAAACGCGTGTTTTGCTATAAGAATATCGTCTGTGTCTTCTTCCGTTGTCGAGTTATATTAATTTATTTGAAAAACCCAGATTAATCCACCTAGCGGTGATGGCGCCTTTCTCGCGCAAAAAGGTAATAAATGTAGCCTTTACGTTTACACCTCGATGATGTACAAGAAAGGCAAAACAGTTACACCTTCTAATGTTATGATAGAAAATTTACACTAGTAGACGACAGATGGCGATGCCAAAAGTTTCTCGAATTTCCTATGTTCGAATTTTGACTTTCGGACAATTTCATAGTACTATGAAACTGAACGAAGAGCATACTTACGCCTAAATGCGTGCAACACGAGCATTCTTATAGTACGATGAAACTCTTAACGGGAAGCCACGGATAAAATATTCATAGATGCAAGGCATTTTTCATAACACATTATTGTTCTATGTGACTATGTCTCATCACTATTTTAATATTATCTATTTTTTGCAATTTGCAATGAATCGCCTGCTTTGAGCGTGCTTACAGCGGCACACTAGGAGTTAACTTTCTGAAATCAGTATGGCGAAAGGCATCTAAGGCTCGATTTCTCAAAAATAAGCACTTTCATCAAAAAAATATTTGGTAGGCATGGTAGCGGACACCTTCCTGCATAATCGGTACCAAATAGTTTTTCATGAAAAGTTTCTTATTTTGAGAAATCCCGCGTTAGATGACTTTCGCCATACAAATTTCTGGCGGTTAACTCTTGCTGGCTGTTTTGCGCATATACTATAGCGCCTGGATGTGACGGCGGCGAGTAGAAAATCAGCCACTGCCAATAATTCATTATTATGAAATTCAATAGTGATCAACAGCGTTTTAGTCTCTGTCGGATGCAACTTGTTGCAAGAAAATCGGTTAAGAGTTTCTATGTGAAAATTTGGCTAATGTTTTTTATGGCATTTTGTGCACACACACACGCACACACATACACACACACGCACACACGGACAGACAGACATTTGTTCAGCTCATCGAGCTGAGTCGAATGGTATATAACACTATGGGTCTCCGGGACTTCTTTCAAAAGTTCGATTTTGGAGTGAAATGATAGCCTTTCGGTACAACTTAGTTGTACGAGAAAGGCAAAACATGATTTTAGTAAAATTGGTGAAACTTAAGATAAAAAAATAACATATCCCCAATTTTTTGACATAATAAAGAATATTAATTTCTCTGCCGTGTAAATATATTTTTTTGGTCTGCCCTAACCGGAGATATCAACTTATGAAAACTTGACAGAAAAACGATTATAACTTTTGATCGGAAGAAAGATATTGAGCATATTTACCCATCAAAAGTTGCATTTTTTTGAGCTTCAAAAGTCACCTGAAGACGACTTTTTCAAGAAATGTAAAACAAAAAAAGTAGATCAAAAATACAGTTTTTTGAGGTACACCCTAATCCAATTAGGTAAAATTGCTCTAAATCAGCCAACTTAAGAGCTACAGAAAAAGTTTTGTTTAGCAAAATTGATTAGAATAAGCTACGCTACAACTTTGTAGAACATAACATGTCAATATTCCGAGAAATAAAAAAAATATTTTCTAATTTTTTTTATATGATTGGCCACCCTATTTTTTGGTAGAACCATAATGATGGCCTTACTATTTCGAACAATTTTGTAGAACAACAGTTTTTTCTAAAAAATATAGTTTTGGCGTAAAATGCATCTTTCCGCGTAAATCTGTATCCTGGACCATAGTGCAATCGACTCAGCTCGACGAATTGAGGTGATGTCTGTTTGTGTGTATGTATGTGTGTGTATGTGTGTATGTGTACAACATTTTGTAGACACACTTTTTGGAACTTAGCATTGGCCGAATTACTCGCAACAAGTTCCATTCGACTGAGAATCCTGTCCCATTGTTTGCTATTGAAAATTGGCCAGATTGGACTATGGGATCAGAAGTTATGGCCAAAATACTATTTTCTTTGCGCAAAACACGCTAAAAAGCACTCACTCATATGTTTTAGTTTTTTTTTGCACGAGAAAGGCACCAACACCGCTAGGTGGATTAATCAGGGTTTTTTAAAATAATTCCCACATAGTAGGGGCTATTTCACTGCACCAAATTCGTCGCTTCTTTTTGTCAACATGCGTGCTCACTACTGAAAAAAATCACAAAAATGATAAACAAACCAAATTCCTTTCCATTGCTTTGTTTTTGATGGGATAGAAATAGGAGCTATGAGATGAAGTGCCGAACCGTTCCCCTACTACCACATAGGTGGAATCATTGGGTTTTATATTGTACGCTTTAAAGCATACGCTTTCGTACCATCGTTTCTCAGAGATGGCTGTAACGTAACTTCGGGCAGTAACCAACTTGTTTGTACATATTATGCAGCGGATACCTATTTTCCCAAACATTGAGTTGCTATTCTTTACATCTCTCCTGTTGGTATTGCCATTGCCAGCTGCTGTACAGAATTTTCATCCATGAGGTTGCAGAAGAAGAATGTGCTTTGAGTACCATTTCATGGAAGGCTACAAAATTGAGGAACTATTGGCTGTTGGCTGGTACGCCCGATCACCGGTATGCACATTTCCTTTCTTAACGCCTTCCTAGTTCAATATAGAAATGCGTGTAGGGTAAAACGTCCTATCGTTGTGGTATGCCCTAATGTTGCGGTAGTGTTAAAATAGTATAGTTAAAATAGCATCAAACATAATTGTGGATCCGCTAAAACTCTTCGAATTAACCACTAAAACACCTTTTGTTTGACAAAATTCCGTTCAAAATGATGAAAAATCAACAATATTGATAAAAAATTGCGTCCTTTGAGCCTATTATTGCGGTAGTGCTAAGGTCCTATTGTTGTGGTATCGCTCTCCATAAGAAATACAGGCAATACCGCAACAATAGGACTGACCTTCAAAAAATATCGCAACGATAGGCAACTGCGTCCTTGTGGTAGTTTGTTTTTATTGTGATAAAAATAAAACAACATACGTTTAGCACAATTGATGTAATATTTACGAAACTAGAATTAATGAGCATCCTATTCGAGATAAACAGCTCATTTTTAAAGATTTTTCGATATCAACTTTGGACGCGGTGCTTAACCCCTCCATAATAGGCCGTTTTACCCTAGCTGGTAAATTTTTATCGCTCGACTTTAGTTACTTTTCCTATTGCCGTTTTGAAAACCTTCTGGTCATCAATAAAATTTGTCATTATTCCAAGTTCTGAAAGTGCATTCAAATTTAAAACCCGTTAAATATATGTAGGGTAACGGTACCAATAGTGGAGGTATTAGTAGAACGACAAAAGAAAATATTTTTTAAAAATTGATAAATATGGGAAATTTACAGCTTTAATATCTTAATCAATAGATAAACTAATAAATATGCTAACAAAAATGAGATAGATGTCATTTAACATCAACATTTACCAAATATTGCTTGCACCACTATGGGTACACTGTTCCTTTAGTGGCGGTAAAAATTAATTTTGGTTCCCATAGTGGTGCTATCCATTGGTTTCTTATGAGACTCGCCACTATTGGTACAGTTGCACCACTATAGGTGCAAGGGAGTCAATTTTGTTAAGGAAAATAATTGTTTTCAATAGTTTTCCAAGCAAAATATTAGGATAAGTTGCATTCAACAGGATATTTAAAGCACGACGCATCAACTGAAACCACCGTAAAGTGTTCATTTTTCATTTCATTTATTTAGTCTACATCTATACAGATAACACTGAATCAACAATTTGACGCCACAATACACGGTTCGAGGCCGCATCTCTCCATCCTCGAATACGCCCCACGCTCGCCAAGTCGTTCTGCACCTGGTCTGCCCATCTCGCTCGCTGCGCTCCACGTCGTCTCGTACCTGCCGGATCGGAAGCGAACACCATCTTTGCAGGGTTGCTGTCCGGCATTCTTGCAACATGCCCTGCCCATCGTACCCTTCCGGCTTTAGCTACCTTCTGGATACTGGGTTCGCCGTAGAGCTGGGCGAGCTCATGGTTCATTCTTCGCCGCCACACACCGTCTTCTTGTACACCGCCAAAGATGGTCCTAAGCACCCGTCTCTCGAATACTCCGAGTGCTTGCAAGTCCTCCTCGAGCATTGTCCATGTTTCATGTCCGTAGAGGACTACCGGTCTTATTAACGTCTTGTACATGACACATTTGGTGCGGTGGCGAATCTTTTCGACCGCAGTTTCTTCTGAAGCCCGTAGTAGGCCCGACTTCCACAAATGATGCGCCTTCGTATTTCACGACTAACGTTGTTGTCAGCCGTTAGCAAGGATCCGAGGTAGACGAATTCCTCGACCACTTCGAAGGTATCCCCGTCTATCGTAACACTGCTTCCCAGGCGGACCCTGTCGCGCTCGGTTCCACCCACAAGCATGTACTTTGTCTTTGACGCATTCACCACCAGTCCAACTTTTGTTGCTTCACGTTTCAGGCGGGTGTACAGTTCTGCCACCTTTGCAAATGTTCGGCCGACAATGTCCATGTCATCCGCGAAGCAAATAAATTGACTGGATCTGTTGAAAATCGTACCCCGGCTGTTACACCCGGCTCTCCGCATGACACCTTCTAGCGCAATGTTGAACAACAGGCACGAAAGTCCATCACCTTGTCTTAGTCCCCGGCGCGATTCGAACGAACTGGAGTGTTCGCCCGAGATCTTCACACAGTTTTGCACACCATCCACCGTTGCTTTGATCAGTCTGGTGAGCTTTCCAGGGAAGCTGTTCTCGTCCATAATTTTCCATAGCTCTACGCGGTCTATACTGTCGTATGCCGCCTTGAAATCAACGAACAGATGGTGCGTTGGGACCTGGTATTCACGGCATTTTTGAAGGATTTGCCGTACAGTAAAGATCTGTTCCGTTGTCGAGCGGCCGTCAACGAAGCCGGCTTGATAACTTCCCACGAACTCGTTCACTAATGGTGACAGACGACGGAAGATGATCTGGGATATCACTTTGTAGGCGGCATTAAGGATGGTGATCGCTCGAAAGTTCTCACACTCCAGTTTGTCGCCTTTCTTGTAGATGGGGCATATAACCCCTTCCTTCCACTCCTCCGGTAGCTGTTCGTTTTCCCAGATTCTGACTATCAGTTTGTGCAGGCAAGTGGCCAGCTTTTCCGGGCCCATCTTGATGAGCTCAGCTCCGATACCATCCTTACCAGCTGCTTTATTGGTCTTTAGCTGTTGAATGGCATCCTTAACTTCCCTCAAGGTGGGGGCTGGTTGGCTTCCATCGTCCGCTGAACTGACGTAGTCATCTCCTCCGCTGCCTTGACTTTCATTGCCTGTACTCTCAGCGCCATTCAGATGTTCCTCGTAGTGCTGCTATACACCGTAAAGTGTATAAATATGATAAATCTCATTAAAACCCCACTACCTCCACTATTGGTGCTACCTCCAATAAGGGTACGGTTACCCTACCTATCTAGATTTATGAAGGTTTTGATGCAATTTCGTAATGCTGCGATTTTACTGAATTCACAGAGATGCAGCAGTCCATTTTCATAAATTTCGCATATTTTCTGCGCCAGAAAACGACAGGTTGATAAGTTGACATTAAGGAATGATTTTCTGCCAGGCTAATTGCCAGTGACGGGCGAGTCTTTATTTACGAACATGTCCAATGCAGCCCAGGTTGCAAGCAATCCGTACCACTCTGCAATCTATATGTTGACTGGCAGAACTGGTTGGTAGTGCAGGTTAGTTGTGGAAATACCGCAAAACAATTTTTGCTTCTCTCTTGTCAGTTCCGTTACGCAGTGCAGGACAGAAAGATTTTTGTGCAAGGATGGACACGTTTGCTGACACATCCGGCCGGGAGTCTATCGGTCGGTAGGTACGATAGACTGCCTATCAGACTAAGGAAGTGGTTGTTATGCATTATGTAGTTATATCCCTTATATTTTCTTGTCTGCACAGGCATCCAACGTCTATTGGAATATACCGGTGGTTTGAGTTTTTTTTTTAAATTCATAGCTAGTGACCGTATGACAAGGTACTAATTTTGTCTTTACGTTTGCCGTTGAATGCTTTATATTATAGTTGATTTTATTGTGTAACATCGCGAAGTTTGTCATGAGGTTAATAGTACTGGTTGGTATACCATTCAATGTTGCAACACAATATCCTCGTATGCATTTTCCGGCGGTTTAGTTCACGGTCAATCGCACCAACCAGAATATCGTCGATTACGATGAGGAACAGTAGCGGCGATAAAATACATCATGTCTCTCACATCGGCTACGACCTGGGTGGGATCGGACAAGACCTCGTTGTTATACGTTATACGCCGGTTAAAGTAGCGATTATATTACCGAATATGCTCCGGAGGATCGGGTTTATGATACTATGGAACCTTATGTACGACGGGGTGCTGAGACTCATGTTCCCTCCGGGTGCCTTCGCCGATGACATAACCGTGCGGGCCTACGAGGAGCCAATTCCTGAGGTAGAACTGATCGCAGCGTATTCGATCATCACGGTGGCGGATTGGATCCTATCAAACAATTTTAGTTGGATAAGCTAGTTTTTTTGGTGAACAAGACTATTTTGGTCATATAAGCGCTTCACTCACTTCCAATGTTTGTTGGGTGAGCGCTAGAGGCCTGGAGCTCGTCTAACATAAGACGTAGGGGGTTACCGTCAACAACTCCTTTTTCAAACCCATTTTCCACGCGTGCGCGTAGTTCTTCTGGCTCAGCGTTCGGGTGTCAATCACTCCAGCAGCAATGATGTTCTCGTGATGGCTGCAGTATTCGTTGTAGAAGTGTTCCAGCTTTTTCGAATTCATTGCAAGCATTGTCATGGGTGTTTCGGATCCAGCTTCATCAACTTCATCCAGTTTCTTTCTGATCCTGGTAGTTTGAGCCTTTACGTGGCCCCGCAAGGACACCAAGTGTTGGGGAGTTCCCTTCGCGCAGCCCCAACACGTAATTGGATTGTTCCTGACCTCGGAAGGGCCCTTGGTAGCCTTGCTGTATATCATCTCTTAAATCCATTGAGAGGGGGAGGGGTTTCCTTGCTCGTCCGTATTTTAATACATTTAACACAATATTTTACACTTAACAGTCCATTTTGTTCTATAATTTATTACAATTAACCGCTTATATTTACAGACATATAACATTTATAGCACAACCGCTTGTCTTGAGAGCTTTACAGCTACTAATATGGATAAATCTTAAAGCTAGGGATATGGTGATCAAAATCCAATTTATCGGTGACGTAGTCGATCTCACCTACACTCAATCTCTCTTAAAGATCCCACCCAACTCCAATAGTGTTTGATTTAGGCTGCCTTGCTGGGAAAGAATGGGGTGTTCAAACACTCTCAGCCATTCGCTCAACGCATTAGCCCAGGAATGTAGTGCAGGGTGACAGAACGAACTTTAGTATCGAACACCAAGGTCTTGATGTCCTTGGCCTTTGGATTCTCGCCTTTCGCCGGTGTATGCTCTAGTGGCATGTCCTCTCGCGCGCTAGGGAAAATAACGAGTAGAAAATGTCAAACACACAGGATGCGGATCGCTCGTGGATTCGAGTTGTTTCGTCCAATAAAGAGAAAACTTCTACTAAAAAGCGATGTATTGACGTAGGACTTACGTCTCTCTTTACTATACCGGGTGTCATTTCAAAATATTCAAATCGACCGCGTTACGCTGTGTTGAAAGATTTTAAACGTTAATAGCGTTTGTCTCAGTGGACGAATTTCTGCGGTAAGCCCCTCAATTGACAGATTTCAAGTATGCCTTCCATGTCCATGCTTGATAAGACCCGAAAAACTTTTTTCAATAGGCATGAAACTGTTTACAATGAAAAACATTGAGATCAAGGGAACCTATAAATATGGGTACCGCATAATTCTTGCATCATTCCATTGCCACGTTCTGATTGGTGCAGACACCAGCGAATTAGTTTGAGCCTTCCAAATAAACGAAAGATTAAAAAAAAAACCAGCGAATTAGCAGCCGCTGGGTCTGCCGAGAAGCCATAAAATAGCGCAACGCGATTTTTTCCTTTCATTCTGACCGGGACAACTTTCAACTCACACCTTTTAGCAGGGAATGAAGTCTGCACCGACCGCTTTTTCGGCTCGACACCATCGAAGCGACCATCATCAGCCGAAACCTAGCCAGTACATCAGCAGTCCACCCTACAGACCCGACAAAGCAGCAATGCTGAGCAGATACCAGCAGCAGCAGCAGAGTCGAGCCGAGACCGGCCGGCATCGGTGCTGAGCCGAGACAGGCTGAAGAAAAGCCACATGATGCAGCATGTATGTCCAAAAAACAAACGGTTCTTCAGAGAGCCAATAATAGAGATCAATATCAATGCTTTCAATAGCCTTCGGGATAGAAATTGTACTTGGGTGCCAACTCCAATATTCTAGAGATAAAATTGTATGCGTGATTTTCATAAATAGCGTCAAAACTAACAGTAGATAATTTTTCTGATTTAACCGCGAAGTGGACGAAGGACTTCGCTTGACCATGCCTTTAAAGATTCATAAGATATCCAAATCTCTCACATAATCTTATTTGGATAAAAAAAAACACCGATAACAGCTCAAACATTAATAAACTATCAATCGATTTTTCATCAATTGTTTGAATTTTTGGCATTGATAAAAAAATATGTAGATAAACATTGTTTGATACTGACCGCACACAAAGCGAACGTGACTGAATGATCGTCCCATGTTACCAATTCTAAATCTTATCATCCAAAATCCCATATCCGGGTGTTTCCTTCAATCTACTACTAACAATGTTGTCTCAGAAAAGAACACGTACTTCTCACCTGAACTGCAATTCTAAGCTCGCTTGCCCGGCTTATTGGCCTGTATCTAGCGAAAAGTCCCGTTAGGAAATAGACGCCACCCGGATAAAAATGTACTATTGGTTCAATAGTGTAAACAATTGAATTACCATACAATGTACGGTATACAATAGGATACATTGTTTCTTGATGGTTGCACAGATTGTATCAACACTAAGGATACAATACATCAACATATTTCTCTAATGTAACAATACTTGCAATTGTTTTTGAAACGTTTTAGTACATAAGGTTCATATTGATAACTTTTGAAACGTTTCTTTACATTGCATAAAAACTATTTAACAATATTTGCCTCATAGCGCCATATATGCATTTTTTCCCTTTAAATTACATTGTTGAACAGTAAAGCTGTCACAACTGAGAAATCAAAATCGTATTGGTTTACTATACGAATACAATACAATCCATTGTATTTTGAACAGTTTGGTACGGATATTTCAACAATATATTAACCATACACTCTATTGTGTGACGAAAAAATATGTATGGAAGAATCTCAGATTTTGTATAGTTACGATACTTAACAACCCGTACATTCTATTGCGAAAACTTCATTTACATTTGAGTAAATGGTTCATAACAATGCATTCTAATGTATTTCTATAGTTTCATTCACAATATGATCTATTGTCAATTTAATGTTATTAATTGTAGTGTTACAATAAATTATATTGTTATTCTACTGTATTTTTTATTCGGGCAGCAGCGAGCAACAAGCGTAAAAAAGAAGAAGCTCTTCTCGAACGCGTTGATGATGATGACGCTTTGGCTGACAAAGAAGCGGGATACAAGACACTAGCTGATTGGCCACCAAATGGGAAGCAGAGAAGATTCAAAATAAGGTATAAAAGAAAAGTGCATTCGCTCGCAGAGCATTCAGTCTTTTTTATACCATCACTAGAAATTCGCGGTTATTTGGAAAGATCGTTTTCTTACTTTTTGCACTTAGCCGAAGCAAACAGCCTTTTCAAGGCTCTAAGAGTTAGAAATAATGTTGTCCTTCAGTCGCTATCGCACGGATTAGAAGGCTCTTCAGTGGAAGGGCTGAGATACAGTCTACATCCCCTGCTGAGCCAACTTGTGGTTTATTTCAGGCAGTCCTTCAGTGGGAAGGTCCACTGTCGAGGCTAATATTTCGTGACCGGACAGATACTTCCTGAATTTTTTTTTGATGATTCTTGTTCGAGGTAGATTTGATTTCTGTGTCGGTTTGATGAGAAGATTTTGCCAAGGAATGGTATGCAACGCCGATTATTTATCCAAAATAGTTGATGTGAGAAATTTGGACATATTATGTATCTTAAAGGCATGGTCAAGTCAAGTCCTACGTCCACTTAGCGGTTATGTTTTATAAGCTAATGCACTTTTCTTATATACAAAATTTTGATTCATCTCTGCTTCCTGATTGGCCAACCAATCAGCGCGCGTCTTGTATTCCCGTTATTTTGGCAGGTAAACATCATCATTATCAACTCGTTCTGGATGGGCTTCTTCTTCTTCACTTTCGCTACTGGTGTCCAATTCATAACGGAGCCTTCCGCTAACGGGATTTCGCAGGTTAAGCATGCAAGCTATCAACCCTTTGGGTAAAAACTGCGTGTTCATTTTCAAAAACATTGTCGTTCTAGTAGAAAGAGGACCGAAACACCCGCGGTCGACTCGAATTTTAGGATTGTTAACTTGGGACAAACATTCAATTACGTTCGCTTTGGGCGCGAACAGCTCCTCGGGGTCATGTTAAACGACAAGCTGACTTTCCGCAGTCATGTCGACTATGCATGTAAGAGGGCTTCGATAGCTGAGGCGGCATTATTGATGATGATCTATGCATCGGCTCGTGCTGGGCATGTGCGTAAATTGCGGAAACTGGATATCATACGATGCATCCTGCGTGATAACAGGCATGATGTAAGTCGGGATTGTTATCCATGAAGACGAGGAGTGTTTCGAGCTACGTGTCACCAGAAGATCCTACGAACGCATCACGTTGACTTCGGTTACCAGATGGCAATGCGAGTGGGGTAACTCCTCGAAAGGTAGGTGGAACCACCGGCCGAATGGGGAGACCCCATTAGGAAGTTCACTTCCATATTGTTGAAGTTGAAAAGCAGGCCTAGTTCCTGTTGGAATCTAGCGCCATTGAAAAAGAAGAAGAAGAAGAAACAGAAGAAGCAGAGAAAGAAGAAGAAGAACTAGAAGAAGTAGTAGTCCGGTCTTGATGTCATCGTTCGGAATTCTATCTACGGCGGAATTGAGTTGGCTGTAGAAATTCCCTTTGTCTTGCAGAACGGCACCATCGGTTGCGCCTTAACATTGGATTACAGTAAGGTTTTGGACCCCTGTTGTAAATCTGGCAACTAAGTTGTGCCAATTTACCCTGCTGGGCTAGGGTTGAAACGTTCCATGTAACTATTCGTGTCCGTTGTTTCGCGCTAAGAGTCGTTGCCAAAAATCAGTCCGTATTCTTTCATTGTCGGATTCTCGAACAAATTGAAGTTTCGGATACAGTAGGTTATTGACCCAAGGTTCCCTATCTACCGGGATCGGGCTGCCATCTTAGATATAGCTTCCGGAAAAGAGCATAGCTTCTGAAGAATCTATCATCTCTCATACTACCTACTTGGATACCTGGTTGGCTACAGCGTCGATAACCTATGCCTGGCGTATTTTAGAGCTCCGTAAGCGTCGATCTTGGGCGAAGTTCCTCCAGTTTCCCCGAACGTTTAGGGTCTTCAGGTCCGATTCCACCGCGTGCAGCCAGCGTGTTCGGGGCCTTCCACGAAGTCGCCGACTTTTATCTGGTTCTCTGTTGAATATTGTTTTCGCTATTCTTTCTTCCGAAATTCTCACTAAGTGACCAGCCCACTGAAGTCTGCCGTATTCTATACGAATCACGATATTTTCTCCTTTGTATACCTGATACAGCTCATGATTCATGCATCTACGCCACACACCATTTTCTAGTTTCTCTCCGAGTATTATACTCGAAGACCCCGACAACGTCCATGCTTCATGTCCATAAAGGGCCACTGGTAGAATCAGAGTTTTGTATAGAGCAAATTTCATTTCCGCCTGCATAATGCGGGGCCTAAGCTGGTCACGCAATCCATAGAAGGTTCTATTCGCAGCAGCAGCAGCGTTCCAAGGTAAACAAATACTCCATCAACTTCAAACGCCTCCCCATCAAGCACTACCTTAGCTATCTAGCATATCCTCGCCGTCTTCATCTTCAGTGGGACAAAAGCCTCCACTACTGCTCTGCGATCGATTTCAATGAGCTCTATGTCGTCCGAAAAGCTTAGGAGCATATGCGACCGTGTGATGATAGAGCCGTAGCTCTGCACGCCAGAACAATAAATTCGCACCACCCTACTTCAATCCGTTTAAGGTCACAGACGAGGTTGACACTCCGTCTGCAATCCGAATACTTGATTCCGAGCCATCCAGCGTTGCACGTATCAGTCTAATCAGTTCCCCCGGAAAACCATATTCGGACATTATCTGGCGTCATTATCCGGAGTCATATGTTTACCCATCATACAAAAAAAATGGTCGTGTTTGGCACAACATAACACAAAATCAAGGCAAACGCAGTCGTAACGTTCCTAATATGTGCCAGACTTATATCAAAAAGCCACCTAGTGGTGATAGTGCCTTTCTCGCTTTTCTAAGGGATCCAAAATCAAACACTCATAAAGATGAAAAATTCATGAACTTCATTTCAAAGTACCGTTTTTTTCAGAAATATTTTAAGTTCATTCTGAGTACGGGTTTGGGTATTGGGACTCATGCCACCAAATGCTCCTCTGGAATATTTATATGAAAAAAATGGCTAACCACCAGCTCCATAGAATTACAACACCAGCTCCATACTCATTGCAATTATATTTAATATCTTGGCATTTTCCGGATCTTCCGGAGGGTAATAGTAAACATGTTTAGGTCACAACATCAAATCCATACTCAGAATATGAACACAAATGCATTTATAAAATCCTGGTGCTTTTTCGATGAAATTCGCAGATTTGCCTTTTTGTGGGATCTTCCAGATCTTCCGGAGGAGCACACGGTTGTTAGAGGTGTGTAACTGTTTATGGCATCATGCTGCCGCCGACATTTTTGCGATGGGTCGCAGAATTTACCGTGGAAACTCCGAAGAACCAGTGAAATTTCCGTATAATTTCCCGGTTTATATTCCCAAAACAAAATTGAAATTCCAGAGGATTTCTTTTGAAAATTCCATACAATTTTTCCATTGAAATTTCGAAAAAGCTTTCCATAAAAACTAAGAAGAACTTTCAATGGAAATTCCGAAGAATTTTTCGTCGAAATCTAAAGAATTGCTTTCGAAATGTCGAAAGAACTGTAGTTCAAATCCTGATTAAATTTCCGTTAAAAATTGTGAATCGCTTACCGTGGAATTTATGGAAAATTTAGGTGCTCTTTCCAAAAAAATCCGAATAATTTCCAATGAACATTAAAAAAAATACCCGTGCCAATTTGGAACAATTTCTTGTGGAAAGGTTAAAGAATTCCCTTTGGAAATTTTATTAAATTTTCTTTGGAAAATCTTAAGGATTTCCTATTAAAGCCCAAAGAATTTCTGGTCGAAAATGTTATTTGACCAAAATGGTAATAAGGGCGAAAGTATTGTCTGGGCAAACTGCTCATATTGCAGAAAAATTCGTTTGGCCGAATAGTTCATCTGGCCCAAAAATATCGCTTGGTCGAAATGCTCATTGTAACAGTCGAAATAAAACACGTTCTATTTGACTGTGCGGTCTGATCTGAATGACACTTTATTAGCGATCCTTCACTAAGCCTACTGATCACAATCATGTATACTACATCTCTTCCTTGTTTTAAATTGAACATAATTATTGTAAACTATTTTTGTGTACATCTATATAATGCATAATCACTCAAATAATCAGGCTTCTTTGTACTCCTCTTACTAGAACGAGTTCGTATAGGTCCTGTTTCTGGTCTGTCATTAACTTGAACATTCAGGTCCTCGAACGGATTTGCCGACTTGAGTTTCTTTGCATGATTAACATGTCTGTCCAATTCAGCTCCGGTTTCTGTGTGCTTCACGGTTAGTCTTGTCCCTTTTCTTCTTAAAACCACGTAGGGTTGCGGATTGAAATTTGTTGATAGCTTGTTACGTTTGATGAAGTTTTTGATAACTACTTGATCACCCACGTCAATATTTGATTGCTTAGCTTTCCTTCTGTTATCTCCCACAATTTTTCCTTTTTCTTTTCTTTCTTGATCAGTTTGTTTGATTTCGTCGTGGGAACATTGAATGTCAATGCCATTTGGCGCTGGTATTTTATCCCGAATTTTACGTCCAAGAAGAAGCTTCGCCGGTTCAATGTTTGTGACAGAATGTGGTGTAGATCGGTATGCCATTAAAAAGTTTTGAAGATCTGATCTCCAATCTCTTCCCATTGCTGCGCTAATCTTGACTGTTTTTAGCAAAGTTCTGTTAAATCGTTCCACTAAACCATTTTGAAACGGTGCGTACGGTACAGAATAGTTAATGGTAATTCCAGATACGTTACAAAATTTACTAAATTCTTCTGAACGAAAAGGTGGTCCGTTATCGCAAACTATCTCATCCGGAAAACCAAACCTTGCAAAAATAGTTCTTAGTTTGAAAATAGTATTACTAGCAGTTGTCGATGACATTATTTCTATTTCTGGATACCTTGAAAAATAATCAACGACCACTAGAAGATGTAAACCATTTGTCACTTCGGTAAAATCCATTGCTAATTTTTTCCATGGACCTGATGGCATAGGTATACGTGTCATTGGTTCCGTTGAACATTCAGAAACCAATAAGCATCCTTGACATGTACTAACAAATTCTTCAACCATAGCGTCAATCCGGCTCCACCAAACTTTTCCCTTTAATCGTTTCTTCATTGCAATTATCCCAAGATGTGGTTCGTGAGCTAACTCTAGGACACGTTTCTGCAGTGACTTTGGAATAATGATCTTATTATTTTTCAAAATCATGCTTCCGTCGGAAGACAAATCTTTTGAGACAGTTTTATATCGATACAATGTCTTGGGCCATCTTTTCGTTGGGTATGGCAGCCAGTTGATCAACTCAGTTAATTCGATGTCACTCTTAGTAGCATCGATTATTTCTGTTTGGGTAAGAGCTACGGGACAAACATCCGAAGAGACAATCCGTATTATTCGTTCAGCTTCCTCATCAAAACTTTCCATACAAACTACACCTTCTTGGCACAATCTCGAAAATGGATCGGCAATGTTTGCTTTTCCCGGATGATATATGACTTTGTAATTGTAAGACATTAACCTCAATATCCACCTCTCTATCCTAGCACATGGTTTAGCTCTATCACCAAATATGGTAACAAGAGGTTTGTGGTCCGTAATGAGCCAAAAGAATTTTCCATACAAATAATAATGGTACTTCTCTACGGCCCAAACTAGAGCAAGTGCTTCCCGTTCAATTTGTGCATATCGTCTTTCAACGTCAGACAGCGTTTTGGATGCATAACTGATAATACGAAAAATTCCATCTTTATCCTTCTGGAACAGAACAGCTCCTAGTCCAACAGGACTTGCATCAGCCATAACAAATGTTTCTAAACTTGTGTAAAAGTATGCAAGTGTTTCGTTCCTCGCAAGTATTGTTTTTAGTTCTTCAAAAGCTAGTTGGTGACCATCTGACCACTGGAAAGGCATGCCTTTCTTGGTCAACGTATTTAGAGGTTTCGCAATTGTAGATAAATGAGGTATATATTGATTAACAAAAGTTATTAACCCAAGAAAGCTTCTGACTTCTTCGGCAGACTTGGGTTGACGAAATTTAGTAATCGCTTCCAACTTTGAATTCGAAACTTGAACTCCTTTTTCCGATAGATGATATCCCAAAAATTCTAATTCTTCGACACATTCAACTGTTTTACTTTCATTGAGCATTACGTTTCTATCTCTCAAACGTTCCTTGACAAGTGCAGTCCGAATTTTAAGTGTTTGTATGTCTGGTGCATAAATCATAATGTCATCTATAAAGACAATTAGCCATGGAAAATCACATAAAATTGTTTCTATACATTTTTGAAACAATTCGGGCGCAGCAGATAATCCAAAAACTAGACGTTTGTATCGCATAAGTCCGAGTGGAGAAATAAACGTCGTTATATACCGACAATCTTCTCGTAATACAAGTTGGTGAAAAGCTTGCTTGATATCAAACTTTGTGAAAAATTTACTGCCTTTTAGTCGACAAACCATTTGCTCCATCGTTGGCAGGGGATGAACTTCACGAATTATAGCTTTGTTTGCTTCTCTCAAATCAATTATGACTCTCACCTTAAATTTCCAAAATAAAGCATTAAATAATATGGAACGTTCGTGATTTAAATCTACAACCTCATTAGCGCTTTTACGTTTTATGAGCATAGGAGATACCCATTCAGAAGCTTCATTCACTCTCTCAATTATATCTTGACTCTCTAATTCCTTTAATTTTAAAAGAGCAAGCTCTTCTAATGGGATAGGTATACGACGTAATGTTTGCCTCACTGGTGAGATAGATTTGTCTATTTTGATCGATGCATAACAATCTAACAGCACATAAGTATATATATATTTTTTGTTTTCATTACGTATACTATGTCAACAATATTAATTACCTTTAATAGCGGGAAAAGAAGTTTGCGAAACTGCATGTAGAAACTGAACTATTCCTAGTTTCTCAGATGATTTACCAGACAGCAACGAACATTTGCCGCCTTGAATAACGAATAACGTGGTATTACAACAATGTCCACCATACTTGACTTTAACATCGATTTCTCCAAGAACAGTCAACGGTTTGTTACTGCCATACGCTTTGAAAATCTTATTGCTTCCCTTCCGAACGTCGAATCCATTGAATCCAATTTGTTTCAGCCTTTTCCAATCTTCAATGCTCAGCACATCCTCATCTGCTCCCGTGTCCACAATGAACTTTATCTCCACTCCTCCAACATCGATAGCAACGAACCGTTTTCCACCAAGATGGAATAATTCACGAATTTCAATCTTTTCTGTGACATCATCTACTTCTCGAATAAACTTCTGTTTCCTGAGTGGTGAATGTAGATTTTGAGTTTTGAATGGATGAACATCAGACTTGTGCTTCCGATTCACATTCAGGGAGTTCTTTTTGTTCGACATACAGCATCTTGCAAAATGTCCAAATTTCCCACATAGACGACATGTTTCAGTACGGGCAGGACATTTGGAATCGTTGCCTGAATGATTTCCTGAACATCGATTGCACTTAAACTTTTTGTTCGTGATTTCGCATACAGAAACATCTACAGAATCAGTTGAAGATTTGTTACGTAATTCTTGAACCTAAATTTCCCAAATTTTTTTTTTATTTATGTTAGATAAATAAGCATATATTATATATAAATATATACCTGAACTTTGACCGATTCGTATGTACGGCCAACCTTCAGCATGTCATCTAAAGATCTATCATACTCCAAGTATTTTGCACGTAATTTATCATCGCTTTCGGTAGCAAAAACGATTTGATCCATTATCATCTCATCCAACTGATCTTCAAACTTGCATAATGCCGCTTGCGATCGTAAACGAATTACAAAATGATCCAACTTCTCGTGAGGATTGAATATCATTTGACGGAATCGAAATCTTTCGTACCGTAGAGACATCCTGGGTGAATAATACTCATCCAACACTTCCATCGCCGCGCGAAATGAATTATCCAACAAATGTGATTTTCCAAATTTAGCGGTTTGGGCGATTTTCCTAACATCAGTACCGCCGAAACACATGAAAGCTTTGAATTTTTCATCATGATCTTCAACGGACTTGAGAGCCAAATACGCTAGAAATTGGTCTTTCCAGGCCTCCCATCTGGTGCTTGTGTGACCATCGCCATTTTCCACAAATGGTGAAATATTGAAGTCTAACTTCATTACTTTTTATCAAACAACTAGATTCCCATAGAAACGGTTGATTCACAAATTCTCTTTTCCATACGAACGGATCGCTCTGGAAATCGATGAACTTTTAAGCTCCATCTTTCTGAATCAAACGAACGGATCGTTCTGATTGTAAATGGACCGGAGTCCCATCTAGGAAAGTCAAGCGAACAGATCGCCTCAACTATAAAAAATCAAACGAACGGATCGTTCTGATAGCTGATAGACCGGAGTCTCATCAGAGAATCAAACGGATGGACCGTTCTGATCTTCAACCAACTATAGAATCTTGTTGTAGAATGAATCCTTAGAAAATCTACACAGATATTTTCAACTACTAGGAATTATTGTTTCATGAAATTTATTTACTTACACGGGACATTCCAATGATCTCTGCGTCTTCTCAAATGCTTCAATCGTTGATCAAAGACGACTTGTCTGGTATCCGACCTCCGTACTTTCCGATATTTGCACTTCCTTGCTTCACGGCTCCAACTTCCGCTTCAGGTTTTGAACTCCCGCTCGTCGCCAATGTAACAGTCGAAATAAAACACGTTCTATTTGACTGTGCGGTCTGATCTGAATGACACTTTATTAGCGATCCTTCACTAAGCCTACTGATCACAATCATGTATACTACACTCATTTAGCAGAAAGGGTTATTTAGCCGAATGAGATTATATTGCTGTCCATATGGCAAATGCCATTTTCAGCCTTTTAGTCGAAGACACCAAGTTCGTAATTTCTTAACTTTTGGAGATCTATTGCTTCTTATGTCAACAAGCTTTGTACATGTTCGACGTATAAGCATCAGAGTTTGCAGAAATCGCTCTCAATAGATAACGAACAACGATAAAAGAGAGGCAAAAACTGTTCCGAATCATAGCAAGCCATGATAACAAATTTATCAAACTTGTATACAAGTGCGAAAAAACAGAATCGGATAGGCAGCCCCCACAGAAAAATGGTGATTTAAGCTTTGTTTTCGCTCATTTCGTGTTGGTTACTGCACAGCTGTGTAGAAAAAGTTGAAATGCAACATCAGAGCCAGTGCTCCTCGCATTTGGAGCTTTCTAAAAGAAATTTATTATGAGGTATAGCTTCCCGAATCAATACTCTATCATGACAGCTTGCGAAAAAAGTCTCTCGCGGTATGCTACATATCGTAGGGGAACTGTTCCGTTTCCCATCTCACTGAACATATATTCATCTCATCGCAAGACAAAGAAATACAGCACCAATCTCGTCGCTTCTTTTGGCTAACATGCGTGCTCACTGGTAAAAAAATCACAAAAATAAGAAACAAACCAAATTCCTTTTCATTGCTTTGTTTTTGATGGGATCGAAATATGAGCTATGGGATGAAGTGCCGAACCGTTCCCCTATATGTATACAGAGATGATAAGTGAGAGACTTGTTCATTCTCTTTAGGATTCAATCCCTGATAAGCATACAAGCGGTTGTATACTATTTCGCCGAAAACCATTTCGCGGAATTTTTTCTCGAGGTACGACATTTCGCGGAATGTATCAACTCAACGAAACACATTTCGCGGAATGCACCTTTTTCCGAAAGACATTTCGCGGAATGTACCTTTTCACCGAAAGTCATTCCGCGGAATGCCATTTGGCGGAATTCAGTTAGAATAATTATCATTCAAATAATAACCGATTCTGCTTAATTACATGAAATCCGAGCATTTTTTTGCATTTAATGCAAATCCGAACCCGACCCGTTCCCGAGAATTTCGATTCGAACCCGACATAATTTAATTATTTTAGCCCGCACACAATTTTTCCCCGAAAAATTCAAACTAGATATTTTCTGGTTCTCTTAAAATTGAAAAAAAATGTAAGCCCAAACAACAAACTAGCCTCACAATTAACAAAACTGAATAAAATAATTTGCAGTATTTCATTACTCAAACCCGTACCCGACCCGAACCCGATATTGTAGTAATTTTTCAAACCCGAACCCATCGGGTACGGATTCGACTCGACCGTATCTACCGCCCGTTATAAGGCGAAAGGAGTTGCTAATGTTTTCTTTCAAGGAACACGTCTTTCCGGTATAAGGCGAAGGGAAGGGTAACGCCTTCTTTAAATGGATGCTTCTGCCCGGTATAAGGCGAAAGGAGTTGATAATGCCTTCTTTAAAAGGAGTATATAGGTATAAGGCGAAGGGAGGGGTAACGCCTTCTTTAAATAGATGCATCTGCGAAAGGAGTTGGTAATGCCTTCTTTAAAAGAATGCGTCTGCCCGGTATAAGGCGAAAGAAGTTGATAATGTCTTCTTTAAATGGATGCATTTACCAGGTATATGGCGAAAGGAGTTGGTAATGCCTTCTTTAAATGAACGCGTCTGCCCGGTATAAGGCAAAAGGAGTTGATAATGCCTTTTTTTAAAGAATGCATCTGCCCGGTATAAGGCGAAGACAGGGGTAACGCCTTCTTTAAATGGATACAGCTGCTCGGTATAAGGCGAAAGAAGTTGATAAGGCTTTTTCTAAAAGAATGCGTCTGTCCGGTATAAGGCGAAGGGATGGGTAACGTCTTCTTTAAATGGATGCATCTGCCCGGTATAAGGCGAAAGGAATTGATAATGCCTTCTTTAGATGAACGCATCTGCCCGGTATAAGGCGAAAGGAGGGGTAACGTCTTCTTTAAATGGATGTATCTGCCCGGTATACTGCCCATGATCGCATATTAGTAACACTCGCATTTTTGTTCATTTTGTAAAAAGCCTGTGAATTGTTAAGGAATCTTAATTTACTGCATCTAATGCTAATCCCACAACAGGAAAATAGGCTTTACTATCTTGCTTATCTGTGGTAAGCTGGAAATGATTGAGTTTGTGGGAAGGATTGACAAACGATTTACAAAATCAATAAAAATGCAAATGTTACAAATATGCGATCTATGCAGTATAAGGGGCAACTGAAATTTTGAAAACTACTTCTAAATATTCTGGGAGGCGTTCCTTAGCCGTGCGGGAAGATGCGTGACTGCAAAGCAAGCCTATGCTGAAGGATAGTTTCGTTAATCTCGTGTTAAACGAATGCAAAACAAAATGGTAACTTGGCTTAGAGACCTCGCAGGTAATAATGTCGGAATGCTGAATGAGCAAAGGCTATTATTATTAATATTCCGCGAAATGGTGCATTCCGCGAAATTGTACATTCCGCCAAAAGTCATTCGGCGAAAAGGTACAATCCGCCAAATGTCGTACCGCGAAAAGTTACAAACCGCCAAATGCTTTTCCGCGAAATGTTCAACCGCGAAAATGAATTCCGCGAAATAGTTTTCGGTGAAATGTTATACAATCCATACAAGCATATGGAGACGCATGGTGCACTGATTCATGAACTCCTTGTGATTTTGCTTTGCATAGTAGGAAACGTTTTTTGATGAAACATTCCTAACATTCGCTTACAACAGTTCAGGTATTAATTCAAAATTCATTACTTGTACTTTGTTCTGCGTATGAGATTGACTGCCACAGTTTGCCCCTTGTCAAGTAGCAATTAAATCAAATATGACTAAAATATCCAGTAAAACTGTTATAACTTTTTTTTATTTTTCAAGTTTTTCATTCGCACTAGCCACCAACCGGCGTATTTTGATATTATCTGAATCTTTTTAGGACATGCAAAAAATGTGGAAATAGAAATGAAAAAGATATGGTGAAAACCCCATTTTTAAGGGGTTATTAGCATAAAACGTAAAAAATCTCCAAAAGTAACGGAATTACGAGCTTGGTGTCTTCGACGAGGTTTTTCAGGAGAACTTTTGCTACAACTTTCATGAAGAATCAAACCTTATATGTTGTGAAGCAGAAAAAATATTTTTTTTATAACACTTTTAGGGGGATTGATCGGTAAGCTGAATACATCTAAAGAAGCGCATTAACTTACTGATAAAATGTCTTGAAGACACCGTTACGCTAAATTGCATAATAAATGTACTATTAAATAAACGCGCTAAAACACGATTTTCGCCACTGTGCGGTGGCTAGATGGTATTCGGCTTGACGCCGACCAAAATTATGACAAATGCAGCCGCCGACGATTTGCTGATCGGCGCACATCTCTAACGGTGGTCAACACCGTCAGAACCCATGCACGAACTAACGGGATATTTTCTAACCTTTAATTTTACTGTAATAAAGATTTGAACAAAAGTTATATTTTCAGCAACAAAACGAGCAATGGGTAATGTTTTTAACATAACCGCGAGTAGACGTAGGACTTGTATAAACGTAACGTATTTACATTTAATTATTAACTTTTGGATTGGTTATAGGTATTATTGGAAACGACAACTTCCATGCTGTGTAGAATAATTAGCAATTTGTTAATTCAAAACTTCTGGAAATAAAACTAGTAATTAAATACATAATTTAAATTGCTTTCTTTCTAACTATTAAGCCCTTTTTACTCAAGCAAATGTATGGCATTTATAGATTTCTTATTGACGATAGTCCTGCCGGTACTTTCATATCAGTCCCATATTGGTTTTTCGCATACTGAGATAATAGCCATTGAAGTTACAAAACGCATTTTCCATGTAAAACTTTAAAAAAATCTAATAAATTCAAACATTTTGCGGTTTGGTTCAAATTTTGCAGAGTCATTCCTCATTTGATGAGTTAATGTAAAACGATTCAGATCAATGAAAAAAATATTGAATTTTGAGCAATCAGCTCATGTAAATTTTTAATGGGACTGGTATGCGGGTACATTCAATATGGGACAAGGTTGGTTTGGTATTTTTTCACATTTCTCCCGAACAAAGTCTAATTTTTTATCATGTTATGAGGTAGTATGATAAAGTTGAATACCATTCACGGAGTTAACTCGAAAGTAAAGAAAACCGAAATGGGACTGATATGCGAGTAGCGGCAGAGTATTTAAAGTTTAAAAATTCTATTAATAAAATTTTCAGACTTGGGCAAAATGTGCTATTCTAGGGGAGCTGTCCCGTTTTCCAAACAAAGAAATACAGCACCAATTTCGATGCTTCTTTTTACTAACATACGTGCTTACTGCTGAAAAAAAATCACAACAATAAGAGACAAGTCAAGGAGCAGTAACCCTATTAAAATAGAGGAGGTATTGCTAAAACGTCAACGAAAAATTATTTAATGTTTTGGCTCCAAACTTCTAGTCTAAGTTAAGTTTAATAATATAATTTCTCAGAAACCAAAGTGTAAAATAACGTTTATTTAAATATTCTTCTGTAAATTTGTTTTTGCGGACTTTTTTTACATTTACATGTAATACGGCGAAATTTTGTAATCTAAAATGGATATTATCACTATTGCTGATTGTGCATCTTTAAATGCTAATGCCTTCTGCGGATGAATGAAAGTAGTTATTTTAATCAATATTTTATTTTCATCAGTGTAGTTGATTTTTTGCAGGGGAATCAGAACTGTTATAGTATGTATAACCATGTTTATATGTGTAGCATACTAAATATACTTTTCATCTTCAAAGATCATAAATTAGAGATCTTGTCGTTTTCCAACAGAGCAAACATGCAGCTCAATTTCAGAATGTTCCCACGCGCAAGTCAGATGCGCTTACTTCACATTCACTCAAGTGGAATACAACAATTCCATGAATTCATCTGGAACACAACGTTCCATAACTAATAAATTCCTTTAGGTGACATACAACATTTCCAAGAATAATTCTGTGTCATGTCACTTTACACCTATCGATTCCCATACCACACAAGTGCTGGTAACTTGAGCAAGGCGCTGGTTTTCTTCAATGACAACATGACTCATTCACGATCCCTTGGATTCATATTTCATGTCGCCTAGAGCGCTGAGCAATTATGTTCTTTCTTTTACACAACTGACCTACTCCAACGCAACCAAAGTGAACACGCCCTTTCGATATGACTATGTTTACGTATCGGTTATTGCCTTTACGATTTACGCTTCTCTGATTGGTAAATTAGTAAATAGTTGTTCCTAGCTTCTCACTCCATAGACAGAGAAAGCATAATGAAGAAATAATGATGTACTAGAATTAAGAAGTTTCCTATTCAATAAGATTGACAATAAAGACGATTAGTTTACCAACCACGAATCGAACTACATCTTCATTTAATTTGATCGAAGTCCCAAGTTTACTAAATATGTATGTGCTGTTTAGTACCAAGCACAACTTAACATATGGTCAGTCATATACCATGACTCGTACCTATCCCGGTATCATGTGGTGTGGAGTATTAAACTAATCAGTTTCCGTGGATGAGCAGACCAAATTTCGCTTTTATTCCTCTTCATCCACCACCGCTGCCATCGCTGCCTCAGTCATCATCGGCCTCTAGCCGTGAACTCCGAGCGATGCGATGGGCGATTGCATCCATCGCAACCGATACCACTGCATCCGACCATCAGAAAGGCGCCCTCTTCTTTCATTCATATTCGCAGACACACCACCCACCGGCAGCTCTCCCGCTGGCAACTGCATGCTGTGTAGGTAAACGCAGCGAACGAGCGCAGGAAACGAAAAACGCGCGAGCAGAAAGTCCCATCAGTACGCGCTGTTGTCACAAATTGTAATGACTCGCACAAGGCACGCACTGTTTTTTTTATACACAAATATAATCTTGCGTTGGACCCGAATGCCCGTGACACACAGCATTCTGATGCCCGTGTTAGGAATGCACGGGATTGGTTACATATGAAATTTTTGCTGACTTTGACAAGAATTGAAATTTTCAATAGCTTATCGTCAATAATCTTAAGTTTCAATGAAATTGGCAAATTGCTGGAGAGTGCCCGAGTCGATTGATATATAAATCTCCAAAATCCATCGAAACATAAAGTGCGCTAGTAACGTTCGAAATCTTCCCTTTCAGCGTAACGCTTTGGATTTCCAAAAATCTAAATGACACCCAGTATAGTAAAAAAAAAAGACGTAAGTCCTACGTAAAAAAAAAGTGGCTCGATTATCCGGAGGGTTCGATTATCCAGAGTGAATTTTTTTTCAACACTCCGGATAATCGAGTCCGCCCTGTACTACTTTCTGTTGGAACAGGTACGAGCCACTAGCATTCGAATCCATTTCGTTGGCATCGCAATGCAGTGCCTAACGCTTCCGCAATAAATAACGCAATAAAAAATCACCACGCTGATTCACGCCGCCAGTTGAAATTGAAATGGCTTTTTGCGTGATGTCGAAAACGCCGCCACTGCTGACCAAAGTTATGACAAACGCCGCTGTCAACGATTTTTGAACCGGCGCACACCTCTTCTTGTAGTTGCAAAAATTCGGAGGTGACTATCCAGCGTTACGAATTCACTAACAGAACGATGCGTTTCAATGTCCAATTCTTGGCAGTTGAAGGTGTTGCTGAACAGTACCGCCAGAAGCTGATGGCCGTTTTTTAATATGTGCTAGTTCTAGCGGACAATGCACTATCCGACAATACTAGCGCGAAAATAGCCTAATGTAAACGCTTGTTAGCAGGGATGCCAGATGATATTTTCAAATGTCTTTATTGTCGTTTAAAAATGTCTTCAAATGTCTTCAGCATTAAAATTCAAATTGTTAGAATTCAAGAGAATTTACTTTAAAACTTTCACGAGATAGTGTATAACGAGTTTCCCCTGGATTTTCTACTGAGTCTTTGATCAAAACTCCACCGGATTTTTTTAACTGAATTTCCACGTGGAATTCTTCCAAATTTCTTTTTAAAGTATACCCTGTAGGAAGTATACCCCAGAGAAATTTCTTAAGGAACTTCCGGATAAATTTTTGGAGCAACTTCCAGATAAATTCCTGATGGAGCATCGTATTACTCATACTAATTTCTGCTGGATGGAGGTTCTAATTACTTCTGGAGGACTCTTGAAGAAATTTCCCGAGGAATTCCTGTTAGAACATTCCAAGGATTTACTGAAAGAACTTCCAGAAGAATTTCTGAAGGAACTTCCGGAGGAACTGCTGGAAGGAGGTTTCCCTGGAAGACCATAAGAAGAAGTTTATGTAGGCTTCAGGATAAATTCCGGAGGGATTTTCTGGAGGAATTCCTGAAGGATTTTCCTGATGAATTTCTGAAGGATATTCCTGAGAAACAACTTAAGGAATTTCCGGTGTGACTACTGAAGAAATTTCTTAAGAAACTTCCGGAGGAAATCTTGGTGATAGTTCTGGATAAATTCTTGGAGGAGCTTCTTGAGGTATTTCTGCGGAAATTTCCGAAAGAAATCCTGGAGGAAATACCAGAAAAATTCCATAGTATACTTCCGAAGGCATTCTTGGAGAATCTTTCGGCAACATTTTTGGAGAATCTTCCGAAGGAATTCATGGAGGAACTTGCGAATGGATTCCTGAAGGAGCTTCCGCAGGAATTCCTGGAAGAACTTTCGGAAGTATTTCTGGGGGAACTTCCGGAGGAATTCTGCTGGAAGAACTTTATCTCATTTCCAATCAACCTTTATTCAGGCTAATGATGAGTCGTCTTCGTGATCGTTGACCCCAAGCCTCTGGCCGTTGACCCGTTGTCGCCCATTAATTCCATCACATGCTGACCACCCAGTTCGCCACCCCCATGGACGCCCATTCGATGTTCTCCTCGGCGTCCCTGGTGGTGAGTAGCGGTAGCACTGTCGTCCTTCCATGGGGTAGTGTAGTGTTGGCTGCGTTCATGGTTTGTGGGAGCTGTTGGATCGTTTAACATTCAACAACTACAAACGTTTTCATATTTTTTAAACAATTAAAACGAGTACAACAAAACGCGAAAATCTCACCAAACTTGGACCACACACTGACACTTGTTACAAACTTCCGGACAAATTCCTGGAGGAACTTCATGAGGAATTACAGAAAGAATACCAGAACGATTTTTTTGGAGAAATTCATAGAAGAATTCTCAAAGAAAATGTTGGAAGAATTTCCAAAGATATTTCTAGAAGAATTACCAAAGGAATAATTTAGCGAAAATGAGTAACAAGTTTCCACTAAATTTTCTACTGAGTCTTCAATTGAAATTCCACCGATTTTATTTTGTATCTGAATTTCTTTTAAGAAGATTTTCCTGTAGTAATTTACCATGGAAAGTCTGAGAAGTATTTATTAAACGCCAGAACAATTTAAATTTCTTGTCGCCATTCGTAAGAATTTCCTATGGAAATTATTCGAGTCAAATTTCTTGTTGAAATTAAAAGAGATTTATTGTGGGAATTCAGAAGAACTTGTGGAAATTAAGAAGAATTTCCCGTTTAAATCTTGGAGGATTTCCTTTATTTCTTCTTTACGGAAATTATTATTTATTTCCATAATTTGTACTGAATTTTAAATTTCAAATATTTTTAATTTAGACAAGAAAATCCTCATAATTCCTGTATACATTGTGCTAATATCGCGCTATTATTGTCGGATAGTGCATTGTCCGCTAGAACTAGCGAATATATAAAAGAGCCAAAAAGGATTATGAAATGCCAGCGACTGACAGACGAGAAAACCAGGAGTCGAATGGTAGTGGCTGCAGTACCCATTGCATTACAGAACGGTACAGAGTATAACGGAGAAATAGAAAAATTTGGAAGGCTACGCGGAAATATCGCGCAGAGGTAAGTCCCCGCATAGAACAAATCATGCATAGTGTGCGTTGAGTCAAGTTTAAACATAAAAAAACCCAGATTAATCCACCTAGCGGCGATGATGCCTTTCTCGTGCATCGTAAAATGTAGAGTAGAGTGGGGCAAGAGTACGCACTTAGTTTTCAATCGATCATGTGGCCCTTATGAAGCAAGCTTCTGCATATCAAATCAGTGTCGATGATTCATATACTCTTCCTTTATGTTACCCAGTGTAAAAAATATTGAAATTATTGAGATTCGTTTTAGTAGAACCCTTATTGCAAGACAAGTGAATAACGCACTCTTACCCCACCGGTGGGGTAAAAGTGCGCATTTATCCAATCATGTGCTTTAAGTATATATTAACACAAATAAGAGTTAATAACATTTAATTGATGTTTAATTAGCATATATTAGGGAATGTTTGAAGATTACGTAACTCTTAAAGGGGGAGGGGGTCCTAAAAATGTGCACTTTCATACGAAAAACCATTGTTTTTTATATATACAAAAAACTACAGAGGAAAAAATATATATCAGGTTTCGCGTGGCGTATACAAAGGCACTTTCCTTAAAGAAATTCCACCAATCATGTAACGTAAAATTTGGCTATTTCATCACACCTCCCCCCCCCCTACCTTACACTATTTGTATGAATCCTCTAATGGATCCTCTAATTTGTATGAATCCTATATGGATCGTCACACATCTCGCAACCCCTCCCAGCTAAACGTTGCGTAATTTATGAATGTTTCTTTTGATTAAATGAAATTATCATTTAGATGAAATTGTGTTTTCGTACTATGTTTAAATGTACAACAAGTCCTAATACAATTTCATTATTTCGCTTCAGTGCTTTGTTCGCTAAGTTCTTTCTAACAGCGAATTACTTCAACTTATCCTAAAAACTTGTGATAATTTCGAATTCTGTACCTTTTTTCTTAGTTGTGGATCTTTACGCTTTGGAAGAAGTTTTATTTCGGCCGGAGATACGGGTTTGACATCATAACTTGAAGATTCATATGCGTACTCTTGCCCCACCGGTTCCTGCGTACTTTTACCCCACAGTCCCAAAAATTATTCAAGTAATGGTTTTGACTTCTTGGAAAACTAACTGGATTGGTGTTCTGTACCGTAAAATACTCTATACCTACAATAGGTTATCGAAATGGTATAATGTTCACCTCATTGAACGTATATATGGTAATGAAATACTAGTTGCGGAAATCCAATTATTTTTAGCAAAATGACCAAAAAGTTATCTAAATCCATAACTCCCTTGTTGTTTATTCAAATCGTTTACAATTACACATGATAATGGTTGGCCAGAATACCTGTCAAACTGATGCAGTGCTGCTAGTTTATCTTTTTTTATTACTTCAAAAAATCGAAAACGTACTCTTACCCCACGCGCACTCTTGCCCCACTCTATTCTACTGAAAAAATCACATAAGAAAGGTCAAAAAAGCACTTTAGGGGAATAGATCGCATATTTTCTATCATTTTGCATGTTTTTGCATTAATTACTATGCATTGCCACCATTCTTGAAAAAACATTTTTTTTTTCGTTTTTGAAATTCTATTTCCAAGGGGGGAAAAACAATGATTTTGCAATAATTCCGAAATGCAATGTCCGATCGAGCCAATTTTCAATAGCAAACAATAATGGGACCACATTCCCCGTCGAATGCAACTTGTTGCGAGTAAATCGGGTAATGCTAAGTTCGGTACAACTTTGTTGTACGAGAAAGGCAAAAAAATCAACTGTCATGACTGGGATGGCGTGTGCTTGCATAGACATTAGGGTGTCCCAAAAAAAAAATCGATGTTCGAAAAGTCATGGTGCTCAACCCTGAAATGAAAGATATACCTGTCTGGATCATTTTTGTAGAACAAACCGAATTTCTAAAAAAATCGTTTAGAGGTCTCGCCAGGTCGATTTTTTGAAAAATGAGCTTTTTTTTAAGTAAAAAATCAAATATTGGGTCCTTTCACAATTTTTTTCAGGGTCACCATTCGTTTTATATTTTTTTTTATGTGGATCTTTGCCCATATTCTCCATGAATTAGTTTTTGTTATTATGCGTTTTTACAGTCAGCAGAACTTTTTAAATATCGAAAAATACATTTTTTTTGACGAATTTTCGAAGTTACTTCATCCTAACACAAAAAATATTTTTTTCTCGTTCGGAAAAATAGTGTGTAAGTTTTTCCGAACGAGAGCTATTAATAACGAGTATTTTCATAAAAAAATATCCAAGAAATGTTGTTCTGGGGCTGAGATATTGCAGTTTTAGTAAATAGTCAAAAGTGTACAAATTCGGTACTTTTTCTTTACAAGTTAGTATTTTATCAAGCTTGCACCAATATTTTAATAGAAATTAAAAACAATTCAAAGGAAAATAAATTGAAATGCTTTCTAGGTAACATAGCTTTTCTTTCCGATGGAGTTGGTTACCTGAATTACAGGATTTGGTTGGAGTATCCAGCTTTCCACGCTCGGTAATGGCGGCTTGTCGGTGTGTAAAAATCAATCAGTCACTGTACTGTTTGACACTAGCTGGAGGAAAGCTCACTGGCGTTTCTTGGGTGAGGGGAAGGGAAAAGAGGCCTTTTCACCAGTGAGTTTTCCTCCAGCTAGTGCCAAAAAGTACAGTGATCGATTGATTTTTACACACCGACATGCCGCCATTACCGAGCGTGGAAAGCTGGATATGGATGGAGCTAGTTATAAAAGTATATCACACCCAATAGTTAATATGTAGCAATATACAAGTAATCAGGTTCACTATGATCTCTTTATTAGTTTTGATTCAATCATAGGATGCTTTTCACGGCATACAAAAAACAAGACAGCACGTATGTAAACATTCAGTTTGAACGTAAACATGTGTCGTCACTACTATCTTCGCACAAGCTGAACTGAGACGATGCTCTACGGTCTCAGCATGCTTACTTTTGTACTCTAACATGTGGCGTTAAAATATTGGTGCAATTTTGATGAAATTATAACATGTGAAGAAAAAGTACCGAATTTGTACACTTTTTGACTATTTACTAAAACTGCAATATCTCAGCCCCAGAACAACATTTCTTGGATATTTTTTTATGAAAATACTCGTTATTAATAGCTCTTTGTAGTATGTAAGTTTTTCCGAACGAGAAAAAAATATTTTTTGTGTTAGGATGAAGTAACTTCGAAAATTCGTCAAAAAAATGTGTATTTTTCGATATTTAAAAAGTTCTGCAGACTGTAAAAACGCATAATACCAAAGACTTTTTCATTAAGAATATGGGCAAAGATCCACAGAAAAATAAAAAAATATAAAACGAATGGGTGACCCTGACAAAAATTGTGAAAGGACCCAATATTTGATTTTTTACCTAAAAAAAGCTCATTTTTCAAAAATCGATCTGGCGCGACCTCTAAACGATTTTTTTTAGAAATTCGGTTTGTTCTACAAAAATGATCCAGACAGGTATATCTTTCATTTCAGGGTTGAGCACCATGACTTTTCGAACATCGATTTTTTTTGGGACACCCTAATAGACAAGGAACATGGAACGATTCTTTAAATAATTTTAAAAGAATGATTTCGTGTAGGTAGATTCATGTAAGTATACTTTTGATTGTTTTTACAGGCAGCTTATTAGGCTTGCGTAAACTTTCTGTCTAGACGAAGGGTCGTCGTGCCAGGTCTTCCCAAAAACAAACCTTAAGCTAGCGTGCTTTGAGCGAAACACGTTCACTTCGGTAGGACCTAGGTACATGTTAAGGCATAGGGTTAAGGCAGGCATTTTCGTCTTTTCGTCATAGTCTCGAAAACCAATAAAAGATACACTTTTTTGACAAACTCATCCGTATCAAATTGTAAACTCAGGAGATACGTTCTGCTATAGTGGAGTTCTAGTGAATGGACGTTGTTTTTGATGGTTTTAGACCCTATGACGATGGACGGAAATACCTGCCGTGTCCCTACATCTTTTTATAATAGCTCAACAGTGCTCGTTGTGATACCATATCACATCTTAGGCAAGCCCCACAATTCTCAGCGGTCAGAGGAGATGTCGCCTAGACCTTGTACGGCATCCTCTATCCCGGTTAGTAAAACATTTTTTATTTCAGAATCATTATTCCCCTTATTGTTTTAGAGAGAGATATTAGAAAAACTAAAAACATAGGACTTTCTGTGAAATTCCTAAACTGATTGATTGAAGTTTTGCGATTTAATTAATCATTTGTATTATATTTCCCACCTATTGCGTTATCCAGAACTATCATCATTCTTTGAAACATTCCCACTGATCGAAAAGGATTCGAATAAAGTAATGTCATCAATATAAATATAAACATTAAATTGCGAATTTAGCAATAGCTACCTATGATCAAATACCGGGAAAATATTCATTGGGGGCTATTTGAATTTTCCAGCATTCCAAATTTTTCTCGCAAGGCGTAATAGCAAGGACGGAAGAAAAACGAATTCACCACAAAAAAACTTCGTTGATTTGTCGAACGGTCAAAGTGAAGCTGTATTATGAAACATGTCAAAATTCAATCGAAGCGAAATAAGGTTTCTGAACAAAAACCAATTTGGACCTCTGAAGAAGGAAAGGAATAAATATGTTTTTGAACTTTTATATCAATGCATGATCATTAATTAATATTTTCTCATTTTATTGTTAAAGAAGCCGAAAGGCGTGCCTTTGAGAGTCAGTGAAAACTATTTTTCGAAGGGTATATACGTATATGTATACGTATTTATAGGGATATCATCAATGACATCAACACCAGCAAAACATGGGTCTCAGAGCCTTCCATCAATAGTTCAGTGTTGGGGTGGTTTTATAGCCTTTACGTATACTTACCATATACGAGAAAGGCAAATAACAATTTAGTGGTGACTGCCAATCAAATCAGCACTGCCGTCACAAAGATAGTTGTCCCATGTCGTTTCAAGCGATGCCTTTCTCGATGCACTTGTGGTCCTCAGAAGTATTAATCAGATGATTTTACAACCAGAATGGTCTACTGGCATGTCTAGCCACGATGTCTGAAGGAGGAACATCTGATTTGTGTAAAATCGCCAGCACCGAGGTAATTGCGTCGTAGAAAAACGACATGAGACAACTATGCAAGGCACGGTAGTGTACATTGTCATAGCTTTACACTGTGGTCACCTTTTATACGGTTTGATTTTATCAATTTCTCGGTCTACAACAATTTTCACAGCTTTCTAAATACTTAACCGATTTTGTGGTTTTTTCATGGGTTCAACTTAATGTTTTTATTAATCCAAATAAGGTCAGAAATTTCAAAAACGACCCGCATAAAAAGCGGCATCAATGCCAAACAATGCGGATGCCTCGCGGACAGCGAATGTAAAATTGAACCAATGCCAATGACAACAACACTGTCTTCTCTTGTAAATGCCAGGATAAACACAATTCGCAACAAGCGATTGTCCCTAACTGCAACAGGATAGGACAATGATCGTCTGCTGCGTGTCAACATAAGTAGTTTTGGTTGTCAACAATCAGACGAAAACACAGCCATCTGTCGACATGATTTCAGTTCTGTTCTTGAAATAGGTATACAAATAATCGCAGTTTGAAACAATTATATACACTTCTCGCTCGTGGAGCATTCCCGGATGGACGATAATGACTCATTAACAGTAAAACGTGATATTGATAACAAAACATGATATGAACTTGTTTGAAATAAGAGTAAAAATACCAAGCGAAAATATCAAAAAATTGCACCAAGATATCATAAAAATATCCAAATGACAACAGTGAGAACGCTCAATGAAAAATATATTATTTTTATAAAAAAAGAAAGTAACACTAAAAATTCTAACCATTGCCGGGTATTTTATTTGTTTTGCGAATTTCGATTTTTTCATAGAAAGTTCATTTCCCTGCACCAACACAAAAATAGTAAAAAAAATCACTCGAAACGAGAAAAGTTTTGCTACTACACCTGCCTTTCACACTTGACATTGTTTCCAGTGCTGAACATCGTTACGCTTTGATCTTTTGAAACGATTGACTACTTTCTGCTGGACAGACAGGCTGATTGTGATTCTGCTAGCTAGGATTTTGCACTTCACGAACAACAATGCCAGCATACAATCTGCAGGGACAACGGGTGATCAACGAGATAGGTTGATATCGCTGTTGGTACAGTCAGTAGTGACGATGGTGAAGATGCCGTTCATATAATCCATTCAATACTAAACCTCCCCCACTTCAATCGATTGAACTTATCAATTTAGCAGTGCCAGCGAAAACAAAATCTTCTCATATGTGGCGTTGAAGAGGAGCTACTAACAGTGTTGAGTGGTTAACTGGTGGAAAACAGGATTATCACACCTCCGCGGTTCCGTTTTTGAGCACCCTTCATGCAGAGCTATATTGCAAAGTGTTAATAATCAGTGCGACGAGTGTGCGCCCGCCGTTGTTGTGCTCGTCGGGAAAACTGGTCGAATGTAACAAACCGGCAATAATGGAAGACGATGTAATATGTTTGGACTCGGACGATGAAGGCGGTGAAACTGGTGAGTACCAATATTCGACTATATCTGATGTTAATTGCAAACAACCATCCGAGGTGCCATATTGACTTGTAAATTGGGATGGAGATAGTTTTTGCTAGAAATTTACTCTTGTAGGTACGCATAGAGTAAACTAAATTATAACACAATGGTTCAATGAAACGTTTTAATGAAATTATCGTAGCCCTGAATAGAGATCAAAGACTTGGCATCTACCCCTAATCTACGCGACGAGCACTGTGCGACAAAATAATTGTGGTCGCGTAGTGATTGCCACATACCTCAGCTTGGTCTTATGTATGTTAAAGAGACGCAAACATTCGTTTGTTCCAAAAAAAATAGTTTTATTTATATTTTTTCAACTTTTTTTTTTCGGCTGTTTAACTTATACATGCATTTATCTTTTAGACTAGGTGTTCCGCGTTTGATTTACACCATCATCCTTATTTGCTATGATCGATCATTTGAAAAAATATTTATAAAGTCATTTCAAATGCCTTTGGCAGTAAGGATTTTCCACCGTTTGAATTTAATCATGTAGAAATTACAATGTTTTTACCTCAAACTAAACTCAACCTTTTCAATACTAAGGGTATAAGAAGTTAATCGTGGCAATAGAAGACTGCAACGAATTTTGCCCAAAATTGGAAATTACTTTATTGGACATTTGCTACAGAGTATCAGAGCTAGAAGTTCTATGAAAATCAACTAGTCCAATTTGCACCAAAATATCATTTAAATATCAAAATATGCTATAAGAACAACCCAATAACACTTGATATTGAGTCATCTACAAATAACGATTTTTAGCGCTCTGATGGTTTATCAGTCAAGTCAGAATAGACGCATCTTGCGCCAGATTTTATTCGGAGCTGACAGTATTCTCTCAGATTTCAATGAAATTTTCTAGACTTGCAGGCTTTTTCATTAAAAGCCACACAAAAAGCCAGTTTTTCCAAAATTAATCTGGACTATCTTTTGAAAAGAACTTTTTTTTACCGATTTTTTTTCAAATGAATATACCGTCAAGTCATCATTTACCATGTATTTTAGATAATATAGCATGACGTTGGGCTCTCTAGATGTATCAAATTGAAAATTACACTCTTGAACATCGTCATGTACATTAAACAATTATTTTCATTCTAGTATTGTGGATTTACTTGACCAATGGATTCGAAGGTCGGTTCACTTACCTGTTTTAAACGTTCCCTTTTGCAGCAAGGTTTGCCAAACTCAATAAATGTTTGGTAGATTACAGTTTTGACAGATTTTACTATGAAAACGGGTGTGAAGGTGAAAACGGTGATTTCAACGACTGTTCAAGGAGCGACTATTTCGAACGGTCGGGTCCAATAGGGAAATCCACGTACAATACTAGTTTATACCTGGGTGCTGAGGATAGAGCTGCTCTTGTGCTCTCAAGCGAGTAGAGGGATATTTTGAAATCTGTTTGAAATATTTTGAGCAAAATTATTTTGCATTTACTTAGCTGTCTAATATTTCCCGCTCTTCGAGTTTCTCTTTCCATGCTGCAAGAGGGCGCATAAATGCGCGAGACTCTACATGACTTTACGATAGTTTACAGGCATTGGGCTTCAATCTTTGCGCAACTCTATATAATACACTCTGGCTAGTCCATCTTGTAAATGTTACGAGTCAACGCATCAATGTATGTAGCTGGTGAAGCCAAGTTACTGTAAATCATACTAATAGTGTTGATCCATGCTACACGGATACAAATTTCATCCATTTGCTTCAAAAATATACATGTTTGTAACCAAATTGGTAATATGTTTGAATCAAACATATTTATTTTTAATACCAAATTAAATCCCTGTTTGTTTTATACATACACTAGTGGGCAGCCCCTCGCTCGCTCTTGCAAAAGTGAGCAAAAACTCGAGTTCGGATTGGATGCGATCGGAAGTCCGCAGAGGAGTAGGAGCAAGAGTGAAATCATATGTTTTCTTGGTTCCAAATTGATGATAAGGATGTTTTTCAGGTACCGAAAGGTAAGGTAATGAAATATGAATGTTTGGAATTGTGAAATTTGGTAGTCAAATGCTACCAGAATATGAAAATTGAGAGAAATGATAAGAAAATATTATTAGTGGTCGAACCAAAACAATAATATCCATGTTTGCTTCAAACATTTAGCTGGTTGAAACAACTTGAAACGCACATTTGATTTAAAAAAAAGTTTTCGTTCGCTTCAAATGCAACAATATGTTTGATCCAAACATATTTATTTTTGATGCCAGAACAAACTGAATTTATGTTTGGATTTACCTAGAATATGTTTGTTTTTAACGTGGTTTTTTCTGCGTGTAAAGCGATGTTTACAAGTAGGCACAAAATTACCGTGCCATAACTCTCTGTCTGTTTCGGAAGGCATCGAAAGCCTCCTTGTAATTCGAAGTTCGCGTAACACCAGCCTTGACTAATCTTGCCAAATGGCGATTCATTCAACACGCCATTGTTTTTCTCTCCATTTTCAAAAAACTTGCGTTTCTCTTCTTCTTCCGCACGGCTAAGGAGGGCCCATGCGTTTCTCATAATTTGTAAACTATCTCCACTATATACATTGTCCTTCCAGAACGCCCACGTCATAGCGTGCACTGCGTTCCAACTTGTAAACCTTTCTTTCAATCTATCTAGCGGTTACCATATTTCGCAAATCATTTAAACCTTTCGTCGTGGTCGTGGTGCAATCTTTAAATCTTTAAAACGTGGTGCAATCTTTAAAACTCACAGCATTCTGTGTCTCATCGCGGATTGTGTTCGGTAGTGAAAAGGCTATTGTGTGGTGCGCTCCTACCTACGGATCCAAGGCGATCGCTGTCGGCGAGTGAAGTAGCTGCTTCTGGCAACGCCAGTGAAGCAGGCTATTGTTACTGCTGCTACCTACAGCAGCAGGGGCAGATAAGTGGCAAAACTTTTTATTGTTCTCCCTTCTGTTTGATACAGAGTGGGACTGCTTAGAATTAATCGAATTAGTTATTTTTAAGTTTTTTTTTCTAATTTGCTATTAGTTTTAAGTTAGTATAAGCAAAATTATCCTTCCACCTTGCGGGGTGAGAATGGAGGCGGAGACTGTAGAAGGCAATGTGCCTGCTAAAGATGGAGGGCGCACTCGATTGTACCATGCGGCTTCGCCTGGGCCTTGGGTTGTTTACTTTCGGCAGAAAGTAAAAAGCCTAGATTTTCTCGGCATTAAACGAGATTTGACGCGTCGTTTTCCGAAGCTTGATTTTAGCCAGATCAACAGGAACAAACTACGCATCACCGCACCTACATACCAGGTGGCGAATGAAATTGCTGGCGACAGGGCGTACAATGTTGAATATATGGTTTATGTCCCCTCGCGGGAGGTCGAAATTGAAGGTGTGATCAACGCAGCGAGCCTGACTTGCAAGGATGTACTTGCGGGAAAAGGCCGCCTAAAGAATGCAATGGAGTCTACCGTGGATATTCTGGACTGCAAGGAATTGCATTCAGCAGCCACGGTAGATGGAAAGAAGGTATATTCCAAGTCAGGTTCGCTTCGGGTGACGTTCGCCGGTTCGATGCTCCCAAAATATGTTGATATTGAAAACATGCTATTTCCGGTGCGTCTTTTGTGCCAAGGGTATTTAATTGTACCAATTGCAAACAACTTGGTCACACTGCCGAGTTTTGTGACAACAAACCACGTTGTGGCAAATGTTCTGAAAGGCATCGGAGGAGTCCTGCCAGCAACAGGCAACAAAATGTGCTTATTGTGGTTTGAATCCTCCCCATGGTTTGCAGGAATGCCCGGTGTACAAAAGCGCACCCAAAAGTGAAGCGCTCGTTGGTACAGCGCTCCAAGCAGTCGTATGCGGAAATGGTTAAGTCGCAAGACACATCCGCCACAGCCACTGCATCGACTGCTATTTCAGCCACCGTTCGTGTAAGTGATTATTATGATTCCATATCCATTGATGAATTGGACTCTGACGCAGCCGATATGGATGATCCTGCGGAGGTACACGTGCCCGAAAAGAGGAAGCAACCGTCTTCCCCGGGATCGCGCCGTAAGAGAACAAAAGTCATCCATAAAAGCTTGGCAAAATCTGAAGGTAATGGGGGTTTATTTAAAATCCCGAAGCAACCTGTTCCTACTGCTTCTTTTGATCCTAGTTGCAGTAAGACATTCCCGCCATTGCCAAAATCCGATGTTTCGAAGAAACATCCGGCTAGGAGAATCAACGAAAGAAAAAAAAGTAATTCGCACTTCTAGTAAAAGTATTCCGTCCAAGCGAGGATTGATCTCCTTTAAGGACCTTGTGGACCGTTTTTTGAATTTATTTAATATTCCGAATTCATTAAGGCCTTTCATTGACCTTTTTATACCAACAGTGGAAAGTTATTTGAAGCAATTGACTGTTTCATGGCCCCTTCTTGCAGGAATTGTATCTTTCGATGGATAATACGGCCAATACCCAAGATACAATCACTGTGCTGCAGTGGAACTGTCATAGTCTGAAAAATAAATTAGACGTGTTCAAGTTTTTGATTCGCAATTCCGATTGCGATGTATTTGCACTCTGTGAAACATGGCTTTCTTCTGAAGATGAAATCAACTTCCACGATTTTAATATTATTCGCCAAGATCGGAATGATCATTATGGTGGCGTTCTTTTTTCTACTCCTTCTACAGAATTCCCATTCCGACTGTTCCCGGCTTAGAAATCGTCGCATGCCAAGTAAATGTGAAGAATAAAGATCTTTGCATAGCTTCAGTGTACATTCCTCCAAATGCCTCTCTTAATCGTCGACATTTTGGAGCGCAGTCTCCCTCCTATCATCTCCAGTATTGATATTGGGTGATATGAACGCACATGGTATTGGATGGGGCGAAACGTATGACGATTATAGAGCGCCTATTTTCTATGATTTGTGTGACGATTTCAATTTGAATATTTTGAACACTGGTGAAGTAACTCGAATAGGACCAAATGGTCAACAAAGCCGTATTGATCTGTCTTTATGTTCAAATTCACTATCATTAGATTGCACGTGGAAGGTAATTCAAGATCCCCATGATAGTGACCATATGCCGATAGTCACCACAATTAAGAGTGGCTATCAACAATCTGAGCCAGTTAATGTTCCTTTCGATCTCATGAAGAACATTGACTGGCAAAAATTTGCATCGGCGGTAAAAATTGATATTGAATCAACTGATACTCTTCCACCTTTGGATGAATATCGATTCCTTATTGAGTTGATTCAAAAAAGCGCACTAGAAGCTCAGAAACGACGCGTTCCAAGTACATCTGTCATAAGAAGACCAGCCACTCCTGGATGGGATGATGAATGTACTAAGTTGTATTCTGAGAAATCTGATGCCTTCAAGGCCTTCCGTAAACACGGAAGGTCAGAGCTTTTTGAAGAGTATTTGAGGATCGAAAGAAAACTCAAAAATCTTCTCAAGGCAAAAAAACGTAGCTACTGGCGACGATTTGTCGAGGGACTATCACGAGAAACCTCAATGACTCAATGACCTCAATGACCTCAATGACCAAACACTTTGGAAAACGGCTCGCAACATGCGGAACCGCATTTCCACCAATGAGAGTGAAGAATACTCCAATCGATGGATATTCAACTTCGCAAAAAAGGTCTGCCCAGATTCCGTACCAGCAGAACCGCTATTTCGAGAATCAGTCACTGATCCCGGTTCTTTGGGTGGACCATTCACAATGCTGGAACTTTCTATGTCTCTTCTTTCATCGAATAACTCTGCTCCGGGATGCGATAACATCAAATTCAATCTTCTTAAAAACCTCCCAGATATCGCAAAAGACGATTACTTGACCTGTACAACTGTTTCATGGAGTACAACATTGTGCCACCTGAATGGCGACAGGTCAAAGTAATAGCTATTCAAAAGCCTGGGAAACCAGCGTCTAATCACAATTCATACCGACCGATTGCCATGCTATCATGCATGAGAAAATTATTGGAGAAAATGATCCTTTCAAGAATCGACCATTGGGTCGAAGAAAATGCATTGCTTTCAAATACTCAGTTTGGATTTAGAAGAGGGAAAGGAACAAACGATTGTCTAGCGTTGCTTTCTTCAGATATACAACTGGCCTTTGCGCACAAGGAGCAATTGGCTTCAGTATTCTTGGATATTAAGGGTGCTTTTGATTCAGTTTCCATAGAAGTACTGTCAGACAATCTGCACAGTAGTGGATTACCCGTTATTTTGAACAATTTCTTGTATAATTTGTTGTCAGAAAAACAAATGAACTTCACACTCGGCACTCTGACAACTTCCAGAAATAGCTACATGGGCCTTCCCCAAGGATCATGTTTAAGTCCCTTGCTTTACAATTTCTATGTTAAAGATATTGACAATTGTTTGGAAGGACAATGCACGCTCAGACAACTTGCAGATGATGCCGTGGTCTCTCTAAGAGGTCCATGTGCAGCTGTCTTGCAAGGACCATTGCAAAGTACCCTTGATAATCTGACTGTTTGGGCCAGACATCTAGGGATCGAGTTTTCACCGCAAAAAACTCAGTTGGTTGTGTTTACTAGGAAGCGGTACCCAGCTCAACTGAAACTAAAACTGTTGAATGATGACATCAACCAATCTTTATCTTCTAAATACCTTGGGGTCGTGTTTGATTCTAAATGTACTTGGAAACTCCATTTTGAGTATTTGATACAAAAATGCCGGAAAAGGATCCATTTTCTACGTTCTATCTCTGGAACCTGGTGGGGTGCTCACCCGGAAGACCTCATCAAACTATATAGAACGACTATTCTCTCTGTTTTAGAGTATGGCTCTTTCTGCTTCCTCTCAGCAGCTGATTGCCACCTGATCAAATTGGAACGAATTCAGTATCGTTGTTTGCGTATTGCCCTTGGCTGCATGCATTCAACGCATAACATGAGCCTGGAGGTGCTTGCTGGAGTCACTCCTTTAAAGCACCGTTACTGGGAGCTCTCACTTAGAATACTCGTCAAATGTGGAACAAGTAACACACTTGTCTTAGATAACTTCGATAAAATGCTTGAACTGACTTGTCGTTCAAGATTCCTTAGAGTCTATCTCAACTTCATTTCTTCAGATCTTTGTCTTCCGTGTTATAATCCACCTCGAGTTCACTTCACCAACGACAGTTCCTCAATTGAATACGATCTGTCCATGAAATACGCTATTCAAGGAATACCAGATCATCTTCGACAAATATCTATTCCCTCCCTTTTTTCTGAAAAATATGAACATGTCAATTGCAACAACAGATATTTCACTGATGGTTCTCGCATCAACGGATCCACTGGCTTCGGTGTTTTCAATGTAACTTCAATCACCTTCCGAAAACTTCAGGAACCGTGCTCGGTTTATGTTGCTGAGCTGGCAGCAATTAACTTCGCTTTGGGGATAATTTCCAATCAGCCCGTAGACCATTATTTCATCTTCTCGGATAGTCTTAGTTCTATCGAGGCACTCCGGTCGATGAAACCTGTTAAGCACGCATCTTACTTTCTTACAAACATAAGAGAGCAGATGCGTGGTTTGGTCGGAAGATCATTCAAGATTACCTTTGTTTGGGTCCCATCTCACTGCTCAATCTACGGCAATGAGAAGGCAGACTCGCTGGCAAAGGTGGGCGCACAGGAAGGTGAGGTTTATGATAGACAATACTCGAGCAACGAGTTTTTCCCATTAGTCCGTCAGAGTACTCTTCAAAGTTGGCAAAGAAATTGGACACACAACGAACTTGGACGGTGGCTATTTTCCATAGTTCCAAAAGTTTCTGAGCGAGCGTGGTTCAGAGGTGAGGACTTAAGTCGAGGCTTCATTCGCGTGATGTCGAGACTTATGTCTAATCACTATTCACTAAACGCACATCTGTACAGAATAAACCTTGTCGATAGCAACTTATGTAGGTGCGGAGCCGGTTATGATGACATCGATCACGTAGTTTGATCCTGCTCGGAAAATGACGCCTCCAGAGAGCAATTATTGGATACCCTTGTGGCCCGAGGTAAACAACCCTTCAGGGAAGTTCGCGGTGTTTTGGGAGATCGTGATGTTGTCTATATGCAGGCCATTTATAGTTTTCTTTGTGCTTCTGACATCAAAATCTAACATTTTGTTTTTTTCTTTCTTTAAAGTTTTTTTTTGTTCTGTCTCTGCCTTTTTGTTCCGTAGAGCTCCATAGCTCTTGCCATCCGGAAGATGCTCCCAGTCGAACCATTCCTCGAGCACGACGACACGCCACATCGTCACTGACGCCAAATGCCCGGATGTGAAGCTGAAATTTCCTGATCCCAAATCCTAAGCCCCGTCCATCCTTAAACATTGTAAACTAACCTCGAGTCACCACGAGTACGCTGGCTTCTACCTCCCTCTTACTAACCGTATAATAAAATGATATTGATTGTATATATCACAAAGAACAATGGCTCCGTAAAGTGTTATACACGCCTGAGCCTACCAAATAAACGAAATTGGAAAAAAAAACACTCACAGCATTCTCATTTCAAGTTTACTTGGCGGTCTTTCCAACAAGCCAGTATGCTGCCCATGATCGCATATTTGTTCATTGTGTAGAGAGCCTGTGAATCATTCAGAAAGCTCAATTTACTGCATCTAATCCCACAACAGTAAAATAGGCTTTACTATCTTGCCTATTTGTGGTAAGCTGAAAATGATTGAGTTTGTGGGGAGGATTGACAAACGATTTACAAAATCAACCATAATGCAAATGTTACAAATATGCGATCATGGGCAGTATGGTCCCTAAAACACGCAAATTGTTTCAATTTGACTTGGCTGTATCAGCACGCCATTGCGGTCCTCAAAACACGCAAATCATTTCAACTTTCTGGAGGTCCTCCTAACACGCCATTACGGTCTTCAAAACACGCAAATCGTTTCAACTTTACTTAGCGGCATCCCAACATTCCATTGTGGTTTCAAAACAGGCATTTTTTTTATCAATTTAACTAGGCGGTCCTCCTAACCCACCATTGTGGTCCTCGAAACATGCAAATCATTTCAACATTATCTGGCGGTACTCTCCACACGCCATTGCGGTCTACAAAATACGCAAATCATTTCAATTTGACTTGGCGGTCCTCCTAACAGTCGGCCCTTTGCACCACCGGAGGTGTACAGGATCCATGAGTAAAAAGTAAGGTCCTCCTAACACACCATTGCGGTCCTCAAAGCATACAAATCATTTCGACTTTATCTGCCGATCCTTACAATACGCCATTGCAGTCCTCAAAACACGCAAATCGTTTCAACTGTACTTGGCGTTTCTCCCAACACGCCATTACGATCTTCAAAACACGCAAATTATTTTAATTTGACTTGGCGGTCCTCAAAACACGCAAATTGTTTCAACTTTACTTACTACACAAATCATTTTACTTGGCGGTCCTCAAGACACGCAAATCATTTTACCTGGCGGTTCTCCAAACACGCCATTGCGGTCCTCAAGACACGCAAATCATTTTACCTTGGCGGTCCACTCAATACGCCATTGCGGTCCTCAAAACACGCAAATCATTTTACCTGGCGGTCCTCAAGACACGCAAATAATTTTACCTGGCGGTCCTCCAAACACGCCATTGCGGTCCTCACGACACGCAAATCATTTTGAATCTACTTTCTGTCACTTTTCCAACACGCAAATCGTTTAATCTTCACTTTCCTTCCAATACAACATTACGGATTTCAAAACACGCATATCGGCATATAATTTCGAGTCTACTCCCTGCACCTACCAACACGCCATTCCGATTCTTCCAACTCGTAGCATCTCCCTCTACGCAAACACAACAAAAAGTAAACAACCATCTTATTTAGAAAAAACCCAGATTAATCCACCTAGCGGTGATGGTGCCTTTCTCTTTTTTTTCGAGTGAGTAATTTCTACGCACTTTTGGTATGAAAAAAGTATTTTGACCATAACTTCTGAGCCCATAGTCCTATCCGGCCAATTTTCAATAGACAACAATGGGACAGGATTTTGCGTCGACTGCACCTTGTTGCGAGCAAATCGGTTAAGGGTAAGTGCCTGAAAAATGGGCTAGATTTTTCCACTCGTTGTTAACTAAAAAAAAGTATTTTGACCATAACTTCTGAGCCCATAGTCCGATTCGGCCAATTGTCAATAGGAAACAATGGGACAGGATTCTGCGTTGAATACAACTTGTTGCGAGCAAATCGGTTAGGGGTAAGTGCCTAAAAAATGGGCTAGACTTTTCCACTCGTTGTTGCCTAAAAAAAAAGTATTTTGACCATAACTTCTGAGCCCATTGTCCGATCCGGCCAATTGGCAATAGGAAACAATGGGACAGGATTCTGCGTCGAATGCAACTTGTTGCGAGCAAATCGGTTAGGGTTAAGTGCCTGAAAATGGGCTACACTTTTCTACTTGTTGTTGCCTAAAAAAAAAGTATTTTGACCATAACTTCTGAGCCCATAGTCCGATCCGGCACATTGTCAATAGGAAACAATGGGACAGGATTCTGCGACGAATGCAACTTGTTGCGAGCAAATCGGTTAGGGCTAAGTGCCTGAAAAGTTGGCTAGACTTTTTGCGCACATACACACACATACCCACACACACACACACACACACACACACACACACACACACACACACACACACACACACACACACACACATACACACACAGACATCACCTCGATTCGTCGAGCTGAGTCGATCGGTATATAACACTATGGGTCTCCGAGCCTCCTATAAAAAGTTTGTTTTTGGAGCGAACATATAGCCTTTACGTATACTTTGTTACTCTTTTTTGTGAAATTGCGCAGTGGGTGATTTCCATGACACAAAAAATAAGAGTTTACACAAATGTTACACTGGATACTAAATGAAATGAGCAACTGCAACCTGCAACTGCGCCTGGAAATCACACAAGGCGCATCACTGCCAAGAGATGCTTGCTCATCAACAACACCAAGCCGTATATAATATAGAGCGGTATATAACAAAGCTGTCTCGCCTCACACAGATGGATTTAGATTAGCTTCAGTGATACCGCGGGGCACAAAACCCGTACACCTGAGCATATTATTCGAGAAAAAAGTCACTATTATATACAATTCTGTGACCCATTTGATAACGGACAAAGCTGTATATTAGAGTGGGGCGTCATGGTCATTTTTTCAAATCAATGGTTTTTCGAAGCCATTCTAGGTCCTGAATAACTGGCAGAATTTGGGACCGATTGGTTGCTTCCTCGCTATTCGCATCGCGTTTGAAGTTTGTATGGAAATAAGTATGAGAGAACGAATATTTTTGCATTTCTACTTCTGGAGGTTTCAGTTCATCGTAAACCAAATGGCAAATTGCGTTTAAGTATAACCCAAAGGATGCCGAAAAACTTTGCCAAAGAAGGCACGTTGCTGGAACGTTTACGAAAAAAGTTATATCGCTTCGAAGATTGAGTGTTCAAACCATTTGCAAAAAATGGTTTATTCTGCCAGCACTGCCGAACTACGTAGTCCAATAATTTAACTGAATGTTATTTCAAAATAATTGATCTTATAAGGCTTTAGAGCTAATGGGAGCTATCCGAAATCAATTCAAAAAGAAAAAAATCCGCCAAGAAGGAAGATGGGTTTTGCCCTTCGATAACCATAGGACACATTCCACGCACTTCTACGCCAAAGGACCAACATTTCAAACTGAAAATTAGGGTCCAGTATCAAAAAGACACAAAAACATATATATTGAATTATAAGAAAAAACATTTTTCCACTGAAAATTGGTTTAGGAACACAGTTTAACAGCCAATCAAAGTAGTAGACTTTTAGCATGAGAAAAAGACTTCGTAATCATTTTTTTACAAATGTGCTCCATCGCACCTATTGGGGTTCAAATGTGGTAATGAATCCAGCTTTTTACGCTAGCCATAAACTAACAAGGGGTGAATCGAATTTGACATATGCTGTGAACTTAAATTTGAATAATATCTTGGTAGCCTTGAAGTAGAGTTTTGATCTCCCCGTTACCATCGAGATTTTGCATGTTGTTTATTTTTAAACAACAAGGAAATTAATGTTCTTCAATACCTATAAATATTGCTAATCAATTTTCTATTTTAGGGATTTCATTTTATGAATAGCATTAAAGCCACGCTGAATGGTGTCAGTAACGGTTACGAAATTTCATTGGCATCAACTTTGGTATTCAAAATTCAGAGCTCGTCTGGTTGGCCTGTGCCATGAAACGTCTTCTTTGACTCTAGGAACAAGCCGAAACTCCCGACGAAGCCCTTTGCAGCTATTTATATTTTAATCTTAATCCTAATCCTAGTTGAAGCTTTCGAGCTTAAATTAAAGATTAATTCTCCTGAAATTCTACGATTAATTAAGTTTCAAATTACGTGATTTATTTCAAAATTGCTAGTATTTTACGACTAAGGTGTAAGATGATTCATTCGGTAATTCTTTTGTTAATCGACCACGCATCGCACATAAGAGCATATTGCATATTGCATTTTGTCAGTTAATTAAGCTTGGAGACGCGAGGCTTCAAGACGATCATTCAGGTAGGCACTTTGTATGTTAGATGAGATAACTATAACAATGATGTCATTAACCAATCTGTGCGATAGATGAATTAGCATCGTGATATCCGAGTAACATTTTGAAGCCCCAAAATCATAGATTTAACAAAACATTGATAGTTATATAATATCACACTGACGTAGAACGCTCGTGTCCTTTATTATAGAAATAATGCAGGGAAGCCTTGAGGTTAGCTCAATAAACATTAATCCAAACGCCAGCCAAGTTTATATTATCGGATACCTAACAGAAGTACAAATTAATAATATATTTTGATGGATAAAATGTTAAACCAAGTTTTGAAGATGTGCTCGAAATCCAAGTAGAATTATGACAATTGAATAATGTTTACAAAAAATTCAACGAATCACCGATTGCTAAGACCCATCTATAAATATTATAGTGGACACAGCATGTGTCAAAAGGGGTGATTCAAAGTATTATGGCACCGACTCGTAAAAAGCTGGATACATGATAAAGTAGAAAATAGTCGTATTATTGATACTATACAAAAAGTACACACATTGTGAAAGTAATATTTTGGATTCTCTTAGTACTCGTCAAAAGCTTTCTTTTCATATATTAAGATCCAAAATCGGATCATTATTTATGTAGTTACGCTAGGTACAAAAATATGGTGTCGCGTTACGCGAATTCAGTGTGCTTCTGGAATGAGGGATATACGCCTTTTGGTTTATGTATTGTCGGCGTAGCACCAAGTTAGAATTAGGAAGTCGGGACTTCCGAACCGAACTTTCTTCCGAAGTTTTATTTGTCAAACTAATTGATGCGTTGTTTAGCGCATCTTTTGGTGAATCCAGCGCACTACTTCCGAAGTTGGGAAAGTTGCCTGTATCTGGAGAAAATCCAATTTCGGTACAAAAAGGTTATAAGTTTATTCCGGATAGACAATATACAGTATCACAATGGATCATAAAATGAAAAAACGTTTCTATTTTGTATATTAGGGTTTGTACATGAATAGCGTAACAAAATAGGGGGTGGAACGGGGTATATCATTTGATAACTGTTCATACTAAAAAATGAGTTCCCATATAAGAAATGTTACGAAAAATTAAAATTGCAAATTTGGTTGTTTCGTAAAACTCATAGGGGTCGTCCATAAATAACCCCCGTAAAACTAGGACTCAATTTGTTTTTTGTTTGAATAGATTGTGAGGCTTTTTTAACATCTCTCGCACATCTTCGCACTCAACATCATCAGGTACTCATAAGAGTACCCGAATAGAAAATACAATAGAATTACATTAAAATATCATAAAATTACAATACATTTTATTGATGAACATTCAATTCTATTGTTCTTCTATTGTACCAATTAAATTGCCTTATTGTTGTTCCAATAAACTCGCAATAAAATCTATTGACAGAAAAATGTTGACAATAGAATAACAATAAATTCTATTGTAATGGCAAACATTTGTTCGAGAAAAAAACGATTTTTTTTATTGTTACGGTAACTAACAACCCCTATTTTTATTGTAAAACTGCCATTTACAATAGGATTTATGATGGGAAACAATATTTCTAATTGTTATTCTATTGTAAGCAACAATAGAGATTATTGTAATTACAATAAAATTTATCGTATTGTTACAATAATTTCTATTGTAATTCTATTGGACTTTTTTATTCGGGTATACGTAACGAACAATTTGCTCCTGAACACGGTTTCCTTCTACCATTTCACGGACATGGTAGTTGTGCGTTGATTTATTGTTGAGTGGGGTGCCCTTGTAAACGCAAGTGCATTAAATTGTGGATTCCTTGAGGAATGTTCTTAATAAAGACATATTATATTAGACATTCGAATAAATTTCACTTTGAACTTGAATATACAACAATTGTGTCAATTATGCGTCTTGAATGACTCGAGAATTGTCGAATCTGACACGTCTCACGTGACAGACCGTGTAATTTAAATGGGAGGTATCGGCAATTCTCATTTTACTTAAAGTATTGCTCTAGAGCGTAATGATTTAAAATGCATGCAAGTAGTGCACTCTCTTGTAATGAACATTTGTTGATGCATGAAACATACACCAATTTCTTTGAAAGGGTATAAATAAAAAGTTGAAAACAGGCCACGTTCCGATAGAAACGTAGAGTAAAGAACAAGAGAAAGGTGCATCTTCAACATTTCTGATTTGCTTGGGTCATCATCACCTTTCAAAATGGTTAACGCAGAAAAAAGCAACATAGAAGTTTTCAATGTAAAAATACAACTCACTTCTAGGGGGATCGATCATCTGACCGCGTATTGAAAAACCGATCCTGACCATACCTGGGTGTGACTTATTTGAAAATCAGTGAACCCATTAGCATTGATTTCGTTTTGAAAACTTGTGACGTGAATGGTTTTGCTTCAGGCCCGAATTCGGGCCTGTTAGTCCCTAAAACCTTAATAGCCGAAACTCCAGATTGCCACCGCTAACTCGAACTACATTCAACGGTAGATAATGTGATAATATTCTACGGTAAATGCACCATGCCGTCGAAATCGGCTGAAATTATGTACTCTATCAACGATGAGCACGTTCGCGTAACGCGACACCATTTGCAAAACACTGTTTATCGTTCAGTGTAACGCGGCAGGTTTTAAATCAATTCAACAATTTTCCATATAATATCCGTTTTTATCCGTAATTTGAATTCACAGCCTCATTTCTATTAATGTATACGAGAAATTCTTGGAATAAACCGAGATTCCAAACCTTATACCAGAGCTAAAAAACGCTCTTGCATTGCCAATTGCAAAAAAGTGCATTTCATTACGAAATGCAGCGCGTTATATTAATCATATTCAAAGTGAAAAATCTTAAAATTAATATACCATCAGAAAGGAAATTTAGTGAGGATAATTTTAAACCTGTTTAATCATATGTCCCGGAAGTTTATTTTCAAATGCGGACCTAATTTCTCACTGAAAGTCGACTCCTCATGGTGTCGCGTTACGCTGGAATGTGTCATAGGTTGTTCGGTAGCTGGCAGAAACATAGATTTTTTGCATATGGTTTAAACAATCAATTTTCGAAACGTCATAACATTTTTTGTAGACCTTCCAGCTACATACCTTCTTCGGCAAAATCTTTCGGCATCTTCCAGACTATATGCTAACGTATGAAGTCACGTGATTGATGATAAATTGAATCCGCTAAGAGCAAAAATGCGAAAAAGGACGTTTTCCCATACCAATCTCCATGTAAATTTGAAACGCGATGCGGCATGCAAGGTTTCAACCAATCGAGCCCATATTTTGCACAGTTGATTGGGGTCCCAAAGCGATTCAGAAAAACCTAGATCTCACTTGATCGGATGAAGTTGCGTTTTTCCATATAACTGCGCCCCATTCTACTGTATATGTAGGCTTTGTAAAGTGGATTTGGTGTCGGTCGTTCGATTTTTGTACCTTAAACTCAGATAATTTCATATGGAAACTTTGACTTGAGAAGATTCAAATCCACTGGAGATAGTGTTCAAATGAAAAAGCCTAGATTAAAACGTGGAAATTTTTATAAGAAATCCTTTGTACAAAACGAATAAGTGAAGTGAGTTGAAGAACTTCACGATCTTATTTTGTGATAAATAATTAATTATATTCTCGCATTAGGCTATATTGGAACGTTTTTTGGGAATTCTTTCCACTAGAAGACCTAGTTAGGCTAGTGTTCACAAAATTGTGTCTTAAAGCCATACTTGGGTCAGGTAAGCGATGCTAATTGCGTTTTTTGGTGATCGATTAAGCTAATTTGACTATTTGTGGCGTTGAATAGGAAAACCAACTATTCAACGTGGGGCTTAGGTGGAGTGGCCCAATTATCATCTAACGTGGCGGTGGAACCAGCCCTGAGTTTGATTTGGTCGGTTGGAGACTGGCCCTCGCGGAGCGTTTCCATCAAGTGCATTGACGAGCTTCCCGCCAAAGACCGAGGCTCTACCTCACGGTCGCAACCAGAAACATACCTCTTTACGAACCGTTCCATTACGTCACCAGCATAACCGTTACGTCATCGCGAATCGACTGTGACACAGAACCCGTAACCATCGGCCTTGATCGAGATTGTGCGTGTCCTCTGCTGACAACTCGAGACGATGTATTTGATCCCGCATGCTCTCTCGCTCGTCCCTGCTCGTGACTTGAAACGATGGTGCCTGAAGCATGAATCGATCCCCCGTACCGCTTTCACTGCCCACTAAGATCGTCGCCCACTGAAAGAAATAGAACCGAGTCACCGGATCGCATGTCAAGGTCACTATTATATTGAACTAGGTTAAGAACAAAAATTGCAACGTACACACCAGTCTGGGACGGGACTTGCAAAGAGGAAAAAATGTAACTTCATCTGCAACCAGCAAGCGCTGTCACGAATTGTCAGATGCAATCAGCACCTTTTTGTGTGAAAGTATTGGTATCTCTCGAAAAGTATTCCGAATGATTTTATTTTACGAGTACTTTTTTACTTTGAAAAGTATTCTACAATAGCCGGACAGATTATTATTGAACAGTTATAAATACATGTTTTATTTCCGATAGGAAAATCTTTATAAAAATAAGTTTACAAATTCGTAAATTGCAAACACGTTTATTGTGCTCAGAAGATTCTACCCGGGATTTAGGTTAAACACTCAAGGAAACAGTTGTGAATTGATGATCAACTGTGATGAAAAGAAGAACAAGTGTCAAAACAAGGAAAAAGAAAGCCGTATTTGCAGGTCTCGTCTCATAGAACGTACACACGGTCAAGCAGTTTGACCAACATTGACTCCACCTCTCGTTTATTCAAACATCCATCAAGTTTTACCAACAGCGGCACGAACAATCAGTTTATTCGACCAACAATATCACACACGAACGACTGAAGCGCCAACTTGAGCACCAACCTTCAAAAAATATATGGGGGTTTGTGCAACTCCCCTACAAATGCTCAAACATGTTCGGCAAACCTTGACTCCACCCCCGACAACTCAAACCAAAATCAAACCGTTTTAATTTTTTCCAACCGAGCCGCCAACTGTCAAATGGTTGATCGAACAACTTCACACACGTTCAAACAAAGCAGCAACCGAAGCGTTTTCTTGGGGGCGGAGTCAATGTTCGTCGAACTGCTTGACTGGTGTGTACGTTGCATCAGACACCAGTCAAGCAATTTGACGAACCTTAACTCCGCCCCCAAGAAAACGCTTCGGTTGCTGCTTTGTTAGAACGTGTTATTCAACCAACCATTTGACAGTTGGCGGCTCGGTTGGAAATATTGTCAGATTTTCTGGATATGATACACTGCGCGGCGTTTGTAGTGTTCCCAAATGGGTACTTGCACAAAACTTCACGCGGCGAATGACTGTCGAAAGGTACGGCCGCGCCAAACGATACACCGCAATGCTATTCACCCATAAGAATCAAGTAAACGGGGTGCAGAAAGCGCGGCGGTACCTTTCATGGAGGGTTCGCCGCGTGCAATTTTGAGAAAATCAGGCAATAATTAAAACGTTTGATTTTGGTTTGAGTTGTCGGGGGCGGAGTCAAGGTTTGCCGAACATGTTTGAGAATTTGTAGTGAAGTTGCACAAACCCTCATATATTTTTTGATGGTTGGTGATCAAGTTGGCGCTTCGGTCGTTCGTGTGTGATATTGTTGGTCGAATAAATTGATTGTTCGTGCCGCTGTTGGTAAGACTTGATGGATGTTTGAATAAACGAGAGGTGAAGTCAATCCTGATCAAACTGCTTGACCATGTGCAAATAACATATAGGCATCTTTCCCTTGGAATGCAGTCCCTCCATGAATTTGGAACGCTAGCGAACCTAGCGGTGGAAGTCAAGCTTTACTGAACAACGCGCATTAGACAGAGCAGCATCGCATGCTTTGCTGTCTCTTTCTTTCCTTTTGGATATACGGGAGTGCCGTTCGTCGATTGTTGATACACAAAGAGCCTACTTTGAAATTTGCAGTTTGTTCTATGATGTCTATCTGTTTTGTGCCATGTGTACGTTCCATTAGAAAGTTGACGTCAACGTAGCTAGGTCAGGCATGATTGAATCATTCGAATCGAATTCGAATATACTAGTTGCAATAAACAATTATTTTTTTATCAATCGAGTTGACGATGCTTTATTGAAATGATCTGAATCGGTTTTGCCTTAGTTTTTTCGCTTTTAATTGGTTAGCACCTCCTTCCATTAGGGTTTGAATTCATTGCATGAATTTTGGGATGGTTTGTCGCATGTTTGGAATCGCTAAAATGAGTTTGGATCTTTGAAACTCTTATCAACCTGCCCGAGTTTGAGTCTCAGCCGTGCAATTGAAAAACGTCTCAGCAGCCTCCTGAAGATTGGCGATAAAGCTGCTGTTGGTCGAGGGGGCAAACACATTCGTTACAAAGTCTCTATTTTTGTTATGCGACATATTCGTCAACTATTTATAACGCAAAGCTTTCTTAAAATCCGTACACCTATTTAATGTCTTGGTATCCTAATTGTGCTACAATTAAAATTTTATTTAATACTGTAAATTATTCAACATGTACCTTTAAAGACCATCCTTTATGTTTGTTTCAGGGTTATCACCATTGGCGTAACCAGCTCCGATGCCTATATTTTTTTCCGATATTTTTTTCTATTTTGAGCTTCTTTTAAAAAAATCGAACAGTTTTACCACCTCATTAAGTTATCTTAATAGGAATATTGCAGGGACTTCGACGGGAATGTTCTATAGATTTCAATGAGAATCTTCTAGGGATACTTCATATTCCAGGAATTTTACATGGATTCCAACTGGTATGTTCTAGACATTCGGACGGGAATGTTCCAGAGAATCCGACGGAAATTCTCCAGGAATTCCAACGTGAATGTTTCAGGGATGCCGTAGGCAACGTTCCAGGGATGTAGAAGCAAATCGAAGAAGGATCTCTAATCAAACCATCAAGCGACTTCTTATTAGTCCTCCAGGGATTCCGAAAAGAATCCTCCAGGGATATCGAAAAGAATCCTTCTGGGATTTCAAAAATAATCCTCCAGCGATTCCTAAATGAATCCTCCAGGGATGTTGAAGCATATCGTTGAGGGTTTCGAAGCAAATCGTCGAATGATTCCGAAGCAATTCATCGAGGGTCTCCGAACTTATTCTTCGGTAAATTTCCGGAGCAAGCCGTATTCCAAAGCGAATAGCCGAATGATTCGGAAGCAATTGGTTCAATAATTCCGAAGCAAATCGTCAGAGGGATTTCCGTCGTCGAGGGTTTTCGAAGCAAATCGTCTACGAATTCCAAGGCAAATCTCTGAAGATCTTGAAACAAATCTTGGCATGATTCCATAGGAATTCTGATGTAAACCAATCTGAAACAAATCCTCCATGGATTATGAAGGGTATCCCCACAGATTCCCAAAGGTATCCCTCAACAATACCGAAAGAAATCCAGTGTGAATTCTTCTGGATTCCGGTTGGAATACATCGATAATCCTGAGAAGCATTCTTCAGCGTTTCAAATGCGAATTCTTCACAGATTCTGATGATAATTCCTCTCTGATTCTGATGAGAATCCTTCTCGGATGCTGATGGCAATTGTGAAGATTATAATGCTGCTAGGCAAGCGGAAGTCTGCTACAAAACTGTCAATCCAGTCCGCATGGATGACCACATGTTTTGACTGCTGGCGAAGTACCACGATTGCTTTGATTGATATTTTGGTGGTTCTCCGTTGTTGTTCATATAAAGTAACTTTGATGGTTTCAAATCAATTAGATATTGACTTTCCATAATTAACACCAAGTGCAATTTCACCGCCACACAGGAATTTTTCTCAGAAATGAGAAACAAGCTCATTTGTCTTTCACTTATTTCATTATAATAGGGTGAATATGGGAGATAACACTTTTGTCTTCAAACTTTTTCAGTAATTCTAAGCTAAGCCCCCCCCCCTCCTAGCCCTCTTTTATTTACGCCAATATGGTGATCACATATTATTCACTCAGTTTGCTACACACATTTTTAGAACAGCGAAATGCAATCATGTACCAAAGTGAACTTGAAATATGGTATTCGCGGGGTTACGTAAAGTTTTTGATGTTTGTCAGTTTAATTCCTACTTGCTATTTCTAGAGTAGAAAAACATTGCAACAAATATATACGCGTAATAAGGTAACAGTTGATTATTTCTAAACTCTTCGAATTTAATCATAAATCAAGGTGGACGAATTTGGATGCTGTACGGATTTCGGTTCCTCACTGTATGTTATGGTCTATGTTCACCGTGATAGTGCACCATTTACCGTATGGGTAGGTACTCATTTACTATGCATAAGCACTTTTTATTCAATTTGATTTAAACATGAACCGAAATGTTAAATAAAAAAAGTTAAAAAGAAACATGTGAAGTTTATGTGTTTTAGTGTAACTCAGAAAAAAATAACAAATTCATAACAACTTTAGAATGACGAGTTACCTAATGAAGTGTAACTCTTCTTGCACAAAATAAATGATTTCGGAGCTTAGTTTCAACGTTTCTTTGCATTTGAAGCCCTTTCCAAAAGTTCACTCTTATTTTTTCTTTTCTTATCCTGTTCCTGTTTCTTCCCCGAGTAGCACACATGTCACATATCAGTCACTGTGACTCATATGCGACCAAATCCAGTCACATTTGAGTTGCTGCAACCAAATCGATCTAAACTGTGCTACTTGGGTTCAGCATTGCCTCGGTTTTTTTTGATTGGGCGTTTATGTTCCCTTTCCTTCCGTCTTTGCTCATTCTCTTCAAGCAACGCTTTCCTTTCACGTCATTTTCCATCTACTGAAGGAGGGTTAACAATGTCTCGCTTTTTCCTTCCACAACCAGCCGCCTCGGACGATGGTAAGGAAAAAGCATCATCTTCATAATCTGGCAATGTATCTTCACGCTCAATTCGAGGCGAGCTCATTGGAACTACCGTAGCTCCACTCTCAGCTTTAGATTCATTGTCTGTAGAATAATAGAGTATAATTTAAAATAAAAATTCAAAATTATACCAAAGAGTGTTAACCGTTGGCAGCCGAATCAATGACATTTTCACATTTATGAGTGCGGTTAAGTTGATCCTCTGCAGCGGAACAATCTACAGATATTGCAGCACCGGATTGATCTTTCTTCATTCCAAAAGTACTGTACTGGAGACCCCTAAATTTAGTCCTATACCGAAAAAAAAATCGATTTTTAAAATTATCTCAGAATCCGAAAAAATCAATTTGTAATAACATCTTGCCTAATTTAGCGAAAAAAGTAATTTTTTCATTCAAGAAAAACATTTGTGAGCAAGTTTGTGATTCATTACAAAATGTGGCTCAGTATGTCACCTTAGAGAACAGCTGCTCTTTCAGGTTATGTATCAGATTAGAAATTTTGTTAGGTTACCTGCAGCTTACGATCTGATAAATAATGCTTAAGCAATTGAATGTAGTCCAGAAGAAAATTGTGATTCGTTAGTTTTTAATTATATCTTCATGCCAAACATTGTCTATTAATGCATCCAGGCGCTATCGTTTATGCGCAAACACCCAGCACAAGTTGATCGCCAGAAATTTGGCTAAAGACATCTAACGAGGGTTTTCTCGAAAAGAGTAACTTTATCGTGAAAAATATTTGATACCGGTTATGCAAGAAGGTGTCCGCTACTACACTTATCAGATACTTTCTCGATTGAGGTGCTTAATTTCGAGAAATCAAACTTTAGTTTCTATATTCAAATTCCAATCGAATATCCATTTGATTTGTTAAATCGAATGAAATTTGTAAAAAGCAAATCATCATTTTTTTGCATTCAAACCCACTATGTTCATCATTGTAACGCGAACTGTGGTGATATGACCTCATGCTGCTGTATCATGCTCTGTAGCGGTATAGACTCGACTCCCGTTCGTGTTGCACATTTTGTCTATATAGTTAAGTGACACGGACCCATATGGCGGCAGGTGGATTTTTATGAGTGGATTATAATTTAATCAGAGTAATTGATGCTTGAAATGGAAAAACGAGGCTTCGATTAGGGAAGGGGTCTCTTGCTAGAACATGCCTAACCAAGAAAATGCAGCCAGAACTTGTAACAATTATCATGACCAATTAATACTATCTTGAAATTGCGAGAAACTATTATGATTTAATTATATTCACTTTTTTTTAAACTCATGAAAATCGAACGCCTGTTAGCTGGCATTTCTGAGGTTCAGTGCTCTCGCGTTCACTTTCCTAATAAGTATAGATAAGCATGGAGGAGCATGGTACATCGTACGCTATTATCACGAAGTTGTTCTACTGCATTTAAATATCAAAATTCTACCTTATGTGTGCTGTTAGAGAAAATTGTCTACAATATTGTATTCCACAACTGTCATCGTGTCATCACTTCATCTCGGATCATCAACGTGATGGTTTCATACCGAAATGGTCAGCGAATGATTATCTATTTCTGTATTCATCTTTCTCGGCAAAAGCTCTTAAAAAAGGCAAACAAGTTAACTTTATACACACCGGTTTGTCAGCAGCATTTGATAAAATAATCATCGGTTTACTACCGCTAAGCTGGAGAAATTTGGATTATCTGAATTCTTTCTCCACTGGTTAGAATCCTACTTGAGTGGTCGGTAAACGGTCATGAATACCGGTGACATCATTTCGTCCTATTTCCTCGTTATTTATGGAGCAGACACAAGGTAAATACTTAGGGACAATGTTGTCAATCCAATGCTTCAAATTTTCTTTGGTGAATGCTCGATGATTTCACTATCGGAGCGTAAGTGATTTTTTTTTGTCTACCGACCAGGAATGCATTACAAAATTATAACAAGGAGAGTTAACCGCCTAAGACGAGTATAGCACTCTCCATTTAATTCCACTAGGTTTTGTTATCTTTGCAGATACGTATTTCAGTGTTATGTACTTATGTAGTGTTATGTACGTGTCTTCAGTGTTATGTACTTGACTCGACTTACAAGACTTACGTACAAGACACTGAAGACGACCTCACAGTTGAGGTCGAAATACGTATCTGCAAATATAACAAAACGTAGTGGAATTAAATGGAGAGTGCTAAACTTGTCTTAGACGGTTGAATACATTCCACCAAAAAGAGCTTAAAATATTCTTTCTGAAGGAGAGTTATTTATTTCAGGATAATACAGGGTCCGGCAATTAAACTACTACATTAATGAGTAAAAATATAATACAAAAAAGTATTAGAAAATAGACCAATAAAACGTTGTAAAAGCGTGGGCACGTCATTATTTTGGCACCAGGTTGTGTTTTACGACAGGATTAGACGCCGGTTCAAAAAGCGAAGAACCATAGCTAAGGGTCTATCAGGGTTCATTTCGAATTCAGAGCGGCCAGCGAGTTCGCCGGATCTGAACCCTATGAATTTAAATGTAAAAATAAAAAAATCCGGTACGCTCTTGTAATTTATTTTTTTGGCTTGAATGCCTTCAATGTGATTTTTTAAAAAGTTTATTTTTGATCTAGCAGAAGTTGAAAATATTTAGCTTCGCTAGACCAATTGATTGGAACCACGGCTTATGTGGGAAAATTATAAGCTGGAGGAGGAGGGTGTGGGGGGAGGTGTATTGCTTAGTTATCGACTAGGGATGGTCTTTGAGAAAGAGGGAGGGTGTGGGGGAGGGGTATTGCTTAGTTTTCGATCAACTCAGTTTAACTTCCGAACCCCTTGGCAGATTTCAACAGAATTTGGAACACAAATTCTTCATCTTAGGGAGACGAAGACAGGGAAGTTAGGGATGCTCTTTGGAAAAGGGGGAGGGTGTGGGAGGAGGGATAGGACTTAGTTATCGATCAACTCAGTTTAACTTCGGAACCCCTTGGCCGATTTCGACCAAATTTGGAACACAAATTCTTTATATTAAGGAGACGAAGATAGGGGTGGTTAGGGATGCTTTTTGGAAAAGGAGGAGGGTGTGGGGGGAGGTGTATTGCTTAGTTATCCATTAACTCAGTTTAACTTCTGAACCCCTTGGCTGATTTCAACCAAATTTAGAACACAAATTCTTTATCTTGAGAAGACGAAAATAGGGGGTTAAGGATCAAACAATAATTTCGTAAGCACTTATGGGGGAGGTCTGCCGTTTTCTTACGTTCCATTTAAATAAAAAATGATTTGTATGGGAAAAATTTTGCATGGGTTGGGTTGAAAACCCCAGAAAAAATGCTTACGTAATTAGTGTACGGCCTCTTAGGGATGCTCTTTGGAAAAGGAGGAGGGTGTGGGGAGGGGTATTGCTTAGTTATCCATCAACTCAGTGTAACATCTGAACCCTTTGGCCGATTTCAAACAAATTTGGAACACACATTCTTTATCATAAGGAGACGACGATAGAGGGTATGAAGGAGGAAAAGAGGGAGGGTATGGAGGAGGGGTATTGTTAGGGTATGGATCAACTCAGTGTATCTTCTGAACTCCTTGGCCGATTTCAAACAAATTTTAGGGTGGGAGGGGTATTGTTCAGCAATCGATCAACTCAATGTAATTTTTGAACCCCATGACCGATTTTAACAATGCTCCGAAAACAAATTGTTCGAATTTCACAAAAATTGCAAATCCTCGACAATAACAAATTTCCCGCTAATAACATTTTCCAAAAAACGACTTTTGGAAAATTGTGGTTCCCGAAAATGATGCTTCCCGATACACATATCCCAGAATATGACATTTCCCTGAAAAGGGCAGGCCATTAACATAACACTATTTGGCCTAAGGTCATTCGACATGAAGGGCATTTCTGATAATTATGAACAGCATCAGAAAAATCTTTCATAGAAAGCATGCATTTGCTGGGTACAAAGCAATGGTAATTGTTGCCCTTCATGGTTTGCCCAGTGAAAAGCAATGAATAATGTGTTTCCTTCTGGTTGGTGGATGTGATTGTTTCTTTAAAAGTAGGCATTTGCCCGGAATAATGCAATGGTGGGTGTGATCCCTTCTTTTAAAATTTGCGTTTGCCCGAAATAAGGCATCGATGGATATTTTCCTTCTACGTCTACGTCATATACGTTTACCCGGAATAAGGCTATTCAAACCTACGATTGCTTCTTCAAAATCAATTAATGTTTCCAAAAGCCTTTTTTTAATCAAATGATGAAGCAACAATAAGTAAACACAATTACCCTGTTGACCAATTGGTTTTATCATTTTTCGATTGTGAAAAAAAACTGCGAACCAAACTGGAAATTCCGAGCAAGGCAGGGTACATAAAGCTAGTCTACAAATAAAATTTTACCATTGGAATTGCTTTGAGCATTATTCCATGAACGGTGTTTGGCATTGAAGTCACCAACTGTGAAAAAAATGGATTTGTTGCGAATTAGAATTTGAAGATCAGCTCTCAACAAATTCCTATGCTGCCCATATTCCACTGGAAAGGCAAACAGGCAGCAATAAAAGGACATTGTGCAATTTGTTTCAACAGAAACTCCCAAGGTTTCAAAAATTTTGGTTTTAAATAAAGAATATAATTTACAATTGATACGTCTCTAAAGGACAATGGTGACCCCACCACTGGCGCTGTCAAGACGGTCATTTCTGTAAATAAAATAATTTGGATCTCTTTTAATGAAGAGTCCTGGTTTTAAATAAGTTTCAGTTATAATGGCAATGTGCACATTATGATTTTCGACGAACTGTTCACTACCCGGTGAGAGGTAGGAACAAAATTTGTTCGTTGATCTTGTTTTTTTACGAGGAGTAATGCATTATGCACTGACCCAGCACACGCGTAGTAGTTGCCAAGCTACCGCATGGCAGTGTACCGGAGTGTGGGATTCTCACCGTGCCCCACTTTTGACACTTACGGCACTGAGTGGGTTATTGAAAATTTCCCTCAGGCCTGCGGAAATGTTCCCATGTAACACGAACATGGGACATAATACAGGCCTTTTCCAAATTTTCCACATTATTTAGTTCCTGGGAAGTACCAGAGCGAGATTTCTTTTTCACCTTAATTACTTGGATCGGTGAAAATCCAAGTAATTGAAAAATTTCAATTTTAATCTCATCCAGTGATTTATCATCACTGGAGACCTTTTAAGACGACTTTGAACAATCGCTCAGTTTTGTCGTCGTATGTGAAGAATTTAAGGCGCTTCTCAGTTGAATACTGAAGAAAACGTTTGCGATCGTCAAAGGATCCTGGCAAAACGCGGCAGTCACCCTTCCTAGCAATCTGAAATGAAACCTTGATCCCCTGAAGGTTACTTAAAATCTCATTCCTAAAGCCAGAAAACTCGGCAACAGATACCACAATTGGCGGAATCCTTTGCTTTTTCGCATAGATCGAATCACCTGGGCTAGAATGTTAGAGTTCCTTCTATTTATTCCGTGCTTTGGCAGGATGGTCTTGAAACCTTGTTTCTTAGAAGGAAGTGGAGAATTCAGAGACTCCCCCTTCCTCTTGTTCTTTTTTTAAATTAATGCTCATTTCTGACCGTGGAGACGTGACCTTCTAAGAGGTTTTTCCCAGAAGGGGGTTCTTGCAGGATTACCACCGCTTGTCGGAATTTTAATTCCGCAAACGGGTCAAATGTAAAACGAATGCACGGATCCAAGCAAAGATCGTAACGGGATCAGTGAGTACAAATAGCGCTGAGAAGCACTGCTGAAATTTAAATAGCGTCGGGTTGTATTAAAAACTTCCTTCGGCAAGGAGAAAATAGAACTGCACAGCACGAAAACACAATGTCGTCTGTTTCAGCCGCGATAACAAATCCTATATTTTGGGCCCATCTTACTACCGCTGAAACTGCTGCTTGCAGTTTCCTCCTGATGCTCCTGGGGTGCTTCTCCATGACAATGAGCAAGGTGTCATAAGCGTAAACCAGGAGAAAGATCCCCTTTGGAAGACCAAGGAAAACACCACTAATTGCCACGAGGAACAAAGTGACCGCAATTACACTTCCGTATGGTACTCCGCTTTCTTCCTGAACCACTTTAGACTTATGGTTAATGGCCCGGCTATAGGCTTTGGCCAGGTCGAGTTAATTGCATCATCCAATATTCACCAGAGAGATGAAGGGTATGTTTTTGTTCCGTAACCGGAAATTACATCAACCTGCGGTTTACCATCCTTTCCTTCACCGGTGTTATTAGGAATGGGAATCATGTAACTGTGTTTCCAGCTTTCTGGGAGTGCTGCGGCAGTCCATTCTCTGTTTATACCCTGGAGTAATGCTGATTTACCACTGGGTGAGAGATTTTTGAGCATTAGGTATCCGATGACATCAGGAGGAACTTTGAAACTGTGAATTGCCAGTTCTGGTGAAGAATGGCGCTTCAGAAACGGGACCATGTAGCGCTGTATGGATGAGAAAGAGACGAAATTGTCTGCGAGGGCGTCGGCGATGGTGTTTTGGTCCCTGATAGTAACGTGTCGTTCGGTTCTAGAGCCATTCCATTAGCTCGCCTTTACCCTGAATTCATCCAAGACCTCCGTCCAGGACCTTTCCTTTGCACATCGCATAATTTTCATCTCGGATTCATCACGAGAAGTTCTGTAGACTTCCATTACCATACGTATTATTTTATTTTGCCATTTTTGTGATGACACCAATTAAATCTTTGAATCTTTTAGCATTTTTTTCTGTGTGTTAAATCCCTTCTGTCATCATCATCGATAATCTGTGTTGCTTACTTTTTTCTAAGCCTTCTATACCTTATTGGATGCTTTCGACTATTTAGATTTAGTACCGGGATTTTTTCGAAATACTAATAATTTTTGAATACTTTGAAATATCTGGGAAAAAAGTCGTTTTCTTTGTTAATGTGACTCCAAGGTTGTAAAATCCTCGGTACCTTCTATACCATGGTCACAGAAACATGTCGCAGACTTGAGAATCATATAAGATAGACTGCACATCAGTTATTTTAAGATGAAATTGATACATTGTCGTTATATAAGAATGCTAAAAAACGTGATAGACGTGCAGGATCTACTAATGAATAATTCACTTGAAATGATTTTGTTCATTTTATTATTTTCTACACTGTTGTTGTGTAGCTGGCTGTTTTTTACTGATGATGATGATGGTCCCGCCACATACCCCTACAAAGGTTTGAGCTAGACGATTTATCTTTAAGATAATTAATTGAATGATATAATAACAATTTAATCAGATTTGCAAAAAACAAAAACGATCTGATTACCATCACAGATATGAATTACTTAACTTTTCATTACTATCCAGCAAAAAAGGTAAATTAAGAAAAAAAAAAAACTGTTGTTTTCATCTACAGATTCTCATAAGCATCGGTAGTGATACTTCGAGTTTATACTAAAATGCAAAACTTGTGATACCTCTCGCACAGATTTCAAAAGTTCCACCAAGAATCGCGTTTCATGTTTATACAAGACCACTTAACGTTTATCACTCGTAAGCATCAATAAAATTAATAATCTAAGTCGTCAACAAAACTGAAACTTGTGTTACCGCTCCGTCGATATCAAAAGTTTCGGTATCAACCACGGGAACAAAACTCTACCAGATAGCCCATTACTAATCCGAAGAATCATTCAAACAGTTGAAAATGCGCAAGACTGTACATAAATTTTAAAAATCATCCATATCTGCTTTGCGCGCGCGAGACTCAAACTTTTGTAGACTACACAAAAAGGTGAAATTACAATTACGTCAATATATATAAGAAATCCATCATCATCATCCAGGCGAACAAAACAGTTTATCAGTGCCTCAATAAATAAAAAATACAATTGTCCAAACAAACAATCCGTAGGTCAAACTTCGTCAAGATACAAAATTTATTGAATTATAAAAAGTCAACTAAGTAGCTGCTTAAAAGGCAGCTTTTACGTGTGAAACACAAAGTCTCTTAAACTGTGATAGTGTAGTTGCACGTTTGATATGTGTAGGCATCGAATTGAAATAATTGATACCTTTAAAAAACAAAGAATTTTGTGAAGCTCCATGCAAAAAGTACGGTGTTCTTATATCTATAACTGTGGAAGTGCTTAATGAACACTAAGCTACGAGGCGGCTTTGTCCCAGTGTGGGGATGTAATGCCAATCAGAAGAAGAAGAAGAAGAAGAAGACCTGGAAGACGCTATCTCCGCCTGACCTATGTTTAAAAATGATTTTTTGTTTTATTGTTCGATCCACTATTCATAAATTGGTAATTGGCATCATTATCTGTAAGTGGCAGTAAAGTATTGTAATTAGCACTTGATCTCTGTCGTTACATATGCCAATCAATTTCTCATTGATACTGATGCGACACTTTTTTTCGTGGCATCTGTGCATGTTGGTTGGAGACAGGTTTGATAACTGCATCCAAAATTAGTGCTTCAGTCAAGTAGATTTTTAATCGATGATTGACAGGCATTGTTTATATGCAGTTGTGGTTTCTATCTGTTTTGCTACTGCCTATTTCAATACATTTTTTCAACGAGAAATATCATAATTTTGCTTTACCTTAAAATGTAACATTTTTATGTTATATGAATCACTTGTTCAATAACGCTTATCCAGTATGTATCCATCTTTGCGGTCGTCAACGAAGCTAGCTTGATAATTTCCCATGATCTAATTGACTATTGGTGACAGACGACGGAAGATAACCTGGGATATCACTTTGTAGGCAGCATTTACGATAGTGATCGCTGGAAAGTTTTCACACTCCAGCTTATTATCTCTCTTGTAGATGGGGCGTATGACTCCTTCCTTCCACGCCTCCGGTAGCTGTTTTGTTTTCCACATTTTGAACACCAGTCTGTGAAGACTTTTCCGAGCCCATCTTGATAAGTGTTTGGTGCAGTTCAATCATCACCTGATAGTGGTCGGAGTTGTTAGCACCAGGTAAGGTCTTGACGTCGATATGATCGGAGGTGTGCCGTCCATCAATCAGAACGTGGTCGACTTGTACGATACGGAAGATTGTACTGGAAGTTGATGCTACGAATGACCATATTATTGAAGGCGAAATCAATCAGTCTCAGGCCGTTTTCATTCGTCAGTCGGTGGGCGCTGAACTGTCGGATATCGGTCTTAATTTCTCCGTCTGACCGACCTGAGCGTTTAATTTTAAAATGAAAATTAGTGGAATTAATGGAATCAATATCTCCAAAAGTTATTTTGATTTCTCTCATGTGATTTTATCATGATATATTAGAATACATGAGAAAGGTACCATCACTTTTCGATTAATCTGAGTGTTCCTAGTAGTATTGCTTTAACTCGTTGACATGTTTGACTAACTTGACAAAAAGAATCAACGCTTCACGTAAACAAAATAGGATAATGTTGAAAGCTGCATTGTACGATCTCTCAAAGTTGCTATTATTGCTGTTGAAGGTATTTATACTAAAGAAAACGTAATTAATGACTTCTGAAAATTGCTTCGTCGTATATTGGATTCGACTAATGACTTCCCCATTGCTTCTTAACACAGATGACTATGATAGAAAATAGTTATCGGAGTTCCGTGCGCAAGTGCTTCATCAAATCCCAAGAAGTGAAAAAAAAATCGAATGCCATTTCCTCTATTAGACATCCTTATAAATGATAACACATTACGTTCCCATCTTCCGGTGATAGACGTTCGAAAACATTGCTTCGCATTGCACTGTCAGTGGTGGTGGCTAGGAGGAGCGTGAAATCAAACTGCACTTATACTGCGGAGCCCTGTCCATCAGCGGAAGTGGCTTTTGGAGAGAAAAAGCTTTAGCATCGGTCGGTCACCACAAGCGTCATTCCCTGTGGTTGTATTTATTTGGCCACCGTGGATCGTGCAGCGTCGTTGATGCTGTTGGAAGCACGTGTCAAACCATTAACCGGATGACTCCAATGAGTACAGATAATGTTCAAATTATGCGAATCGTAAAGGTTTCTGTAACGTGTATTTCATATTTAATATTTTAAATATATTTCTTGGCGATAACATGGTAATTATAAAACAAAGAACATTTTAATACAGTCGTTTATACATTAAAAAAATAAATGCAATCTTATAATACTGCATGGCACATTTCATTAGACAAAATACGCACGGCAATGTGACTAATGAGTATTAGCTCCGACCGACAGGCATTTGCTTGATGATAATGATATGCGCTGAGGGGAGACCGTTTAATCTAGTAGAACGCTGAATTTATTTCCACGAGGTTGGGAACGGGATTGAGGATTGTAAACGAACGCTTGGTATGATGTATGTGTGTGATTTGCGGTTGTATTGATTTTCCGTCATAATTATTTAACATTGAAAATGGCATATTAGGTTACATGCGGGTCAGCTATTTGAAATATATTTTTGAATAATGACTCATTGATGGCAACGGCCAGATGAGGATAATAAATTGTACTGCACAAGACTGCACAAACACAGTTTAACTTTTTTCGAATACCAAAGATTGAGAGTTAAGCGAGCGGTGATAATTGAAGTGAGCTGAATCGTTATTCAAACTAGTTTAAAGGTATCATAATTTGAATCATTTGGGTAAATAGTCTGAACCAGCTTGATTCAAATAATCTGACCATACTTAGGACTCCGTAAATAAAAATCACGGCAGTACCAAACTGACTATCAACAAAATGGAAACGAGACCTAGACGAGTATCTAAGGTGGGGTGCAGATAGCAAACAGTAGTCTGGTGAAAATGGATCGGTCAGGTGGTCAGACGAATTGTGGACACTCCGTAGATTGCGTATGGTTGGCGACGTGCAGACATGGATCGAGCTGAATGAAGGCCACTTCGGCCTTAGACTGAGTAAATAAATCAAAGTTTCCAGAAATACACGCGGCAGGCTAAGAGTTTCAGAGGGTCCGAAACTACTGAAACACACTGAATCCAAATTTCACTCAATCAATCAATCTATATTCAGATCCAATCTGATTCAATGATTCCAATGATTCAATCTGATACATGCATTCATCTCTTAGACTAGCTTAGACTAGGTGTTCCGTATAAGACAAAGCTTTGATTTTCTATTTATAAATGGATATAGATACACCCGATTCTTTTTTTACACGGGGGATGCGTTCCGTGTAAGAAAGTTTAAGTTCAAAATTTGAAAATCCGTGTAAAAAAGTTTTATGATTTCTCGACGAATCATGCAAAATGGAGCAACTTTGCAAACATTTTGTATGGGTACGGCCGTGTAAAAAAAATCCGTGTAAAAGCCGAATCGTGTGTACTTTATATATTTGTTGCATTTGGAATGAAATCCTACCACGATGCGTCTCCGAATTTATCTGCTGGTATCGTTATCGGAGGGCACCAGTGAGCCCAAGTACACGAATTCTTCACCACCGATACAAACTCGTGGGTGAGGCTTACATTGTCCTCTCTTGAGCCTCATTCTATTTTGTACTCTGTCTTCGACGTGTTCAATTCTTCATCTTCTCAATATAAATTACGTCGGCGAAACCAAATAGCTGAACGCAATTCGTGAAAATCGTTAATCAGAACGGAAATTGTGTTAGTGGTGGATACAGAACCCGAACGGACGAACACTTGACGATTTCACAAAACTATGCGGTGGGAATATATGAATAACATGAAATGCAAAAGCTATATAGAGCGTCTGATATTACATTGATATTTTGCATCTCTTCTTGTCATCTTGGTCTTCAACTCTGAAACTTAAAATGGATAATAACAAGATGAATACACAGCTAGGTGTTTCAACCTGCCCAGTTTATGGAAGAGATGAAGGCGGGGGTGCAAAATTCATTTTCGGTGCAAAACATAAACAAACCGGCTGGCTCTCCAATACTAAAATCCAAGATGGCTGAATCGTGAATTTGGCAGATTGGAACACCTAGTGGTGTATTCATCTTGGATAATAAGTTAGTTTTAGAATGAATTCTGTTTTTTTATGTTACGTAAATTTTTTGCCAAACAACCATCAAGTAGCCTTAGCAAGAATGAGGAAGTATTAGTTGCTCAGTTTTTTTTCTATGAAGCAAGGTTACTTTAAGATATGGTTATGCAATTTTTTGTTCCAGTACTTTATGAGCGCAAAAAATCGGGATGTTGTATGGGATATGAACGTCTTAACTAGTCTTTGGTGTTACTACTCATAAGTACATACAGGTATTGGTTTGTTTATCCTGAATTTGATGTATTCATATGATAAGTTTCAAATCAAAATTGTTTTGTTTTTTGAATTTTTTTTGTTGTCTTAGCGTTTAGCTATTCACCCCGAAAAGGTAAAAATTCATGGTCAACAAGCTTGGGGAATACTACACGTTTACTAACCTGTCGGAATAAGGAAGAAAATCAAAATCAAGTGACCGGAGCTTGGACCAGAAAGTAATCAATTTGTAAAGTAACTTTATGCCGATTTTTGACTAGGAAAAAAGGCTTGGATAAATGTTGGATATATTCAGTATTATATTTCTTCATAAAACTAAACAAACAGAATTAACATATAATGCTACGCAATTTTCAATAAATTTTTAAAATTTATTCAATTTTATTCGAAAAAAATAATGTGGATAGCTTATTTTCAATACAGTCCTTATGTGGAAATGGAATTAGAAATATAAAAGAAATATAAAAGAACGGCTGTTGTGTTGTCATGTAACTTGTATCCATTTACATATCAGAACTGTTCGTTGTTCATAAAAGCTCAATTTTAAAATTCAATCACGGTTTCACATTGGTCGGATTTTGGACTATAAAGTACTAAGATTCCCACCCTTGAGCTAATTTTTGACGCTATGCTAAGAATTGCTTAATATGTTCTCTATAAATGCAAAGAAACTCTTTCTCCAAAAAATCTCCAGACAAAAGAGGATATAAACGACAGAATAAATGTCGCTTCGATGCCCTTTGTTGTTCATTTTAGAGACATGGTAGTACAATACATAGATGTCGAAACGATATGGTTGTTTGGAACTATTACCACCACGAAATTGTAGTTTGAAGTTTTCGTTGACTTTTATCGGAGTACGACCAGTGACGCAAACCGCAAATTCTTCTCAGTAGTTTGTAACTTCTTTTCTCCAGTTTTATAAAAAGCAGTATTTTAAAACCTTTTTGCAAACTTAAAATATGGCTAGAGCTTAAGCTTAATAAATTCATGTTTCTCCATCAAAATAGACATTAAGGTAACACAAAAACACTTTTTTAATTTTTGTATGATCCTTCCGAGAAATGCTAAAACCTTCGCTGGATAAACACCAATCCTCTCGCGGTTTTCAGCCTATGATTCTGCATTCATTTCTGCAAAAACTATCGAAGTTCTTAATCGTAAATGTTACCATCTAACTGCAATCTAATGTAAACTGATTTGGTCTAAATTTTGTCCAGAGCATCAGGACGTGAAATAAAATCAAATAAGAGAACGGTCTTTCAAAATATTGAAATAAGTCCTTTATACTAATTTGAGCCACGCTAATTGACATATTTTTTTCAAGAATCAGTTAAAACCAGTTACTTCATATGTTCACCTGCTATTACAAATTGTTCCGTGGCATTTTGTTTTCATTTGTCGAAATTATTTAAATTCATTCAAAATTTCAATCGAAAATTTATATTGGAAAATTCTTTTGGAATGCTGAATAGTAGAAAAGATCCCCCTATTTTGTTCTGTTGATCCTCTACAGATTCTTTAATCTTCCTTCCACAGGATTTTCTAGACTTCTTCCAAATTTTCTCTTAATGTGACAGAAATTGTATCCTGTGTTGTATCCAAAATGTTGTGAATCGTATAAAATACGGCAGACTTCAGCATGTGCGAATGTCGGATCGGAAGAAAGAATAGCGAAAACAATATTCAACAGAGAACCAGATAGGAGCCGGCGACTTCGTGGAAGGCCACGAACACGCTGGCTGCACGCGGTGGAATCGGACCTGGGGACCCTGAACGTTCGGGGAAACTGGAGGAACATCGCCCAAGATCGACGATTATGGAGCTCTACAATACGCCAGGCATAGGTGTATCGGCGGTGTAGCCAAACAGGTATCCAGGTATCCAAAATATTATCCTGAACAGATTTCATGAAAAATTTAGTAAAAAACTTAAACATTTTAAGATTTAATAAATTTCGTCAGATGTTTATCTTGGAGATTATTTCAGTGTTTTTTTTCACCAAAGCTCATCCAAGAATTCCTGTTTCCTACAACTTGCATAGTAAATTGCTTTATATTTTGTAACAATTTATCTCAAATGTTGACTTTGCAATAAGAAAAATCAAAATGTTTGATCAAGAAGTATCTGACGAGTGAAAGAAAATAACTAATAATATACTATTTGATTCCCGAAGCTACTACGGATTTTTTGTTTACTAACAGAAATTCTTATCATGTGTTTCTACTCACTTACTTATGGGTCCTGCACATCCCCGCTGGCAGACATCATGTGTTTAGCAAGACAATATCTTATTTTTGAAGGAACCACAAGTTGTGTTTCTCATTAATAGCATACCAAAAATGGCCATCGATTTGTCAAAAGAATTGATGATAGATTCTTTATCTGCGAACTCTATGGTACTAATTTATGCTCTAGAATCTGGGTCTCTCGTAACGTTCACAATAAAAATAGATAGATATAATCAAACTGTTTCTTATGGTAAAATGATCCGTGGTTTTGATGTCCTCTATTAAAAACGTGTTGAAAAATATAGACCATAAAAGAGAATAAATCAGATCTAATCTGAACAGAAGAATTCATTTTGCCCATCCAGTCAACGGGCCACATAATACTTGTGACACATATATGGTACCAATATCACTGTATAGCATAAAATCATATGTCTGTCACCCAGAATCACGCTCGTATCACGATAGCACGATGATTTCCGTATCCTGCCCTTCGACCGTTGTATTGTACGAAACAGAACATAATTTGTTGTTTTGAAATGTCAAATACGCCGTTTGACATATGAAATAAAAACAAATATTTGCAAGCTGACTCAGTAAAATTCGTATTCGTAAGCCCATTATTTGCTACAATTACGCTCTGAAGATGTCTTCCTATTGATTTTGCCAGTTCTTGGGTTGTTTCCGGGAAGATCTACCGTCACTTTTGCATGATATTCAATGGTTTGAGTTCTGCATCGTCTGATTTTGAACGTTTTGTGCAAGATTCCCATGGGTTTTGATTGTAATGAGGTCTGGAGATTGGGAAGGTTGCGGGAACTTTGATTTGCCATTAGTCAGCATCTACTTTTTTAGATGGGAGGAATGTTTTGTACAAATTCAAAATTGGATCTGTAGTGTTTGGTGAGGGAGGGATGAGAGGAGAGGAGGATCTCGTGGAGGTAAAAGTGGAGTGCAGAAATAAACGGTAGCCAGCGCGAAGTAAATAAGTGTTTGAAAAACCCGGAGTTCCGTGTCCGAATAAACTTGTTACAGGATTGATGACCCAATTGAACAGTGCTGGATTTATCCTTCAAAATGTCCAAATGAATTAAACGATCGGTGCCCTTTGCACTGAGGGAAGGTCCATTAATTACGTAACGCGAAAATTGGCCATTTTCAACCCCCCCTCCCCCATATGTCACACTTTTTGTATGAAGTCTCTAAAATGTGTGTATGGATTGTCAGACTACGAGCAACCCACCCTCCCCCTCCAAGCGTTACGTAATCTATGGATGCTCCCTGAAATCACCCCAAACCATACACGGAAGCCTCAAAATACCCATTAATGGGTATTCTGGTACCCATTATGAAAAAAATCGGCATAACTCATTTAATGAGTATATCGCGTTTACTCATTAATGAGTACTCCCAGCAAACTTCATTAAATGGGTATTTTATCTATATCTATCTTTATCTATTTTTAAGGCAGGCACCCGTTTCTCCGTGTCCCATGCATTATTTTGTGCCATTCTCATCCAACGGGTCTTGTGATGGAGGAACAGCAGCAGCAGGAGGCACTGCGTTGTGTTATCTGAAAAGTACGGTCACAACAGGTTACAACCAACCGGAACTGAAAGAGTGCTTTTTTTTACTTACCTCTATATCTTGTGTGAATATAAAACACTATTTACATGCTCCAAAAAAACCCTCGGAATTCAGAAATGCCGGCAGATATCCTTTTTTAAATTTTACTGCTATATATTTACGAAGGAAAAAGTTAAGATGGCGATTCCGCGTTCAAAGTTTTTTGTGCCTACAATTTACCCATTTTTTAGTACTAATAATCGATCTCGTTAATGGGAGAAAAATAACCTTTTTGCGTTTTTAAAAAAATAGCCGTATTTTGACATCTCAGAACAATTCCAAAAAATGGGTATATTAAACACTTTTAATGGGTATTTTGAGGCTTCCGTGTAGAATAGAGTGATTAACGTCCGCAGAAATAATTGCCCTGCGGAATATTTGCAAGAACTCGCATATTTCTGCCAAAATACCTAGGGTAAAACGTCCTATCGTTGAGGTATGTCCTAATGTTGCGGTAGTGTTAAAATAGTCCATTCTTGATATGATAGCATTGAAAACAATTGTGGATGCGCTAAAACTCTTCGAATTAACGAATAGAACAGCTTTCGTTTGACAAAATTCCATTCAAAATTATGAAAAATCAACATTTTTCATTAAAAAGTTGAACCCTTTGAGCCTATTATTGCGGTATTGCTAAGGTCCTATTGTTGTGGTATCGATCCCCATAAGAATTACATGCAATACCGCAACAATAGGACTGACCTTCAAAAAATATCGCAACGATAGGCAACTGCGTCCTATTATTACGGTAGTTTTTTTTATTGTGATAAAAAAACAGCAAAGCTTCAGCACAATTGACATAATATTTACGAAACTATATTTAACGAGCATTATATTCGACTACTGCAATGTGAAAAAAGACTGCAATGTGAAAAAACTAACAGAACTGGAAAACTATGACGTTTTCATATCGACGAATAAACTGCTGACGCGAATTCACAATTTATTAAAAAAATATGAGTAAATACTGTGTAATACTCATAAAAACTACAGTAACAGTTTATGATTTCTATACATTTTGATGAAAAATATAGATTTGGAAAGCGGTAGAATTTCAAAACAAACTGTCAAATAGATACAACGGTGGAAGGAGAAGATGTGTGTCATCTTGTCACTGTACGCGTACAGCGTGATACGAAAATCATTGTGCGGAAATCATATGTCTGTCGATAGTATAACATCCGTTATTACGCATTTCTGCCATAGGTACTCCTTGAGCCGTGCGGTTAGATGCAAGAAAGCAAGACCATACTGAGAGCGGCTGGGTTCGATTCCCGGTGCCGGTCTAGACAATTTTCGGTTTGGAAATTGTCTAGACTTCCCTGGGCATAAAAGTATCATTGTGGTAGCCTCATGATATACGAATGCGAAAATGGTAATTTGGCTTAGAAACCTCGCAGTTAATAACTGTGGAAGTGCTTAATGAACACTGAGCTGCGATGCGCCAATGTCCCAGTGGGGGATGTAATGCCAATGAAGAAGAAGAAGAGAAGACCCCCTGAGACCAGCGAAGGTACCCCCAGGGGTACATGTACCTCAGGTAGAGAACCGCTAACATAGGGTAAATGATTCAATAGTTGAGGTACTTAGCACGTTCCAAAACCATTATTTTTTTTCAGAATTATTTAAATACTTGTTTCCCTTATTTTGGTATATATTCGATAGTGGAAAAATGTTTCCATCAAATGTATTCCATCCTAAATTGAGAACTCCGATCCGGAGTAGCACATTTAAGACCGATTTGGTTGCAGCAACTCATATAATGACTGGATTTGGTTGTACAAAAGTCATAGAAACTCGTTTATGACAAGCGTGTTGCTTGGCATTATTGGTACATTGTTCCAATAGCCGCGGTATTTTTTTTATTCGTGTTCCTATGGTTGCGAATCCCATTGTTTTCTTACGGGACTCGCAACTATAGGAACACTACCACAACTATTGGATCAAAGGCAAAAATTTAGTAAGGTATTTTGAAGATATTTACCAGTTACGATAATCAACACTGTTTTCACTTGGTTTGTATTTTGACATATCAATTTATTATTGGGCGATGTAGGTTGTGGGTGGCTCGGGCCCTTCGAACAACTTGGCCAAGTGCTGCCAAGACCTCACCACCTCGGCACGATTTGCCTGGCGCGTATATCACGCATCAATACCAAAGCTTCATTATTGTTAGGGATCCATAACTGTTAGGCTATATATCGTTAACAAAGTCCTATGCGTAGTGATGCTTGCCTGAATTAAAGAGATTGTATATGCAATTCTTCGGCGGAAGATCCTGTCTGGACCATATTGTCACTCTCCGTATCATTCTCGGGTAGGTAGGAGCACCTAGTGAAAATCATCAACAATTACATGTCGGCAAGGAGATTCCGGGTTTCATAAATCTGCGAAGCTAGTTCCAATGCGCACAACATCGTCGCCCGCGTCCCCTATGGTAGTACCCTAAGGTCCCTGCTTTCAAACCTATTCACCTCCGACATACCAGAACCTCCAGAAGGCAGCATTCTGTCTCTGTTCGCAAACAACATCTCTCTCGTCTACAGAGCTAAAGGAAAATGCTCAGCTCGAAACAACCAAACAAACGGGCTCCAGCTTGTTGTCAAAACAGATAAACACGAGTAAAACAACTCAATATGTCTCATAAAATGCCTTTTTCACACCTTGGTAATGTGGAGGATTTATTTAATAATACATATTGGCATACTTTACTTCGGTTTATCCTGGCTGAAATTTTATCACCCCTATGTGGTTGTTAATTTTCAGCCTTCAGCTGAATGGAAAGTAGTATTCACAGTCCCGATTAATGATTACCGATGAAATCTACAAGCGCAAAAAAAATGCAGCTGTTTCAACAAACACCCTGCAGCTGCATCCATTTTCGCCCGTTCATTACCGTCATATTGCCGAACGAACTTTTTACTTCCGATAGTACTTTTCATAAAACCAAATAAATCCCTCCACACCCAGCTTTCACCATGGTCGGTATTTTCCACAAAGTAGATGTTTTGTTACCCAAACAAATAAACCCCATTTACTGAAGGCAGTATTTTCCCTGGAACAGCACCCATTCGCCATTTATTCGACACCTATCGCACGGTGGAATAAAGCTTCTGCTGTAGATACCAAATGCCGGTAGGTAGGGGAGGACAGTTCAGGATATACATTCCTTAAGCGTTTCCGAAGCGTAAAACCTTTTTCAAAGGTTCACAAGATTAGAAAGAGAAAAATTCATTTTCGTGAGTTCAAAAATTCGGTTTTTAAAAGAGGTGAGCCAGCCTAGTATTAATTTCATTTATTTAGTCTACATCTAAACAGATAACACTGAATCAACAATTTGACGCCACAATACACGGTTCGAGGCCACATCTCTCCATCCTCGGATACGCCCTACGCTCGCCAAGTCGTTTTGCACCTGGTCTGCCCATCTCGCTCGCTGCGCTCCACGCCGTCTCGTACCTGCCGGATCGGAAGCGAACACCATCTTTGCAGGGTTGCTGTCCGGCATTCTTGCAACATGTCCTGCCCATCGTACCCTTCCGGTTATGGCCTAGCCAGCCTAGTAAATAAAGACAAAAAAAATCGGTTTTGAGCTGCACATATAATATAAGGTACCCCGGGGCAAGTGGGACCTAAAAAAACGCTAGTTCAGAAAAAAATTTAACGCATTCTTAGAAAACAGGGTATTTCAGGACATTAACCACGGATACGTCATCATATGCTTCTGTTGTTGAAGTGTGGACTTGTTGTAAGCCATTTATTCAGTTACAAAAAATATTGGTAGTGACAGAAATAAATTTACCTGTGGGACCCACTTACCCCTTCAAACGGGGCAAGTGGGACCTATTCTGCTTTATACTGTCGAACGAAACTAATTTGAAGAATGTAGATATAATGTTCATGTAATTTCTGAGTTATAGTATTTCATATCATGGATGGAGGTTTATTGCTTGTCAGACTTTTGTTTTTGCAAAAAAAGGGATAACAATGTTAGCAGATATAAAAACAAGACAACACCCGGTTCACTGTTTAACTGACTGTTGCCTGGCTTCTATTAGCTAACTTTCTTAACAAATGTGTTAGATGGAAAGTATAAACAAATCTTTGTTCACTTTTCGAATGAATGTTTCTCTGTTTGGAACACAAATTAGTACATAATTCTAATTTAAATTAGAACTTCAAAAGGAACATTTTTATTCATGCGATGCGCAGTGTTTTAAATATGTAATAGAACGAAATGGCCAAATTATGTCTTAAGCACTTTATTTAAGTAAAAATCTGTGAATCTGATGCGAAGTTCAAAAATAACAAAACACAAGACAAAACCTGTTGATCTGTTGTAGAATAATTAGATTATTTGCACTGTAAACGGAAAATTTCGTATAGTCATTGCGTTTTCCTAATTTTCAGAAAGTACACATACACATTTGGTAAATCAACTGTACACTACTTCTTAACAACGGAATCAACGATATCAACTGCATTTGATTCAAATCCATATGATATATGAGTGTCCATATGGTATATGAGTGTTTTGGATTTAATCAAAACTTTTAAATCGTTTTCGATGTCACACAATTATTTAATTGCTCAAAATATTCACTTTCCACATCAATGATGAATTAAATGACTATTTTGTTGTAAATCCATTGAATTAAAATAAAAGTAATAGATTTTGCCGGTAGTTCAAAATCATGATTGAACAATACCATTAGTATGGTGCCGTAAATGTTTTTGATTCCAAATATTTTTGTGTCAGGTGAATTCGTTGATAGTTCTGCTTCTTCTTTCTCGAACATTGTTATCATTAAAAACGTTCACCGATTAATCGGCAACCATAGTACCCACTTACCCCGTATTTTCACTTGCCCCGGGGTACTTTATGACTTTCACTGTCAGGTTACTCTATAGCATATGAAAACGTAACGTAGTCTACTTCTTTTTCAATGCATTAGCAAGTTTGTTGTTTATGGCAACCAGCTTAAAGCCGACTCTCGACTTGGTGTTCTACATGCACTTCCACAGTGCAGTCGAAAACATTATGAACCCGAAAGATCTCCATGAGCGGATCGGGAATCGATTCCGTCACGTCAGGCTTAATAATGCCTAGCCTTTACCGGTTATGCTATATGATAATAGTTTGAATACTATATAGTATTTATAAATCGAAATCTGCAATCCAAAATCTTAAATGTATTATGGTTGCTCTATGAGTGCATTTTACGGTATTCTCCTCTTCGGTCCAAGAACAGGCATTGAATGCTCTACCATTCGGTGAGTTATGTTGTTCGACATGAATATACACCGAGCTTATGTTTCACACCGCGGTGCACCGGAAGAATACTTGTTGATGTTCTAAAGCATTGCGTTTGGTCGGTCACACATCGCGTGAAAAGGCTTTTCTAATACAAGAAAGTTTTGGTTGAAGTTTTAATGTTGTACAAGAACCACAGTGTACCGAAAGGCTATAATGGAACGTACATCCCGAGTAGACGAAAATAGCTGAATAATATCAAATGTTGATAAGATATCAAAATGAGATATGTACATGATTGATATAACAGATAAAAGATCAGACGATAATATCAATATTTTGCACCAAAATATCATGAGAAAATCAAGTAATGCTATTTGTAATAAGTGATCAATATCATGTGCCATTAGTTTGATCTTATGCATAGCATATCTTGATATTTAAATGATATTTCGGTGCAAATTTTTGATATTGTTGCCTGTTCTTTTATCTCTTATATCAATCAAGTCCATAACATGTTTTGTTATTCTGTTCATGGCTTCTGCCCGGGATACGGTCAAGCAGTTTGGCCAACATTGACTAAACCTCTCGTTTATTCAAACATCCATCAAGTTTTTCCAACTGCGGCACGAACAATTAATTTATTCGACCAACAATCAGAGATGCCAGATTTGAAGACATGTCTTCAATTTGAAGACATTTATTTCGTGAAGATATTTTGAAGACTTTTCAAAATATTTGAAGACTTATATACTTATTTGAAGATACTTGAAGACAATCAATAAGCCAGCAAATGGAAAATACAATTTTATTACTTACTTCACTGATAAAAAACTAATCACATTCATTATGTGTGGCACATATAAATTATGACTATAGCATTTCCCACATAACAGCTATGTGAATTCGCATAGTATGTATGTGGAAACACACATAACCCTTATTAACTAATAACCTTTATGTGGATTTTCCTATAGCGGCTAGTTATTAGCGCACACATAAAATTTATTTGTATAATTCTTTAGATTTTTGCCAATAAAAATGTGTGGATTTTTATTAGTGTATAAATTCTGCGACCGCTATAAGGCAGCCTCACTCCTCGGGAATTTGGTCCGCGGATTTTTCCCCATGCATTTGCTACCTTACACTTCGGGAAAATTTCCCGCCGGAATTTGGTCCCCGTGTATTTCAAAGGGGGACGGGATTTTGATTTTCCGTGTCCAAATCCCGAAAACATCGCATATGCAAAAATGCATGGGGAAAAATCCGCGGATCAAATTCCCGAGGTGTGAGGCTACCTTAAGGTAGCCTATATGTAAACATTTATTAAACATTTATATTTATTAAACATTTTTGATCCTTCCTTCGGAAGTGTCTATAATTTCACTTTGTATGCGTTACGCAGGTGTGTTACGTATTAATGTATCAAGAAATCTCGTGAATTATTAAATAAAATATATGGTATTTGAAACAAATTCACTATATTATTGAAAATATAATTATAACAAATGATATGATATGGAAATATGCATTTTTTTATTTGTTACAAATAAATAAATGATTTTAATTGAGGAACATATAAAAGCATGTACAAAAAAATCTTTTCAGAAAAGCAAAAACGTAAAAATTGTAAGGGATTTAAAAAATTTCTTCAGTGGAAGCTAGTTAGCAAATGTGAGTATGTTTTCAGACACTAATAGACCACTTATATGCATGTATGTGTGCGTATGTGTACAAATTCTGAAATTTATTACCATACAAATTAGTTTTACAAAATTAGGCATCCATAAGGCAACATATATGTTATTATTGAACGCTATTGAGTTTCGTTCAGAACAATGAGTTAGTTCTGAATTAATTAATATCGAGGTCTCTGGAAATTACGAGTACAATATATGCAGCTAGCGTTACGATAGTTACTAACCATGTCACAATAGCTATTCAATCCGACGAGCGCCTTATAGATAGGCAGCATGAAGTACAGTGCGTTATTATTCGTTGCCTACCCAAAGGCAGATGTCACGGGTTGAGTGACAACTCTCAACCCGTGACATCCGCCTTTGGGTAGGCAATTATTTAGTCGCTTTCAAGGTAAATCGCCGTGGGAAGCTGAGTAGTTTTATCTCGTTTTAAATACTGGAGTGAAAAATTCCAATATAACTAAGGAAGGGTCAAAATCTCACTGTAGGTGGATTAATCTGGGTTTTTAAATTACAATTTATTAAACATTTATATTACATAAGTTATAATAGTCTTTGTGTCGGGCTTACAATCTCAAACATAAAAATACATTCACATTAGCCGGTTGATAACTGTAACGCATTTCAGACCTTATACGCACTTTGAGCTGTGCGCTGGTTAAAAAAATCCCGATGGCAGCATTCGTTTGAATTTGGCGGCTGCGTCGTTTTTGACGTGTCTCTGAGAAGGTATTTCGATCATTACATCGGAACGCAATGACCGATCTAATATGCGGCAAACATAGACAGGATTCTTCTATGACTAGATTTAATCTATTCAACCGTTGAGCTAGAACCAGATTTAAAGAGAAGAAATAAAGGAAATCCTCCAAATATTTGAACTCCCACAAAAAAAATCCCTTTCAATTTCCACAAGAAATTTGTCTCAATCAATTTCCATAGAAAATTCTAATGAATGTCGACAAAAAATTGAAATTGTTTTGGTGTTAAAAAGAACTTCCATGGTAAATCAGAACTTCCATGGTAAATTACTACACTGCCAAAAATATCTATATAAGATATATGTGTCGCCGTTATAATTTTTCGCAATAGCTCCACCCTAATATAATCGATATAGAACCACACATAAATTATATAATTGCTATTTCGAGACCACACATAAAGTTTATTTGGATATGTATATATTTTATTAGTAGTTCGCATGGAGAATGGTTATGTGTGCGCTGATAAACATCATAAGTTAAATCTATGGATTTTTGCCAATAAATATGTGTGGATTTTTAGTAGTGTACAGGAAAATGTTCTTAAAACAAATCCCGAAGAAACTTGTTACACACTTTCGTTAAATTCTTCCTTGAATTTCTTTGGTAATTCTTCTAGAAATATCTTTGGACATTTTTCCAGTATTTTCTCTGAGAAAAATCGTTCTGCTATTCTTTCTGGAATTCCTCCTAAATTTCCTCCACGAATTTTTCGGAAGTTCCAGGAATTTCTCCAAAAAATCCTCCAGGAATTCCATTGGAATTTCTTCTAAGAGCTCCTCCGTAAGATCGTCCAAGAGTTCCAGCGAAAGTATATCCAAGATTTCCGTCGGAAGATCCTCCAGAATTCCTCCAGTAGTTCCTTCACGAATTCCTCCAGCAGTTCTTTTAAGAGTTCCTCCGGAAGTTCTTTCAGAAATTCTTACGAAAGTTCCCCCAGGAAATCCTGCGGAAGCTCCTCTAGGGATCGCTCCGGAAATTTCTTCAGGAATTCCTCTGGAAGATTCTCCAAGAATGTTGCCGAAAGATTCTCCAAGAATGCCTCCGGAAGTATACTATGGAATTTCTCTGGTATTTCATCCAGGATTTCTTTCGGAAATTTCTGCAGCAATATTTTAAGAAGATCCTCTAAGAATTCATTCAGAACTACTTCCAACAATTCCTCCGAAAGTTTGTTTAGAAATTTCTAAACAAGAAGCAATTCCTGTAGGAACTTCAGGTTAATATCCAGAGGGGTTTTCTGTTGAAATTTCTGAAGGATTTTCTTGATGAATTTCTGAAGGACATACCTTAGGAATTACTGAAGGAATATCCTTCAGAAATTCATCAGGAGAATCCTTCACGAATTTCTCCAGGAAATCCCTCCGGAATTTATCCTGAAGTCCCTACAGGAATTCCTTCTTAGGTTTCTCCAAGAATTCCTCTTGATAATCCTCCAGCAATTCCTCCGGAAGTTCCTTCAATAAATCCTTTGAATGTTCCAACAGGAATTCTTCGGAAAATTTCGTCAGGAGTTTTAGAAGTAATTAGAATATTAGAAGAAGAAATTAGTATAAGTAATAAGAAGGTCCATCAAGGGTTTATCCGGAAGTTACTCCAGAAATTCATCCGGAAGTTTCTACAAAAAATCTCATGGTAAATTTTGAATCCCTACATGGTATTCTTTAAAAATAAATTTGGAAGAATTCCACGTGGAAATTCAGGTAAAAAATCCAGTGGAATTTTAACCAGACTCAATATAAAATCCAAAATCATGAAAATGTTAAATTAAATATAAATATTTAAATTATATTTACAAAATATTCTCTACAATTCTAACAATTTAAGCAATAAAAAATAAACATTATTCCACATCAATAAAATGAGGACTTGATTGAATTTACAAACCTAATGGATTTTGAAATTTCTCGCTGATATTCATAATTTTAATATTAAAGACATTTGAAGACATTTTTAAAGGACTGTGAAGACATTTGTAAATATCATCTGGCATCCCTGCCAACAATATCACACACGAACGACCGGAGCGACAACTTGAGCACCAACCATCAAAAAATATATGAGGGTTTGTGCAACTTCACTACAAATGCTCAAACATGTTCGGCGAACCTTGACTCCGCCCCCAACTACTCAAACCAAAATCAAACCGTTTTAATTTTTTCCAACCGAGCCGCCAACTGTCAAATAATTGTTCGAACAACTTCACACACGTTCAAACAAAGCAGCAACCGAAGCGTTTTCTTGGGGGCGGAGTCAATGTTCGTCAAACTGCTTGACTGGTGTGTACGTTGCATTACATAACATCACTCTAAATAGTTGACGAGGCATCAAGGTAACTCGGGGAGGCACTAAACACCGTGTTATTTTTCCTATCTTTAGTCTCTTTCTAGCATTTTCACATCGTAACTTTGGAGAGGCGTATTTCGGTTTTCAGTTGTTTGATGTAACAGTAAATGTATCAGCATGTAGATCGCGAGTAAGCACGCGCCGGTGATACTTTTTCAAAATCATATTTGTTGTAAAGAAAAAAATTAACATTCAATGATGAATATGATGACGATTTGATGATTGTTTGTGCTTCCCGTGTCACCTTAAAATGATTATTCCATGGGCTGCAGAATAGCGGGTTAACAGAATAGCGGGAAGGAGTGTCCAATATAGCTCTGGTGTCATTTTTTAAAATAAATTCCTTTGCTAATGATTTATTACATGCATTAATTTCTTAGACTAGATGTTCCGTGTTTGATTAACACTATCATCCTTATCTGTTATTAATTATTAATACATTTAAATTGCCTTTGGCAGTTAAGATTTTTCCTCTGGTGGAAATGAACCATGCACCAATTACAATGTTTTCAATTTAAACTATATTTAACCTAGTTAAAACTAAAAGTACAAAATAACTTGACTTTGGAACTTGTTCTCAACTCGCTCGAATGTAGCAGACATCGCTGCTAGAGATCGCCAAACTTTTGGGACCCATCATATGCTCGAAAATGATGTCCACAAATCTATTCACACCAATGGCTTTGATGAGATTTTTTTATTCGGGTCTTTGGATAGACCTTATTCATTATCAAATTGTCAATTTTTCCGCTGCTTCCCGCTGCCAGCTTTCTGGTAACTGTGAATATGATCAAGAACATATACAGCAGCTCATTGGCTGGCACATTGAGCGCAAGAACATGTGTTATGCAACGTACACACCAGTCAAGCAGTTTGACGAACATTGACTCCGCCCCCAAGAAAACGCTTCGGTTGCTGCTTTGTTTGAACGTGTGTGAAGTTGTTCGAACAACCATTTGACAGTTGGCGGCTCGGTTGGAAAAAATTGAAACGGTTTGATTTTGGTTTGAGTTGTTGGGGGTGGAGTCAAGGTTCGCCGAACATGTTTGAGCATTTGTAGTGAAGTTGCACAAACCCCCATATATTTTTTGATGGTTGGTGCTCAAGTTGGGGCTTCGGTCGTTCGTGTGTGATATTGTTGGTCGACAAAATTGATTGTTCGTGTCGCTGTTGGTGAAACTTGATGGATGTTTGAATAAACGAGAGGTGGAGTCAATGTTGCTCAAACTGCTTGACCGTGTGTACGTTCCATTATGCAACGTACACGCCAGTCAAGCAGTTTGACGAACATTGACTCCGCCCCCAAGAAAACGCTTCGATTGCTGCTTTGTTTGAACGTGTGTGAAGTTGTTCGAACAACCATTTGACAGTTGGCGGCTCGGTTGGAAAAAAATAAAACGGTTTGATTTTGGTTTGAGTTGTCGGGGGCGGAGTTAAGGTTCGCCGAACATGTTTGAGCATTTGTAGTGAAGTTGCACAAGCCCCCATATATTTTTGATGGTTGGTGCTCAAGTTGGCGCTTCGGTCGTTCGTGTGTGATATTTTTGGTCGAATAAATTGATTGTTCGTGCCGCTGTTGATAAAACTTGATGGATGTTTGAACAAACGAGAGGTGGAGTCAATGTTGGTCAAACTGCTTGACCGTGTGTACATTCCATAATACTTGTATTAAAAATCCAGATTAATCCAACTAGTGGTGATAGTGCCTTTCTTGCATTTTTAAGGGATCCAAAATTAAACATTGATGAAAATGGCAAATTCATGAACTTCATTTCAAAGCACTGAGATTTTTTAGAAACATTTGTAATCTCATTCTGAGTACAGAATAGGCGAATTTGAGTAAAGCTCATCGATCATTTCGACATCTGGTGGTCGTCACAAGAACCACGAAAAAAGTGTCGTTGGCCAAAAAAGTGCATTGGCAGCATACGGAGGGAGTACGGTTTTCGCGTTTTCTGATTAATCCAATAATTTATGAAAGCTGAAATAGTCGCAGATTGGAAGAAAATTTTATTTTCTTTGGGATGAGCTTCCATCCGATGTGTGCTTGCATATGATTTTTTCGATTAAACAGCACATCTCTTGCAGTGCCTCCACCGCACAATCTTGGTTATGAATTCCCGGATTTTTAATTCGCGGCTTATTTGGGTGGGATTTGTTTTCAACAGCTGCTTAAAGACTTTAAGAAGCCATTGCCAGTGGGAAACATGAGACTATATACCAAAAAGTGAAGTAAATTTGATGGAGAAAATTTGATTTTGAATGTAAATAATCGCTTCTGACGACTTTTCTCCCAAACTCTCGCAGCGCACTCTACCACTGGATCCTTCTCAAATCCGCCTATTGGTATTGTAACTCATGCCACCAAATGGTACTCCGGAATACTTACATGAAAAAAAGGCTTACCACCAAAGGTGGGCCATGTATGAATTAAAACACCAGCTGCATACTCATCGTAAGAAAAATTATGCTTGTGCTCACGATAAAATGGATGACTCAGTGGACAAGGTGATCCATGTATAAACCACAATGTCCATACTCAGAATGTCGGTCAATTACCCGGTGAAAATTGAATCCATGGAAGACGATTTGTGGAGATGAATGGAGACGAATGTTATGTACTGCAGAGGCCACACTGGCCTTATCTTTTATATACATAAAATTGAATTTCTGTCTTATTACTCGCCGGCTGGCAAAGGGTTAATTAATCAAAGGGTCGCTTATTGGCTTGCGCTCACAATACCTCCTATACGCTTGAAGGAACTCAATTCACAGGAACGACTGGAAATGAACTCACTTACCCATTGGTTTCACACGTGTCGAATAAGCTGAAACAACATCAATGATTTACACCGAGATAAAACCGAATCCGGAATATTATTGGCTAGGGGAATTTGCAAGTGAAATTAATAGGTTCTTTTCTGAACCAAAACTAGGCGAAAATACCGAAAAGAGGTGGAAACGCTATACCTCAGGGCAATGCACTTTTAAATTAATCAACCGAGCTCAATTTCGACTACATTACAAATTTATTGAGTTAAGTGTGACGTCAGGGGTACTTGCGTGACTCTCTACGAGTAATAGTCCATGCGATGGCTGCTAACACTGCTCGGCGAGTTGATGACCGAATGTTTCCGATCGGTGTTGGCCTCGAAAGGGTTGTGATGGCCACGAGGTTCTCGGCGGGGTGCCCGGAGAAGGTAACGATGGGCACGTGGCTCCCGGCGGATTGCCAGAAAGTCGAACCACTAAATCTCGACAAAGGCGGTATTCGATGAGGCCAGTGATGATGCGATGGCACTGCAATCGAGGATGATGACCTCCGCTTGGCTTGGAAGATGGCGACGTATACGGTGGCTGTCGTCCCGGACAATTGACGAGCGTGTCCGTTTTGTTAAGGGTCTTACGGGACGTCCAAAATGGCGACTTATCCCAACCCGGCCTGGATGCCTCTCGAGATGATCACTTCTCACCGCGTACACTTTTCACCACTGTCCTTCTGCCTGTCGAGATTAGGAGAGAAAGAAAAGGCCCGCTTCGAGGACCTTTTCTTAAACTAACAATGTTCGTTTTTGTGTTTCACTTTTTTGTTCTCCGTGTTAGCTATAATTAGATACGTACTAATCAACTAACACACTTTGAATCACTAACTTTTAATAGCTACTAACAATTCTAACAAAGCCACCTCTAAAAGAAAATCTATCGCGCACTACTTTCACTTTCCAAATTCCAAGCACAAAGAGGGCTTGATCTTCTCGGAACAAGCCCTTTAAAAGAATTCGGATCCCCGATGGAGCAGGAGGTTATTAAAACCGTTTATGATTGTTAATCATAAACGTTTTTGACAGTTATGCTCGTACCCTTAATGTGTTCAACCCTTCGACCTGTGACTCCACCTATGAGTGAACGGCATTAACTCCCGACGAAGTATCTTACGCCTTAAGAGCGTCGTTTACACCGCTCAAAAGTCACCCCTCAAGCCATAAGCATATTGGGAGTGGAGCAGAGCTCTCACACTCATCAAGCCACTGAGTGCCGACACTGTCCCATAGTAGTATTAGTGGGTGTGTATTTTTTCAAAGGGCGTAGTGGTTAATATTCGAAGGAAAAGGGATGTCGGACTTGTGGCAGGGCCAGCAAACAATAATTGGAACCAAGCAATGGTTACATTACCCCACCGTCCGTTCTGGATGAAATTGATTTCATTCAGATTTTCGATAATGGACTTTGAACTTGACTTATAATCAAACGATTTATTTTTGATTAATGCAAATCGACCAAAATAGGCCCTTTTCGAAACTCTTTCATCTTCCTCGTACTCACGACGAGAAAGAAAAGGTTACTCAAAGTAACTCAACGAACACCACTGGGTGTTGAAAACTGTCAGACTGTCAACTGGTTTGTTTACGTTCCGGCGCGAATCGTATCACGGTGCATGCGAGTCGTTGATATTATCCGCGGGTTTTCTACGAAATAATCGCGTTTTAGTGGTAGCTAGTTCGTCAAAATTCCGTCCGACGAAAGAAAAATCCCGGTGTGCACAAATTTCAGCGATTTAGGAATCATTTTCCGGTTGTGATGGCCCTAATTGTTGAGTGAATCAACTGATGTGGGGATGGTTCTTTTGGGGAAGCAATTATGTTCTACCTAGTAAGTTTGATTTCATTCATAAACGCTATTGTCGACCTTGATCTAGACTTTGTTTTTCTGTTTGGTTTCCAGTGCTCGATGGAATGGATGAGATGGAATTTATTAATTACCGTCCGGACGTATGGATTGAATGGTATGAATTCAATGGAATAAAACGAGTGATTTGAAGAACTAATTGAATCAGTTCTTTCAGGCTTCTGGTTTCAAGTCACACACAGAAAAAACACCAATTGGTTTTCCTGTCTCGTCGGCCAATTCGTATGAACTGGTGCCAACTCGTGCGATGATGGTGCAGGGTACGTACAGGGAGTCCAACTTGGAATTGTACGAGTCCGCTGCTGACGATTGACGGAAATTCCGTCGGAAAACTACCTGTCCAATGTTATACACCGGTGCGAAGGATTTTGAACGGAGATTGTAGGTGCGAATGCCCTTCTCGTGCCCTTTTTTTAGATTTTTTTGTACTATGGAATAAATACGATCGTTGATTTCCCCTTTCCTCTCCATCCTCTCCTCGTCGGACATTTCGTCCGTGTCCCTATCGATCCTATGTTCCTCTCCTGAACCAACTATCTCATGTCCGAAAAGTATCCTATAGGGGGAGAAACCGGTGACAGTGTGGGGAGTGCTATTTAAGCAGTATTCGATCTCGGACACTCGCGTGTCCCAGAGCTTTTGGTTCTCTTTGACGTAGGACCTAATACAACTATTTATGGTCCGATTAAGACGCTCTACGGGATTCGCTTGGCTGTGATGCCGTGCGTTTCTCCAGTGTTGGATTTTGTGTTTCGTCAGAAGTGTTTTGAACTCTGAGGACAGAAACGTGGACGCATTGTCCGTTATTATAAATTCCGGAACAGAGTAGCGGTGGAACCAAGATTCCTCTAGAATCTTCGTAACCAATGGCGCTGATATTTTCTTTACCGGGGTGAGAAGACACCACTTTGAAAAAATATCCATTATCACCAGCAGGTGGGCATTTCCATGCTTACTGCGTGGGAGAGATTGGATGAAATCTAGCGCTATTATTTGAAAGGGTTTATTTGCTAGCCTTTGCCGACCCGGCTCTGGCATTTGAGAACGATTTGCCGGTTTGTTTTGTCGACAGATTGAGCATTTCCTAATATAGTCTTTCACATCCTTCAGCATCTTGGGCCAGAAATATTTTTTTTTCACTAAGGCTAAAGTTTTGTCGCACCCGAGGTGTAGTTTATCGTCGTGTTCTTCGACGAGTATTTTTTCTCGCATGGACTCAGGGACGCAGGTTTTCCATGAAAACCGAAAGTCCAGAAGATCATCACTTGACGAGATTAGCTTCTTGAGGAGTCCGTTTTCTAGTCGAAAGTCTTTGTACTTTTCAGGATCTGCTTCGACCTTCCGCTTGAGGTCCGCATACCAACCCTTGGACACGAGAAGTTCTTCAACTGAACGGGATAATGCGTCTGCAACGACATTGTCCGCGCCACGCCTATGAAGTATTAACATATCGTGCTTCTGGAGCTCGATGCTCCAGCGGCATAAGCGAGACGATGTGCGCCAGCTGCTGCGCATGATGTAAGTCAATGCTGAAGCATCGGTGTACACCGTGAACCTGCTGCCCTCCACGTAACAACGAAATTTCTCTATTGAGTTGAGAACCGCGAGACCCTCCTTCTCTGTAGCGAAATATCTTTGCTGCGTGGTGGTCAGTTTTTGGGAGTAGTATGCAACTGGTTTTTCAATACCGTCGTGCGTTTGCGTAAGTACACCAGCTATTGCCGTGTCGCTCGCGTCGCAATGGATTGTGAAAGGGAAAGCAAAATCGGGATTCGTGAGAATCGGGGCACTGATTAAAAGCTCTTTAATTTTGTTGAATGCAGCTTCAGCAACATCATTCCAACAAACAGCTTTGGGTTTATTTCTGAGAAGGTCAGTGAGTGGTTGTGTATACGAACTATAGTTGGCCAAGAACCTTCTATAGTAGTTGCACATACCCAAGAACCTTCTCAGGGCCCTTAGGGATGTTGGTCTCTCATAGTTAACTATGGCAGCTACTCTATCCGGATTAGGTCTTAGACCATTGCGGCCTAGAATGTACCCAAGGTAAGTTACCTCCGGTACACAGAAGTGTGATTTTTCTATATTGATGGATAGGTTTGCGGCACTGAGTCTTGAGGCAACTTCTCGAAGGACAGTCAAATGTTCCTCAAACGTTTCGCTGATTACTATTACGTCGTCTAAATAAACGAAAACGTTAGGTTCCAGTTCTCCGTTGCCTAGCACTCGATCCATCAAGCGAGACAGTGTGGCCGGGCTGTTCACCAGGCCAAAAGGCATCCGGGTGAACTGGAACAGTCCTCGTCCCAAGACGGAAAAGGCCGTGTATTTACGCGACCGAGGGTGCAACGGCACTTGAAGAAAGGCCTTAGAAAGGTCTAATGTGGATATGAAGTTTGCTTTTCCTAGTCGGCTCAAAATCCGGTCTGCGTGTGGGAGGATAGGAATCCTGACTGTTCGTTCGTTTAGCTTTCGCGCGTCCAAACACAGTCGCACGGAACCATCGGATTTGTCAACCGGAACTAGTCGCAACGCCCAGTCGCTATATGATTTCTCAATGATGCGACATTTGAGCATCTTATCTAATTCGGCATTGATTTGCTCCTGTTTCTTTGGTGATGTTGGGAAAGGATTTATTCGAGCTGGGGGGAGCTTTTTCGCTTCCTCTGCCAGTTCAATGCGATGGCTAATCCAGTCTGTCGTTTCTAAGACACCCTCTTCGGCAACTTTAAAAAGATTTTTAACGCATTCTAATCTAACCTGTTGTTCTTCGGAAAGTTCTAAATCTGAATCTTCTATCGTGGAATTACTATCCGACTGAGTCTCCTCGTCAGCAACCACTTCATCTACCTGAAACTGATTAATAGTGGGACGAATGTCAAACGCGCGCCAGAAATTCATTCCCAACAAAATTCGACGTTTTAGGAGGGAACCACTAGCGTGTCTATGATTTTAGTGGCTCCGTTGAAAGTGACTGGTAGGTATACTAAGCCAGTGACTTCCAACGTCTCTCCATTGGCGGTCCGCAAGTTCACATCGGATGTGAAAAGCTTCAAGCCACATTTTCTAATCAATTTTAGTGCGCCGATACCGAGAATACTCAGATGAGCTCCACTATCAAGAAGGCCGATCAGAGGGATTTCAAACACAGCAACTTTAACAAACGGTCGTTCATCATGTGCTATGCTAATGATTGATTCATTAACTTGAAAATTATGAGGATAGACGTAGTCAGTAGAGGACACTTTGTCGAACCCTAAGTTCTGCAAAGTGTGACCAATATCATTGCTAGAGAGGGACTTTAACGACGATCGAACTGTTTGCCCTCGGGGACAGTCTTCGATCCGTTTTTTGCGCACCATGGACAAGTTGGTGTATCCGCATTATAGAATCCGCACTTTAGACAGTATTTGTGTTTAGGTGCCCTACACTCTCTGGCGTGGTGGCCTCCTATACGACAGTTAAGGCAAATACCATCTTTTGGCGGTTGGTATTTTTCCAAGAGAACTTCCAATCCATCTTTATGCTGGTTTGATCGAGAAGGACTTATGATATTTCCGCGACGGTTGACTATTTCATCTTCCGAACCGCGTCGTTCGAAAGAAGAATTGTGGAAAGTACGCGTTTTTTGTTTGTCTTCAGACTTTTGTTTCGATTTCGGTCTAGTTCCTGTATTCAATTCGTTAACCTGCGAGGATTTAGCGCGAACATTCGTTTCATTCGCGGTGGTATGATATTTATACCAGTACGTCGCGTCTAATCGTCTACCGAATTTTTTCAAATCCGCTAGATTATCAATTTCGGAGGACACCGCGTGACCTTTGTAGTCAGCCCTCATGTTTCTGAAAACAATCTCAAATTTTCGTCGCTCTGTCATCGGTTTCGTCAATGAATTAAACATCTTTTGCAGTTCCAAAAAATAATCTTGGAACGTTTCCCGCGGTCCTTGCTTTCTCGCGATCGCGCGTATTTCCGACGTATGGTCATGGTCTGGGCTTAGGAATTCGCGTTTAAGCTCTTCTTTCAGCTCCTCCCATGACGTAAAATCCCGCTTTGTAAGTGCGTTTCTTATCTCGTACCGGTTTACGTGGCTCATCCGATGGCCATTCCGCTTCTGTACTCGATAGTTCTTCCGGTTCAGAACTAGTGCTATCCACTCTCTGATTACTACGACGGGACGACGATTTACGCGGTATAACCTTCGATACTACTGCGTGGCCCGGGCCAAGTCCTTGACCGTATGAAGCTTTCATAGGATTTGGAACATTCTCTAAAGCGCCCGATCCCCACATCTGTTGAGCAGCCCACATTTGCATTTGTGGGTTCCCAAACATCCAAGGTGGCATCATCCATGGAAAGAAGTTCCTTAAAAAATCTGAGTTATCTACTTCATTATCGACTGACTTCAAAATTCGCTTATTCGATCCTCGACTAGATCCACTCGCGCTTTCGAGTTTTTCTTCTTCTGCTTGCTTTTCTTTCGCAGCTTTAGTCGCTGTCGCCAGCTTTGAGAACGTCTGATTGAGTTGCTCAATTGCTGACTGGTTACCGAGAATAACGAAAAATGTGTATTGAAAGCTCCGCGCATACTCGCGATTAAAGAATCTATATCCGCGAGGTCTTCATCGGAATCGGTATTCTCCGGAAGCCGTTTAGTACGCATGAAATAATGAACAAGTCGTGTCTTTAAACTGTCGCGAATACCATCGAACTTTCTAGCATTCGTTAGAAAGTCTTTCACTTCTTTGATTCTCGTATCAATTATATGTATTTCCCTATCAACGGACGTATCCAATCGATCAAAATCAATATCCTGCACCTGTTTATTCCTATCATCCTTCAGCTTATCTCTCAATCGTCTCATCAATGTCGCGCGCGTTTCTGTTTCAGTGAATTGAAGAATCTTCAATTCATACTCAATCTCCTCACGTTCGTGGTGATGAACCAACACGTCCTTGTACAAAAGTTCGAATTCCACATCCATTTTCAGTTCGACAGTTCTCAACCCCCCAATTTCTTCTTCGTTTGGAGGACGAAGTTAACTTAAAACGGCAAGCTGTTTTTACCTCTCCTATCGGAGGTGGGTGGTAATGAAAATTTAAATTTTTGCTGGGCGCCAAATTATTACTCGCCGGCTGGCAAAGGGTTAATTAATGAAAGGGTCGCTTATTGGCTTGCGCTCACAATACCTCCTATACGCTTGAAGGAACTCAATTCATAGGAACGACTGGAAATGAACTCACTTACCCATTGGTTTCACACGTGTCGAATAAGCTGAAACAACATCAATGATTTACACCGAGATAAAACCGAATCCGGAATATTATTGGCTAGGGGAATTTGCAAGTGAAATTAATAGGTTCTTTTCTGAACCAAAACTAGGCGAAAATACCGAAAAGAGGTGGAAACGCTATACCTCAGGGCAATGCACTTTTAAATTAATCAACCGAGCTCAATTTCGACTACATTACAAATTTATTGAGTTAAGTGTGACGTCAGGGGTACTTGCGTGACTCTCTACGAGTAATAGTCCATGCGATGGCTGCTAACACTGCTCGGCGAGTTGATGACCGAATGTTTCCGATCGGTGTTGGCCTCGAAAGGGTTGTGATGGCCACGAGGTTCTCGGCGGGGTGCCCGAAGAAGGTAACGATGGGCACGTGGCTCCCGGCAGATTGCCAGAAAGTCGAACCACTAAATCTCGACAAAGCCGGTATTCGATGAGGCCAGTGATGATGCGATGGCACTGCAATCGAGGATGATGACCTCCGCTTGGCTTGGAAGATGGCGACGTATACGGTGGCTGTCGTCCCGGACAATTGACGAGCGTGTCCGTTTTGTTAAGGGTCTTACGGGACGTCCAAAATGGCGACTTATCCCAACCCGGCCTGGATGCCTCTCGAGATGATCACTTCTCACCGCGTACACTTTTCACCACTGTCCTTCTGCCTGTCGAGATTGTGGAGAGAAAGAAAAAGGCCCGCTTCGAGGACCTTTTTCTTAAACTAACAATGTTCGTTTTTGTGTTTCTCACTTTTTTTGTTCTCCGTGTTAGCTATAATTAGATACGTACTAATCAACTAACACACTTTGAATCACTAACTTTTAATAGCTACTAACAATTCTAACAAAGCCACCTCTAAAAGAAAATCTATCGCGCACTACTTCCACTTTCCAAATTCCAAGCACAAAGAGGGCTTGATCTTCTCGGAACAAGCCTTTTAAAGGAATTCGGATCCCCGATGGAGCGGGAGGTTACCAAAAACCGTTTATGATTGTTAATCATAAACGTTTTTTGACAGTTATGCTCGTACCCTTAATGTGTTCAACCCTTCGACCTGTGACTCCACCTATGAGTGAACGGCATTAACTCCCGACGAAGTATCTTACGCCTTAAGAGCGTCGTTTACACCGCTCAAAAGTCACCCCTCAAGCCATAAGCATATTGGGAGTGGAGCAGAGCTCTCACACTCATCAAGCCACTGAGTGCCGACACTGTCCCATAGTAGTATTAGTGGGTGTGTATTTTTTCAAAGGGCGTAGTGGTTAATATTCGAAGGAAAAGGGATGTCGGACTTGTGGCAGGGCCAGCAAACAATAATTGGAACCAAGCAATGGTTACAGTCTGTCTGAACCTTATGGAAATTACTGAACCGATCGGTGTGAAAATTTGTGTGCAGAGGTTTTTGGGGCCGGGGAAGGTTCTTAAGATGGTTCGAGACCCCTTCCTGCTTTGGAAAGGGGGGCTCCCATACAAATGAAACAGAAATTTCTGGATAACTTGAGATCTAATCAGAGAATAAATCAATTTTAGGCTAAACGAAGTTCGTCGGGTCTGCTAGTTTTAAATAAATGAAATGTAATAATTTCCATTCTAATAATGTCATCGCATATTGTGCTTTGCGATGGTATTTAATAATTTGGCATTTTCCGGATCTTTCGGAGGGTCACAGTAAACATGTATAAGCCACAACATCTAATCCATCCTTAGAATATGGAAACAAAATTAGGACTCCTCCAGATCTTCCGGAGAAGCAGGGTGGTTGAAGATGTGCGCCTTCGCGATGGGGCGCCGTTTAAAAAGTATCACGCCACTGATCTACAAGTTTCAACGCTGATTAAAATTTACTGTGGAAATTCCGATGAACCAGTGAAAATTCCGTATAATTTCCCGATTTATATTCCCAATACTGAAATTCTATAGGATTTCTTTTGAAAATTCCATACAATTTTCCGTTAAAATTTCGAAGAAGCTTTCCATAAAAACTAAGAAGAAATTTTAGTTGAAATTTCGAAGAATTTTTCGTCGAAATCAAAAGAATTTCCCCTGTCATAAGACGAGTTTATACAATCCCATTGAATTCCACCACTTAATTGTATCTTGACAGATACGTATTTCGACCTCAACAGTAAGGCCGTCTTCAGTGTCTCGTACTTGACTCGACTCGAAGTCGAGTCAAGTACGAGACACTGAAGACGGCCTTACTGTTGAGGTCGAAATACGTATCTGTCAAGATACAATTAAGTGGTGGAATTCAATGGGATTGTATAAACTCGTCTTATGACAGGTGAAAACATTCCACTAAAAAGCTCAAAATAATTTTCTTGTCAAAAGAATTTCTTCTGAAACGCCGAGAGTGCTGCAGTTAAAACCCTGAGTGAATTTTCGTTAAAATTTTGGAAGAGCTTTCCGTGGAATTTATGGATAATTTAGGTGCTCAAATTCCGAACCATTTACCATGAACAATTAAAAGAACACCCGTCCAAATTTCGAACCACTTCATGTAGAAAATTTCCCTTAAACATTTTATTAAATTTTCTGTGGAAATTCTCATGGATTTTCCATTAAAATCCAAAGAATTTTACTTTTTTTTGACGGGGAAGGGCCGTTTGGTCGAAGGCCACAAAGCCCAAAGCTGTTCGGCCGAACATGTCATTTGGCCGAACAAATCATTAGACCGAAACTCGTCTGATCGAAAATCATTTGGGTGAAATAGCCATATGGCCAATAATGTCGTTCGGCAGAACAGGTCATTTGGCCGAAAAAGTAGTCTGGTGTAATAGGTCATTTAGCCGAAAATGCCGTTTGGACGAAATGGTCGTTTGGCAAAAAGGGCAATTTGGCCGAAAATATTATTTGATCGAAATAGTTATTACCATTTTTACCATTACCATTACCATTGTTACGGTGTAATTCGTAGATTGGACACTAGTGATACTCATGCTTTACTTTTGAGATTCTTATCTAGAATGCTATCAGAAATCAAGAAGGGGAGTGGTCCTTGATTCAAGTCTTAAACAAAAATAACAAAAGCATGAGGATTACTACTCCTGGCCACGCCCATCTTCACCGTAACTAGGGAGAGGAAGGAAGTGTTGATGCGGTACTTACTTAACGAGAGGCCACCGACTTAGCGACACCCTCTAAGTACCACGGAGTTAGATAATGAGAAAGGTATTCGTTGGGTCAGGATTTGCCTGTAGCTGGCAATGTAACCGTGGTAGATCTTACCCCGTAACACACCACGTAAAGGTGTTTATTTCATCGAAATGGTTATACGGCCGAAAGTGTTGTTCGGTCGAACTGCTCATATTGCCGGAAAAATTGTTGGGTAGGCCGCTTAGTCGAAATGCTCATGTAGCCGAACGAGGTGACATTTTTGTCGATATGACCATGTGGCAAATGACATTTTTAGCCTTATGGTCCGTTCAGCCTAACGACATTTTCGGCCAAACGCCATTTTCGGACAAATGATCTATTGGGGAAAACAACTATTTTGGCCAAATTATCAGTCACTGTCAGCCAATGACATTTTCGGCAAAACCGTTTTCGATCTTATAACCGTTTCGCCCAAATGGAAGTTGACTAGATAACTTTTGATTAGATAACATGCTATTCGTCCAAGTGGCATTTGAAAAAAGGATTTCCACCGATTGACTTTTTTCAATCAACGAAAAGGACCAAAAGGCCACAAACCCATCTGGCCGACATTTTTGGCCGTATTACCTGTTCAGCAAATGACATTTTCGGCCAATTATATATGGCCAAATATATCGGCCATATATGGAAATTCTGAAGAGATTCCTGTGAAACAACTGAGTGAAATTCTGAACAATTTTCCGATGAAATCCAAAGATTTTTTTTTCGAAATCTGAACATTGAACAATTTTCCGCGGTGACTAAATTCCTGGGGAATGCTCATAGATTTTTTTTTTAAATTCTAAATAATGTCTTGTAATAATTTTAAAGAATTACTTGTGAACTTCCTTTTTCGCAGATATTTCGAGAACATGTCTGTTTTTTTTAAATCTTTATAATCACGTTAATAAAGATTAAAAAAAAAACTGTAGAAATTCTGAAGAATACCTGAACCATTTCCCTTAAAAATTTGGGACACTTTCCCGTGGAAATTTAAAATCCATTAGAAATACTATTTTTTATGTGGAGATTCTATAAAATCCGCTCTGGGAAAAAATTAAAGAATTTGCCGTGAAAATTCCATAGAAATCTTCGTGGCAGCTTCAGAGTATTTCCCGTCAAAAATCCGAAAAACTTGGAATAATTTCCTAGGGATTAGATTTTTCCGGCGAAAACAAAAAAAAACTCTCCTGTTAATGTCTTAAACATATTCTGAAAAAATCTTTGGGTAACAACCGTCAACCGCCCGTGCACGAACCAATGGGATATTTCCTTAGCTTTTATTTTACTGGAATAAAGATTATTTGAACAAAAGTTATATTTTCATCAACAAAAGAAAAATGGCCCGATTTCAACACTCCGGATAATCGAGTTCGCCCTGTACATATTTTGATCTCATTTTGCTGTAGATTTCTAAATTGTATGATCTGACATCAAACTGTGTACTTATTTTGTTATGGGAACCAATATCAAATTCAGTTTTCGATTTGCCATCATCGATAGCAGAATTTGATGTCACAGTATGACTTTTCTGTTATACATTTTGTTATTTTCACCGTTAAAACAACCAAATTCACAATGTTCTGAAAACTCTGATTAGGATATGTACTTTGTGCGGAAGATTTTGATTTGAAAAATGTATTGGAGGTAACCCTAACCACTTTCCCTTCGATGGGACTCGAACCCACGACCCTCAGTACGCTAGACTGGTGCTTTAACCAACTAAGCTACGAAGGACCTCCGTCGGCCTTCGCAACTTAGAGGCTACTGAATGAGAAACAAATGAAAAAATTGTACGTATGGTCGAATCACTCACAATCCATTTTTCAAACCAACTATTCTACATGTGTATTAGTACACGCAAGGCAAAATAAATATATTTTTCCATAAAAATAAAAATAAAAATCCACAAAATAATCAGTAAAGAGCACTTGCACTAAATTTACCAGACGGCTTATGATAAATAATTCAATTCTTGGTCGCGTATTCCGTTAGTAACACGTTTAGAAAGTTGAATGCAAATGCCGCCGGGTGTATAACAATCTGAGAACCTGATTCTATTATTAAAGGTTATTGAAAAGCATGATCATTATTGGCAGCGGATATACATGAAAAGTTCCATTCCATATTTGGAAGGCCCATTTGTCAAATAAATTATCTACTACCTTCAATTATGTGCTGTAATAAACTTTTGAAATATATTTGAATCCAAAATCCTGAACTTAATAGTATGATAATTTGAACACAGCATGGTATCCGGTTGTATAGAGCTACAATGTTTGCACAACTAGCTGCAAAACGATAATTTTTTAAGCACGTGTTGTACGATTATCCATCGAGTCTTTCCGAGTTGGATAAATACTACGAGTGCTGAAAAAATCGATAGCAATGACGAAAAATGGGCTTTAATATGATAAATGTGTACCAAAATTGGGCAGTCTAATTTACTCCACATGATCATTCTTACAAATAAAATCTGTTGCTGCAGAGAACTCTCAGATTCCATGATATACTAGTCTTTGGAAAATTCTGATGATCCATCGAACTATTTCATTTATTACGCGACGCAGAGAATGCACTATTAGAAAATTAAATGAAAAACATCAAATATAAATAATTAAATACAAATCTCACGCTTAGAATCATAGGGGCGTAACTGCATTTATTAATTTCTCTTCGTCGAAGTTTTCTTTTTATCAATGCAGCGAATTTCAGCAGTTTGTCATAAATTTTATTGTTCGGGATGATAAATGATTTTTGCATCTTGCTGCAGACGCGTCAATCTCGATTGTAACTTTAAATTTAGTTAAGATATTAACGGAAGACAAAATCGATGAAGAGAAATCGATCAATGCAGTTGCGCCCCTATGATCTTAAGTGCGAGAAATGGCTCCACCCCACTAACCCGAATGCCAGTACCCCGAAGGCCACCACCTCGAAAACATTTAGAATCTCTAGAGTTCTATTATTATGTTTAACTCCAACAGATATCGATGAATCACAACAGTTTTTTAACCAACCAGTTTAACCAACAGTATTGACCAACAGTCTTCTAATTAGCTTCAACTGTCATTCCTGTCATTATGAACTAGAAAAGTAGTATTCTACGAAATGCAGTAAGAGATTATTTTTTTCCAATAGAACGCGTTTTTCCGGTATAAGACAGACAGAGGAGATGATGTCTTCTTTAAATAAACGCGTTTGCCCAGACAGAGGAGATGATGCTTTCTTTAAATGGAAGCGTTTGCTCGGTATAAGGCAGACAGAGGGGAGGATATCACCTTTAAATGAACGTGCTTATAGCTCGATAAGGCACACAGAGGAAATACTGCCATTTTAAAAGTAACGCGTCTGCCCGATAGAAGGCGAACCGAGATGATGCCTTCTTTAAGTCAACGCAACTTCCCGAAGACAAACAAAATCTCCCTTTCTCTCTCACTCTCATACACACACCCCCTTACTCACTCACTTCCTCTGTCTCACTGAATATTACTTACTCACCCATTCTCATTCATTCACCCACTCTTACTCACTTAACCACTCTTACTCACTCATCCACTTTTACTCGCTCTCTCTTTCTCGCTCACTTTTGTTGGGAAAAACTAAAATTATCAAATCCCGTCCACGATTCAACTCAAGTGCAAGTCAAACTTTACCAGATTCATAGCCCACATAATCGTTCATAATTCGACTCGCAGTTTGCATCATTGCATAATTTTTACGTGTTCTTATTTGTTTGTAGCATTGAATTAGCTTTATTCGCTTAAAACTATGAATAGTAAATCCATATACAATATACTTCTGTTGGGTTTTGACCTTTTTGTGGCGAAATAATTTTTCGACGAATGAACGAAATGGTCACTTTGTAGTAATAGAGGTCAGTAGGGGAAACTGGACACACATGATCCCCGGGGACACATGATCCCCCCCTGTTTTCTCGAATACTAATCACATTTTTATACCAGTGATATGTGCAAACGAATCCATTAGATAGATTATTAAATCTGAGTAACATTTGATATTAGTTACTTAATGTATATGAGTTTTATAGAGGTTTTATTATTTAAGCATTCTCAATCCTTTTTTTCTTCAAAGGAGAAAAGTTTAATAACTTTGAATATGTCCAACCAAAACGTACCAAATTTTTACTGGACAAAGTTTTATTATTGTAGAATTGAATAAATTCATTCAAATAACTATTGCTCATTTTCCATTGAATAAAAAAACAAAACAAGATAAATACTCAACATGGACACACTTGATCCCCCACAGTTTGGACACACTTGATCCCGATATTGCATATATTAAGGCGTTTGTTGTATACCGTCGCATATTGTTGTATTGTATGTAACTAATTGATCTGTTAAAAAATTTTCTAGTTAAAAAGTATAAATAAATTTTATTTCTCTTTAATTTTGTTAATCAGACAATACACGCACAATTTGAATTTTTCAATAGCCTTATTTCATTAACCACAACAAAGTGTAGTTGAACATACTTAGTTTTGATTAGTTTTATTAAATACATTTTAACATTATTTTCAATGAAAAAGAGTGTAAATTAAGCTTTGAAAATTCTCAACAAATCACAGGGCTTAAAATCAGTATTGTTCGATCTGGTATTATTTTTTTTTTTCTATTTGAACTAGGAGAAGTTTGCTTACAATCACCATTTATTTGTAAATCTTCTTATGGAATTTTTAATAATAGGATCATTCAACATCTTGTGGTCAGTCGTTTAAGAGAAATCGCATTTGTGTTATAATAACACGCCCTACAAAAATGATGATGCGTGATAGTACCATATTGATGTATGAAGTCATCATCCTGGTATGATCATGGTTGTGGTATTGGTAGTAGCCTGGCGATCACGATGTACCGTCGTGGGGGGAAGCAATGGGTCAAATAGGGGTGAGAATGTGTCACTGTTTCAGCTACTTAGAATGATTGTAGAATAGATTGAATGCATCTGAGGGCAAGAAGATCAAAATATAAGAGACCTTTTTGAACAATTTAATAGAATAATTAGATCCTAAAATTACAAAGATATATTCATGTATCAATCAACCATTTTTGGTATCATAACTGTATCAATCACAAAGAGAGATCCTCTTGGGAACATCATGGTTGTCGTGATATGACCACTGTCTTTTAGTGGAGTGAATGGTTTGCAGATAAATCATCATCACCATGCCAATTTTGTTGCTATAGCACACATTCTATCTGTCACTATTACTCTATTCGAGAACTAAAATACTTGCCTTGCCTAATACCAACAATATTTAATTTTCACACGACTGATATTACGGCAGACTATGAAGAATTATTAGGATTTGAGGCTAGACCGATTCAACCTTTCATTAGACTTGGAAGAACCTAAACATGTTCAGCTCATAAAGGGATCAATTTCCCCCTATATGGGGATCAAGTCTCCCGCAAGTTTTGTTTATGCCAAAATTTCTATCTTTCGGCAAAATTGATTTTTTGGTAACTTTCATGAACAAATAATTGCTTCCAATGACGTTTTTGAATAGCTTATTAAATTCTTTGTCAAGTCCATCAAGAAGCGTGCAAATCTATGCATGGTACATCGAGAAATATCCTAAACAAAAAGTGGGGATCATGTGTGTCCAGTTTCCCCTATTGTATGCAACATTACGTGATGGGCAAAACGGTTCATTCAGGTGAGCCGCTCTGAACCAAGCGTTCACTTAAATGAGCCGACTCATTTGAACGGCTCGTTAGTTTATTCAAAAGAACTATGAACTTCCGGAATTTGAGCAATACATGTTTCAAATAATCGGAGTTCATTTTTAATTTGAACCTCTAGTAACTTCTTGATTTAAAACTCATTTCTGCTAGTGAACTTTTTTGCTGTTTTGTTTTATTTCGTTCTCCGTGCTCCATTTTTTTATTCCTTTCTTTATTTGGTAGGCACTCTGTGTTACTTAACCGCTACTGTGCCGAGATCTACTGTGGTATTCTGCAGCCAGAATCCACACAGAATCTATTCGTGCTCCATTTTAATTTGAACGATTAAAAGATTAACGGAGTTGAAATTAAAAAGTGTTCAGACAAGAAAGGCCAAATTACTGTTGTTGATATTTCTTTCAAATGAAGAAATTTCACACACAAACCTTTGTTTATACCTTGCGTATTCAACTACATATAATCAATTTTATGTTGAATATCATTAACAAGCAACCAATTTAAAGAAATTCAAAATACCAAGTAGGTGTATTAAAACAACAATGAAGTGGCTGTTTATTCTTCAATTTTCTGTTTTAGTAATTGTACCTGTTTTCGAATGGACTTTTCCAGTTAAAAAAAATTATTCGCTCAATCGAAAAACCTATATTTTTGACAACTCTGACTATTTTTAAATGGGGAATAAAAAATCAAAGAGGTGCTGGTTTTAAATCTTGTCCTAACATACGCCCGAATTTAAACCAACGGTTCACTCGTGCAGCATTTTTTTCAGTTTTTGTTTTCGATTTTTAAAATAAAAAAAATTGGTTTGTTGGGAAAGTTGGCCTTAAAGGAAAGGTCAATTATCGATCCCTGTTTCAAATCGAGGAACCAGAAATACCGACTGCGGTACCAGCTCGTTTATTTCTAGGCCAGAAAATGCTATGGAGTATGTAAGACAGTGGAAGAATATGTGCTGGCTGCTGAACAAACAAACCGGTAATCAGAAAAAAAATTAAGCTCTTTTAGTGGAATGTCTTCAACTGTCTAAGACGAGTTTAGTCCTTTCCATTGAATTCCACTACGTTTTGTTATCTTTACAGATAAAAATTGTGAGGCCATCTTCAGTGCCTCGTACTTGACTCGAATTGTCGAGTCGAGTAAAATACGAGACACCGAAGACGGCATCACAGTAGGTCGAAATACGTATCTGTAAAGATAACAAAACGTAGTGGAATTAAATGGAAAATACTAAACTCGTCTTAGACAGTTGAAACATCAAATGTCAAAATTGAGCGGCAGATCAAGTGAACAGTGTTTTTTATTTGAGCCGCGACTCAAATTTAGAGAGCCGTGGTTTGAACGCTTTTTCTTACGAACCGGTTCAAACGAACGGTTCGTGAGCGTTCGCACATCTCAACATTACCCCAGAAATTTTCAGGAGCTTATAGCTTATTTTGAATTATATATTAGGTAGGGTTAAGGCAGGTATTTTCGTCTTTTCGTCATAGTCTCAAAAACCAATAAAAGAGAAACTTTTTTGACAAACTTATTCGTATCAAATCTTAAGCTCAGGAGACACGTTCTGCTATAGTGGAGCTCTAGCGAATGGATGTTGCTTTCGATGGTTTTAGCCCCTATGACGATGGACGGAAATACCTGTCGTGTCCCTATAGACAGAGAGTAAGTTTTCTAATGTGATCGCATTCACTTCTCTTCGGTATAAGCAATAGTAGTAGGTGATAAAACGGAATTCCCTTTGAAACCATATTTCACGCTTGAAGCGGTAAGAGTAATCCATCGGTACGTCAATACAAATGAAAGCCTGTTTCGATTCATATGGGCAATAGACGAAGCATATCGTTCCACTACTGGGTTGATGTTTCATTAGTAACTCACCTGGGTTATGAATACCAATGTAGCTTCATCGACGATAAACTTGTTCCCCAGTAGTTTTGTCGGTTCATATTTAATGATAATATGACGAGCCGGTTGCTAAATGCTGGGAGGCAAAGCACTTAAATTAATAATATGGACCCGAAACAAACGGATTCAATGTCCGATGGCAAACATCGCAATGTAATGCACGTGAAATAATTTTCCTTTCTCGGTACAAACGGGTCCTATTGCCCGTATGCAAACGGATTGCACGTTCGCCAACTTCAAAGCCAATGTTTTCATATAGAGCGGATTGACCGTTTTCAAGGTGGTTTGTTGATTTATGCAAAACGCAGTCTCAATATAACTGCCTGAAGAGAAACTGCAGAGCGGATCAATCGTACACAAATTTTTGACATCTGATGGTGCAAATAAATCATCAGTATACTGACAGCAAGAAATGCCTAAATCTATAATGATTGTATGTTACTCAACAATGTATCTATTATTGGTGTGTAGAGGGTAAAAATTCAAATTAGAAAAAAAGCTTTAAAATTACATGATTAAAACTATCAGTTAATTCTAGAGCTTCTTGTATTGGCGTATAGGTCACTATGGTAATATATCGTAGCACCGCACAATGGTCGGAAAAATACGAAACTGGATACCATATAGAGGGAATGCAATGTTTTGAAGTAACGTTCGAGTTATTTTAGGGGAGGTTGGGGCTCCAGTTCCTATCTCACGCTTCCACGGGTTGTCCGATGACAAAAGACTGCCAGCTAAGGGTTGTGTACTTAGCTGGTAGTATTCTGGGAACTGTTGTCCTTCTGACATCAGCTAGAGTGAGAAGGTACGTCTCGAGCGTATGTTCACCAGGAGGTGCGGCTCAAACAGCGTCTGCCTGGTACCCAGCGGATGATTAGCGAAATGCTGTATCGCGTCATCTATACTTAAGGTGGCAGCCCCACCAGCGCGATGTAGGTAACGCGACCCCGGTAAGGTTGCTTGCTGAAGCCTCTCAAAACGCACGAAAATGGAGATAAAAGAAAAGTAAACGTTATTTTTGGCAACCGACCCTGCAACAAAATAAGGACTATGATTGGAAACTTGGTACCTGGAAGTTCAGGACCCTAAATGAACCTGGACGAGTGAGCCTTCTGGTTTGTGAACTGCAGAAGGTTGGAGTGAACGTGGCCGCTATTCAAGAAGTCCGATGGCCTAGATCCGGAGAACGTGAATTCCGAGCCGTGGACCCCACGACCAACATTGCATTCAAATATAACATCTATCACAGCGGAAGCGGAAAAGCAGAACATGGAGTTGGTTTCGTAGTTTGCAGATAAAGCGAGTGATGCGGTGGAAACCCATTAGCGAACGAATCTGTGTGTTGAGGACACGTTTAATGAATGTCTTGATAAAGCCTATGGGGAGTGCCCAAAGCATGACGTGAAAATAGTCATCGGAGACGCTAACGCTCAGATCGGTTGAGAGAACTTTTTCCGTCCCATTATCGGTAGGGAGAGACTTCACTCCGCTACCAATGACAACGGGATACGGCTAGTAAATTTCACTGCTGCCAGAGGGATGGCCATCAGTAGCACCTACTTTGCACGAAAGAACATCCGAAAGCACACCTGGAGACACCCAAATGGTGAAACTTGCAACCAGATAGACCATGTTCTGGTGGATGGGCGCCATTTTTCGGATGTTATCGATGTTGCGGACATTCAGAGATCCAAACATTGACTCTGATCACTACCTCGTTGTCAGTAAAATACGATCACGGTTGTCAACTGTATCGAATGAAAGATCACAGCGAACGATGCGTTACAATATCCAGCGATTGTCGGCGGAAGGAGTATCGCCCGGCTGAACTTCTCAAACATGGCAGTGAGCAGCTTTATGAAGCTCTGCACCATATTATGTCGAAAATATGAGAAGACGAGGAAATGCCTGCTAGCTGGTTGGACGGCCTCATTTGCCCTCTCTTTAAGAAAGGGCACAGACTGGAGTGCGCAAATTCCCGAGCAGCACACTTGTCATAGTCCAGTTTCTGTGACTTATGTACGACCAAATCTAGTCACATTAGAGTTGCTGCAACAAAATCAGTCAGAATTGTGCTACTAGGGAAATTCCCGAGGAATAACCCTCATAAATTCGGCGTACAAAATTATGTCCCGTATTCTGTTCAACAGATTGAGACCGCCTGAAGAGTCCTTCATCGGCGAATACCAAGCAGGTTTCCGTGAGGGCCGATCAACGACGGATCAAATGTTTACCCTGAGCCAAATCCTTGATAAATTCCGGGAGTACAACTTGCAGACACATCAACTGTTCATTGATTTCAAGGCGGCTTACGATTCAGTGAAACGGAATGAATTATGGCAAATTATGCTAGAACATGGTTTTCCGGCGAAACTGATACGGCTGATTCGTATAACGTTGGACTGATTGAAATCAAGTGTAAGGGTTGCAGATGAAACATCGACATCATTTGTTACCTTAGATGGATTGAAGCAGGGTGATGCACTCTCAAATCTACTGTTCAATGTAGCGCTTGAGGGAGCAATTAGGAGAGCTAGTGAGCAAAGAGGCGGTACCATTATCACTAGATCGCATATGCTCCTGGGATTTGCGGACGATATCGATATTATCGGGATTGATCGCCGTGCCGTGGAAGAGGCTTTTGTGCCTTTTAAGAGGGAGACAGCGAGGATTGGGCCCACGATCAACACCAGCAAAACGAAGTACATGGTCGCTGGCAATCAACGTGGATTCATTAGTGGCGGTGGTAGTGAAATGGTGCTTGGATATTGAAAAATTTGAAGTGGTAGAAGAATTTGTGTATATTGGAACATTAGTGACGTGCGATAATGATGTTACCCGCTAGGTGAAAAGGCGTATTGCAGCTGCAAATAGGGCTTATTACGAACTTCGTAACCAGCTTAAGTCCCGTAGTCTGCAAATGAAGACAAAACTCGCCCTGTATATTACTCTGATTCTTCCGGTGGCTTTATACGGCCATGAAACATGGACGTTAAAGGAGGCTGATCGGAGAGCTTTCGGAGTGTTTGAGCGTAATGCGCTTCGAACAATACTCGGCGGTAGCCAGGAGAACGGTATCTGGGGGCGTCGCATAAATCACGAGTTGTACCAGATGTATAAAGGACTGGATATTATTAAGCTTATACAACACGGCAGACTACAGTAATGCTTCAAAGGGGGCCAGTGCACAACGCACCCTCAAGGTTAGCTGCGTGTCCTTGCAGCATCGAACATCGTGACTCGCTTTTTTAGAAGAACACCATGGTATCGTGCCAGCGCATTGCCGGCTTTCCAGGTGGCCTTACCACGCCCTATGTCCTCGGAAGGTGGGAAGGGTCGACTTCGCGCCTGCTTCCCTCTGCACGACTGGTATCAAGAATGATGATGCCGCGTGCACCCCAAATTAACCTCTCTGCGATAGGGTCTATTCGCCAACACACAGAGGGGTCCAGCCTTGACGAGGACCCCTTTCCGTCCTCGGGCTCGGAACCCGCCTGGTTGACCGACGCCGCGAAAGCGACGATACCATGTTGTTCTTCGCGCGGCCACTTGTTCGATAAAAGGATCGAGTTCGACCACAGGGCATGACCACAGGTATGACCCATGAAGCCGACTCCGATCTCCTGGACCACCTCTTATTTGCGCCTGAACTAGCCATACTTGAGTCCACGCGCCACCTTTTGCGTAGCACCGAGACGATTTGGACGATAGCCGATAAAACGGCGTTCCAGCCAATTTCATCTTTACACATCCTCCGAACTAGGTTGTCCGGGGTAGTGTCCAGACCACATGTGGCAAGCATGTGGTCACGCATTGCGCGAAAACGTGGGCACACGAACAACACGTGTTCCGCCGTTTTCTCTAAACCTGCGCACACCGAACACTCGGGCGAGGCCGAGCAAGCCAGCTGCGTTACCTGCACTGTGGAGGGTTCATGCAGCATTGTGCCTTATGTCTGTCTAATCCGCAGCGTCGGCAGAGATTGCTTCTGTCAGGGCCTTTGCAGTCCCATTGCTTGTGCCCCGGTTCCAGGCACTTGAAGCAAACTTCGGGGTGCTTGTATATGCCCACAGGGCACACCGACCATCTCACCTTGACGCTCCCTAACTTGACTACCTTGGAGGCGTCCGCTGCAGATAGCCGAACCAATGCTACCTGCGTTCCTGCCGGACCTTTCCGTAGCCGAACGGCTGCGGTGGGCGTCTCCACTTCACACTGTCGCCGCAGTGCCGTGACGAGTTCTTCGACTTTTGTGATCTCGTCCAGGTCTTTAACCCTTAGATTCACCTCCGTCGTGCATGCCCTCACCTTGACCGTCTCGCCTAGGACTTCCTCCTCCAACTTCTTGTAGGCGGCGCCCTTTTGCGAGACGCCCCGCTTCAGCTCGAGGATCATCTCGCCCATCCGGGTACGTCTTATTCGACGTACGTCGGCGCCGAGTTCACCGAGCTTGACGTCACTCCTCATAGCCTTTAATACGTCCGAGTACTTAGCCTCGTCCGTCTTGATGACTAGGGCATCGCCCCTGGAGCGATTGGCGCCTACCCTAGACTTCTTGCTACCCTCATTCGCCTGGGCCTTCTTTTCGGCCCTTGGGCCTCAGTCTGGGTAGACCTCGACTCCACGGATTTCACGGGTTTAGGCTGTCCCGACCGCCCTCTCCAGCTTGACGTCCAACATCGACTTTCGAAGTTTCAGCAAGCTCCTCTTGAGGTCCTTACTGATATTATGCTTCGATGACGCAAAGTCGATGATGGCGTCCAGCTGTTCCGTCGCCACCTCGAAGGCCGAAAGCCCATAGCGTTTGCGGTTCATCGCCTCCACAAGCCATGGGCCGTCAATAACCTCTACCGGCGTTTTTTTTTGCCGAGATGAAGGTTAAGTGACCCACGCTGGCGCTGCGCACTGAGCTGCCGACTATTGCCTCTGGTCTCTTAGGCGGAGACCTGAACAACCCACCTCTTGCGAAGGGGTTGTCGCCTACACTACTACCACTAGTTGAAGAATTGCCTTGGTTTTCCATTTTGGTCCCATGAGTTGCTCGGGAAAAGAGGTCCACCACGCCAGAGCCCAGCATGACGCGGTAAGGGACAATTACTGTGGAGGGTGCCGAGGTACCCCACAGGCTCCGTTAAAGGCCTAGCTTATTATTTCACCCCCCTGGCCATGCATCCCCTCGGCACGGGTCGCTTAACGCCTTGGGATTAGGGGTTAGGGACGATGGTCCCGGTTCAACTCGCAGTGGCCATGGGGAGGGGTCGTCAAGCCCTTGGACAAAGTCCCTGCTGCCCCCGAATAATGATAGTGCATGTGAGACCACCAGTTTGATTATATTACCATGGATCTGTGATATTAGAGAGTGGCCGTTTTCTTCACAGCTGCTCGAGGATGAAAACCATTATTCTAAAAAACTGTTTAGTTTGGATTACATCCGCTGGGTGGTGATATATGGATCAACCAGTTTTGTTAGATATCGTAGGATATGAAGGATTAAAAAGTGTCGTCATTTACAGTTACTAGATTGTAGCAACTACCGCGCAATCACATTGCTGAACGCCGCCTACAAGGTACTCTCCTAAATTTTATGCCGTCGACTAGCACCAACTGCAAGGGAGTTCGTGGGGCAGTACCAGGCGGGTTTTATGGGCGAACGCTCCACCACGGACCAGGTGTTCGCCATTCGCCAAGTACTGCAGAAGTGCCGCGAATACAACGTGCCCACGCATCATCTATTCATCGACTTCAAAGCCGCATATGATACAATCGATCGGGACCAGCTATGGCAGCTAATGCACGAACACGGTTATCCGGATAAACTGATACGGTTGATCAAAGCGACGATGGATCGGGTGATGTGCGTAGTTCTAGTTTCAGGGGCATTCTCGAGTCCCTTCGAAACCCGCAGAGGGTTACGGCAAGGTGATGGTCTTTCGTGTCTGCTATTCAACATCGCTTTGGAACTGTGACTGCCAAAAATGACACTAGCAGAGAAATTCGGAGACGCATAGTGGCTGGAAATCGTACGTACTTTGGACTCCGCAAGACGCTCCGATCGAATAGAGTTCGCCGCCGTACCAAACTGACAATCTACAAAACGCTCATTAGACCGGTAGTTCTCTACGGACACGAGACCTGGACGATGCTCGTGGAGGCCAAATGCGCACTGGGAGTTTTCGAAAGGAAAGTGCTGCGTACCATCTATGGTGGGGTGCAGATGGCGGACGGTACGTGGAGGAGGCGAATGAACCACGAGTTGCATCAGCTGCTGGGAGAACCATCCATCGTTCACACCGCGAAAATCGGATGACTGCGGTGGGCCGGGCACGTAGCCAGAATGTTGGACAGTAACCCGGTGAAAATGGTTCTCGACAACGATCCGACGGGCACAAAAAGGCGAGGTGCGTAGCGGGAAAGGTGGATCGATCAGGTGGAAGATGACTTGCGGACCCTCCGTAAACTGCGAGGTTGGCGACGTGTAGCCATGGACCGAGCCGAATGGAGAAGACTCTTATATACCGCACAGGCCACTTCGGCCTTAGTCTGAATAAATAATAATAATAATAGCATATGCTTTGTTAAGAAAATTATTTTGAGCTTTTTAGTGGAATGTCTTCACTTGTCATAAGACGAGTTTGTACAATCCCATTGAATTCCACCACTTAATTGTATCTTGACACATAGGTATTTCGACCTCAACAGTAAGGCCGTCTTCAGTGTCGAGTTAAGTACGAGACACTGAAGACGGCCTTACTGTTGAAGTCGAAATACGTATCTGTCAAGATACAATTAAGTGGTGGAATTCAATGCGATTGTACAAACTCGTCTTATGAAAAGGGAGCATATGCTTATTATCTTCTATGTCGTTCGTAATGGTTGTTTTGAAAGGCGGCTTATTGGGCCTGTGCAGGGAATCAATATTCGAGCAACGCCTAACAATACACCCGATTCTTTTTTTACACGGGTGGGTTTTAGTTGATTACGAACTTCAGCGTTTATGAAACTATGAGTTAACCCCATGAAAAAAATCACAAAAAATCAAAGAAAATTCAGGTGGTATTTAAAAAGCTGTGAAAAATCAGGTTAGCCGGGAAATTAAAGAATTCCAACCGTGTAAAAAAAAAAGTTGGGTGTATACCCTTTGTCGTCAACAGAGTTTGTTACTGACAAACGCACCTAGCGATAAACCTTTATCAGAACCCGAAAACAATATAACAAGAATCATTTGCCTTGCATGCTCTGATATTTCCGAGAATAAGATGCTAATATTATAATCATTGTTGGATTCTCGAATATTTCCATAAAAGCAGAAACTAAAACCGAAATTTGCTCTAGAAATAATGCAAAATAGCGGGATGAAAAGTTAGCAACAAGATTGTCTTCTTTTTTGTTGCTGACAAAATTTTTCGGATTTTTGTCATTATTATCTCCGACAAAAACAAAGCTTTGTCGTTGGTTCTCTTTTGTCGCTTGTTTCGCAAGCGCATTTCAGAAAAATTGATTCCCTGGGCCTGTGCAAACCTCCTGTTTCGTCGGAGGGCCGTCGTGTCAGGGCTGTTTAGCGTCCCACCTAACACCAGGACTTGGGCTTGGGCTACACACCTAAGAGGTGGACATTTCCCATATTAGATTTAAGGTCATGTGATGGCTAATATTACTCCACCTGACGATGAAATTATTCCCGAGCACATGACAAAGTTTGTCAACGAAATTGCTTGCAGCATGAATTTAAAAGATTGCGTTGCCCTCCGTTGTCTACAAACTGAGCTTGTCATACCACCTCACCAACGGGAAATGTACCCACCTCGCATCGTATCACTGATCGCTTTCCCCAATTTAGTAAGAATGCTTTCTTTCTGAGTTTGAGCGAAAAATAGGAACTGTTGTGTGCAATCCAATGCATTGGCGATGAATTATTGTCATTAAGAATGATCTTATTTCTTCCCAATAATTCCAGCGTATTGCTATTCGTTTAAATGTTTAATAAAGAAGAATCACCGATAGTGTAACAGATTATAATAAGTTGACTGGAAGCAATTGAGGTGAAACTTATTAAACTTCGAAAAATTTATAATCAACTGCTAGTCACCAGTGCACCATGGAAAAGCTTTAATTATGCGATAATTATGCTTCTTAATTTACGTTTCATTAAATTTTTACCGTTTTAGCGTATACTAAATCAAACACAGTAAGTTCATAACGAAAGCGTAAATTTACTCTTTTTTTCCTGTTCTATCTTTGCTCCGCTCGGAAAAACAGGTCGCAAACTGGGCAAACCAAGTGGCGATAGCATCGACGAGCAGCTTTTGAGACCACTTCAGTCTCTTTCCTTGGAGCTTTACTTTGGTGGCGTCGGTGGTGGAACGACGCCGGTGGCTCCGTATGATGAACAGTGGCGTCGCTCGACGGCGGTGGTCAAACGTGTGGCGGAACTGGTGCAACGATTTGGGCGCCAAAAGTTTAGCAACGATGCTCAGGACGTCGCCCGGCAACGGGACGCTTGGAAGCAAGTACTGAAATTTTTATTTCTGCTCCGGGCGATTGGACCGGAATCGATGGCGAACGACAACCAACAGCAGCGGCAGCATTCGGCGGAAGCAGGTTCGGTGTTTGGACCGAGCGCAATGAGCGGTTCGCATCAGAAAGAGGTAAGTTGCAGGGAAGAATGTTCATGTGTACGTGTGTATGTTTGGGGATCTTTTGTTAGTGCCAACATAGTTTGGAGCTTTCTGAAGCATGTTATAGAGGTTTCCAATTTCCTGGATTGTACAATTTTCACCTTTGATGAATTTTTTAATGCATAATATTAGTTGATGGACCGTATTATTTAACATCTGTTACCAAGCGATGTTCTTTATGTATATTGGTCCAGCCATCGGATCTAAAATTTATCAAAATGCTATTCCTTCAAGAAGATAAAAATATTACTATTCACGGTCACCTTAACTATCACACATGTTATCACTATATGTAGTAGCTTCTTATTTAAAGTGGTTGAACTATTTTGCAGCTGAGGTTTGAAACATTGCGTCTATCACAAAGGAAATTCATGTAATAAATTCTCAACCATATCGAAGAATAGCCAGGACTCTTTTAACGGGTCGCTAGCTGCATTTTGAGAACATATGGCATAGAGTGACGGAACACAGCGCACAAGAGCTAATGCTAATGGAATTCTAGTGAAGTGTTTTCTCTTCTAGAACGAAACTGCTTCTATATTGTGCTCTTCATCGTTGTTGTCGGCTCGAACCAGCGCGGCATGGCGGATGGGATTGGAAGGTTGGGCAAAATGTACTTCGTTGCATTGTGAACTATGGAATCCCGGTATGATGGAAAATAATGAATACCTGTACATGTAAATTGGTATCTCAAGAGAATAGGGAATTTACCCATAATCGGAACAAATATGTGGGCATTAATATCATGGCAATAGGATACTTGAAATCTATGCTGAAAAAAGCGGACAACATTTTGTTCAATTAAGGTCGTTTGTTCCATGGACATGATACTTCGTGTCGGTTTTGATTAACGGATATTAAAGCAATTCACAATCTGCATAGAAAATCGTAGGAGCTATTAGCTTGGACTGTTTACACATTTCTATAACTGCTACTCCGTGATTGATCAGAATCAATTAAATAAATCAACTGAATGGAAGACTGAGAAATGTCAAACATTCTCAATGTTAAATTACCAGTGATATAAGCATTCAAATGAAAATAATAATGCCATCGGCCATTAGTGCTGGTAGAATTATGTTCAAATCTCAATAATCTAAGCTTCATTTATGATCTAACTCGTCTGGTGATTCTGCAAGGAGAACATTGCGCTTGTGGTTCGCGTTCTACGATTATATAGCTGTATATTGGTAGTGTTGGCAATATGACGTATTGCCAAAATTGTTTGTTTTGTAAGTTCTATCTATAATGCTTAATTTACGTAGATTAAACATGTGTTCGTTCTTAATGATGCGTTCAATTAGTGCTTTATTTATGGTCACCGATTTCCACCATTTGCAGTTGCGCATCGTTTTTCTGTTTGATGTCCACATGTTCGATTTCTCAAATAGTTTCGAGTTATGCCAACCTATCCCATTACCGCAATCGAAAGGACAAAAAGTTGAAAGGTTCAGAAAGCCGAACGGACAAGAGATCGAAAAGGAAAAAAGAAGGAAGGACAGTCAAAAAGAAGGAAGAAGGACGAAGAGAGACCGAAGATGGAAGACAGAAAAGGAAGCAGGAAGCAGGAAGAGAAAATAAGGAAGAGGGAAGAAGGAAGAAGAAAGACGAAAGGACAAATAGCTGAAAGGTACAGAATGTCGAACGGACAAAAGATCGAAAAGGACAAAAGAAGGACACAGGAAGGAGGATAAAGAAAGAAGAAAGAAGAAATAAAAAAGGAAAAAAGTTCAAGCAAAACGAAGAAGGAAGAAGAGCGAAGAAAGAAGGAAGTACTTTTAAAGGTTTAGTCTTGCAGCAACTTGATTGCGACTAAATCTGGTCACATATTAGTTGCAGTAACCTATGAGTTTCGAGCGATCACCATCCTTAATGCCGTCTACAAAGTGATATCCCAGATCATCTTCCGTTGTCTGTCACCATTAGTGAATGAGTTCGTGGGAAGTTATCAAGCCGGCTTCGCTGACGGCCGCTCGACAACGTACCAGATCTGTACTGTACGGCAAATCCTTAAAAAATGCCGTGAATACCAGGTCCCAACGCATCATCTGTTCGTTGATTTCAAGGCGGCATACGACAGTATAGACCGCGTAGAGCTATGGAAAATTATGGACGAGAACAGCTTCCCTGGGAAGCTTACCAGACTGACCAAAGCAACGGTGGATGGTGTGCAAAACTGTGTGAAGATTTCGGGCGAACACTCCAGTTCGTTCGAATCGCGCCGGGGACTAAGACAAGGTGATGGACTTTCGTGCCTGTTGTTCAACATTGCGCTAGAAGGTGTCATGCGGAGAGCCGGGTGTAACAGCCGGGTTACGATTTTCAACAGATCCAATCAATTTATTTGTTTCGCGGATGACATGGACATTGTCGGCCGAACATTTGCAAAGGTGGCAGAACTGTACACCCGCCTGAAACGTGAAGCAACAAAGTACATACTTGTGGGCAAAACCGAGCGTGACAGGGCCCGCCTGGGAAGCAGTGTTACGATAGACGGGGATACCTTCGAGGTGGTCGAGGAATTCGTCTACCTCGGATCCTTGCTAACGGCTGATAACAATGTCAGTCATCATCTGTAGAAGTTGGGCCTACTACGGGCTCCAGAAGAAACTGCGTTCAAAAAAGATTCGCCACCGCACCAAATGTGTCCTGTACAAGACGTTAATAAGACCGGTAGTACTCTACGGACATGAAACATGGACAATGATCGAGGAGGACTTGCAAGCACTCGAAGTATTCGAGAGACGGGTGCTTAGGACCATCTTTGGCGGTGTGCAAGAAGAATGAACCATGAGCTCGCCCAGCTCTACGGCGAACCCAGTATCCAGAAGGTAGCTAAAGCCGGAGGGGTACGATGGGCAGGGCATGTTGCAAGAATGCCGGACAGCAACCCTGCAAAGATGGTGTTCGCTTCCGATCCGGCAGGGACGACACGACGTGGATCGCAGCGAGCGAGATGGGCAGACCAGGTGCAAAACGACTTGGCGAGCGTGGGGCGTATCCGAGGATGGAGAGATGCGGCCTCGAACCGTGTATTGTGGCGTCAAATTGTTGATTCAGTGTTATCTGTTTAGATGTAGACTAAATAAATGAAAAAAAAAAAATGAAAATGAACCTATGAGGGACATGTGTGCTGCTATAAAAGCATACGTGCATATGGGTCTTCATATGGTGGGACCTTGTGATAAATTCCTTATGACTAAATATTAATGATATTCTACATACCTGTGAGAAGGGCTGGATTTAGGGTGGCCCGGAAGGCCATGGCCGCCGGCCCCCACAAAACCTTTTGTATCAAAACCAAACATTTTCGTTCATTTTGGGCCCCCGCATACTATTGGCCTCGGCCAGCTAAAGCCAGCTACTCACTCCTCATTTCTCACTTTTCAAATGATCTCAATTCTGCCAATTGTCCTATTTTGCCAATTGTCATATTCGGCCAAATGTCCTATTCAGTCAAATGTCCTATTCTCTCAAATATTCTTTTAGGCCAAATGTCCTATTCAACCAAATGATCAATTCGGCCAAATGTCCTATTCGCCAAAATATCCTACTTGGCCAAATGACCCTTAAAACCGAATGACCCTTTCGGCCAAATAACCTATTCGGCCAGATGGGTTTCCGCCTAACGGTTTGTTCGGCCTAGTGGCATTCGGCCAAATGGGTTTCGGCCAAACGACGTCTTACTTCTCACTCCTAATTTCTTCGCGCTTCTCACTTTTTACAGTGAGAAGTGAGAAATGAGGAGTGAGGATGGAGACGTCTCACATATTAATCTGAATTTCTTAATCCTCACTGTGAAAAATAAGAAGTGAGAAGTAAGTAGAGACACGTCTCACTTTCCACAATGAGAAGTTTGAAATAAGTAGTGAGAAGTAAGACGTACCTTTTCGGGCAAATCACATATTCGAAAAAATGACCAAATGACGGCCAAATGTACTATTCGGCCAAATGACCCTTTCGGCCAAATAAATTTTACGGCCTAATGACCCTTTCAGCCAAATGACTCTTTCGACCAAATGACCCTTTCGGCCAAATGACCCTTACAACAAATTGATCCTTTCGCCCAATTGACCTTTTCGGCCAATTGACCCTTTCGACCAATTGACCCTTTCGACCAATTGATCATTTCGACCAAACGACTCTTTCGGTCAAATAACCCTTTCGGTCAAAGGGAATATTCGGCCAAACAACTTTCGGCCTAGTGGCCTTCGGCCAAATGGCTTTCGGCTGAACGGTATTCGGCCAAACCAAACAGCCCTTCCTATATTTCGCGGATTTTTTTGCGGTACGATGTTCCGCGGAATGTATTAACTCTCCGAGAAACATTTCGCGGAATGTACCTTTTCACCGAAAATCATTCCGCGGAATGCCATTTGGCGGAATTCAGTTAGAATAGTTATCATTGAAATATTAACTGATTTCAGATTAATTACATGCAATCCGGTCTAAATTCTTTTGGATTGTTATTTAAAGCAATGAAAGAAGTTAATGCTTTCTCGCTTAACTTTTCAAAAGAACCTAAGTAACATTTTTTTCATGAATTAATTTGAGTACTGCAATCAAAAGCTTTCAGGTTATTCTGTTGATTGCGCTTTTCAAATTAATTCATGAAAAAATGTTACTTAGGTCCTTTTGAAAAGATAAGCGAGCTTTCTTTGAATGACCGCATCCGTTACACCGCAAAGTGAGGGAACAATGCTTTCTAGAAATGGACTAGGGTGGTTCAAAAAATCGATATTGCTCCTCAGCGCTCATTTATTTATTATCAGACTAAGGCCGGAGTGGCCTGTGCTGCACATAAAAGACTTCTCCATTCAGCTCGGTCCATGGCTGCACTTCGCCAACCACGCAGTCTGCGGAGGGTCCGCCAATCGTCCTCCACCTGATCGATCCACCTTGCCCGCTGTGCACCTCGCCTTCTTGTTCCCGTCGGATCGTTGTCGAGAACCATTTTCACCGGATTACTGTCCGACATTCTGGCTACGTGCCCGGCCCACCGCAACTCGTGGTTCATTCGCCTCCTCCACGTACCATCCGCCATCTGCACCCCACCATAGATGGTACGCAACACTTTCCTTTCAAAAACTCCCAGTGCGCGTTGGTCCTCCACGAGCATCGTCCAGGTCTCGTGTCCGTAGAGAACTACCGGTCTAATAAGCGTTTTGTAGATAGTCAGTTTGGTACGGCGGTGAACTCTATTCGATCGGAGCGTCTTACGGAGTCCAAAGTACGTACGATTTCCAGCCACTATGCGCCTTCGAATTTCTCTGCTGGTATCGTTATCGGCGGTCACCAGTGAGCCCAACTACACGAATTCTTCAACCACCTCGATTTCGTCACCACCGATAGAAACTCGTGGTGGGTGGCTTACATTGACCTCTCTTGAGCCTCTTCCTATCATGTACTTCGTATTCGACGTGTTGATGACTAGTCCAATCCGTTTAGCTTTGCTTTTCAGTCTGATGTAGGCTTCCTCCATCCTCTCAAAGTTACGTGCCATGATATCAATGTCGTCGGCGAAACCAAATAACTGGACGGACTTCGTGAAAATCGTACCACTCGTGTCAATCCCTGCCCTTCATATTACTCCCTCCAAAGCGATGTTGAATAGCAGACACGAAAGACCGTCACCTTGCCGTAACCCTCTACGCGTTTCGAAGGGACTCGAGAATGCCCCTGAAACTCGAACTACGCACATCACCCGATCCATCGTCGCCTTGATCAACCGTATCAGTTTATCCGGAAATCCGTTTTCGTGCAGCGCTCATCTGACTCCTTATCACGTTCTGAGTAGCCTCTGAAAATTTGAGCTAATTTGGATTAAAACTGATTTAGCATAAGCCGTTTCAAGTTTGCATGCAAGTTAGTAGGGGGAAATTTATTTTTGACGCTTCCCAATTAGACGCAAGTTAAAAGAAAACCTACATAGCTAAAAGGAATACTCAAGAGCTTTCACTCAGCGAAAACCGCATCTTAATTAATCGTTTTAATAATTAGTAATCGAATTAAATCTTGTAACGGTTTTATTCGGTGGATTTAAAACAAACAACAACATAAAATGATCCCGAACAAAAACGCCTTAAAAATCTGGCTTAAGCGCCAATCCTAAAAGAGGATTGCCAAATTTCATTTCGTTGCCCGCTAGCTAGTCGGCCACGTCGTGGTCCGAAAACCGTTCTCGCGAATTTGTTCGGTTCACGTTTTTTATAAAACAATAAACAAAAAAAACACACAGCAAATTTAACTTTAACAAAACATCGCGAAAAAACATCAAAATTTATTAAGCGGATCAAACTATTTCACTTAGTTACATGCTAATTTCGATTGGCCAATTCGCTTCAAATTTCCACTAATTCTTTCTTCATGTGCACATTTCTTCACCCCGAAGGGCAGCAGTACTCACGCTACTGGTTGCTTGTCGTAATCGAAACTTCATCACACCTCCAAGAACCGACCGCTCCACGCTGCAGAGTAGTAATGACACAATATCACTTTGGATGTTGGGTCTTCTGAACGTCATCACTTACGTCGGTTCTCGATGACATTTGCTTGCAAAAGACCAGTGCAGGACAGCAGATGACTTGAAGAACGTCGCCACACCACATTGTTGGAAAATTATTTAATAACTCTTTGGTTTTGGTTGCGGTCAAAACCACATATCCAACCTGGTGGGTGGTGGGTGTCCAACTGTTGCGGAACCGCTGTCGAACTTCACGTCTACTCTGCCTTGTTCACTCGATGACGAGTCCACACGGCACCAGCGATGGGTAGGCATACTACCTACGGCCTGCGTCGACTGCCTGTCGCATCATCCAACGGCACGATGCTTGTTGCCATCCCGGCGGTGACGGCTGATCCTCCAAGCCAAGGCTTGCTGTTGTCCCGGGATGTTTATTTATAGTCGATTTTGGCCCATCGACTGATCAAAACTGACACCAGTTTCGTGTAGCGCAGCCCCTTTTATAGTTGGGCTAGGTACGAATCATTTGCTTCCCTATGTGTGATATAGCTTGATCGCGCGTGTGTATTAAATTTCTATGCACAATTCACAGTGTGTCAAAAGGGACAAAATTTGACCCGAAATTAAAATGCACCAAATTAACTTTTCACGTACATAATCGTTACAATCTATACCGTAGTTTTCTGTAGCTAATTGCGTAACTCAATAGGCAACATTGCTGATCGTGGCGCGAAATATAGCACACACAAATTCAGGCTACTATGTTGCACTGCATGTTTCAGTGATGCCCTCAAAGAAGTTTAAAGATCATGACTAAAGAATTGGAGCCTGTATTAAAATCGATTACTGATTAGGCTATTACAAATATTTAATTAACTTTTTGTCCTACTGGTCTCCGAAAGGTCGAGGGGGGGGGGGATAATAAAAAATAAATATTAAAATGAAAAATATCAAAAAACTCCTCGGATTTGTTAAAGAATGTTCCGAATTTTATTTTATTGCCCCCTCAAAATCTTATTTTTTGGCGAAAAAATTCCGAGGGCGGGGGGGGAGACCAAATGGATGTTAAATATTTGTATCGGCCTTATTGGGGCGATGAATCAATATGCGGTTTTCGTTGGGTGAAAGCTCTTGAGTATTCCTTTTAGCTATGTAGGTTTTCTTTTAACCTGCGCTCATGGGGAAGCGTCATTATCAATATAATTAAAAAATAAATTTCCCCATACTAATTTGCATGCTAACTTGAAACGGCTTGTGCTAAATCAGTTTTAATCCAAATGAGTTCAAATTTTCAGAGGACACTCAGAACATGATAAAGAATCAGATGAGTTCTGTGGAGCAAAATCGATATTTTGAACCACCCTAATGGACACATTTGCTAGGTATGAAGAAAGGAAAGGAGGTAGTCCCTTCTATGAATTAACGCATCTACCCGTCATAAAGCAAAGGGAAAATATAATGATTACTTTGATTGAATGCGTCTGCCCGGTATCAGGCGAAAGGAATTAATAATGCCTTCTTTAAAAGAAGGCGTCTTCCCGGTATAAGGCGGAGGGAGGAGTAACGCCTTCTTTAAATGGATGCATCTGCCCGGTATAAGGCGAAAGGAGTTGATACCCGGGTAGAAAAGAATAGCAAAAGAATAACAAATTTTACCATTAATATATGAATTACAAAATAGCAAAATTTGATGTTAGTCTGATACATGGTGGGCTACAGCGTCAATGCACCTATGCCTGGCGAAGCCAATTCCAGCGCTTAAAGAGGGAAATAAAATTTTATTAACAAATGGCGAAAAGGCTCAAAAACTTGCTCAGCAGTTCGAGAGTGCCCATAATTTTAGTCTAGGTCTCACTAGTCCAATTGAGGATCAGGTTACACGGAGCTTCGCAGACATTCTCAACCAAGATAATGTTTTTGACCCTTCGTTGGGAACTAATTTGGATGAAGTGAGATCTATTACTAGAAAATTTAAAAATATGAAAGCCCCGGGTGATGATGGTATTTTCTACATATTTATCAAAAAACTTCCTGAGAGCTCTTTATCCTTTTTGGTTAATTTATTTAACAAATGTTTTCAATTGGCATACTTTCCAGATAAATGGAAAAAACACCAAAGTTGTTCTAATTTTGAAGCCGGACAAAATCCAGCTGAGGCTTCTAGTTATCGCCCAATCAGTTTGCTTTCTTCAATATGTAACTGTTTGAAAATAATATTTCAAATAGAATGATGGTTCATATTAATGACAATTCTATTTTTGCTGATGAGCAATTTGGTTTTCGCCATGGGCATTCAACCACTCATCAGTTACTAAGAGTAACGAATTTAATTCGGCTCAACAAATCTGAAGGATATTCGACTGGAGTTGCTCTTCTTGATATAGAGAAAGCATTTGACAGTGTTTATTTATTTATTTATGTATTTATTTATGGCATGAAGGTTTGATTGTAAAATTGATGAATTTTAATTTTCCTCTGTGCATTATTAAACTGATCCAAAATTATTTATCAGATCGCTCACTGCAGGTAAAATATCAGAATTCTAAATCTGATAGATTACCTGTAAGAGCTGGTGTTCCCCAAGGCAGCATACTGGGGCCCATATTGTATAACATTTTTACTTCTGACTTACCTGATTTACCTCCATTGTGTCAAAAATCTTTGTTTGCAGATGACACGGTTCTTTCAGCCAAAGGGCGAAGCCTTCGTGTCATTTGTAGTAGATTGCAAAAAAGTTTGGATATTTTCTCCACTTACTTGCGAAAATGGAAAATTTCCCCGAATGCTTCCAAAACTCAGCTTATAATTTTCCCACATAAGCCGAGAGCTTCTTATTTGAAACCTTCTAGCAGACATATTGTCACTATGAATGGGGTTCCAATTATTTGGTCTAGCGAAGCTAAATATTTAGGACTTCTGCTAGATTAAAAATTAACTTTAAAAAATCACATTGAAGGCCTTCAAGCCAAATGTTACAAATATATTAAGTGTCTTAAGGTGGTGGTTGTCTTAAGAACAAACTTTTGATTTACAAACAAATTTTTAGACCTGCCATGTTGTATGCTGTGCCAATATGGACTAGTTGCTGCAATGCCAGAAAGAAGGCACTTCAGAGGATTCAAAATAAAATTTTGAAAATGATTCTGAAGTTGCCTCCGTGATATACACTCTAAATAATAATGAAAATTCCTGCGACCTAATCTCTTAAACTCTTAAGTATTCGGAGACGGAAAGAATAATATGACTTAAAATTTGATGGATGGATGATTGTAGAAGAAGGATTATCAGTTATAATTCGTTGAAAAAAGATTACAATGATATACTTTTTTCCATTGGTAATTATTTTTTTTTGAATATCATGTGTTAGATTATGGCGTGATTAGCGTGAAAAATGCTTTGCTTTTCTTGTATATTTGGTTTTTAGATTTTTGACAAAATTGCTTGAGAAAAAAGTGCGAAACAAAAAAAAAATCACTTATAAATGCGTTTTCCAACTAGGACTCTTCGCTAAAAAATGTAACGTGACTTGCTGTTGATTTGTTTTATGTAAAACCTGTTTTTTTTAATCTTTTATTTATTTTTGTTGTTGCCTTTTCTCCCGCTTGCAAGGCAGTGGCAAATAACATTCTCCGAACGGCCCGTTGAATCCCGATCAAAATGGCTCGCGCGCGCCGGAAAGTAGCTTTCTTATATCTAATGAAGCAATTCTATTGGGCTAGGGACAAAAGGTCGAAAGACAAGAGGTCGAAAGGACAACAGGTCGAAAGATAAAACGTCGAAAGACAAAAGGTCGATGGGACAAATGGTCGAAAAGGACAAAAGGTCGAAAGCCGGTGTATTTTCAATGCGTGCCCCTGCATGGCAGCGGAGTGCACTATTTTGACGGATCGAAGTGACATTCAGAAAACCTAGATATTCATCTATTATCTGCACTCATTGAATGAATTTTATTTAATTGCTCAAAATAGTTTAAAACAAAAGAGCAACTTTTTTGCCAACTGTATAGGGCAGCTCTGTCTCGCGCAATACAAGTTTCATTCATTTCCTAAATCAACAATCTTTTTTATCTCTAACAGAACTATATAGATATTCATAATATTGTTTCATAGTAATTACTCCTTCTTTGAGAATTGCTCATTCTTTAACTTTGATTGATGTGATGAATGTGTTATTTCTGCTTGAAGTTAAATGCATTTCATAAATTCTTTTGGAATACACCCAACGTGTTATCAACTTGTTCTTGATCGACTTTTTGTCCCTTTCGACCTTTTGTCCTTTTCGACCTTTTGTCCCGTTCGATCTTTTGTCCCGTTCGACCTTCTGTGCCTTTCGACCTTTCGTCCTTTCGACCTTCTGTCCCTTTCGAAGTTTTGTCTTTTCGACATTTTGTCCTTTCGACCTTTTGTCTTTTCGACCTTTTGTCTTTCGACCTATTGTCCTTTCGACCTTTTGTCATAGATTCATTCTATTAGCCCCGACCCCTCATTAATCGTTATGAGTGCACATTATAGTTACACCCTGAAATGATGCTGAAAATTTATTCCAAATGGTGGAGGTTTAGTGAAAAATCATCGAGGACTGTGTGTAATTGAGTTTTCAGCTCGTTTAAAGCCTTCTTAACCTCGTCAAGCGTTGGTGGTTCCACAGCTTGACCATCGCCGACTATGTCCATCCTGATCCTTAATACACCTTCATTTTCACCGTTCAACAAATCTTCGAAGTGCTCCTTCTACCTGGCTGCCACCATAGTCTTGTCTGTCAGCAAATTCCCCCTTCAGTTATTGCACATGACGGGCACTGGCGCAGTCTTATGCCGCGCGCCATTGACAGTTGCGTAAAACCTCTGCATATCGTTTTTATCGATGTTCTCCTGTGCTTCAGCTATCACACTCTCTTCGTGTTACCTTTTTTTCTGCGGTGGATTCGTTTCTCTTCTGCCCTTGCTACACTGTACCGCTCTCTGTTGGAACGGGTACGAGCCGCTAGCATTCGACTCCTAGCAACATTTTTCTCGTCCGTCACTCGCTGGCACTCCTCATCAAACCAACCATTTCGTTGGCGTCGCTGTGCAGTGCCTATAACTTCCTGCGCTGTTGTAGTCACTGCTTCGTGGAAATGCCAGATCCGGTGGCATCTCCTATCCGCTCGTCCAGCTTCTGGCGGTACTGTTCAGCAACTCCTTCAACTTACAAGCGTTGCTTTACCTTCCGATCTGCGCATATCCATCCACGATGACAATCTTTACATCGTGTGTTGGGCACTCTCCGTATGCCTTATCAAGGCTCTCAAAGAACTCATCCTTCACGTCATCAGGCTTATCGTTCGTTGGGGCATAGATGCTGATCAGGCTATAGTTGAAGAATTTGCCCATCATTCTCAACACGCAAATGCGGTCGCTTATCGGCTTCCACCGGATAATACGCTTCATCTACTTCCCGATCATCATGATTCATGAAGCCAACTCCTCGTTCTGCTCTGTCAATGCCGCTATAGTAGATTCATTTCATTTATTTAGTCTACATCTAAACAGATAACACTGAAGGTTGTATACTATTTCGCCGAAAAACACTTCGCGGAATTTTTTTTCGCGGTACGACATTCCGCGGAATGTATCAACTCTCTGGAACACGTTTCGCGGAATGCACCTTTTTCCGAAAGACATTTCGCGGAATGTACCTTTTCACCGAAAATCATTCCGCTGAATGCCATTTGGCGGAATTCAAAAGAACGCGTCTGCCCGGTATAAGGTGAAGGGAGAGGTAATGCCTCCTTTAAATGGATCCATCTGCTCGGTATAAGACAGGAGTTGATAATGCTTTCTATAAAAGAACGCGTCTGCCCGGTATAAGGCGAAGGGAGGAGTAACGCTTTCTTTAAATGAATGCATCTGCTCGGTATAAAGCGAAAGGAGTTGATAATGTCTTCTTTAAAAGAACGCGTCTGCCCGCTATAAGGCGAAGGGAAGAGTAACGCCTTTTTAAAATGGATTCTTCTGCCCGGTATTAGGCAAAATGAGTTGATTATTCCTCCTTTGAAAGAACGCGTCTGCCCGGTATAAGGCGAAGGAAGGAGTAACGCCTTTTTAAATGAATGCATCTTCCCGGTATAAGGCGAAAGGAGTTGATAATGCCTTCTTTAAAAGAACGCGTCTGCCCAGTATAAGGCGAAGGGAAGAGTAACGCCTTCTTAAAATGGATTCTTCTGCCCGGTATAAGGCAAAGGGAGTTGATAGTTCCTTCTTTAAAAAAAAGCGTCTACTCAGTATGAGGCGAAGGGAGGAGTAACGCATTCTTTGAATGGATGCATATGTCGGTATAAATCGAAAGGAGTTGATAATGCCTTCTAATGCGACCTTTAAATGGATGCATTTGTCCGGTATACGGCGAAAGGAGTTGATAATTCCTTCTTTAAAAAAACACGTCTGTCAGGTATAAGGCGAAGGGAGGGGTAACGCCTTATTCATAAAAATGTCTATCCGTAACAAGGCAAAGAGAGGAGATAATGCCTTCATTATATCTGGCCCATCTGCCAGATATTATAAAGGATTTTTTAAAGGGCAATTTAAATTTTGAAAACTACTTCTACATATTCTGGGAGGCCGTCCTTAGCCGTGCGGGATGATGCGTGGCTGCCAAGCAAGACTATGCTGAAGGAGGCTGGGTCCAACTTCTGGCCCGGTCTAGGAAATTTATCGAAAATGTTTTTTCAACCTTTTTAGGTATAACAGTTTTAACGTGTTAATCTCGTCCGAAACTTCGCAGGTAATAATTATGGAAGTGTTGAATGAACATTAAGCTATTATTAATATTCCGCGAAGTGGTCCATTCCGCGAAATGGTACATTCCGCCAAAAGTCATTCGGCGAAAATGTACAAACCGCCAAATGTCGTACCGCGAAAAGTTACAAACCGCCAAATGTTATTCCGCGAAATGTTCGACCGCGAAAATGAATTCCGCGAAATAGTTTTCGGTGAAATGTTATACAATCACACTGAATCAACAATTTGACGCCACAATACACGGTTCGAGGCCGCATCTCTCCATCCTCGAATACGCCCCACGCTCGCCAATTCGTTTTGCACCTGGTCAGCCCATCTCGCTCGCTGCGCTCCACGCCGTCTCGTACCTGCCGGATCGGAAGCGAACACCATCTTTGCAGGGTTGCTGTCCGGCATTCTTGCAACATGTCCTGCCCATCGTACCCTTCCGGCTTTAGCTACCTTCTGGATACTGGGTTCGCCGTAGAGCTGGACGAGCTCGTGGTTCATTCTTCGCCGCCACACACCGTCTTCTTGCACACCGCCAAAGATGGTCCTAAGCACCCGTCTCTCGAATACTCCGAGTGCTTGCAAGTCCTCCTCGAGCATTGTGCTTGTTTCATGTCCGTAGAGAACAACCGGTCTAATTAGCGTCTTGTACATGACACATTTGGCGCGGTGGAGAATCTTTTTTGACCGCGGTTTCTTCTGGAGCCCGTAGTAGGCCCGACTTCCACAGATGATGCGCCTTCGTATTTCACGACTAACATTGTTATCAGCCGTTATCAAAGATCCGAGGTAGATGAATTTCTCGACCACCTCGAAGGTATCCCCGTCTATCGTAACACTGCTTCCCAGGCGGGCCCTGTCGCGCTCTGTTCCGCCCACAAGCATGTACTTTGTCTTTGAGGCATTCACCACCAGTCCAACTTTTGTTGCTTCACGTTTCAGGAAGGTGTACAGCTCTGCCACCTTTGCAAATGTTCGGCCGACAATGTTCATGTCATCCGCGAAACAAGTAAATTGACTGGATCTGTTGAAAATCGTACTCCGGCTGTTACACCCGGTTCTCCGCATGACACCTTCTAGCGCAATGTTGAACAACAGGCACGAAAGTCCATCACCTTGTCTTAGTCCCCGGCGTGATTCGAACGAACTGGAGTGTTCGCCCAAAATCTTCACACAGTTTTGCACACCATCCACCGTTGCTTTGATCAGTCTGGTAGGCTTCCCAGGTAAGCTGTTCTCGTCCATAATTTTCCATAGCTCTACGCGGTCTATACTGGCGTAAACTGCCTTAAAATCAACGAACAAATGGTGCGTTGGGACCTGGTATTCACGGCATTTTTGAAGGATTTGCCGTACAGTAAAGATCAGGTCCGTTGTCGAGCGGCCGTCAACGAAGCCGGCTTGATAACTTCCCACGAACTCATTCACTAATGGTGACAGACGACGGAAGATGATCTGGGATATCACTTTGTAGGCGGCATTAAGGATGGTGATGGCTCGAAAGTTCTCACACTCCAGCTTGTCGCCTTTCTTGTAGATGGGACATATAACACCTTCCTTCCACTCCTCCGGTAGCTCTTCAGTTTCCCAGATTCTGACTATCAGTTCGTGCAGGCAAGTGGCTAGCTTTTCCGGGCCCGTCTTGATGAGCTCAGCTCTGATACCATCCTTACCAGCTGCTTTATTGGTCTTTGGCTGTTGGATGGCATCCTTAACTTCCCTCAAGGTGGGGGCTGGTTGGCTTCCATCGTCCGCTAAATTGACGAAGTCATCCCCTCCGCTGCCTTGACTTACACTGTCTGTACTCTCATCTCCATTCAAATGTTCCTCGTAGTGCTGCTTCCACCTTTCGATCACCACACGTTCGTCCGTCAAGATGCTCCCATCCTTATCCTGGCACATTTCGGCTCGCGGCACGAAGCCTTTGCGGGATGCGTTGAGCTTCTGGTAGAACATGCGTGTTTCTTGAGAACCGCACAGCTGTTCCATCTCCTCGCACTCCGCTTCTTCCAGGCGGCGTTTCTTCTTCTGAAAAAGGCGGGTCTGCTGTCTCCGCTTCCGTCTATAACGTTCCACGTTCTGCCGGGTACCTTGCTGCAGCGCGACCGCCCGCGCTGCGTTCTTCTCCTCCAGAATCTGTCTGCACTCTTCGTCGAACCAATCGTTCCGTCGACTTCGTCCCATATACCCGACGTTGTTCACCGCTGCGTCGTTAATAGCTGCTGTGACTGTACTCCAGCAGTCCTCAAGAGGGGCCCCATCGAGCTCACCTTCTTCCGGAACCGCTGCCTCGAGATACTGCGCGTATGCAGTGGCGACATCAGGTTGCTTCAGTCGCTCTAGGTCGTACCGCGGCGGTCGTCGGTACCGAACATTGTTGATGACGGATAGTTTTGGGCGCAATTCCACCATCACCAGATAGTGGTCAGAGTCGATGTTAGCGCCACGATATGTCCTGACGTCGATAATGTCGGAGAAGTGCCGTCCATCAATCAGCTATACTGTCGCTAACCGCAAGTCGAGCACATCTGTATATGGAGGCCCATATACAGATGTGCTCGACTTGCGGTTAGCGGCAGTATAGTAGATGTTGTACTTGAATGAAGAGTTCGCTATGGGATCCACCGCCCGGAATTCACGTTCTCCAGTTCTGGGCCACCGTGTTTCCTGGATGGCTGTCACACTCACGCCGACCTTCTGCAGCTCACGAGCCAAGAGCCCAACACGTGCGAGTTCATTCAAAGTTCCCACGTTCCAAGATCCGTCTTTCCAATCGTTGTCCTTTATTCGTTGCCGTGTCTGTTGCCGTTGAATCTATCCGTTTGCTCTACTTTTGCCTTTCTTGGTAGCTGTAGAATCTTCGGTAGGCTGCCTTCTCGATGCTGACACGATGCAACATGGTGTGCACAGTTTAGTTTAGAGTCCCTCGCAGGCACTCGTACAATGATCAGCCACCCCTAACATGGAGAACAGACGCTCGATCAGATTTGCACCTCCGGAGGTGAGCAAATCCCCCCTTCCCTGTCAGCATACGACCATAGTTTCCACCGGGGTTGGTTACCCAAACTTCCCTAAGGTTGCCCGTATCCCGGCCAGCGCCACGAGGAGGAGTTGCTGGGTCAGAGGCTAAAGACCGCGAAATGGGGTCTATTTTATTCCTTCAGGTACGCGAAGTACCAATGGTACGCTTTACCCAGCATTTGCCGTGCCTTGTTGTATCTATCAAGTGCCAAAATTTTCCAAAAGCGATACCTGCCCACAACCGGAAACAGTCCCCTATCAATTAATCTAAAGCTTTTTTATGCCTGTCATATTGCATGGATATTGGATATGTATCTTGGGTTGCAAGCATACTATGCTCAGGGACTAATCACAGGGTGAATGTTTAAACGTGCTACATGTTTTTTCGGTTCTTGTTTTCTAAAGCCAAAAGATAATATAAGGAGCTGACAGGTGTTTCCAGCAGGATATAACGCTCCAGCGTATGCATTTTAATATGGCAATTTCAGCTTTCACTAACTTTAACGTAAATTTTTAATTGAGCACACATGATTACGGTAGAATTTTGGCACACCATATGTAACGTCAAATGGGGTTTCATTTTGATTTCATCCTATTCATCCTATTTATGGCTTTTTGTCATTTTTATTAACTAGCACGACATGAGCATTTAATTCCGTTTCATTATTTATTATTAGGAAGACAAGCTTGTTTTTCGTACGTTTCACATTTTAAAGCAAGTTTTCCAGTGATTCAAATTTTATTTTTGGATTCGAGCATTGTATGACTATGCCTTTTTATTGAAACTTGAATAGATTGCGCATCGGCCAAATGTAATTGATCTACCTCTGTTTAGCTTATGTCTTTTATGTTTGTCTCATGTTCTGTCTCTGTCGTGTCCTTAAAATATGCTGATCATAAGCACGTAGTTTCTATGATGACTTATAAGTTACATTGTTGTATTCTCCCGTTAACCTTTCCGTCCCCAACGTCTGTTTTTAAGGGCTTTCAAAAATCTAAACTGCTGTAAAAATCGCATTTCTTGACCGATTTTTTCGCAACAAGTTGCATTCCATCCGGATGGATCCAAATTTTTGATTTATATAAGTTTCGAGGCTATCCACAGTACGGTTCCAGAATTATTCCAGATTCCGTTGGGGTCAGTTGTCCCCGGAATAAGTGGCCAATTACAATTTTAAGTCAAAACAGGTCGTGCGACACCTCAAACTTCATGATTTCACAAAGCAATGATGCAAATAATATTTTTGGGGTTCCTGGCCCACTCGGACTCAATCTGGCCACATCGGTCACAATCCGGGGACCTACGGAATGGCCATTTTCTAAATTGATTCAAAGTAGGTCGTGCGATACCTCAAACTTCATGATTTTTCAAAGCAATGATGCTAATGATATTTTTATGGTTCCTGGCCCACTCGGATCCATTCCGGCCACAATCCGGAGGACCTACGGAATGGCCATTTTCTAAATTGATTCAAAATAGGTCGTGCGACACCTCAAACTTCATGATTTTACAAAGCAATGATGGGAATGATATTTTTGGGGTTCCTGACCCACTTGGATTCAATCCGGCCACATCGGTCACAATCCGGGGACCAACGGAATGGCCATTTTCTAAATTGATTCAAAATAGGTCGTGCGACACCTCAAACTTCATGATTTTACAAAGCAATGATGAGAATGATATTTTTAGGGTTCCTGGCCCACTAGAATCCATTCCGGCCACAATCCGGAGGACCTACGGAATGGCCATTTTCTAAATTGATTCAAAATAGGTCGTGCGACACCTCAAACTTCATGATTTCACAAAGCAATGATGAGAATGATATTTTTAGGGTTTCTGGCCCACTCGAATCCATTCCGGCCACAATCCGGAAGACCTACGGAATGGCCATTTTTTAAATTCATTCAAAATAGGTCGTGCGACACCTCAAACTTCATGATTTCACAAAGCAATGATGAGAATGATATTTTTAGGGTTTCTGGCCCACTCGAATCCATTCCGGCCACAATCCGGAGGACCTACGGAATGGCCATTTTCTAAATTGATTCAAAATAGGTCGTGCGACACCTCAAACTTCATGATTTTACAAAGCAATGATGGGAATGATATTTTTGGGGTTCCTGACCCACTTGGATTCAATCCGGCCACATCGGTCACAATCCGGGGACCAACGGAATGGCCATTTTCTAAATTGATTCAAAATAGGTCGTGCGACACCTCAAACTTCATGATTTTACAAAGAAATGATGAGAATGATATTTTTAGGGTTCCTGGCCCACTAGAATCCATTCTGGCCACAATCCGGAAGACCTACGGAATGGCCATTTTCTAAATTGATTCAAAATAGGTCGTGCGACACCTCAAACTTCATGATTTCACAAAGCAATGATGGGAATGATATTTTTGGGGTTCCTGGCCCACTCGAATCCACAATCCGGAGGACATATGGAATGGCCATTTTCTAAATTGACTGAAAATTGATCGTGCGACACCTAAATCTTCATGATTTCACAAAGCAATGATGAGAATGATATTTTTAGGGTTCCTGGCCCACTCGGATTCAATCCGACCACATCGGTCACAATCCAGGACCCAGGAATTCCACCGAAAATTTATACAGAAATTATACCGTGAATGAAATCAACAATGGAATTTTTAGAGGAATTCCTAGATTAATTCCCAAAGAAATCCTGGAAGAATTCCGGTGGAAACTTCGAGGTTTCTACTGGGACATCCTTCAGGAGTTTTTTTTTCAGAAAATTCCTCCTGGAGTTCCTCCGGGAATTCCACCGGCAGTTCCTCAAAGAGTTCCTTCAGGATTTTCTCCTAGAAGTATTCCGGTAGTTCTATCGGCAGATCCTACGGGGGTTCCTCTTCCGGGAATTTCTCCAGAATTTCCCCCGGGAATTAATTCAAGCTTTCTTTCTGGAATTCATTAAGGCTTCTCCAGGAATTTATATAGAAAATCCTCCAGAAGCTCCACCGAGAATTTCTCTGGGAGCTCCTGAAGGTAATCTCCGGGAGGTCCTCCGATGATGATGATGATCCAGCTTAGCTACATACCCTTAGAAAGGTTTCAGCTAGACGAGATTTGTGTATAAGATGAATTATCCAAGAATTTTTTCGAGCATTCTTCTGGTAGTTTCACTGGCAGTTCCTCCGGGGGTTTATTTGAAAATTCTCCCGGGAGTTTTTTCAGAAATTCCTCCGGAAGTTATTTCAAGAATTCCTCCGGGAGTTCCACCAGTAGCTCTTCCAGGAAATCATTTAGTCCTTCTTCAGAAATTTAGCTGGAAAATCCTCCCAAAGTTCTTCCAATAGTTTCTCTGGGAGTCCCTTTAGGAATTCTGCTAGGAGTTCCTCCTGAAATTTCTCCGGGAGCTCTTACGGGAGCTCTTTCGGCAGTTACTACGAGAATTCCTCCGGGAGATCCACCGGCAGTTTCTATGAGCATTCCTCCGGAAGTTTCTACAGCAGTTCCCGGAACTCCTGGAGTAATTTCCGGAGGAGCTCCTGGAGGAATTTCTGAAGGAATTTCCGTAGAAATTATCAGAGGATTTTTCGGAGGAACTTCCGGTGGAACTTCTGGAGGAATTTCCTAAAGAACTACAGGAAGAATTTCTAGAGTAACTCTCGTAAAAACTCTTGGATGAACTCCCAAATGAACTTCCGTAAGAATTCCAGGAGGAACTCTTGGGAGAGTTCTCAAAAGATCTCCCAGAGAAATTCTTCGAGGAACTTCTGGAGGATTTTGTAGATAAATTCTAAAAAAAACCTGAATGAATTCCCGGAGGAGCTACTGCTGGAACTCCCGGGTAAATTTTCAGAGGAACAGTCTTTTTAATACCCGGAGTTGAATTTCTAGAGGAACTTCCGAAATCCCATTTCCCGTGAAATTCCTGCCATATATCCTCCTGAATTTCCCTGTGAAGTTCTTGGAGGGATTCCTGGAGGAACTCTTGGAAAAACTCCTGGAGGAGGTCCCACAAGCACTTCCGAAAGAATTCTCACAAGGAAGTCCTGAACTAATTCTTGGAGAAGTTCATGAAGGAATTTCTGGATAAATATCTGAAGGAATTCCCGGAAAATTACCTGGAGAAATTATTGCAGAAATTCCCAGATGAAATGCTGAAGAAATTACCGGATGAATTCCCGGAGATCGTTCTGAAGAAATTTCTGGAAGAACTCTTGAAATATATCTTGGGGGAACTCTCAAATTAATATCCGAATGAAATTCAGGAGTGAATTTCTAGTGAAGTCCGGAAAGCATTCCCGGGAAAATACCTGGAAGAATTTCCGAGGAAATATATGGACGAATTCCTGGATAAATTTCTTAAGAAATTTTTAGATCAATTCTTGAAGGATATTCTGAAGTAATAGCGGAAAGAATTCCAGAATGAAATCCTAGAGGATTTCACTATTAAATTTATGGAGGTATTACCGGAAAAACTCCTGAAAGTTATCCTGGAGGAATTAAAGGAAGAGTTCCTGGAGGAGTGGTACAATTTTCAATAAGTCCGTCCAGCTATTTGGCTTTGCCGACGACATAGATATTATGGCACGTAACTTTGAGAAGATGGAGGAAGCCTACATCAGATTGAAGAGGGAAGCCAAGCGGATCGGACTAGTCATCAACACGTCGAAGACGAAGTACATGATAGGAAGAGGTTCAAGAGAAGACAATGTAAGCCACCTTCCGCGAGTTGGCATCGGTGGTGACGAAATCGAGGTGGTAGAAGAATTTGTGTACTTGGGCTCACTGGTGACTGCCGAAAATGATACCAGCAGAGAAATTCGAAGACGCATAGTGGCTGGAAATCGTACATACTTTGGACTCCGTAAGACGCTCCGATCTAATAGAGTTCGCCGCCGTACCAAACTGACAATCTACAAAACGCTCATTAGACCGGTAGTCCTCTACGGACACGAGATCTGGACGATGCTCGTGGAGGACAAACGCGCACTCGGACTTTTCGAAATGAAAGTGCTGCGTACCATCTATGGTGGGGTGCAGATGGCGGACGGTACGTGGAGGAGGCGATTGAACAACGAGTTGCATCAGCTGTTGGGAGAACCATCCATCGTTCACACCGCAAAAATCGGACGACTGCGGTGGGCCGGGCACGTAGCCAGAATGTCGGACAATAACCCAGTGAAAATGGTTCTCGACAACGATCCGACGGGCACAAGAAGGCGAGGTGCGCAGCGAGCAAGATGATTCGATCAGGTGGAAGATGACTTGCGGACCCTCCGTAGACTGCGTGGTTGGCGACGTGTAGCCATGGACCGAGCCGAATGGAGAAGACTCTTATTTACCGCACAAGCCACTTCGGCCTTAGTCTGAATAAATAATAATAATCCTGCAGGAATGCCCGGAGAAGTTCCTAGAAGAATTTCCGAAGGAATTTCTTACAGATTTACAAGTGAAATTGAGGAGCGAAATCGGAGGATTTCCGTCATAAATTTCTGAAGAAACTTCTAGCGGAATTTTGGAAGGAAATTCCGTTTGTATTCTTGAAGGAACTCCCGAATGTATATAAATGCAGGAGATTTTTTCTGGAAGAATAGCCAAAGAAATGTCTAGAAGGAAAAATTGGAGAAGAAAATAAATCTTCAAGGAATTTCCTCATGAATTTCCTAAAAAACTAATTTATTGAGGGGTTTCTACATAAGGAGAAATTACAATTACATGAGAAAGATTTTCGAACGATTTTCAGAGGAACTTGTGGATTACTTTCCGGAGGAATTTAGAAGTTCCAGGGGAGCTTCTAGAAGGATTTCAAGGAGAATTCTTGCGCCCGAAACTTTGCGAGTTGTTTTGCCCCAACCTGCCCACTCTGGCTAAGCCCTTGTATCATTCCCATCATTGCTTTGTGAAATCATGAAGTTTGAGTTGTCGCACGACCTATTTTGAATCAATTTAGAAAATGGCCATTCCGTAGGTCCTCCGGATTGTGGCCGGAATGGATCCGAGTGGGCCAGGAACCCTAAAAATATCATTCCCATCATTGCTTGGAAAATCATGAAGTTTGAGGTGTCGCACGACCTATTTTGAATCAATTTTGAATATGGCCATTCCGTTGGTTTCCGGATTGTGACCGATGTGGCCGGATTGAATCCGAGTGGGCCAGGAACCCCAAAAACATCATTCCCATCATTGCTTTGTAAAATCATGAAGTTTGAGGTGTCGCACGACCTATTTTGAATCAATTTAGAAAATTGGCCATTCCGTAGGTCCTCCGGGTTGTGGCCGGAATGGATCCGAGTGAGCCAAGAACCCTAAAAATATCATTCCCATCGTTGTTTTGTGAAATGAAGAAGTTTGAGGTGTCACACGATCTATTTTGAATCAATTTAGAAAATGGCCATTCCGTAGGCCCCCGGATTGTGACCGATGTGGCCAGATTGAATCCGAGTAGGCCAGGAACCCTGAAAATATCATTCCCATCATTGCTTTGTGAAATCATGAAGTTTGAGGTGTCGCACGACCTATTTTGAATCAATTTAGAAAATGGCCATTCCGTAGGTCCTCCGGATTGTGGCCGGAATGGATCCGAGTGGGCCAGGAACCCTAAAAATATCATTTCCATCATTGCTTGGAAAATCATGAAGTTTGAGGTGTCGCACGACCTATTTTGAATCAATTTAGAAAACGGTCATTCCGTAAGTCCTCCGGATTGTGGCCGGAATGGATCCGAGTGAGCCTGGAAACCTGAAAATATCATTCCCATCATTGCTTTGTAAAATCATGAAGTTTGAGGTGTCGCACGACCTATTTTGAATCAATTTAGAAAATGGCCATTCCGTTGGTCCCCGGATTGGGACCGTTGTGGCCGGATTGAATCCGAGTGGGTCAGGAACCCTAAAAATATCATTCCCTTCATTGCTTTGTGAAATCATGAAGTTTGAGGTGTCGAACGACCTATTTTGAATCAATTTAGAAAATGGCCATTCCGTAGGTCCCCGGATTGTGACCGATGTGGCCAGATTAAGTCCGAGTGGGCCAGGAACCCCAAAAATATTATTTGCATCATTGCTTTGTGAAATCATGAAGTTTGAGGTGTCGCACGACCTGTTTTGACTTAAAATTGTAAATGGCCACTTATTCCGGGGACAACTGACCCCAACGGAATCTGGAATAATTCTGGAACCGTACTGTGGATAGCCTCGAAACCTATATAAATCAAAAATTTGGATCCATCCGGATGGAATGCAACTTGTTGCGAAAGAATCGGTCAAGAAATGCGATTTTTACAGCTGTTTAGATTTTTGAAAGCCCTTAAAAACAGACGTTGGGGACGGAAAGGTTAAACTGGCTTCGAACATAATTCTACTATCGTCTAGGCAACGTACTTAAAATTCGTGCAATATGACGATTAGTTTGTTCAGCACTCTACAAATAGCACGAACCATTAGGATAGCGTTTAACTAGCTCTTATGAATGAAGTAAAAAAAACAACGAGCACAAATATGCGCCGTCATACCCATGATTGAAGGGGGCTTCTGCACTCGACTGGAAGGACCACTCATATTGGATGGAAATTCGTATGCATTATGGCTGATGGAAAATTGCTCACGCTTTATTACCTTCCATTTAATGCGAATGAAAAGTTTATGTCTTTCACCAAAAGCAAACATGCACTTACACTAGACTCAAGCATCTTTATTTTCATTAGACGGTACTCAAAGAATTAAACATCGCTTATGGTATAGTATGAGGACATTTGCAGTTTTGGTTCTGTATGCGTCATAAATCATGATAACATCAAAGACAAAATATAAAATATTGTTTCATTCCATTTTATATTGTATGCCGTTCTAACGAATAGTATGAATTTATTTTTGACAACGTAACAAAGTTTTCTTATGGAATTATGATATTTTTGTGTACCTATCTTAAAATGAATTGGCTTTAAAACTAGGATTTAAAGATCGATTGTTTAATCTTACTTGTGTGGCCCAATAACCACAATTCAGGAAACCCATACTTTACCTAACAATGAGTAACTTATCAATGGTTGGAATTAAACCTCGAACGATTAGATTGCCAGACCTATGTTTTACCACAGCTAGTAATAATAAACATACAAGGAACTCACTATGAACTATAATCCATGTGCTTTTGCCATATGCATTGGTAAACTACAATTTGAAGTATATTTTCTTATTTAAATTTTAGGAAGAGCTTTCAACACAAATGTAGCCTAAAAGTAAGTTGGGCCGAAATGTCAATTTTGCTACTCCTCATTGATTGTATTTTCAAGCATATTAGACACGATAGCCTTATTCCAGCTGTCGGGCATATTTCTCTGCCATTAGATTGGCTGAAGACAATTAGAGTCGAACGATGAAACGTGCTCAGTTGCGGTGAAAGAAAAAACACCCCCAGCATTGATGCAACTAGCAGCGCTGTAAGCAGGGATGCACTTCACTTTTCTCATTCATCATAATTTACGACATTGAAACATATCTATTACCTTCTCATCCAAATATTTCCACAAAATTTAATGAAGCCCCATCGAGTTGACGTTTTTTTCATATGATTGAATGGGGAAGAGAATGACATTCGGTCACCATGGTTCTTCATGCATGATACTCGATCGGCTTCAGCTTAATGATGTGTGCAATAGCACAGAATGTTTTTTGCTTATTATTTTTTGCAGTTACATTTCTGCTTAACACTGGATATTAAGGGTATCGGGTGTTGACAGTTTTTTGTGCTTTTATAATCTCAACAAAAGCAGATCTACAAGTTTTTATTTCTTTCAGTTCCACTGATTGAAATATAATATTATACCAACATATCAACAGATATGTAGTATTCTACATAATTGTTTTCACATTTCTTCGTTATTAAATTTGTTTTGTCTTTCTCATCTAAGTATACATGAAGGCTATATGTTTGCTCCATAACAGAACGTTTTATAGAAGCCCATGAGATTTATAGTGCTATATAACGATCGACTCAGTTCGATCCTTATCCTTAACCGATTTGCTTGCAACAAGTTGCATTCGACGGGGAGTTCTGCTCTATTGTTTCCTATTAAAAAATGGCTGGATCGGCCAAAACACGTTCAAACGTCTATAATCAGCCAATAATAGACAAGTGCAAAATTATTCTCAAATGCCTTCGACAAAGTGCTCCTATTATGTTGAATGATTAAATCTTAAAAGGCCTTATACATTTGAAGGGCCTGGCAATAGCATGAATGGTTTAATTCGAGGCTCCTCATACTTACAACTCGTGACTTCTTACTGTAATAGGTATTCTGGAACGCAGTTTTCCACACAAGCGGCGGATGCCATCAGGTTGCTTAAAATTTTAATCTGCTTAAATGACAGGAAGGCACTTGCAGCTGCCTCGTGTGGGTGGTTCATGCTGTGTGCACTGAACGAGTAGATGCACACTGGAGAGCGCTCTGCAGAAAAGTATACACAGGGAAAAACTAGTAATAACCACTCACGCAACTTTTAATAATGCAGGGTGTACATGATAAAATTGTATATTCTAGTCGAACTCAATACAAAACCATATTCTGTCGGATGGCGATTGATTGGTCTGAACGATCAATATTTCGTTGTGTTTTTCCAATTCATTGTGATTTTTCAATTCACCAACTACTCGATGTGAAATGCTGTTCCAAGCTTTAGTTAATGATACAATTTTGATACAAAAACAGAATTTTTATTTGATTTCTCAACAGTATCAACAAATGTTGATTTTGGCCAATATATTTGTTGAAAATGAAAAAAAATCTGTGGACTTCTTGTGAAATATCATAAATATAGCTATGCAAAATAGATGGAAATATATAACAAAAATGAAAAGTAGACATGGATAATTACTAAATTTTCCACAAAATGATAATCGGTTTTGACGTAGGACTACGTATAGGTTTTTCTTTCCATGGTACACTTTACGACTGCAAAAATCAAAAAGCGTCACTAAAATATGATAGATTTTGAACGTTAAAATTTTAGCCATTTCTAGATGGATTTTAATTTGCTTGGACAATTTGATAAAAAAGAATCAACGCTTCTGTTTCAATACACTGTGATATGGTTTATAATTTATTCAGTCTGAGGCTGGAGTGGCAACTGCAATATATAAAAGTTCACGAATTGTCTTCCACCTGATCGATCCACCTCTTCTTCTTGTGCTTGATTGATTGACTGTACACTTCATAGTTGATGTGATTGGCCGAGAAACAACAAATATGCACCGCTCCCAATTAAATAGCCTTCTAGGGATTCAAATACTATTCTCACTGTCCATTCTTTGAAGTTACATTGATTTAAGACCAATAACGAATCTAACCACGTCCTTACAGTCAATTCAGAGTTAGGAGAGGAGAATTAATTCGACACTCATTGCCAACGTGCACTCTTTACGTTCCGACCGCACAGAACAGAACTAAAAACCCGGATCCACGTCCGATACGAAACACGTTCAATCTTGAGCTCGGATCCTCCTTATATCCTTGTGTCCATCGAGGAGCTATCGAGAACAACTTTCATCGGATTATTGTCTGACATTCTGGTTACATGCCCGGCCCAACGTAGTCGTCCGATTTTCGAGGAGTGAGAGATGAATGGTTCTCCCAACAGCTGATGCAACCCGTGGTTCATTTACCTTCTCCATTTATTGTCTCATATTTGGTTTTTGAAAACTCCAAGTGCGCGTTGGTCCTCCACGAGCATCGTCCAGGTCTCGTGTCTGTAGAGGACTACCGGTCTAATGAGCGTTTACAGGGTGTTCAATAAGTTCGAATACAAATGTTTGATCATTGTGTTTATAAGCCAAATGTACATATTCTGTATAAGTATTGGTGTCAGCGTTAGCGGTATATATACGCTAACGGATGTGTGTGGTGTTGACATTCTGTCACTTTTTGTTTGTTTTTTACGCGCGGTGAAAATGGATTGGGACATTGTAAACAGCATTTTTTGAAGGTCAAAATCATTGCGGTGTACTACAAAAATGAGATTTTAGGGAAGGTTGATACCCCCAGTGGCCCGGTGATAAGACGGAGATCAGCCCTACATGTTCCAATAGGACGATAACCCTTTATACACGAAAAATACGATTTAAACCTTATATGGGGACAATTTCATCGACTTTTCGGACAAAACTTTGCGACCTCCCAGCTTCCCGGATTTGAACCCTCTTAACTTTCTTCTTTCTTGTTTGGGCCTTTATTATGTTAAAGCTGTACGAATACAAGGTCAGTAACTTGGACCAGTTCAAGGCGTAATTCTCACAATCTGGAACGAAATGCCCATGCAGACCGTGCGTGCCACTTGCGATGGATATCAGAAACGTTTGAAGCTCGTGAAGAAGTACAAAATAAAGCTCATTCCAGAAGAAATGTTACAAACGTTCCTTATAAACAATACTTTCGATGAAATGTAACCGGGAAAAGAAATAATTTAATGACAATTTTTAAACATTTTTTGGTACGACGGTGAACTCTAATCGAGATTTCTTCTTTAGTCTGATCTGGACTAGAAGATCATATCAAAATGATATCAGCATATGTTTTTATGTTATCCTAAATTTCTATAACAAAATATGTTAGAAAATTGGTGCAGGATGTTGTTAAAATATCTAAATTTATATAAAAAATAACACTACTTGGAACAAAAAGCATTCAAATTTTGTTACAATTTTATCACAAAAATGACATATTTGTAAGAAAATCTCCCTAATTTTATGTTCTGTAACACGATATTTTCCCTTACTCAATGAAATTCAAAGTCCCTTAAATCTAGCATACTGCGATCCCTCTGCAAGTCGATATCTCCCTTACTCGATATTCTCTAAGTCGAATTAATGCTTTTTCACCTCGCTAACTCGATATTGTCAGGAAGAGTCTTATGCGCGATATATTCAAAAGTCAGAAGTAAAAAGTAAGAAGGGAACATCCACAAATTATGTAACGCTTAGAGGGGGAGGGGGGGTTAACCGAAGTGTGACAATCCATACAAAAATTTTCAATGATTCATACAAAAAGTGTGACGTAGGGGGAAGGGGGGGTTGAAAATGGCCAGTTTTTGCGTTGCGTAATTAATGGATCTTCCCTAAGGAAGAAGTGAGAATTGAGAATTGAGAAATAATAAGTTAAAAGTGAGAAGTGAAAAATGAGAAGTGAGAAATGAGAAGGGAGAAGTGCAAAATAAGAGGTGAGAAGTGAAAAGTAATACATACGTGAAAAATGAAAAGTGAGAAGAGAAAAGTGAGAAATGAAAAGTTAGAAGTGAAAAGTTATAAGTGAGAAATGTGGAGTGAGATATAAGAAGTCATAAGTGAAAAGTGAGAAGCGAAAAGTCAAAGTGAGAAGTGAGATATAAATAGAGAAAGGTGAGAAATTCGAGGTGTGGAGTGAAAAGCGAGAAGTGTAAAATAACAAAATGGGAAGTGAGAAGTAAGTTGTGGTAAGTGAGAAGAGAAATTCTAAAGGCGAAGTAGTAGAGAGTGCAAATTTAGAAGTGATATGTGAGAAATGAGAAGTCAGAAGTGAGATATAAGAAGTTATAAGTGAGATATGAGAAAAGAGAAGTGCGAAGTATGAAGTGAGAAGTGAGTAGTAGGAAGTGAGAAATGAGAAGTGAGAAGTTAGATGTGAAAAAGTCGAAGTGCGATGTCAAAAGAAGTGAAAAGTGAGAAACAAATAAGTAAGAAGTTAAAGGTGAAAAATGAGAAGTGTGAAATAAATAGAGAGCAGCGATAAGTTAAAAATTAAAAGTAAGAAGTGAGAAATTCGAAGTGTGAAATGTAAAGTGAGAAATGAGAAGTCAGAAGTGTGAAGTGAGAAGTGAGAAGTGAGTAGTGGGAAGTGAAAAATGAGAAGTGAGAATTAAGAAGTGAGAAATTTGAAGTGCGAAGTAGTAGTGAGAAGTGAAATGTGATAAGTGAGAAATGAGTAATCAGATGCGAGATATAAGAAGTTAGTAGTGAGAAGTGAAAAGTGAAAAATGAGAAGTGAAATAAATAGAGAGAAGTGAGAAGTGAAAAGTGGAAAGTGAGAAGTTAGAAATTCGAAGTGAGAAGCAGTGTTGGTAAAATCACTCATAAATCTCAATCAACGAGCGCTCCCGAGCGAACGAAATCGTCGAATTTTGAAGGAATCAATCACGCTTGAATTTTTCATGCTAAAACGCATCATTTCACTCATTTGTCAAAAAATCATTTTGGTTTAAAAACGCATTTGAAATCAATTTGGGGGCAATTTATTACTTATACATAAAAGAGTGTCTAATATTTTATGCTACAAACATCAATTCACTGTTTTTAACGAAGGAGAACAAAAGGAAACCTAGGATAATTCAAATGGATGATTCAGCTCATCCATGAGTTTTTAGGTCCTGAGTTGGGCGCGTTTCAACTCACGCTTGATTTGAATCATCCATGAGTTTTGAGATTTTGAGTTTTTACCAACACTGGTGGGAAGTGAGAATTGCGAAGTAAGAAGTGAGTAGTGGGAACTGAGAAATTAGAGGAAGAAGAGCAATTTGAAATGCGAAATAGTTGTGAGAAGTTAGAAGTGAAAAGTGATAAGTGAGAAATGAAAAGTCAGAAGAGAGATGTACTAAGTGAGAAGGGAGAAGTGACAAGTGAAAAAAGAGAAGTGCGAAGCTCAAAAGGAGAAGTGCAAAGCGAAAAGTAAAAAATGAGACGTGGGAAGTCAGTTGTGCGATGTGAGTTAAGTGCGAAGTGAGAAATGTTAAGTGAGAAGAGAGTAGTGGGAAGAGGGAAGTGAGAAGCGACATGTGCGAAGAGAGAAGTAAGAAGTAAGTAGTAAGAAGCGACATATGAAGAGTGAGAAGTAAGCTGTAAGAAGGGAGTAGGCAGAAGTAAGAAGTGAGAAGTGAGGACTGGGGAACGAGAAGTAAGAAACGAGATTCGTTCTCTTTCCTTCTTTCTTTTTTCTTCTCCCTTTTTCTAACTTCCTTCTTCTTTACTATTACTTTACTATACATAGTAATTAATTTCCACTCCTGGTGGCTTAATACCCGGCATATAGGCAATTAACTTTGAATGTACTTCCTTCTTCTTTCCTCACTTATATCTCTCCACTCACTTCTGTAGTCAACATCTCGCATCTATCACGTCTCCCTTTTCACCACTCACTTCTCGCCACTGACTTCTCACTTCTAATTTCTCACTTTTCACTACTCACATGTTACTGCACATATCTCACTACTCAATACTAATTTCCGTTTTTCAATACAGTCGGGATTCGCTGGTTGGGATTTTAATACTTGGGTCACTTTTTAGTTGGTCCTCCGCTGGGTCATGGCCCAACTAAAAAGCAACCGTACGTCAAAATTCAATGTAAACACGGAAAACGGGATTGGGTGTCACTGGACATCATTTGTGATGTTCAAGTCGAAATACACGTGTTCAAATGGCTGTCAACCGAATTCGTTAGTTGGGTCGAGGTCGTGGCCCAACCAGCGAATCGCGACTGTACTCGCTTCTCCCTACTCTGTACTTAATTCAAACATCTCATTTCTCTCTTCTCAGTTCTCGCTGTTTATTATTCACTTCGAACATTTCATTTCTTAATGATATGGAAATGCTAATATCCATCAATTCAGCTGTTATTGGTCGACGGTACAGCAGTGCCTTTCTCTGCTTTGTTCTCTCCGAGGCAGCTAAGTTGGTTGCGACGAGACGGACGCAATGAGAAAACAGAACTGTGCAATAAAAATCCTATTCGACTAAATGCTGATGTCATATTAGAAATTTGGATACAGTACTCGTCGATAGAAAATCCTTCCGCACGCGATGGCATATGAGCAAGTCAAACTACCTTCCTTTTGCCAGTGGAGATATATCAGCTTCCACACTGATATTCTTCCCTCCCCCTTCATACGGGTGCTTGGCAGAAGGAAGGTCGTGTGATATGTGCCATCACAAATATTGCCCTCCACTCGCTTTCAAATCGACTTCTATAAAACATTCTTCATGCCTGCCGTATCCTAACGGAACTATCAATTCTATACTTTCGCCTCTAATTCTATCATGAACATGTACGTCTAAGTTTGGAAGATGATATTAGCATTTCCATATCATTGTAAATCGTTTAACTTCACGTAGAAGTAACACACACAAAATCATTAATTTAGGATTTCATTTCTTACTTCACTTAAGGAAACAAATTTTAACTACTCGGCCAAAAGGTATTCGGTCAAATATAAAAGTGTTCCCTATCTCGATACCTCCCTAACTCGATGGTCCCTTCAATATCGAGTAAGGGAGAGTTCACTGTAGTTCTCCGGATTGTGACCAATAATCAGAAATTTTTCGTTTTTGTCTGAACAAGATTATTTTTCAAGAACATGAAACTAAGGACGTTGCAATCAATTTGTGAGGTGAGAAATGTGATGTTCGAAGTGATTAGTGAGAAGTGAAAAGTAGAAGTGAGAAGTGAGTAGTGAGAAATTATTAACGAGACATTTAAAGTAAGTAGTGAGTAGTGAGAAGTAAGAAGTGTGTAGTAATGAGTGAGAAACGTCAAGTGGGGAATGAGAAATGAGTAATGAGTAATGAAAAGTGATTGGTAAGAAGTGATATGTGATAGGTGACAAGTGATAAGTGAAAAGCGACTATGTAGTAAGAAATACGAAGTGAGAGGTGAAAATGAAGATTGAATAAGAAAGATGGAAGAAAGAAGAAGAAAAAGGAAAGAAAGAAAGAAGGAAACAAAAAAAAGGAAGAAGGAAAATAAAGGAAGAAATAAGAGGAAAGCTGGAATAAAGAAGAAGGAACATGAAGAAAGAAGGAATAAGGATTATTTTCTAACTTTTATATCTCACATCCCTGTTCTCAGCTCTCAATTCTTACTTTGCAGGTTGTAACGTTTTACGTTTTTTATGGTTTTAATTTAGGGTAAAGTGTCCAATAGTGGACCCTAAACAATAGTGGACCCTCCAGCTTTTTTTGCATTACTACAGCACAATGTAAACATTTTGCTATGCAATTTAATCGGGAGAACCTACCTTACAGTCCTATGATTTGATTACATGCATTGGAAAATGTTAATTAATGTTTCGCGTTGGACTTCCAGCGCATGGCGCTTTATTTTGGTACGGGCTGGAATTTTCGGAGTCGACCCGGAGTCGACAAAAAGGGTTTGCGGCATTTCCGCCGTTTCATCGTTTGGAGGGAGTTTTTGTGGAGTCCGTGCGCTCATCAATGCCCACCCCTCGGGGTAGTGAAACGAAGTGTGGTGAAGTTTCGCGAGTAAAGTGAAGCGAAAAGCGAACCGTCGATCACCAATTAATCGACGGTGGTTCAAAACGTTCCAAACTCTACGGGCCGTTCGGAGAGCACGGCGCGTGAAAACGTCGCCAATTGCGTACCACAGTACCGGATTAGAACCGAAGGCAGGAATTAATTTCATCACGGGCGGTCTTAGCCGTAAAAAGCGAAGCCGTGCGGAGATACGTCCGTCGACGCAGCCCTCTCGAGAAAATCGGAGGTCTGCCGTCCATCCGCCTCTCACTTTGCATACTGGTGGAGTGCCGAAATTGCAGCCCTACGATCAGCCTGCCTCAAGGCTAGACGTAGGACGCAACGAGCCCGAGGAGGAAAGAGCGGTCCGTCGAGAAGTGTTTCGAGCTGCGAGACTGGCCCTTAACAAGGCCATTAAGAGCAGCAAGAGAGCGTGCTTCGACAACCTGTGCGAGGGTGCCAACGCGAATCCGTGGGGTGACGCCTATAGGATCGTGATGGCCAAGACCAAAGGGGGCTCTTCACCCCCCGAACGGTCACCGGACCGGTTGGCGAGGATTATCGAAGTACTCTTCCTGTCCCGAGCCACAAGTCCCTGGCCTCCTCCTGCGCTACAAGGCGCTGGGAGTGTGGCCGAAATGGTGGCTCTGGTGACGAACGAAGAGTTACTCACAGTGGCTAATACCCTTGCGATGAAAAAAGCTCCAGGCCCCGATGGAGTTCCAAACAGTGCACTCAAGGCAGCGATCATAGCGAACCCGAACATGTTCAGGCTAGCTATGCAGAGATGCATGGATGAGTGTCGTTTCCCTGAGAGATGGAAAAGGCAGAAGTTGGTACTGCTGCCGAAGGCCGGGAAGCCTCCGAGCGACCCATCGGCGTACAGACCAATTTGCCTGATCGACACGACGGGTAAACTGCTCGAGAGGATCATCCTCAACAGGCTCACCCCGTACGCAGAGGGTACGGATGGCCTGACGAGTAACCAGTTTGGTTTTCGGAAGGGTAAGTCCACGGTGGACGCTATCAACTCAGTGCTCAAGAGGAATTCGATACTGTGCGTTGGTGACACTGGACGTGAAGAACGCATTCAACAGCGCAAGCTGGGATGCCATCGCGCTCTCGTTACACCGGCTTAGCCTGCCGGTGGGACTGTACCGGATCTTGGAAAGCTACTTCCAGAACCGAGTGCTGCTATACGAGACCGATGCCGGTCAGAAAAGTGTTCCCATTACCGCAGGAGTCCCGCAAGGGTCAATCCTGGGCCCGGTACTATGGAACCTGATCTATGACGGTGTTCTGAAGCTAAAGTTCCCTCCTGGTGTGAAGATCGTCGGCTTTGCTGACGTTGTAACCCTAGAGGTCTACGGGGAGTCAATCCCCGAAGTAGAACTAATCGCAGAACACGTGATCAGCACTGTGGCGGAATGGATGAGTGCGAGAGGCCTTGAGCTCGCTCAACATAAGACGGAGGTGGTTATCGTCAGTAACCTTGGCACAACATGCAGTTGTTCACGTGGGAGACGTCGCGATCACTTCAAAGCGGAGTCTGAAGATTCTTGGGGTGATCATAGACGACAAGCTTACCTTCGGTAGCCATGTCGAATATGCGTGCAAGAAGGCTTCGACTGCTGTGGCGGCATTATCGAGGATGATGTCCAACAGCTCCAAGGTGTGCGCCAGTAGACGTAGGCTACTGGCAGGCGTTGCCGCATCTATCCTTAGGTACGGCGGCCCGTCCTGGGCAAAAGCACTGGGGGTAACCAGTTACCTGCAGAAACTGGAGAGCACCTACCGCTTGATGTGTCTCTACACTTCGCAGTTTTAGTTCGGCCACATTTGCACGGGCTCATCAGGTGCGCGTCATCCTGTAGCTAGGCGATTCTAGCTTCGCCGACATCGCCACGAACAGGTTCGACACCGTTCCACCGTTCCGAACCGGTTCGCCGCCATCGCGCCAGCGAAACCCAGCAAGTCGACGAAGAAGAAAATCTGCGCATGTATGTGACTAGTGTATAGAGATGGCCATGATCTAGAAACGTTTCCATTTCCGTACCTATCCCAAATATGTGTTCAACCCGAAGCAAATAAACCCCATGAACCCCATTAGGAAGAAGATCGAGTAGTTCCGTTTTAGTTCTTTTTAGTTGAAGCAATCGCTGAAAGATCGCTCCGTTTGCTTTCCGTTCCGTTCCATCTAGGGTGGTCTAACCGGTAGTACCGAAACCGGTAATATCGGTATTACCGGCCAATTTTGGGTACCAAAAATACCGGTATTATAGACGTAAAATATCGGTATTTTCGGTATTTAAAATTTTGCTGTCAGTATAAAAAATCTGACTTTTTCTTCAATGAACATTGTTGATATCGTTCAAAATTTTCCCGCAATGTAGACAATTGTGAAAACGGTACGAGCCGTAGTAGTTCTTTTCCGTATATCACCTGTGGAAAACGATTCTCTGCAAACATATGTTCGTTCTGAATTCGGAAAAGAATTTGAATTAGTGGCTGATGTCAAGGCACTCTATTAAATTAATTCAAGCCCTCAAACCAGTTCGATCTGTTGTGGAACTACTGCTCTGTGAGTTCTGCACTCTATATGAAGCAGACGTGACGTTCCAATTTACGTTGGAGCTATTATCAAATCAAGCCACAGAAATTTCCGCCACTATTTCGATGCTTTTAAGGAATGAATCCAAGAAAGACGACCAAATACGCCGATTTTTTGCTTTTTTGAATAATTCTGCCGTAAAGCAATTAATCAAAAATGATTTTGGTATTTTCTTCAAGGCATCCAGAGCTACTTTGATTAAGCAAGCGCTGGGATCTTGAAGCGTCTAATCATTCCTGATGCGATCGTTGAAACTGAGAGAACGACCATACCTGACGATCGGTACGAGGAAGATACCTCTATGAATATTTTTCTGGTTTATTGGTTAAAGAACAACTTGGGAAGAGACTGTAGTAAAGGAAAACACTTGCGTTGCTTATGGCAAATACGTTGACGCCAGGATCCTTGCATACAATCCGTAAGGAATTTCTCTACTATGAATCGGAAGGGATTAATGGCAAGTATTTGACACTGATCTTCAACGGTCTTGGAACCATTCGTCCTACTTCGGTTGAACCAGAGAGGGCTTTCTCAGTAGTTGGCAACATTGCTAATAAAATCCAATGCGGATTGGGAGATGAGTCGCTCAGTATGTATTGTCTACTTAAGTTTCGCTTTGCCCAGCTCAACAAGCAATGATTTTAACATTCAAAGTTTGTCAACAAATATTGTTTTTCATCCAGAAGTCCAAATCAAAAGTTTTTCTTTTACTACCTGAAATTTTCACAAAAACCGGTATTCTACCGGTATTACCGGTATTGACTCCATCAAATACCGAAAACCGGTATTTGACAAAAAAGTCCAATACCGACCACTCTAGTTCCATCATCTACTTCGATTATTCACCTTGCATAATTTCTGCCGGGATTTGTTAGCGGGTTGGAAGAGTTTAAGAGTTTGAGTAACGTAACTTGGAAGGTGGCCAATTTGGGGAATACACTTGGCGCAAAGCGTAATTATAGGTTTCAGCCAGAGACCGTTCGGGTGACCCCTGAGGAGAATTCGATAATTAGTCGAGCAAAGCAACTCGACCGGTGGTCTTCCGGAAGTGGCGCTTCAGCCACCGGTTATTAATAAACCTCGAGCTGAAGCTACGAACGATTACAAGTTTTCATTTCTCGCTTCTTGGTTGTTATTTCTCATATCTCACTTCACATTTCGCAGTTCCCAGTTCTAAATGCTCAGTTTGAGGTTCTCAGTTCTCATTTCTCGCTTCACATTTCTCGGTTCACAGTTCTATGTTTTTAGTTCTCAGTTTCAGGTCTCAGTTCCCAGTGCTTTGTTATCAGTTCTCAGTTCTTAGTTTTAGTTCTCAGTTCTCATTTCTCAGTTTTCAGTTTTCAGTTCTCAGTTATCAATTCTCAGTTTTCTGTTCTCAGTTGTTGGTTCTCAGTTTTCACTTCTCACTTCCAACTTTTCACTTGTTTATTCTCATTTCCAATTTCTCACTACTCACCTCTCACTTGTCACTATTCTGTTTTCAATTCTCACATCTCGCTTCTAACGTATTACTTTTACTTCTTTTTCCTCAAAAATCACTTCCAACTTCACACTTTTTATCTTTTGAACGAAGTATAATTACCTAGTTGATGCAAAAGTATTAGATTGACAATGTCGCTTCATTTCTCTTGACTAACATCTAGCCGCTATCTAGCAGCCAAAGTACTGGTACCACAAGTCTTGACCAACATTTGAAATGGACGTATCATCCAAAATTTATTCCGTCTGATTCTTCTTCTACATATATAGCTAGCTAGCTATATATGTGGACGAAGAATCTGAAGGAATAAAGTTTGGCTGTTACGTCCTTTTCAAATGTTGGTCTAAAAGTGTCAAACTTACGTAAGTGAACAGTAAGATGCGAGGCGAGGCGGTAATGTCTCAGTGGGGGATGTAATTTGAAAGAATAACAGTTCGTAGTAAATATGATATCTACAACCTGCGAAGCCGAGCGACAGGCAGTTCCATATTCTATGTTTCCGCTTATGAACCCTTCTTCGTTGCGTGAGTCATTGCCGATTGAATTGGGTCGATATTTTTACGTTATTTGCAATCATTGGTTTTACAAGAGGCCCAATGCCTTGCCTACGTAAACCCATGTCTCGCCGGGGGGCTGTCAAGGATTTTTTTTTTGAGTCCTACCCCAGAACAGGACTGGGGTATGCGCTTTGACCCTTACAAGGTCGCAATGTTATGACCTACTTGCGAATACATACAAATTGCAGCTTTTTCTAGATGTCTAACAGGATCCACTGTCAAACCCCATCACATCAAGATAAGTACCACACCTCGCCGTGGGCAGGAGAGGGGTCGTCAAGTCCTTGGACATAGCTCTTGATGCTCATTCGTCATGGAAGGGTTAATTTCCATCTAGGATATAATCCAATCAGTAGAAAATGCGTTGTTGTTGAATTTTCATCGTATACACTACAAAACATCCACGGAATACATTTGTGCCCATCATTTCCGACTCGGTTGATGTTAACCAAAGCTGACGTGATACGACTACTTTTTCATTGTGCACAATACATGTTAGGTTTTGAAAAGCAACTCGTCCAGCTCGTGTAACGTTGTTCGGTATTCCATAACCTGTTCACATTGTTGAAACTTTCATAATATAGCAAACTGCGGTAGATATCTCTAAAGTAGACATACTCATTCGTTCGCCGAGCCTAAACCATCATCTGGCAAAGCGTCATGTTGGAACGCTTTTTGTCACATGCTTGATGCACTATACTTTCGCTCGGCAGCTTAGCTTTTGCACTCTGCTGTTTAAACGTTCGTCGGTACGCGTGGGAGACGGTCTGAAACAATTTTAACCTTCTAGAATCTAGATGATGGAGTCGTACGGGTTCACTTTGGATTTCCCTCCCTTTAGAAATAGTGCCACAGAATTTATGCTTCTTAGTTTTATTCCACTTCCACTTTAGGAGAATTTTCTGCAAATTGACTTGTATAACATGGCCCCAGGGATCCACCGCACCAATTCCGCCAAGTGCAACTAGAAAAATAGCGGAAACCATGTGATTAGAAGCGTATCACTTGATTCATAGTTAGCTATAGCTGCGGCAGTAGAAGAATGCTCCCTGGAGTATAGAGTAAGGAAGGTTTTTTTTAAGGTGTCCCTAGAATGTTTGCCATAAAGATAAATTTACTTTGGTTTATGGTAGGTGCTTGGTAATATTTTGAAGAAAAGATACCTTCAACAACGTGTTTTACAGAACACAAAATATCTAAAAGAACTAAAACTATTTTTAAAATGATGATTTTTACTGCGTGTTATTGACTATTTAGTTTCAGTGGGAACACCGTGCCTCTTATAACTCGTTTTTTTCGATTTCCTTCTGCCGGCAGGAAAACGGTCGACCGTGGGAGTGTAAGAAGACGCACCCGGGAAGATAGACACTTCACCAACATGGCAGCACCATGACTTCAAGAAAGCGGGAAAGTCTTTGTGAAGGAGTGCACTCCTGCCGATTTCCTCAAGCTACGAAGCTTCGTTCCGTTTGCGTGCTGATCGGATTAAAGTATATCAGCCAAGCAGTATTTGTCGAGTTCAGTTTGCTTCCCCGAGCAGAAACTGAGTATTTGATATTTGAAGCCTGTATTAATTAGGCTCGGATTAGAAGTATAATTCTGTAGAATGATGCGAGAACAATGCTCACCACATCAATGATTCTCAACAAATAATTCTATGCGCATTTATAATAATTACCTCGTGCATGTTTCTGCCGAACAATTGCAGCCTTTGTTTATAATATAGGTATCACTTTCTGCACCGACATGAAAAATTGAAAGGAAATGGTTAAATAAACTGCGGCTCAATTCTATTGAATTCGCTTTGTAGCCTCACATGTTAAACATCTTTACTGCCGCTATTCGCAAGTCGAGCACATCTGTATATGGAGGTCCATATACAGATGTGCTCGACTTGCGATTAGCGGCTGTTTAGGTGCCATTCAAATGAGAAATGCTTTTGTTTGTGTTTACTGACTGATATAGATTAGATTATGTTCTGGATGCCTATATTCTTCGGTTGAAATTTTCACACTTGTATCACTTCCCTTCCCATACACATCTTTGCTCAATATCAGGGCAGAAAACCCCATCAGCTTTATATTTATTAGCATCTTTTTGACATTTTATTATTCGTTGCTAAAATTTCAGGCAGTTTGTGGTGATTTAGATTTATTTGTTTATTTATTAAAATTATCCAACTGACAACAAATGTCTAAATGAATATAATTTAAACTAATAACATAGTTGCGGCCAGCGGTAAAGTCTAGTAAGGGAACGTCTTGTAAGTCTAGTAAGGGAACGTCCATAAATTACGTAACGCTTAGAGGGGAGGAGGATTGTCCAATTTTGCGTTATGTAATTAATGGATCTACCCTAACCGATGACGAAACAAACATCGAAATTAATTTATTGGCTTTTTTCGGTGATAATTATACTACTCAAAGCCGTTCCTGGGTGGACGTTAGGCAGAATAACAGCGATTTCAACAATGTTTGTTCTCTCATATGGCCCTCTGCTAATCTTCAGTTTCTATTCATTTCACACTTGCCGCTCGCTTGCGGTGTCAATCGAATCTGTATCTTCATTACTTTCATCTACTCCCTTTCGCTTTGAGTAGTATAATTATCACCGAAAAAAGCCAATAAATAAATTTCGATAAAGTCACGCGGTGATCAAAGCTTTCCTAATTACAAAGTCAAACATGTCGAAAATTCGGTGAAGCGCCGACTGATAGATCGATTTGACTCGTGTAGTGCATAGTTGCTAGTCTGTGATTCTAGATGCAAAAATAGGCGTTGGCGAAGAGGTCTTTCAAGTGCGTACAGATTTTACTGCGATAGTAGTGCCCATGGGCAGCTTTCCAGTAAATGTAGCTTGAGCGGCCATAGCGCTCCTCGTACGGTGACAGGTTTTTGTTGGATCACGCCACCTTTGAGTATCTCAGAAACTTTCATTGAACGGCATTTGATTCTAGCGATCCATTTGACCTGGAAAGGATACCAAACAACAGCGGATGATTCAATTATTGATCTCACAAGGGAACAGTAAAGTGATCTAAAGCATAGCGGATCACGGAATTCGTCGGCAATTTTAAAAATAAAGCCCAATTGACGATTAGCTCGGGCTACAATGTCATCGTAGTGAGGTCTGTATGTCAGTCCGCTATCCAGGATAACGCCAAGATCCTTAATCCGCTGAACCCGAGTAAGCGATCTTCCAGACAGGACATAGTCGTAGATTATTGGTGCGTTTTTCCGGTGATATGAAATGATGTTGCATTTTTCGATACTTAAATCCATAAGGTTTCTTGAGCACCACTCAGTACCCGAGCAAAGCTTGAGAGCAAATCGATAACTAATTTTGTTTTAGTGAAATCGCCTAATTTTGATAACTCAGGTTGATATCCTTTTGGTCGTTTTAACGGTTAAAAGATCAAAATCTACAGCAGAAAAATCTTACTGTGACATCAAATCGAAAACTATTCCTGCTATCGATGAGAGCAAATCGAAAACTAATTTTGATATTGGTTCCGATAACAAAATAAGTACACAGTTTGATGTCAGATCATACAATTTAGAAATCAACAGCAAAATGAGATCAAAATATGTAATCAGTCATGATGATTCATATTTGAAAACAAATTATGATATCATTTTGATATCAATATCAAAATATGTTTTCTATATGCTCTCATTATGTTTTCGGACTTTGCTCGGGTACTCAGCAAAATTACGCAACATATTTTGCAGATCGATGCAGTTTGCCAGATTTTAATGTCATTAATGAAGATCGAGAAAAGTAAAGGGCCTTGGTTACTACCTTGAAGTACTCCCGATTTGTTTGCGAAAACTTCTGATTCGGACGCGCCAATTTTCTAACGCACCGAACGATTCTGCAGGTACGACCTGAACCAATCCAAAACCGTTGATGAGACGCCGAGTAACATCAGCTTAGCAAGCAAAATTTCATGGTCCACAGTATCGAAAGCGGCTTTCAGATTCATATACGCTGCATCAACCTGCCATCCGGAATCCATACAACGCAGACAGCTGGACGTAAATTGAACCAAGTCCGTAATAACCGACCGCTTCGGATAAAAACCGTGTTGATCAAAATCAATGTCTCGCGCTTAGTTTCATAGGGGCGTAACTGTATTGATCGATTTCTCTTCGTCAATGTTTTCTTTTCATTATTGTACCGAATTGCGCTATTTTGTCGATGATTTAATGGTTTGGTGTGATAAAGGATGATTGTATCTTGCACCAGAATCAATAATCACGGTTGTAGCTTTTGAAACAATTGAGTTATTAACAAAATATAAAATCGATTAAGAGAAATCGATCAATACAGTTACGCCCAATGAAACTAAGCGCGAGAATGTAGTTCTTAAAACACGCAAATAGATAGTCATAAATGGCAGATGTGGCAGTTATTTTTTATATGTAAAATTATGTTCAATTCTTGCTTTTTCTTCTTCTCAGGTATTACATCCAGCACTAAGACATTGCAGCTTGGCTTTTATCAAACTTTTCCACAGTTATTAAATGCGATGTTTTTAAGCCATGTTCCCATTTTGCATTCGTATATCATGAGGCTAACACGTTGAGGAGATGGCGAGTTCGATTCTCGGTCCGGTCTAGGATGTTTTCGGGTTGGAAACATTCTCGACAGCGGCCACTAGGGTGCCAATAAAAATGACATTTTCGAATTTTTAAAAACGACATCGCTCACAAGTTTCATCATCCCGAAATATGACCCCATGCAAAATTTGAGCTCAATCGGACTTGATTTAGAGGTGCCTAAAATTATCCAAAGTTTTAAAAATTTTACCCATGAACATTTTTCCAAGGGGGAACCAAAGGAAAAGTCGAAAATCGAATTTTTGTTGTTGATACCAAATGACTTAAAAATGCATGAAACGTCGAGATCTGATGTTATCTAAAAAGTATTTTTTTGAAAAAAATCGATTTTTTCTCTTAGAACATTTTTGGGGCTTGATTTTTTTCAGATGATGAAAATTTTTTTCATCGAATTTTAACACCGGACGATGCACAAACGTTTTCGTAGCCAAAAATATCCCCCTATGCAAAATTTGAGCTAAATCGGACATGATTTAGGGTTGCTCAAAATTAATCAAAACTTTTTTTTTTTTCTCTCACAAGGGGGAAATATTTTTTTTTTGTTTTTTGATGCTGAAAGACTTAAAATGCATGAAACTTTGAGAACAAATTTTTTGAAAAAAAATCGACTGTTTTGGGACTTCCTAAAAAATTTCTTATGGCGAAAACAATTTTTCTTCTTCTTCTTATTGGCATTACATCCCCCCCACACTGGGACAGAGCCGCCTCGCAGCTTAGTGTTCATTAAGCACTTCCACAGTTATTAGCTGCGAGGTTTCTAGGCCAGGTTACCATTTTTGCACTTGTATATCATGAGGCTAACACGATGATACTTTTATGCCCAGGGAAGTCGAGACAATTTCCAATCCGAAAATTGCCTAGACCGGCACCGGGAATCGAAGCCAGCCACCCTCGTCATGGTCTTGCTTTGTAGCCGCGCGTCTCACCGCACGTCTAAGGAGGGCCCAATTTTTCATAGAATTTAAAAACCGAACGTTACGCAAACATTTCCTCAGTCCCAAAATATGCCCCTATGCAAAATTTGAGCTCCATCGGACATAATTTAGGGGGGCTCGAATTCTTGCTATCAAATTATTGAATTTTCTGTCGCTTTGAAAACTTTAAAGATCAGATTTGCGAAGAAAATTTGTTTATAGGATTTTTTAAATAATACGATTTTTCACGTCGGTTTTTAAACAACGCGGTTTATTTTTACGCGGTTTTGATTTACATTGAAAAAGATCGACGTAAATTTTAAATTTTGAGTGGAATAGATAATCCTGTAATGTAAAAAAGGAGTTGTTATATTGACACACTGTTCTTTTTTTTTAATAATTACATGGTTCTTCTAAATGAGCTCAGATTTTTTTTGGACTTTTGTACATTTTTCGATGTTTCCCAACTAACTGTAGAATACACTGTTTTTGATTATCATTGACCCGTAATGCTGGGTAGACACCTTTACGTGGTGTGTTACGGGTAAGATCTACCACGGTTACATTGCCAGCTACAGGCAAATCCTGACCCAACGATTACCTTCCTCATTATCCAACTCCGTGGTACTTATGAGGGTGTCGCTAAGTCGGTGGCCTCTCGTTAAGTAAGTACTACATCAACACTTCCTTTCTCTCCCTAGTTACGGTGAAGATGGGCGTGGCCAGGAGTAGTAACCCTCATGCTTTTGTTATTTTTGTTTGAGACTGGAATCAAGGACTACTCCCCTTCTTGATTTCTGATAGCATTCTAGATAAGGATCTCAAAAGTAAAACATGAGTATCACTAGTGTCCAATCTACGAATTACACCGTAACAATGCTAATGCTATGCTAATGCTAAATACACTGTTTTTGATTATCATATACTGAGAGTTTGAAATTATAATCTCTTATCAATGCTTTACCACATTCTGCATTGGCATTCACTACTTACAGCTTGGGTTGTATCTGATACATTTTCTGTTTGTTCTTTGTTCGTCTTCAAAGGTACTGGTCTCTCGAGTTTCTGTAAGGTACGGTTCGTTCGTGTCTCCAAGATTCTCATCTGCCTCCTCAAAGTCACTGCATGAAATAGTATCTGTGGGTACACGTGAATTCGTTTCTTGATTGTTGGTCCGCTGTTCGTGCAAGTAGCGCATTGCTTGCTTTTCCAACTTGTTCTTCGGTTTACACTTCTTGCAGATGTCGAATAAATCTCTCATCGAATCAGAAAAGTATTGCCTCTTCTCAAGTTCAGTCGTCGACATTACAGCCTATTTTTCTGTAGATCTCTCCAATTTTTATGGCAACGCAAAATTTTAAATTCAATTGCCCTATTACCAATCACTTGAATAATTTGTTTTTTTTTTTCATACAGCTATCAACGCTTCTGTTGCTATGTGTGCACTTTGTTTAGCAGTTTGTTTCTCAGCTCGCAAATGAAACATGAACTTACGAAGAACTTCACCATACGACGGCAAATTAGATGACTTGGGAAACAATGGCAAATATTCCCCAACAAATAGAATATCCTCCATTTTATGAAAAAATATTAATAAACAGTGTGACTGCTTTCTAAAGTTCAAATAAATACTGATAATTGAATTGGAAAACCTAGAACGGAAAAAAATTGAATAATTATGAGCACCCCTAAATCATGTCCGATTTAGATCAAATTTTGGTTAGGGGGGTATTTTTGGCTATGAAAACGTTTGCGTATCGTCTGGTGTTAAAAAGTCCCAAAAATGTTCTAAGAGAAAAAAACCGATTTTTTTGATTTTTGACTTTTCCTTTCCTTGGGAAAATATTCATGGGTAAAAATTTCAAAACTTTGATGAATTTTAGGTACCCCTAAATCATGTCCGATTGAGCTCAAATTCTGCATGGGGTCATATTTTGGGGTAATGAAACTTGTGAGCAATGTCGTTTTTTGATTTTTTTTCCCATACATTCCATTGGCACCCTAGTTGTTTCGATAACAAAGGTTTTTCAGGAGCCATAACACCAAATTGCTCAGTTGAAAAATAACCTTTGACAATTTCATTAAGCGATTTTTCTTCAGATTTTGTTTCAATGGCTAAAACAAATGTTGTGTTGTTGGAATGAGATTTTGAGCTTTCGCAACCATATACTACCCAACCTAATCTTGTTCGCATAGCAATGGGCTCATTAAATCTTCCACTGCAAGATTCTAGACCATTCATCAAGTATGCATGTGGTAAACCTAACAAAATTGTAGGAACTGCATTTCTATAGCTCGAAACTTCTGCATCTCGCAAATATGGGTACTTTTGTTTCAATTTACCAAAGTCTACAGTTTGTTTCGGTAATGACAATTGGTTAACTGTCCTTACCCTTTTAAGAAAAACTGTTTCCCACTAGTTCCTTTATCTTCATCTCAATCTCTAGACTTTGATTTTCATCCTGGGTACTACCGTTTGTCCAGGATATGGAAAGTGGTTTAATCTGCCCTTTAACATTGAGCTGTTTGCTTATCTTCTCTGATATCAAAGTTGAAGATGAACCGGGATCGTAAAGAGCGTATGTTTCGATCCTGACCGAACCATTTTCAATTATTACAGGCATTATCTGATACAATGTGCTGCCCTTATTCAAATGTAGGTTTACGTTCTTTTCCTCTAAATTCACCTTTTGACTTCTGTGCAAAAGGTAGTGATGGGTTTTGACTTACATCCATCGACATTATATATTTTACCCATCTGCAATTGTAAGCATTATGACTCGACGAATTGCAACATGTAAAACATAATCTGTTTTGTTGAACTAATTTCATCCTATCTTGTAAATCCATTTGTTTAAATTCTCCACATTCTGTTGTTTTATGGCGTAATTTGCAGACAAAACAAGTAATACCTGGTTTAGCAGTAACCTGCTTTCGATCATTATTAATTGAATGTACATTCACAGGCTTATTCAACCGTTTGGGTTGCTCCGACAACATGATAACCGCTAAATCCCCTTGCGGTTTTAGCCAATTGTAGAATACTTCTAATGTCGGAGCCCTTAACTGAATTTGGTTTTGTGCATTAGCTGCTACCTGATTATGAGCGTTTGCCGCTGCCTGGAGTTCTGTAACATGTTTCAACCAACTCTGGTACAAACTGGATGGCAGCCTACCACTTAAATCTTTTAACAATCTCTGATCGTTAAGGTAATCTTCCTGCTTTAGAAGTTTCATGTTTGTTACCATATTTTCTAAAGCGGAAATGAAATCAATCATAGTTTTGGGATTATCCATCCTAGGAGGTTTAGCAGACATCAACTCGTCTAATAAACCATTGTAAACCACTTGCGGTCTACCAAATTGTTGCTCAAGGCGGACTAAAACGGATGGAACGTTATCCGCATCTACCATAAGCGGGGCTACTGAAGTCATAGCTTTCCCTTTAAGATATTTATGCAGTCTATTTAAATTGTCTAAATTCGAAAATCCTCCAGCAACTGTAGTTGTATCGAAGGCTGTCTTAAAACGAGGCCATACTTTATAACAACCATCAAAATATGGGAGTTCTGCTAGAGATTGTCTAGCTAGCAAATTTACTATTTGATTCGAAGAGGCTGTTGTATGATTAACCGGCACATTTGAGGGAGTAGAAGCATAAGAAGTAGAAGGGATACAATTGAAGATGATTCACTTTTTTCCATTTTCAGATTCATTATTTTAAAAAATTCTTGAAACATCTTATTTTGAGCTTCTTGTGTTTCCTTGTGAATTTTCAAGAATGTATCTAGTCCTCTAGATTCTTTCTCTTCAAATATTTTTAGTTTAGAGTAAATCTCTAAACATCGTGGACATTGCCAGGTTTCTTCTTCCTTAGGTAAAGATTCTAAATTGACACAAGATTGATGAAACCATAAAAGGCAATTATCGCATTGAATCATTGACTCTCTTTCATCGGAACGAGTGCAGAACTTACAATTTCCCTTCTTATTTTCTTTATAAACAATTTGCAACATTTTGCTACTTTAACTGAAACGGGATCACTGCACCAAAACTGACAAATTATTTTTCACACGAAACTTTCTGATAGAACTTTCGTCCTAAATCTCTAATGATCTAACTTATCACTTATTACTAACCCTCTGATCTAACTTCGCTACCACTCGTCTCTAGATGGATTGACTTGGTCGACCGTCCGTCGCGCCCAAGAGCCTTTTTCACCACAGTCACGAATTTCTTCTTTGTAATTTGACTTGGCCGACCGTCCGTCGCGTCCAAGAGCCTTTTTCACCACAATCACGAATTTCTTCTTTGTAATTTGACTTGGCCGACTGTTCGTCGCGTCCAAGAGCCTTTTCACTTCTTGCTTGTTGCAAATAATTCTCGGGTTACTTCCGAGAATTGATTGATTACTCTCAATGCACTTTCACCGTTATCGTTCTTTTACCTAGACCAATCACCCGTCGTGTCTTAGGATTTCACTATCAAAGCAAGAACTAGTCACAACGGTCACCGTGAGGAAAACACTTAATTCCTCTCTGGAACGCCACCAAATGTTTCTTTAACCAAGAAACCTACTCTTCTCACGATGACACCGATTTCGCAAAAATCAATGAGAGACGGTCTTTCTTTTCTGACAAATGAAGAATGAACTCTACTCTAACGATGCTGAGATGGTAATAATTTTATTTCCTATTTCTACTTACAATTATGGATTTTCTTATGTCTAAGTTTTACCTGATCCTAACGTCTTTACCTGACCTGACGCCGATCTTCCCGCCACGCCGTCATCACGGGTAGTTTATCATTTCTTTCGTCGTCTCTTGGCTTTGTTTATTTATTGTCTTTCGGTGACGCACCAAACCATATTCGCATTCCGACCCTATCATAAACGTACATTTTCTTATCTTTATGCTAAACTTTATTGCTCAGACATCAACACTAGTGTACGCGGCCTTCCACAAAGGCTACGGCCTCTTCCGGGTTCTCTACTAAATATTATCTTCTCTTGACGTTCTTCCGAAATACGAACAACGTAACCAGCCCACCGTAGTCTGCCGTGCTGCATAAGCTTAACAATATCCAGTAGGGTGGCTCAAAACACACTTTTTCAAATTTTTTGGTGGGCCGCCCTCTTATTCGGTTCTATTTGATGCCCTGATGCTCTGGACAAAATTTCAGCCAAATCGGTCAACGTTTGGGCAGTGCTAAACTCGTTGGAAGTTTATATGGAAAAATGCATGCAGAAACATCCAAAAACAGTGATTTGCAGTTGGACGGCACAATTTACGTTTCATTCAGTTCTTGTAAAATAAAATACAGAATGTTATGCTGAAAACCGCGAGAAGATTAGAGTTTATTACGCAAAGATATTAGCATTTTTCTGGAGTGGTGTATGGGTGAATTTATTTCTTTTCAAAGGTAAAAGAAACGAAATTTGCTCAAACCCCACTTAAGAGAATGCTAATAACTTAACCGGGCAAACTCTAATCTTCTCGCGGTTTTCTGCATAACATTCTGAATTAAATTCTTCAAAATACGAATGAGTATCATAGTTCTTCATCGTAAGTTGTGCCGTCCAACTGCAATTTACTGTTTTTGGATGTTTCTGCATACATTTTTTCCACATAAACTTCCAACGAGTTTAGCACCGCCCAAACGTTGACCGATTTGGCTGAAATTTTGTCCAGAGCATCAGGGAATCAAATAGAACCGAATAAGAGGGCGGCCCATCAAAAAAATTGAACAAAGTTTTTCCCATACTAATTTGAGCCACCCTAATATCCAGCCATTTATACACCTGGTACAACTCGTGATTCATGCTACGCCGCCAGATACCGTTCTCCTGTTTACCGCCGAGTATTGTCCGCAGCACCTTATGCTCAAACACTCCGAAAGCTCTCCGATCAGCCTTCTTTAACGTCCATGTTTCATGGCCGTATAAAGCCACCGGAAGAATCAGAGTAGTATACAGTGCGAATTTTGTTTTCGTTTGCAGACTACGGGGCTGAAGCTGGTTACGAAGTCCGTAATAAGCCCTATTTGCAACTGCAAGACGCCTTTTCACCTCACGGGTAACATCATTATCGTACATCACTAAAGTTCCAAGGTACACAAATTCTTCTAGCACTTAAAATTTTTCACCATCCAGCACCATTGCGCTACCCCACCACTAATGCACTCACGTTGATTACCAGCGACCATGTACTTCGTTTTGCTGGTATTGATCGTGAATCCAATCATCGCTGTCTTCCTCTTAAAAGGTACAAAAGCCTCTTCCACGGCACGGCGATCAATCCCGATAATATCGATATCGTCCGCAAATCCAAATCCAAGTGTGAATACTATGTCAAATAATCTGCTCCAAAGCCCAACATCTGTAGTAGGACAACATTGCGAAACTAATAAGAGCAACTAATCGATATGGAGTTAACTGGTTATGGGATTTTTATGTTATTCAAACTGTAAGTTTGCATGATATTCAATACTTTTTAGATCGGGTTGCCATCGAAGCATCACTCATCCAAATGTACAGTATGTGTGAAAAATCGCAAAAAACAAGTTTTTGATACTTTTACAGCTCCACAGCTCCACAACTTGACGCGCTCCAAAATTAGTATTAATAATTAGTACTAAATATTGTCCTCACAAAATCAATAAACTCTTTTATCGATTAGTCATAGTGTACTTTAATAAGCTTCTAGTTTTTTCACCCATTTGAAAAACTGCATAATTCTATTTCTTATAAATTCGAGCAAACATCAAAAAACGGATTTCAAATAAATTGGCCCAGAACTTTTCCTATTCTTCGATACAGATCGATAGTTATGCTTATGGACAAAAGTCAACGCCTGAGGGCATTTGCAGTTCGGAGACGTTCTCGATGAAAAAAATTCAGAGTTTTGGTCGAAAGTGTAACATACTCATTTCTTTTGTACAAACGGTTCAATTGTATTTCCTACCTATAACATATAATAGAAAATTGTTTCAGAGGTTTTTAGTGTCACAAAATGAGCTCGTACTATAATATGTGATTCCATCACCTGATTTAACTTCAGAAATATATATTTACACCACTTCGACCAATGGCGTCTTTAGTCTTTAGCTGAGATTCTTTGGTACATGACTCGACAAAGCATTGAGTGAACTGTTGATAATCATATAATATTATTCAAAATTGATGGGGTGAACGGCAGCAAATTGAGATTACAGAACATCTTACCCTTAGGTGTGATGAAGCACATGTATCCATAATATGGAATATTTTCAAATTTTTTTAAAGAGATATTACGCTACAAAATCATTATTTCGCAGATTTCAATGTCACAGATTGTACTGCATTTTCAACACTTCTCGGAAGATACAGCTGCTAATGAGCAAAACAACATAGAGAGTGCAGTAACGAGGTGAAGCGAACCGGATAGTATCGAGGCGAGCACGATAGGATTATTGTGTTACGAAGACAATTAAATTCAATTAATGCGCTGCTACATTGTTAGTGATGTGTTACAAAGCTTCAAAAATGTTTTTATTTCTATTCTTCATTTTGCCATTATGGCTTCATTGTTTTGAAACTACATGTACTATTGTAGGACTAACAATTTTACAATGTGCTCGTACGACCGATCCAATATTCTTGAGGCTAGTTTTCATGCAAGAACTTGGTAAGATTGGGCTTAGGTGACACAGAAATTATTGATGACACAAAATAAAACTCAAAAAAGAAATTATTTCATACTTCCTGTGATGATGTATTTGTCATAGCGTTTTAATTCAAATTCCGAATAGATTCATTTGTCAAACACTCGATTTTATATAGAGATTTGCATGCCGTCCTACTTAAATACACCTAACAGCACAAACGGCATTGGCACTTTGCATTTAATACGAATACTGGATTTCAAGTCATCAAGCATTGCCTGATGAGTTACATCACATCGGAAAACCATGTTTAGACGTTATTTGCCAAAGCTTATTTATCTTCACTGCATCGCATATTGCTTTAAACAACAACACCTTCTTCCATACTATCGAGATGTGGACAGATAGAATCCCTAAACAAAGTATAGAGGTCTATCATTATCGTTGTGCAATGATATGGTGAATGAAATGTCGCGATTGAATCCACCGTTCGGATTTCATGCTAGCGTACTTTCAGGGATGTTGCCTCCTGACGACAGCCTGCAGCTCACGAGTCAGGAAGAATTTTCGGTGGACCATCCAACTGAGGGTTACGCTACTCTATTATTTGCTTGCTGTTTCCATGATTCATTCTGTATGTGAAATAAAATGTGGATAACTTATGAGAAACTTGTAACAATACATTGAAATTTAATTAATATGAGATAAAATAATCGCAAATCCCGATTCCCACACATTTATTTTTTTCAGTTGCTTGTGAACATTTTCAAACATATTTTAATAAACAAGGTGCAATTTCCAATTAACTGCATAAATGAACAAAACTGCTGAACCATGAAAAGTATACACCATCGTCACAAGTGTTGTACGTGTTCGGATGGTAGTTTTGAAGCCTAAACCAAAGCAAACCCCACAAGCAAACATTTTCTACCACATTTTCCGTTATCTGTCTAGCTTTTCCTTTCCGATGCAAAACACTAGCAACTACCTAGCTAGTGCCAGGCCAATCAAGCGAGTCCTGGCGAGAACAAGTGCATTGTTTACAGTTGATCTAAAGTTCACAGCCCGGTGGATATGGAAACTTATGCATTCATACATCTCGTCCGAGCAACAACAATTCTCACAATTGAAGCGTCCAGCGCGTCAACTCTATCTATGGTTGGAGGTTAATCATTGTTTGATTGACGTGATTACGGCAGCTGTGGTTGGCTTTATTCCATCTCTGTGAGCTCTATATCTACTGGACGGAACATTGTCGCTAGGTTGCGTCATTGAGACTCTACGTCTCGTTAGTGTTTGTCTCCCCGGTGGCAACGAGGATATCCTCAGAGAGGGTCTTTTTATTAATTATGCAACTCGATGTCGGCAACAGTTGGTGTCTGATACCTGGTAGATATGTCCGTCTTCATGACATTACATTGTCCAACTGATATACTGTATAGGCCCAACGGATTAGTGGAACATAAGCTCCTGAGTTTGCCTAATGTAGGAATAAGCTGCATTGATGGGAAAATCCTGACAATTAAAACTCATGCACGAGTGAAATCATGCTCTGATCAAAACAATAATTAGCGAACACCGACTCATTTTCATAATTTCATGTTTTGTGAGTTCTCCATATTCTTAAAAGCAGAGTTTTTCACATTGATAAGTTTTGCGTTTGTTTAATAAATTCCTTCATAATCTGTACAAATATAGAAATGAAATGGTCTGCGATCGTATCTGCGTATAACTCGAAAACGGATCATTTCTTCAGCAAAAACGCTCGTTTTAGTTTGCAAGGAGTTTATATGACATTTCAACATGCAAAAATCATGGGTGAAGTTCAGTAAGTCGTGAAAAACAGAAATTCAGATTTGTATAGAACTTTCGGATGGACAGTTCACAACGTGCACTTTAGCCTACTAACAAGGAAAACATCTGCTAGGTCAACTAGTTATTATAAATACATTATAATATTGTTTTTCAGACTTATGCGTTCAAAACTATCGACGGTATAATAAGGGCTGGTTTACACTGTTTTACAGTTCAGAAAACCTATCACGAGATTTAGTACTCCATGCATTTTTCAAGGGGCGGGATATAAGGGATTTGGGCACGGAAAACTGACATGCGTAGGAACATAAACGGGAATCTTCTTATAAATGAGCGTGAGGTAATCTAGAGAGGTGGCAGCAGCATTACGAAGAGCAAATAAACGGCCTTATGGTAGACAACGATGGCGGTATGGTGACGAGCCTGGGAGCACGCGCGCAGGACATTCATCTACCGGCTCTAGATCTCCAGGAAATCCAGGAGGAGATTGGCCGGCTGAAAAATAGCAAAACTTTTGGGTGGACCAATTACCAGGAGAGTTGTTCAACACGGTGGTGAGGCGCTCGCAAAGCAGGGTATTCTCCCATGGTAATTTTCAGTTTGTTGATGGCCAATTGCAAAAGAGTTCCTCGGGCAGTACTAGAAGGAATCCATGGACGATCGCTTTACCACGGACGGACTAGAAGGAATTCATGGATGATCGCTTTACCACGGACCAGGTGTTCCATGTACGCCAGATATTGCAGAAAATCCACGAATGCAAAATGATGTTACACGCATTGGTTTTTCAAGCTGCGTGCACGCCACGTCCACGCAAGGTACCCAGCATTAAAAGTAGTCGTGCACACATATACGTGTGCCTTACTCTTTTTGATGTTGGATACTTTGCGTGGAAGCGGCGTGCACGCAGCTTAAAAAACCGCTACGTGGACATCGACCCTATGGCAGCTAATGCATGAACACGGATTTCCGGAAAAGCAGACAAGGTTGATCCAGATAATGATGGACAGATAATGAGCATTCTCGACTCTTTTTAAAGCGCGCAGTGCGTGTCGGCAAGGTAATGTTCTTTTGTGCCTGCTATTCAACATCGCTAATACGAAAGGCAGGGATTGACACGAGTGACACGATTCTCACGAAGTCATATCAGCTACAAATTTGGTTTAATTGGCATTGATATTATGCGACACGCAGCTTTAAGAATACAGCCGAAATCTACATCAGATTGAAAAGGGTAGCTCAGTAGATTAGACTAGTTATCAACACGTCAAAGTCGAAGTGTATGAGGAAGAGGCTCAAAAGAAAACTATGTGAGCCACCCAACACGAGTTTGTATCGGTGGTGACGAAATCAGGGTGATTGAAGACACTTGTGACCTCCGATAACGAAACCAGCAGAGAAATTCGGAGACGTATCATGGCTGGAAACCCTACATACTTTGGACTCCGCAAGACGCTCCAATCGAATAGATTTCGTTGCTGTACCAAACTGACTATCCACAACATGCTCATTTGACCGGTATTTCTTTATGGACACAAGAAGGAACGATGATTGGTTCTAGTGGAGAACCAACGCGCACTTCGAATTTTCAGAAGGATAGTGCTGCGTACCATCTATGGTGGGATGCAGATGGCGCGGACGATACGTGGCGGAGGCGAATGAACCACGAGTTGCACCCGCTCTTGGGAGCAAGGTGAATACACCACTAGGTGTTCCAATTTGCCAAATTCACGATTCAGCCATCTTGGATTTTAGTATGCACTGAACCCAAACATCCTCCTCATATTGACTGATAGCTGTTTCGCTCCCGCCCTTTAACAATTGTCATCCACTTTTCGGATGACTCGCATTCGACTGTGTGCGACTCGGATGATAATCCTCTGTATGCGAATCATCCAGCAACCGAATGATGCTAAAACAGAATATGAATGATAGTTCGAATAGAATACGAAGGCGGAAACGATGGTAAGCAGATGATATAAATATCGATAATGAATAGAAACCATTGAATTTGGAAATGAAAATTATAAAGGAGATGATGAGGAATGATTTGTGTGAATAAAATTAAATTTGATTATTTATTTAAAACGTTTATTGTTTTTGGTTTGAATCAAATTCTTTTCTGTACGGATGAGCTCGCGAATGAGGAAATATTTTGTCGCACATATCTCGGTCTCGGTGCACTATTAGATTTGTATGCGCGAGGTGCAGCGATATCCATAACGTAGGGCAGACGGAAAACCTTGCGGAAAAAGCGCAGATTTATTCTTACATTTACCGCAACTTTTGCCGGAATCCCGACGGAAGTCCAAGCAGTATCCGGATTCCTCATGACGAAGCTCTCTCGTGCTGAGCTGAAAATCACAGGAGTTTGTATTTTTTCAGGAGTTGTCGACGCAAAACGTTTTCGCAATACACCCAGGTTTTTTTTTACACGGTTTGGTTTTAGTCGTTTGAGACCTTCAGCGTCAACGAAACAATGAGTTAACCCCACCAAAAAACTCACAAAAAATCAAAGAAAATTCAGGGCGTGTTTAAAAAGCAGTGAAAGTTCAGGTTTTCCGAGAAATTAATGAATTCCAACCGTGTAAAAAAAAACCTGGGTGTAAATATTCCTGTAAATAATGCTACAATATAATTAGTACAAATAGTTTTCTTTTCAAATAAATTCGCATTAATTAACTTACCATTACTGCTTGCGGAGACCTGATGTTCTTAGTTACACTTTCGATTTCAAAATGGTGAAGCATCTCCAACAGCTCAGAAAGCATCATTCGTCAACAATCGGGTATCGTATGATTTGCGTTTTAGGGGCCACCCTAATCGTTTATCATCCGTTTAGTGGATGATTTTCTTTCGATGGAATACAAAACTCGAATCAACTGATGTGTCATTTTGCACTGGTGTGAAAATCAGTCGACTTTCGAATGAATTTTTTAATCATTTTTGCAGATGCTTCATTCGCCTTGGATAATCATGCGCTTTTTGAAGTAGTCATTTGAAAATAAGGGTGAATGCTATTTCAGTCGACATTAGGTGGAGGTTTGGGCTCAGTGTGGGAGAGCCAGCCGGTTTGTTTTCGTTTTGCACTGAAAATGAATTATGTATTGCGCAGTTCACACTCAATTGGACTACACAGTTTGAAACAGCAACCTGCACAAGTGTGATCTGTCAAAACGTTTTCGCAATAAATATTCCTGTAAATAATGCTACAATATAATTAGTACAAATAGTTTTCTTTTCAAATAAATTCGCATAAATTAACTTACCATTACTGCTTGCGGAGACCTGATGTTCTTAGTTACACTTTCGACAGGTTGAAACGTCAGCCCTTTGTTATGGTTCAAATTCAATTAGCTTTGCTTGATTTTTGTTCTGATTCCTGCACACAGTAGTTAGGAATGGCCAACGGAAACGTTATTTGACGAAATGTTCAACATAAGAGAGCTTCGGCAAATACCAAGTTTCATTGCCTTTACGGCTATTATTTTCTCGGCCTCAAAAGAGCACAGCTGGCAATTATTTACCGAAAAAGCATAACGACTATCAGCAATTGGATTTCTGCTTATGAAGAAAACGGATTAGTGGCCCCCAAGCAGCGACAGCAGATAAACCGAAAATTTTCCGCTGAACAGCGACAATGGATTCTTGGACTTTATCAGAAGAACCCAGTGCTATATCTGGATGAATGTCGAGACCTGTTCCACTGCCAGTTTAGCAAAAGAATAAGCGCAGCAACGGTTTGCAGAATCCTTCATGCGGAAGCACTGACCTGGAAGGCGTTGGAACGTAGGGCGATACAGATAAAGGAAGAGGAGATACTGCGATTTTGTTCCGAAATGAATTCCTTTGATTGGGATATTTATATGCTTGTATTTCTGGATGAAGTATCCTTGGACAACAAGGGTGTTTTAAGGAAACGGGGATATGGAGTGAAAGGAAAAGATTAATTTTTAGAGGTGAGTTCGTAAGGCGTCCAAGAGCATCATTTTTATGTTTCCTCGGTCTCCAAGGAGTTCTTGACAGCTTTGAAACTGCGGGAACATTTACGCGGAGAATATTTTTTGAATGTTGCCGCGAATTTGCTCTCCATAACGATAGAGTTCACCGTTATCCCGGATTCAACTCAGTTTGGATCATGGATGGCGCACGGATCCACTGTGATCCAAATATAATATTATATTTGCGATCGATTGGGATTATTCCTGTATTTTTACCTCCCTATTGTCCGTTTTTTAATCCTGTGGAGTTAATTTTTGGTATGGCAAAATCCCGGATCAGAAAAATCTACCCTGAAAATTCCAACGCCAATATGTCTCACCTTGCATTGGAAACATTCATGGGCTTGCGACACTATGACTGTACGAGTTTATACAAAAAATGTGGTTATTCTTCTGGTAGATCATTCGATCCGTCAGGTGGAATGTGGAAAAGTTCCATTTCCCTGAACATGGATGACGCAGATGCCAACACAAATACACAAACAGAGTAATTTCAGATATTATTGTTTTCCATCAATTACCTATTCAGAATAAATAATTATCAATTGCGAATCGTTTTTTATTGAAATAAAATCTTATCCAATACATTAAGCTCGATCACAAATGGTCAACATCAAGATGAATACACCACTAGGTGTTCCAATCTGCCAAATTCACGATTCAGCCATCTTGGATTTTAGTATGGGAGAGCCAGCCGGTTTGTTTATGTTTTACACCGAAAATGAATTTTTCACCCCCGCCTTCTTCTCTCCCATAAACTGGGCAGGTTGAAACACCTAGCTGTGTATTCATCTTGGTCAACATCATCCATATCCGAGACTTTCTCAGCTAAAGAACGGCTAATATCATCTTCCTCTGGTTTAATGGAATCCTGCATGGCTGTAACAATACCAGTGTTGGTCGAGCATCTGACTTGTAGCGCTTGAATCCGGTGCTTGATACGTCCACCTAAGGTTAGGAGTTCGTTTACCTCATTCTCCAACGTTGAAAGGTCTGTTGTGAACGCTTCATTGATAGTCTTAGCAACCGACAGCCCACTGCGAGCGCTTTACAACTGCACTGCCTCCGAGATAGGAACCAATCGAAAAAATTTGATGATTGAATACGGCGGTAGTTCATTCATCCGACGCTCACGTTCGTGTGCAGGAACAGAGTGTATATAGTTCGCCCAAATTTTCCAGGAGCTTGCATGCCCGCTGAAGTGAGCACCATGGATGTCTTGAAGTTGCTTGGCTAATGCAGTTAGAGACTGATTGGTGGGAGCTCCCGCTCGATCACTGCTCTGGAACCGAATCAACTTCTTATCAACTAATTCCCACAGCTGCTTGCACGATACTGCAGTTGAGTACATGTGAACATGTACACGAATTTCCTTAGATCGCCAACTGATCAGTAGCTTGCTGTCGACTTTATCGACATTGACGCGCCTACGATTTACATGGTTTTGCAGGTAAACAAACTTTCCCAAGTCACCAAATGTTGGTTCGGTATTCATCCAACAAGGAACTTGCATTCCGTTGTCCTTTCGAAGATAACTTCTTGCTTAATAACAGGTCTTACAATTTGCCATACTCCATGCAAAATATCCGCAACGGTATCACCATAAATAATCTCCGATGCAAACTTGGTTCCAGAAGTCTCTCCAACAAATTTGCGCTTGAAAAAAGTTCCACATAATGACAAATTGTTTTGTTTGCCCCGAAGCTTGCTGCATTCTCCGTTTGATTCACCGGTATCTAGGTTTCGAGGGTTGTTCTCCTTCGTACTAGAGTCATCGACATCCAAAGATTCACGAGGTTCGAAAAAGAACCATCTTCGAGCGTTTCAATGGAAAACTGATCAGAATCGAAATTCTGGTCGTAGTCAATGGGACTGTTGGACAAAATCCCATCGGAGCCTTCCGATCCTTTTTCATTGTCGTTCATGGTGCTACAAGTGAAAAATGAAAAATGAAATATTTTAGTTACGCAACGAATACATCAGTAGAAAATTAATAATTGCTTACCTGTGATTACTTTCATAAGTTGTCCGCTTGGTGTTGATCACAAATTTATTTATATTTCGATGGTAATGGCAATGAAAAACAGACCGAAATTTTCTTGCCTACCGTTAGATGCAGGCTTATTCGTTTACTTGCTTTTTGTTTACACCATCTTTCTTGTGCATGAACGTGAACTGTCATTATATTTAGCAGTGTTGCCAGAATGGCTGGAATATATTTGAACATAATTATAAACTTATTCATGGGAATATTTTTTTTCATTTTCGAGATATTTTTAGGAAACATTTTATTTTAAATACCGTGTTTATATTATACATGTTGAATATAGATATTTTAGTAGTGAAATTTGATTAAAAAGTACTTGAGCATGAAGTCCAGAAAAAGAAAAAAATCTCTAGTTTTACTGGCAACTATTATTAGCAGTAAAAAGTGTGATTTGCGAATTGTGCTGAGAATCCATGCTTCAAAGAAATCAGCAATACCCCCGCCTTCTTCTCTTTCACAAACTTGGCAGATGGGAGCACCCACGGTATACAGAAAACAAGGTAGGCTCGTTAGAAAAATGACACTTCGAATGTGACGCATATTTTATCGCCACATGTTGGAGTACAAAAGTAAGCATGCTGCGACCGTAGAGCATCGCCTCGGTCCAGCTTGTGCGAAGATAGCAGTGACGTCACATGTTTAGATTCAAACTGAATGTTTACATACGTGATGAGCCTGCCTTGTTTTTTGTATGCCGTTGGAGCACCTAGTACTGTATTCATCTCGCTTGGGGAACCATCAATCGTTCACACAGCGAAAATCGGACGACTGTGGTGGGACGGGTACGTAGCCAGAATCTAGGACAATAGTCCTGTGACGGATTTCAAATAAAAAGGTTAAAATCCGAACAGCTGTTTTCTGGCTGAATATTCAAACTAAAGCAGACCCATTGACTAAACTGCCGCTGTAAATAGTTCAATACGCACCTTGAGCAGCGATCCCTTCTATTTAAGTAACTGATTTAACTGTTTTCATTGAAATTTTTATTTAAACACAGTCTCTTTTGGTACATGTTGACCATAACACGTGAACAAATGGCACCTGAAAATCCGTGTTTGCTGAGAAGTAATTTGTTTTTGATTTTTGTTGTTTTGATTGCAAAGCCTACTTTCTATTTCAATGGTCGAAACGCTTACTGTCAAGCGTGTTACACCGTGATTGACCAGAACTGGTGCAAATTGCACTACGATCCAAGTGAATAGTGGTTGGGATTTACCATCTATTCTCGAAGTGCACGTTTCAGCAGTTCTCAATTGATGATCAATAACGGCGCTGGCCAAGTCCTTACAGTCAGTTGGGAAAGGAAGGGAATGTTAGTGTGTAGTTATTGTTGCTACTAGAGACCGAGAATACCTCTGCATTTCCACAATTACCACGGGAAGGACATTGTGTTAGTGGGGTGGGGTAATCAGAAACATAGATCGGGATTCACCATGGAAAGTGATGTGACCTATGCAACTTCTATTTTGCTAATTAATACGATTTTTTTTTTATAAACATCTTCTTTTATAAACATCTTTCTTTTATTTACATCTCTGATCATTTTAAAAAAAAGTGTTCAATTGTTCATCCATCGCGAGGAAAAAAAAAAAATTGCTCAAAGTGAGCGATTGTTTTTTGCTAATGTTATAAGTATTTCTCGCTCCATTCGCTGTTCTTATTAAAACCGGGTCGATAATAGACCGATCGCAACATCTTTTATGATCGTTCAATTGTTCGTCCAACGCGAAGATAAACAATCAATCGCTCAAAGTGGGCGATTGTTCATTTGAATTTTTGGTAAAGAATGCACGTCATCAACAAAAGGACTGAAATGAAAACCGATAGATAACACATAATATTCTATAACTGTAACACTTGTAATTTAACCTGTTTGTTAGGATTACCTAAAATTAACATCAGATCGTGACACAAAACTACTTTATTTAGTTCAAAAGGATATGTTCTCATTTTCCAGGAATGTGTGTTGATACGGTTTAGAAGAACTAGAAAAAAAACGTTTGAAGTATATTTTCTTAGTATCTGACCCCTTTCCCGACCCAAACCGAAATCAAACTTTAAAGTGATAGTTCAAAAATTATTAACACTACTTACAGCGCTAGATTGGACAGATATAGATTTTTTTAAAGATGTCTTATTGGTATTGTTAGGTAGCACCAGTCATTCTCATATCCGGGTGATTTTTTAATTTTTGAACTGTCACTTCCTAGTCAAACCAAATTCAATTCGGGAATCGAAACAGAGCGCAAGAATTATTTTCTGGGTGTAATTATGATGAATCCACGATCTTCTCCAAATTGTGGTAACTGTATTTACATTTAAATTATAAACCGGCGGTTCTTTTTAGGTGAGTTGTGTGTATTTTTAAATTTACTTGCCAAAATCATAATCATATTTTCTGTTGTAATTCATTGGCATTGTATTAATTGTCATTTTTATGATTATGCCGGAAGATTGTAGAATCAATATTTTTGTGTAAATGATGTTCACAAATTATATATAGCTTGCTGAATTTTTTGCCTTTGTTCCTTACAAAAAACTGTTCAATGTTATGCCAAGACATTGTTAAGTATATAGCCTCACAGTGTTGACTGTAAAGACCGTCACTCGATAAAGAGGCCCAAACATGGCGCAATCTGCTCGGCAGTGGCTTGTTGAAGATAGTTTGATGTTGAAGTAGCCGAGCAGGAATCAACAATTTTTCTTCAATAGGATTTAGGGGAAGTGGGGGTAGCACGCCCATAGGGGTTAAAACGCGCCACCCCTGAATAAGGTTAAATATCCCCATTTTGATTATTTTCAATAGTTTATACGATAAAGCAATGAAAAATATTGCCATTGGATACATATATTTCATGATTTTTCTCTAGTTATACATGAAAAACTCGAAAAAACGATTTTTGCGTGTTTTGATGCAATTCTAGCTCGGTGGAATTTAGTCTTTCTGTCGCTGTTATACATTGATAAATTAATAATTGAGCCATGAGCCATGCTGCTTACTCGTGTTCTTTATGTTCCACACGAAATCGTCGTCAAAATGGTTTTAAAACGATTTTATGGGCCTTCAAACTTCTGAGGTCGGTGTGGGGCATTACGCCCATGCTCATTTCGTATGACCGAAACAGCTGAAACATTCGGTTAATTGCCTTAATGTAGGCAATTAAAATGAAAATCAGTACGATAAGCACATGCGCGTTTTAACCCATCCACTGGCGCATCTCACCCCGCATGGTTTCAAAATCATTTTTTTCGGGTGCTTTTTAAAATCAAATTTCTGTGCAATAAAATGGACAATTAGATATCTGTTATCGGTAGTCAGTCGCAGATATGCTGTTCTTCAGTATGCGCTGATGAAAACTGGCTGAAATGGTGGTTTTCATTGATAAAAATGGCATTTTCCTTAACGTAGGCGTCCTACCCCCAGTTCCCCTAAATGAGTCAATACGTTGCGAATTACTACATAATCTTATTACTTATTCCTTCGAATTTCAAGGCCTAACACAACTACATGCATTTGAAAAAAGTTCATAGAAATATTAATATTGGCAAAAAGGGTAAGAAATAAAATAGGAAAGGAAAACTTAACAAATAAATTTAAAATGATACTTAATGGAAGCTCTTAATCAGGAATTTTAAAATCAACAGGAACTGTTGAGGGCCAATAAAAATCTGGAAAAATTGGCTTCGCAAACGCTGTCTAGTTAAGCCATTTGATACCGTTAAAAGTTATCATCAAACTATCACATAAAAATCCGACGATAGATAGAAAGTTTAGGTTATTGACTTCCGTTTTATTTTTTACTACGTGGAAAACGTTACTTAGGACCGAAAAACATGTGTTTTGGGGAAGAAAATATTTATTAAATAATTCACTGTCTACCGGTGGGAATCAAATCAAATTCCGACGGTGATTCCAGACCTAGCAATTTCATTTACTATACATTGTGCTCAAGTAAATGTATTCAAAATGAAATAATGTTGAAATGTATGAATGTATGCCTATGTAACAAGTGACGTGTTTTCTTGTCACTTTGACACACCTTTATAAAAAGCAATTTTGGTGTAAGTTCAGTTCCAGCAGCATTGCAAATTTGTGTTTTACACGATTTAAATTTTCACAATTTTGCACTCATCCTAAATTCTTAACGCATATTAGTTTTCATGTAATTTTTCTTTGATTTATTCAGGATAATGTTGCGAAGATTTTGGGTGTAAATGGTATCAAAAATACGAGCAAAAAAAATCGTGTGAAAACAGAATTCTGTGTAATTGATGGTGGGAATAGCTGTCATTACCGAGTTAAAGAACATACCTATCAGTAAAACTGATAAGTCAAATAAAAAAAAATGCTTTAATTCAACCATACAAAAAAAGTAATCGGAAAGGGCTCACCGAACTTCCGTAATAAATACATTTGCTGCGTCAATTTGTTGAGAAATTCGTCCCTCGATTTTATGGGGAATCTCCGCGTTGTCATCCGCTTGAATTGAGGCACATATAGTGTTATTTTCCGATGGCAACTACACAATTTTTTTCACATTCACCGAAAAATACGTGACAGCAAACTTTCTCAATGGTCGAAACGCTTACTGTCAAGTATAAAAACAGGATGAGATAAAGTGATTCCCGACGATCATATTAAAAATTCGTTACATATTTAGGTAGGGGGAAAGACGGCTTTGGCAGGTTTTGTTCTATTATTAGCAAAGGGGTTTTGTCGACCAAATTTTATGAAATTTGGTCACAATATTCTTTGATATGCAAAGAATGTTTAGGCCAAATTTGAGCCTAGTCAGTCATAAAAAACTCCCCTGCCAATAATAGAACAAAACCTGCCAAAGCCGTCATTCCCTCTACGTGTCAATCATTCTGGATTCCTTTTATTGTGAACGAACAGATGGAGACGCATGGTAAATAATAATTTGATAGATACTTCTGTCGTGTGAATGACTTGTTCGAATAATTCACAATGCCTTGTAAGCTTGATAGTAGCTGCATACCGCTGCTCCTGTGGCAATAATGTTGCATATAACGCAAAGTTATGCAAAGAAATTACAAAAAAAAACAAAAAAAAAGTTTTTCATTTAAAGGAACCACGTATATACTCTCGGACATCAATATGCGATTTCTGCATAGGGAGCGGGACCATTTGGGCAGCACCCCCTATTCCCGTCCGCATCGTTAATAACTCGACCGTGTTCCAACCAAATGGCTTGATTGTTTGTACATCACTGGATATCGACAGAAACTAACCATGTACTAAAAAACAAGTAATTCGGTTGTAGTGCGCTCGAGTAATGAACGTTGCTGACGGGAATAGGGGGTACTGCCCAAATGGTTCTCTACCCAGTCCCAGGAAATAATTTCGAAAACTAGTGATATCGACATCCGTTGTATGAAGTCACTTGCATTAATTTGACTTATTTTCCAAGAACTTTTTTCAGACTCATTTGGATTTCAATACATGATCTTGTGAAATTGTAGTGAACTGATTGAACACAAGTTATCCTATTACTTTCTCTAACAGCATAATAGTCTTAATTTGTATTAGAATACTTTATTAATTGCAAAACAAAGCGCAACATTCTTTCATGACTGCTTTTCATGCGAAATTGATCAAAGAGCCCACAATACTTTCATTTGGTGGCCTGATATAGAAAAAAAGCGCTTTGCCCTCTTATGTCGATCATGACTTTTTGCAGTACTGCGGCCACGACAATAATTAAGCAAAACATTTTCCCAATATCCTACCGAACCTTATCGTGCTCCAAAAAACGGTACATTCATAACAACTCAATACAACTTATATCCGCTTCGGGAACAGATAGGAATACGGACATAGTATGGTCGAAAGAGACTGTGAACAATATTTAACACTTTATTGTTTCGGTTAGTAAAAAACTCGTAACCTTTTCATTCCCATCTAATAAATACTAACGTGTGAAACAAACATGTGACGATTAAAGGACCGTAATGTTGGAGAATCGTGTTTTTCACTGCATTGTTAACATACATTGCATTCACTCAAAGAACGAAGCATTCTGTCATTGCAATATGTTGAGAAGGTATAATCCGATTTACTCATGAAAAAATCGGACAACAGTTGTGTACAGGTGGTTTTAATTTATTAATTAATCTGCCAAGCGTTGCATCGTATGTGCCTATAACTACGGTGGTATGTCGACCAATTCATAAGAATTTTTTCAACTGCTTGTTTTAGTTCTGCTTCTCGTAAATTGAAAAATGGAATAAAATTCAATCGAATACGGTACAGCGAGTGCATTTCAGGATTAGTTCACACCACACAAGAAATATATAAGTATATGAAGTTTTATGAGTCATGATTTATGGTTATGTATGGATTTAACGTGGAATGTTTCATATTTGCATCCTCCGCACAGCTTCTTCGGACAAACCACCAGCATCAGAGGGATATTTCTTAATCTGCTTGAAGTTCCGCTTTGCTGAATGAAGAATGCAATTTGGTTTTCTTTAACGTCTGCATCGGAGTCGTTGTCGAGTATAGATGTTCGATCTTCTGTGGTGTGTCGAGAAATTGAAGAGAAATATTTGCTGCTAGTGCGCGCATCTTCCTCCTTTTTTTATTGGCATTACATTCCAAGCCAAGACATTGTTGACTCGTCGTATTTATTAAGCACTTTCACAGTTGTGAATCGTATGGTTTTTGTATACATATCATGAACCTAACTGTCGAAAAAAATATAATTCATGTTGAAAATTTCTTAGAATGAACCTAGAATCGAACCTAGCCGTCTTCAGCATAGTCGAGCGACTGCAATCTTACCGCTAGGTCAAAAAAGCCCCCCACAAAAGATATATTCCTTTTCCTTTTCCATTGTTACATCCCTGGCTGGCAACTGCTGGACTGTTAGTATGTGACTGTTAGTATCTATTGAACATAGGGGGACATGTTTATAGTTAGGCAGTAGACCGATTTTCGCAATGAATCACCTACTTTGAGCGTGCTTACAGCGGCACACTAGGAGTTAACTTTCTGAAATCAGTATGGCGAAAGGCATCTAAGATTCGATTTCTCAAAATTAAGCACCTTTATCGAAAAAATATTTGGTAGGCGTAGTAGCGGATACCATCCTTCATGCCGGTACCAAATAGTTTTTCATGAAAAGTTCCTAATTTTGAGAAAACCTGCGTTAGGTGTCTTTCGCCATACACATTTCTGGCGGTTAACTCATGCTGGCTATTTGCGCTTATACGATAGCGCCTGGATGTTGAAGCGGCTGGTAGATAATCAGCTACTGCCAATAATTCATTAAAACAGTTTTACATCTTCAAATGCTGTTCCAAATTTCCGGTTTTGATTTTACATGTACGATAATGTAAATATCGTACGAAAATGTACGATACGCATTATTTTTAATGTTTTAATGTTATTTAATGTTTGAATTGTCCTCAACTATTCTACTCAAAATGGATCGATTCGAGAATTGTATTGTGCCTTGCAACAAAATGACAACTTCTGTGATCATTTTCCAAGGCTCTCATAGATGTGAAAATTTTATCCGCCTTTCCTTCACGTGGCAGCTTTTCAATAGGGCACTGCACGGACGAATGTCTTTCTCTTTCGTTCTTCATGAAATTTGACATTTACTGGCCTTGTTGTTTTCTAATTCCTTTGCAGTGAGAAAGAGATAAAGCAGTCCGTGCGGTGCCCTATTGGCAATTTTTCAAAAATATCAAAGTAGCTTTTTTCTGGCGGTATGTTTTTCTTAAGCGACTATCTGCCCAAGAAAGCTCTTTAAGAGTGTTTTTAAACCAGCATAAAACCACAATGTTACTAGGGTGGCGCTCATTTTGTGTTGCGATTAAAAATAAGCGAAGGAGTAATTTTTTTTATGAGCGGTACAGTACTTATAGAAATAGATGATCGCGGAGAATCGATAAATGTGCATCAATAGATGCGTCCAACATTAGGGTCCCGGAAATTTCGTTATCCGGCACCAGAGGTCTAAATAAAAGTTCATGAGAACCATAGCATGCGACACATCAAAAGTAGCACTACCGAAATAAGCTATGGCCTATGGAAGTACAGTCGAACCATTTTAGTCATATATGGTCACTCTAGCACATGTGATCGTGTTTCAACTCAGTAAGCAGTTAGTCCACGCGGTCCGGTCTTTTTTTTTTGTTGGAATGAAAATCAATCAGTTCCTGTTTTATCATGTAACGCCGATGACATACTGAAGACAAAATAATAATTCCTCTGCTTTTTGAGTGCTAGGGATATTCTGCTTTGCGAGTGCTTGGTCGCGCTTCGCAGACAGTTCGCGCGGTCCGAATTTGTTATGTTCTGTTCTGTGCGGTCGAAATGAAAACCAATCAGTGCCTGTTTATCGTGTTTCTGCCGAGCAAGCAGAAAGTTCGCTCGGTCGAGTGAGTAAATTAATTGGTGCGCGATCGGACGTGTTTTAGGTAGGACGCAGAACATTCGTGAAATCCAAGTTTGTGGTTTTTAGCAGTCGGTGAAAAAGTGAGTAGGAACAAGTGTGCGATTTAACGAGTTGACGCGAAAATTTAGCGAGATCCGGGTTACTTTGTTCTGCTTTGGACGGTTCGTAAGTAAATTAATGAATATATTTGAATAACTTTTCAGCATATACTATTTTTGACAAACGCTCTATATTGTCGAATAGAGCTCCCTATTTTTTACCTTGCCCACTAACACAAACTTTCCTTCTCGAGACATCTATGGGTTCCCTGAATCTTCACTAGTAGATGTTGAACTAACATTCCTTTATTTTATTCAGTGATTGTAAGGACCTGGTCAGGTATACAGTTGCTGTTGTATATTGAAAGATATTAATCTTAACTACCAATTTGCGACATTACACAGAAGATTGAGCATTGTGTAGCCATCTACGATTTGTACAATCTCATCTGTTATGCTATGCTATGCTATATGGCTACTCTGGCACAGGTTCCGGTACGGCATTATCAAGTTCCGGAGGACAAAATCAAAATATAGGAGAACCATCCCACGCGAAACATTAATTTAGAATGACGCGACGAGATATGACCGATGGAAGTAAAATCAAATTTTTTTGAGAGTATACGGCCACTATGGTACAAGTTCCGGTACGCGCGCCGATATCCGGTCTCGAAGGACTAAAAAAATGCTTTTTTTAGATACTTGCGGTTGACCAAAAGGCCCGCAACTTACAGCTATATGATGTCTGTGTTGGGAATGCATGAACAGGATTGGTTCTGAAAATTTTACTGGGTGTGAAAATAATTTAAACTTTATATAGTTGATCGTAAATAATCTTGAGTGTCAATAAAACTGATAAATTTCTGGAGAGCTTTTGAGTCGATTGATAAATGAATCTTCAAAATCCATCAAAAGATAAAGGCGCTATTTAACGTTAACGAATTATGCCAAAATTATATACACGGTAAAAAATCAACACGCTCAATTTAACTGTTTCATCTATTGAATGATCAACTTTACAATCACTATTATTGAAAATGATATTCCTTTGATTTTGAAGTGGTGTCACACCTTTCACAAGTGTGTTTAATGCAGACAATTCCATAACATCAACATTGCTACTCACTGGATGTTGAAATGATTAGCACTTCAATAAGCACCAATAATGTCTCCACTAGAATTGAAAGTGCTATGCTATTGAATTTACAGGTTCAAGGCTATTGATTTAAGAGTGGAGGGATATTGGTGTTGTTCTAAAAATAGATTACAGTTCTTTCATCTGTTCTGCTAAATTCAAGAGGTATTTCGAAGTGTGAGATGGAGTCATGGTTAGACGAAGGACTTTCAAGCAAAGGTATGTTATTCAAATCTGAGCTGAGGTAATTCTATTGTTTTTTATTTTGTTGTTTTATATTTGAATGCGACGAGCTCAGCTATTGATATTGATTTGATTCCAAAGTAGTGCATATTCAAATGCAGAACAGTTCGCATAGACGTGTATATTTTTTACCGTGTAATTCAGGAATTTATCTGTAAATAAATTATCGAATCTGCCAAATAAAAATATGGCGAGTTCTCGATAAACAACAAAGTCGATCAAAAACGTTCGTTGCTTTTGATCCTTAAAGATTTTTTTATTTATTTATTTATTAACAAACTCCATATATTAACACAAATAATCACCTACTGATTTTCAAAGATTATGCTACTATGCAACATCTAATACCAATGACTATACACTAAATAAATTATTCAAATTTCTTTTGAAAGTAGAAAAACTTCTTTCACTCCTTTGATTTCGAGGTAGATCATTCCAAATGTGTATGGCTCGTAAACGATAAGATTGTTTTAAACTATTTGAAAGGCATCTAGGAACGATGAGTAATGAACTTCTTGAAGAGCGCGCATGCCTGAAGAAATCTCGAAGGTAAATTGGAGGGTCGTTTATAATTTTGAATGTTTGGATACAGATTCTAAGCTTTAAATGACTTGTAAAATCACATCCAAGTATTGCCTTTTTATAATTAAATATATGGTCGAACTTTTTCAGATTAAATGCATATCTGGTGACTGCATTGAACACCTGGTTAAGTTTTCTTGAATTTTTCTTAGTTACAAGGCCAAATAAAATATTTCCATAATCAAACAATGGAACTAAGATAGACCTAATCAATTGAACCCGGATATGTTGGGGAGTACAATGTCTCAGTAAGACAAGCGAATGTAAGGCATTATAATTTTTACTGCAAACGGCATTAACCTGGGATGTCCAGTTTAAGTTGGAATCCATCATTAACCCAAGATTTATGACTACATTAGAATATTCAATGATATCGTTACCCACTCTTATTGATGGTACATTAACAAGAACGGCACGTTTAGTGTGAAAAATAATCGTTTGAGTTTTTCCTCCGTTGAGTATCAGTCCGTTATTCTCGCACCATAGCAAGATACTCTGAATGTCAGAATTAATTCGATTTACCATTTCAGATATTGTATCAGGCACTCCTGATATGTATAATTGACAGTCGTCTGCATATAGATGAAATCTACAATATGACAGATTTAAAGGTAGATCATTGATGTACATCGAGAAAAGTAACGGTCCAAGAATTGAACCTTGTGGCCCCCACGTAGGACAGCAATCAGTTCGGATTGTTGGTTGTTGAAATCAACGTATTGCATTTGGTCGGATAGATACGACTTAATTAATTTTATGAAAAATTGATCTAAGTAGAAATTATACTTCAACTTGTTACACAACTGTCTATGATCAATAGAATCGAATGCTTTTCTGAAATCCAGAAGAGCCAATAAAGTGACCATTTTGTTGTCTAATGCTTCTCTAATGTCGTTTTCAATTTTAATAAGAGCAGTTACGGTGCTGAATGATTTCCGATATCCGGACTGGAAAGTACATAATAGATCGTTGTGTGTCAAATACTCATTAAGTTGTTTAGAGAGTAATGATTCGAATATTTTTGAAAGTGCACAAAGAATACTTATTGGACGATAGTCTTTCTCAATAACAGGGTGATCAATCTTACCTATTGGAATTACTTTTGCGATTTTCCAATCAAGGGGGAAATCTGAGGAAGTAATACAGTAATTAAAGATGTTTTCAATGTATTTGAGAGTAACACTTAAGGACATTTTTAAAACATTTAGCGGAATTAAATCGTTACCAGCAGCATCACACGAAGCAGTAACGAACTCAGAGAGTATTTCATTATTTGTAACACACCTAAATGAGAAATTCGGATGTGTTCCAACATCATCATTTTGATTGAAGCTAAGTGGTGTGTAGTGAGCAACAAAGAATGAGTTCGGGGTATATGCATTAACGTCCCCTCCACCCATATTATTATTTGTTTGTTTTAAGACTAATCGTTTAATGTTTTTCCAAAGTTGTTTAGCAGGAAGGTCAGCGCCAAGATGAATACACAGCTAGGTGTTGCAATGTGCTCAGTTTGTGGAAGAGAAGAAGGCGGGGTGAAAATTCATTTTTAGTGCAAAACGACAACAAATCGCCTGGCTCTTCCATACTAAAATCCAAGATAGCTGAATCGTGAATTTGGCAGATTGGAACACCTAGTGGTGTATTCATCTTGGTCAGCGCTTAGTTGGGAGGAGAAATATTCTCGTTTCGTACGTTTGACCTCTCGATTTGTTAAGTTGCGAAGACAAGTAAAATTTCTCCATTTACTCTGACTCTCTCTATCGTGTTTCCAACATTCATAAGCTTTGGACCGATTTTTAATCAATCGATGGATACGAGTGTTGATCCAAGGAATGCTTGGATCTTTGACCGCTTTTTTCCTGAGTGGGGCATGCTTATCAAAAATGGCGAAAAATAGATCATTGAAGCATTTTAGTTTCACATTAATCTCTAGTTGAGTACAGCATCAAAATCTACGCAGCGCAAATCTGCCAAGAAAGAGGATTGATCTATTTTGTGATAATCACGTGTCCAGTAAACATCAGCACAAGTTTTAGGAAGCTTAAATTTGTAATCAATGCAAATGAAATCGTGATCACTGATTCCACCCACAGACGATTGATAAACGTTGTTTAAGTTCTGAGTGCAATTACCTGTAAATATATCAATGGTTGATGCAGAACCGGGACTGTGGCAAGTTGGATGAGTGGAAATTAGCTTGAATGATAATGCACTTAAATAGTCGATCAGTTTCAATGTATTGTTAGAATGTTCCATCTTCAAATTTATGTTGAAATCGCCTGTCATCAGAATGTTGGGTTCTGTAGCTGCAATTTCGGAAACAATGCTAAAAATTACATCGAGTTTCGTTATTGTAACGTCTGGGGGTTTATATACGACTCCACAGACTAAGTTAGCCTGTTTTAATTTGATAAACAAATAGTCAATTTCGCTTTCTTTATCAGATTTTGTGATTATAGAGTATTTGATGTTTTTCCTCAAATAAAAGGCGACTCCACCTCCTCTTGATTTTTTCCTATTTTGACGATCAGATCTGATAATCTTGAAGCCCTCAAGCTCTACTGACATGCTGGTGTTAGAAGGTTTGAGCCAGGTTTCCACTACAGATAAAACATCTAGTATTGAATTTACTACGAATGAGCGATGGTTTTCAATGTTGCTATTTAAACTCCTTGAGTAATTCTCGCTGAAACCGGGCCACTATTTAAACGAGGTTCTTAAAAATGCCTAATTTTATATTCTTTCGAAAGCTTTTGGCGAGTATACTAAGGGTCTGTCTCAATTGGATAATTAAACTGAAATTAAACTTAAAAGTAACATTTCAATAATTATCGAATAACCCTGCTCGCAGAGCAAAATTACTTTTGACAGATATCGAATCATTTTCCATCGATGTATTATTGGAATTGCTGGGTAGCACCAGCCATTCTTTTAACGGGGTGTTTTCGAACTGTCACTTTTAAGTTTCATTCTCCAAATGAGACAGACCCTAAGGATTCGAGTTAAATTCTTCAGAAAGATGAACCCCTCGTTAGTTATACACGAAATCATTTTAATGGACCCCTCGATTTTTGTCAATTCTTGACTCACCAAAACTATCATAACTCCAGCATTTCTTGACCGATCGTAGAGATCAGCATATCGTTGGACAGAAGAAAAGTGTATCCTCAATTTGCAATAGAAAAAAATAGAAGCAGCCATATTGAATTTGGCCGCCATCTTGGATTTCTTTTTAAAACCTATTTTTCGCCAGGTTCGCAACCACCAATTTTGAATATTAATACATCGATGAAAAGCTTAGCTTATATTGTGCATTGTGTCCAAAAATCTCAGGTGTATGTTTTTTCGATCAAATGTTATGTACTACTAGTCGACCCGGCAGACGTTGTCCTGCATAGTAGGCGAAAATGCGCGTTGTGACATGCCCGTGCAGAATTCTCATAGGAATCTTCATTTAAGTTTTTCATGATTTACTCAACCCTACTCATAATTTTAGCACGAAAAAATATTATATAAACCCGTCGGAAACGTTAACGAATATATCTGCTGAAGGAATAAAGAAAATCCATCCAGCCGTTTTCGAGTTATGCGGATACGAACACAGACCATTTCATTTTTATTATATAGATTTACCAATACCAAAATTCTTGAATTATTTAATACAATAACCTGAAAACGGCTCCGTTATGCTCAAAAGTTTTGAGCCCTTCAAATAAAATACTGTTGTAGATATGCCTTTCATTTTTGAAACATATTTGGCTTAGAATAGTGTATAAAATCAAGGTACTGACGTCGTAGTACCATATTAACCATAAAAATAATGTTCGTTAAAAACAAAAAAAATAAAAATAATAATAATGTTGTTAAAATGTTGTTAAAATAATTTGGTAAATCGTACATAACTTTTGATAGAAAAAACATACACCTGAGATTTTTGGACACAATGCACAATATAAGCTAAGCTTTCCATAGATGTATTAATATTCAAATTCGGTGGTTGTGAACCAAGCGTGAAAACAGTTTTTAAAAAGAAATCCAAGATGGCGGCCAAATCCAATATGGCTGTTTCTATTTTCACTATTGCAAATTGAGGATACACACTTCCTCTTTCCAACGATATGCTGATCTCTACGATCGGTTGAGGAATGTTGGAGTTATGATAGTTTTGGTGAGTCAAGAATTGACAAAAATCGAGGGGTCCATTAAAAAGATTTCGTGTATAACTAACGAGGGGTTCATCTTTTTGAAGAATTTAACTCGGATCCTTAGTATACTCGCCGAAAGCTTTCGAAAGAATATAAATTTAGGCATTTTTAAGAACCTCGTGCAAATAGTGGCGCGGTTTCAGCGAGAATTACTCCTTGCATTATGGAGTGCTATTTTCATAAAATTATTAGAATGTTTCTCTAGAATAGTTTTCATTTTCGAATAATCGAGTGAATGGAGCTTAATTTTTGATTCATAGGCGCATCGAACAATAAAGGAGCTAAGGAAGTATTCGAATCAGTTTGTGCATTGGTATTACGAAGTGCATTACTTACGCTAATCATTTCGGAACTAGCCGGCTTGGTACGCTCACGTTTTTTGGCTAAAACTCGCGAATTTCTACACCTTCTGACCAAACCAGCCAATTACAGCGACAAGGTCTTCATAAACAGAGAGTTTAAATGATACGAATGATAATTCGTTTATATCCTTATTTCGTGGCACTAGCTTAACACAATTTAGCGTAGAACGGTCGACGTTGATGGTTTCTCGCAGATACTCGATGATATCATCTTCCGTTTGTTCGATGTGAAAAGGTGTGACGTAGAACGATTTCATCATTTCTACGTTTGGTGTCTGACGCACTGGTGGACGCAGTCTATTTACCACTTTCACTGCCGTAATCTGGAAAAGTGACGTAACAGCCATTTTACAACATGCATGTTTTCCATTTTTCTGTTGAAGAGCTCGATGAGTAGTACTCGTTAACACCATTTTTGGAAAATGGCGTATACGTCACTTTTTCAGATTACGGCAGTTCAGTCGGCAATCTTGGTTTGATGGCGGTGCAATAGAGCGGGTGAGATTCAAGCCTACTGTGTGGTTGCTTGAAGACGAATTAGTTGGAACACGATTTGAAACAGCAGCAACAGCGTTATCTCCTGAGGCGACAGTGGCGTTATCTCCTGAAGAGCGATGACAATAGCGACGGGATTGATGGTAGAAGTGATGACGGAGGAGGCAGCGACGGAGGAAATGGTGGCAGTATTGAAAGTTCTCGTGGTAACTTCAGCATTCGTTCCCGTAGTTGATGCGACAGGCAACATGACGTCGGCAGCATTCGGCGGTACATTCAATTCACGATTGTTATTACGGAGAAAAAGAAAAATTTGGATAGCTCCGCGGAAATAACGCGCAGAGGGCAATCCCCGCATAGAACAAATCATGCATAGTGTGCGTTGATTTGAGCTCAAATTATTAAAACAAATCAACAGTCATGCAATCCAATCATTTGAAAAGCGTGCCCATAAACATGGAACGATCAATAATCAGTTCTCTGCCTAGGTGTAAACTAATCTGAAATACAATGATGTTTGATTCACAGAAATTTAATTTTCAGTGGTTCAGTTACTTAGGGAAGCTAATCAATGAAATATTTTACAAATTTTCGACTTTATAGCAAATTTGGAAGAATGCTTTCATATAGTTACACGTCTCAAAACGCTTACACTATTCGTAACGACGTAATAATTTGTTTTATCGTCGGCTTATTGAACCTGAGCTGACCTTCCATTTTGCCCGAAGGTCTTCGTGTCGGTTCGGTTAAGAGACCCTCCCAATACCAAGATTTGGACTAGTGCGCTCTGAGCCTGGTTCTGAGCGAAACGCTATCGATTTAGTTAGGCCAGTTGGCGGATACATGCAGAAACACCTTGCAAAAGGTTACCAAAGCCCGCAGTCAAATCCCGCCCCAAATCGTAGTGCTTCTGTTGACCCCTGAGAGACACAAAATTTCGAAGCTTTTCAATATTTCATTGAATTATGTGTTTTCTGTTCAGTAGATCATATTTTCTAGGAATGTCATATTAATAATATAAACAAAACATCGCAAATCTAGCATTAGCTGCTATGATCACTAGCCAGGAAAATATTCTTTGGAGGCGCTTTGGATTTTCCAGGGTTCCAAATTATTCTTGCAATGCGTAATACTATCATCATTATCCAGAGTTACATCTAGATCTCCCAAGTCTGCAAGTGTGTTGTTGGCAGCACTAGACCGTAGCGATTGATCGAGGTTGAAACGATCGATACTGGTGTGAAATTCAGTAGGATCGTGCATTGCCGGACCCGACATCGCGAACTGTTGCAATCTCGTTGAAAAGTTTGAGTCACGTCTGACTGATGCGGAGATTAACATTAGCCCATTCAGCGTTTTCAGATTTTCGTCAAACTGACTAACACCCAGATCCATTGAGTCAACACGCAACAGAAGATCCCTCATCGTTTTCAGGATAACAGCTTCTCGGTCCATAACGCTCGGGTAGAAATTTACTCGGCAGTTCTCACAAAACCAAAGCAAACCAACATTCGCTGCCCATGCTTTGAAGTTTGTAGCATTCAGACCAACACAGCCAGGATGAAAAACCCTTCCACACGACCCACTGCACAAAACACTCCTATCAGACCGCCAAAAATTCCTAGCGCACGCCTTACATGCCTCCATGATTACGAATTGTCTTTTATCCAACCAAAATAAAGTGATATCGCGTAGGCAGTATAAATCCACAAACACCTTGTGTCCAAGTGTGTACAGCGTGTTCCTAAAAATCCTCCCTTATCGTCACGCTTCGCCTTCACTCAAGCCGTCGTTGAACCAGAGCATGCACGTCGATTGAATGCTTCGGCTTTTGATACCACCGATCGCATCAAGACACACTTCTCTATCCAATTTTCAGCACCGCCGCAAATGAATCGTGTGGATGCGCACTGAATGGACCTCCACCAAAGCCGTTGTCGAAACAGAGGCACGCCCGTCAATTGTAATGTTTCGGCTTTTGAGACTGCCGAACGCACCAGGACCTGCTGCTCTAATCGAAACAACAACACCGTTTCGGGTGTGTGAATGCACAGAGCAAAACAAACCGGGTGATTTAGTACTAATCGACTGAGTGACTAGATCACGGGAATGAGTGTGAAGATATAACGCCACCACGATAGCACTATTACCATTGTTGTTTTTGGTACTTACTCCGATTTTGGAATGGATTCTGCTGGGATGAAAATAATTTTCAAATCACAATTGCACTTCGATTAGCGTAGAAACAGCTTAGCCTTCAGTCGTGTTCCGTTTAGGAGTAATGTTTCAAGGTTTTACAGGCACAGTTTAACCGAATGAACGTGGAAAACTTGATAAAAAATAGCCGAAAACAAGATCTCCAAAAATCGTTGCGAATAGATAACAAGCGTTACGTTTTACAGATAACAAGCGTAAAGATGTTGACATTACGTTCAAAATTCGTGTTTTGGCTATACTCCCATTCACCTGTCATAAGACGAGTTTATACAATCCCATTGAATTCCACCACTTAATTGTATCTTGACAGATACGTATTTCGACCTCAAAAGTAAGGCCGTCTTCAGTGTCTCGTACTTGACTCGACTCGACTCGTACGAGACACTGAAGACGGCCTTACTTTTGAGGTCGAAATACGTATCTGTCAAGATACAATTAAGTGGTGGAATTCAATGGGATTGTATAAACTCGTCTTATGACAGGTGAAAACATTCCACTAAAAAGCTCAAAATAAATTTCTTATACTCCCATTATTAAGATGTATTTTCTAACTAAACAAATGTCAGAAAATGAACATGTTATGACCTTGTTTGTAATATCATTCTGTAGGCATCCTTTATGTTGAGAAAATGTAAAACAAAACATCTTGAAAAACCAATCAAATGTCAAAAACCAACATGTTATCAGCAAGTCGTAAGATTGTAGTACACAGAATTCCTACAAACGTTCTTGTTAAATGCTCCTCGGCCATCTGCGGACCGCTGAGATCAATCATCAACAATTCACTATCGCAAGGTGTTTTCTCGAGTTCTGGGAGAAATCCATCATGTTCCCCGCTTTCAAAAAGTTGGACAAACGGGATGTTTTGAACTACCATGGTGTGACCGCACTCACTGCAGGATTTGAAATACTTATGTACAATGAACTGTTGCGGGCTGCAAAAATCTACATCTCACCCGACCAACACGGGCTTTACCCGGGCAGATCAACGTCAACAAACGTCATTCAGTTCGCCTCGATATGCTTGAAATTTATTGAGAAGGGTGTTCAAGTAGACTCTGAGTCCACCGACCTGAAATCAGCTTTCGATAGAGTTAATCATCGTACCCTGCTGGCCAAACTGGATCGTTTAGGGGTGGCAACGGACGTCGTCAAATTGCTGGAGTTCCTCCTAACTGGTCGACGATTTATCGTCAAGATCGGCACTTCTGAATCTGATTAATTTTGCATCAACTCTGGAGTGCTACAAGGCAGTAATTTAGGCCCACTTTTGTTCTCCTGGTTCTTCATTGACATCTGCTTCGTTGTACCCGAAGGCTGTAGAATAGTGTCATCAAGACACACGATTACTGTCGTTTACTACAAACCTCCATCGGCTGTTTCGAAAGCTAGTGTAATCGCAACAGTCTGACATTAAGCGTGAAGAAATGCACAGTCATCTGGTTCTCTAGGACTATAATTCTCTGGGACTACCACATTGGGAGCGAACTATTAGAGAGGACGAACGTCGTAAAAGATTTCGACGTTATGCTTGACTCATAATTTAATTTCCGTGAACATTTTAATTACGTAATTAGTAAGGCGAATATAAATCTTGGATTCATTTTCAGAATTTTTTCAGAATTCTACGACCCATACTGCCTACGCTCATTGTACTTCAGTCTAGTTCGATCGGTTTTAGAAACAGCTGCCCTGCCCATGATTTCATAGTTGACGTATCAACCATTCGAAATTTCAGAGAATTTGGCTTACTACGCGTTTATTAGAGTTATTCGACCGCTGCCACATCGATACGACGATTGTTTCAAGCCTTATTTAAGTGCTTGCGGGCTGAAAAAAATGTCGATGCTTGTCCCTAAACTATTCGAAATACAAGCGAAAGTGCAATGTTTGTTACGTCAACTATGAAATCATGGGCAGTGCCGTGGTTTGGAGCCCATGCCATCAAAATTGGAATTCAATCCAAATTTATGAGATATGCTCTGCGATCACTGCCGTGGCGTAACCCCAACGACTTACTATCCTATGAAAGCCGATGCCGATTATTAGGAATGCACAATCTCCAGAAGTGAAGAAACAACACGAGGACCACCCTTGTTACTAAAATTCTTCTGAGTGAGATTGATGATCCCTGGATTCTGACGCAAATTGATTTGAACATCATCCCTCGGCCTCTCAGACAACGAAGCTTCCTTAGACCACAGCAACAACGAACTGGTTACGCGCAACACGAGACCATTAGAGACATGTGCAGGCTTTTCAATTTATGTTATGATGACTTTGACTTCAATTTTAGTTCTAGTGGCTTTCGTAAATTCTAATGTGTTTAGTTTATACTATTTTAATCATGTAGACAATCAAGTCCGATTGATGTAATTTTTCTGATGAACCTCAACGCCCCATTAGTGTCAGCATTCCTTTAACTTTCATAGTACACATAGCTCAAAGAATCCTATGCCAAGTGAAAGTTTCACACCCCATACTGCGTAGAGTGGCAATATACGATTGTTGTCTTCGTTTCTGTCGTCGACGCCGCATGCCAATCATATTTAATTGTGCTATGGTACAATGAGCCGACTTTGACTTGTTCAAACGGGATATCCAATGAAATGTTCATTTATACTCACCTCGTACCGGTTTCCAGAGAAGCAAAAATAATTGTAACGATGCCAAAGCTGCTCTATTCATTTCAGGTGTATCGAGTTCGATGCACAGCGACAATTGTTGAAAAACATAATTATCGTCTCAAAGGATGAAAACAACATTGGAAATCCTGTAGCATATTATTGTACTCGGCCACGCCTGTTGGATTGAATTTATTTGGTTTATTGGAATGGTTCAATGAAAAGATGAATAAATCTATTGAATTGAATAAGCCTGGTATTTTTTTTATAGCTAATGCAGTTTGTATTGATTTAATAACTACGATATCAGCTTTTTCCAAAAACATGATTATGTATAAGGTAGTTCGCTCATACGCCATCCACCTCCAGTCCCCTTCTCGTAGAATAACCACATGGTTTCGGCCTGTCATCTAATAAGAATGCCACAATTTAAATTTGTGCTTAATATTTCAAAGCTATCAAGTTGATGGGTTATGACGAGGATGACGGATCCAATTAAAATAAAACCATCAAAATTTTATAGCGCAGCAGTCATTCTTCATCGTTTAACTGAAAACTAAATCTGGTCCGATTATACATAGCTATGAGCACGATAACTAAAGTGACGGACCGCACAGAAGCTGAGTGCGTCAAATTGAACCGTCACATTGGTCAAGCTTAGATTGTGAATGGTAGTATGGTGCCTTTTGAAATAAACCATGTCTGCTCGAATGGTTGACTTTTCGATTGTTTTAAGAGTTGAAAAAGAATGTAGAATTTGCTTGATATGAAGGATGAAGCCGATCATTAATTTATAGATTGACAATAACGCATTCCCGTTGCTCAATTTTTAAATGCTGTCGACAAACGACAAATAGACGCACATGTTTGTGATTCAAACGCAATCTACTGTTGTTCAATTCCGATACACATACCTAGTAGGGGTGAGACAAAAAGTTTGAATTGTTGCTAAAGTAGGATTCGATGAATACCTACCTATGGGGAATTGACTATTAGGGTAAGACGGTATAATGCGCCCCACCTGGCCAAAACGCCCCCCTTTGATTTCTAGAAAACTATAACTAATTAAGGGTCCAAATCAGTTGGTACCTATAAGTATTTGTAAACCCATCATACTATGTGAATGTGGAAGTTTTTTTGTATTACACAATGAAAATAATAGCAAAATACAAAAAGTTGCAGTTTTGATGTAACTTTTTATGTTTGTTTGCTCAACATTATGGAGCGACTCTGGCATACTGTCCGCAAAACTTGCATTGGAACACTCAGTTGGGCATCAAAATAACTTTTCTCAGTGGTTAATAAGATATAAAATTGCTTCCATCTTCAAAAATGTAACGATTTTCGAAAACATGTTTCACTGGCCAAAACGCCCCAGTGTAGGCAGGACGATATGCCCTTACCAACTGGACACAAGCGCAGCGAGCCTGCAGCAGTTGCTTAAAAATTGTATGGAAAATATTGAAATGTAATTCACACCTGCTTGAATGGACTTATGTTGGTTTTTTAATGTCAAGCGCATAAGGATTTGTAGCCTTTTTATTATGGGATTGATAAAATACTAATGAAGGGCTATGAAACGTCTTTGGTTGAGGTGGGGCGTATTGCCCAGGCACTTTTTGAAATTCATTTTTTCACGGCTTTTTAAAAAAGCTTTATTACGTGTTATCTGTAATATTTTTATATGACTGCTCACGGGCAATGCATTTGCGACTTCCTGGACTACCAAATAACACAAAGTTTACATAAATTGCGTTGAAAAATAAAAAGTTATCAAGGAGTTGCCTTAGGGGGGGCATATTATACCGTCTTACCCTATCTTTCCGTTATTGAATTGTCCTTCGAACTTTTTTTTCGGTTGCTTAACATCTTTGCGCTTGCAGATCTTTTTCACTTTTGGAAAATGGTATGTTTGCCAACTTCCATTTGGGTGTTCCCAGTTGTGCTTTTGGATATTTTTTCGTGCAAAGTAGATGGTACTGCAGAACTGAGTAACTTTATCAATAGTGCGCTGTTGAAAATCATTATCACAATGCCACACAAAATTTTTGCAAAGTTACTTAATTTTGCATGATTCGTCGAGAAATCGTTAAATTTTTTTTCACCGATTTTCAAATTTTGAACTGAAAACTTTTTTTTACACGGAACGCATCCCCCGTGTAAAAAAAGAATCGGATGTATTTCTAAGCTGATTCAGCGCATTTGATAAATTTGCCTCTTTCTTAATTCAAAGTTGAAATAACTAAATAAATAAATTAGCAGATATTTTGCGACAGAACCCAGAAGTTTGTTTCACCTTTATGTATTAACGCTATGTAGCCGGCTCCAAATGAAACTTCTTCCGGCTGTCGTTTATACGTTTGGAAAGCAAACGTCTCTAACGAAAGCTGACACAGTGATAATTTATACTAGACAGAAGGCTCCGTTGCTGGTAGATGGTGTGGTGGATATGGATGACAAAAAGAGGGAAGTTTAGACTGTCTGCTTGTGAGTTGGAAGTTCCATGGCCATGGATTACCCTGAGGCCAGTCAGTAATGGCTATTGTTTTCCAGTTCCGGAAACGGGTTCGAATAGGTCGCAATTTATTTGGTAGCTATTTGTTACCGCATAGCATTGAGTTCGCTTTATAGTGCGGGTTTGATTGCTGATATTGGCAGTGGCTAGTCGAGTATCGACGTTCCGATTTTGAAAACATGCACACAGAATGGGTGATTAAAGCAATGCTGCAGTAGTACTATGATTTGAAAGAAAGGAAGAAATACGTTGACTAGGCCTATAATTGAAGCATTTTTGGGTTATGTTCCTTTTTTGCCGGAAATAGAGTGAAATTTTCGAGGTTAAATAGAGATGCCATACAATTTTATGAGTCGATGTCTACATTTTATAATGCGGGTCTGGAGGCTTGACAACTGGATTTCGAATGCTGAGCTCCATTGACGATGCCATCAATAACCGGTAACAACATAAATTCGAGAACGTAAATGGAGGTGGGTCGGCCACATATTACGAAAGAACGGAGACGAAATCTACAATAAAGAAATAAAGAATTCAACAGAAATCTGATCTGGGCGCAGGTCAAGGCTAAAGCGAGCAGCCACCCAGGATGGGAAACATGTACGTTGGCCTTATTCACCCCAAGGGTTTCTCAGGACACAGAGTGAGTGAGTGAATACGGCTTAAAGACGTATCGAAAGCTTATATTTTCCGTATACAAAAGTAAAGTAACGATTGAGTTCATTTTTAGAAATTTGAAACATTCCGGTGAATCTTTGAAAAATTACACTTCATAAGAAAGACCAACATAGTGGTTGTACCAGGTGAGTGCGCGCTCGCTTATAATAATATCTGTAATGAAAATTCTTTACCATCAAATGCTGAACCAGCACTCGACAGAAAAGCACAAAATTCTTTTACCGATCGCTACGAATGTGCATCGGAGTGCATTAAGTCTACACCACCCGCCAAATGATTTATTTTTTGCACCCATAACTCGGTTCATATTTCGCTTGTCGGTTCTCCACCGCTGTATAATAACAAGGAACGATTCTACTTTATTTAATTTTCATGTCTCCCTGTTGTCAAATATACTCTGGAATGTTAGTTCTGTTTCGCATTTACATACTATCGTGATTAAAGTGGAGAAATTGCTTTTTTACATAAAGGTCGAAACAAATTTGCTTAAATAAAAATGCTCCATGGAAAATTAAAAATATGGAATTTTGAATGCAATTTTAAATACACTTTTAATTTCCATAAACATTTAACTATTTCCATATGAATCTAATATAAAATTATAATGCATTTGCATATGAAAATAAAAAAATTCTATGGCAAAATACAATCATCCACAGTCTACTTACTAAGCATATGCGGTATTTCGAAAAATTTCGTTTTAGGTGGTTCGAAACGAAATTCCGCGGAATTTCGCGGAATTTTAGCATGGCGAAATCGCATTTTATGATTTCGTTTCGTTTTGTAAAATTACAAAAGTTTCGCTAGGAAAAACTAGCTTCTAACGAAATTTAACGGAATTCCGCGGAATTTCGAAACAATTTTAAACTTAAACCATTCATTATATTATCAAAAATTTTGGCTGCGCCGCTAAACAAAATCGTTAAGTTGTTTTCAAAACATTTGGTTATACAATTATTTCTATTAACGCTTACTACATAACCCCATTATTAGTCGACAAATACGTATGTAGTTCTCTTCTATAAAACGTCTTCAGTGTTTCCAATTTTCAAATTTATATTTTGTGATATTTTTTACTATTTGCACAATATGAATGCGGAATCGATCGTGTTGCTGCTGGTTATGGGACGGCAGCTTAGTGGTCGTTCAAAAATGATGTCACAGGTTTTAGGGGGGGAGGGGGTCTAAGATTTTGTGACAGTACATGTACTAGGTATAGAAATAAGCGTGACAGAGGGGGGAGGGGGTCTAGAAATCCCAAAAAGTAGTGGACGTCATATTTGAATCGCCCCTTACAGATGTTGATCATGCCAGCTAGTGTGGGAGAACGCGAAGTGATAAAACTAATGTCTGCATCGAAGAGCACAGAATTATTTAGTGCGGAATCGATCGTTTTGTAGTAGCTTATTAAACGAAGCACATTGAATTGTGTTGGATTGATTTGAAACACAGTTTTCGTCTTTTTGTTTTCAAAATAACTTTGTATTCAATAAATATTCAGTCGCTTACCTACGGACTTCACATGAATTACCTTCTCTATACTTCTAACCAACGATTCCTTTCTCGTAGCGCTCACGGAGATGCAGAGCATTCCTCGGTCTTTTATAACAGCGGTACTCAACCTGGGGTACATGTACCCCTGGGAGTACTTTCGCCGGGCCCAGGGAGTACCTCGGACGAAATGCTTAATGGCGGATGAATTACAATTTTAATCCAAACTTATTGATAAAGTTTTGTATTTTTTTTTATTTCTAAACTTTGTCTTGTGCATAATAGGGTAAAGGATGTATTCTGAACCACCCTTACGGGGGCTCCACCAAGAGGAATTTGCACTCAGCGGTCCAAAATATGAGCCTTCGAACTGGTGGTCCAAAATACCTCCCTTATCTTATGCATGGCGATAAGTAAATCATGGCCTATTGAATCCTGTTCTTCACAACCAGTACAATGGATGAAGAGATGTGGGGCAAAAAATTAAAAGGGTAAAACCTCGAATGAACAAATTTTAAAAATCTTCTATGCAATCTACCGGGTCCAAACAGAATGTTGAATAATATGTTAAAAATATGATTCTAGAGTCTACAGATTCGAAAGCCTCCATTTGAAAGACATGAAGACTTTTTCCCGAAAAGTTCAGTTGCTTCGTTGCAAGAGAATTGGAAGCATCCTTCTTCGCTTCTCGGAAGCCTCCTTCCAAGCAATTTGGAAGCCTCCTTCCGGCTCCCGGAAACATCATTTTAAGATGTTCAAAAACTTTCTTTTAAGAGGCCCGGAAGCCAAGCTTTTTTTTTCTAGAAAATTCCTTTTATTTCTGCTTCTTTAAAAAGCCTCGGATCTTTTCAAGGCACTCGAAAGGGATTTTTGAACAGGCTCGATAGCCTCATTTTAAAAGGCTCGGAAGCCTACTCTCAAGAGGGTTGGAAGCCTCCGTTCTAGAGGCCCGGAAATCTTCTTTTACGCTTTCTTCTTTAAACTTCCTTTTTTTTCTTTTCTCCTTCTTTTAAAAGGCTCGGAAAGGTCTATTCAAAAGGCTCGAAAGGCCTCCTTCAAGAGGCTCAGAGCCCTCCCTTAAAAGGGTCGGAATTCTTTTTTCAAGATGCTTGGAACCGTAGTCTCGAAAGCCTCAGAAGCCTCCTTTCAAGAGGCTGGGAATCCTCTTTTCAAGAGGCTCGGAAGCCTCCTTTCAAGAGGCTCGGAAGCCTTCTTTCAAAAGGCTCGGAAGCCTCCTTTCAAGAGGCTCGGAAGCCTCCTTTCAAGAGGCTCGGAAGCCTCCTTTCAAGAGGCTCGGAAGCCTCTTTTCGAAAGGCTCGGAAGCCTCCTTTCAAGAGGCTCGGAAGCCTTCTTTCAAGAGGCTCGGAAACCTCCTTTCAATATGCTCAGAAACCTTCTGTCAATATGCTCGGAAGTCTCCTTTCAAGAGGCTCGGAAGCCTCCTTTCAAGAGGCTCGGAAGCCTCCTTTCAAGAGGCTCGGAAGCCTCCTTTCAAGAGGCTCGGAAGCCTCCTTTCAAGAGGCTCGGAAGCCTCCTTTCAAGAGGCTCAGAAGCCTCCTTTCAAGAGGCTCAGAAGCCTCCTTTCAAGAGGCTCAGAGCCTCCTTTCAAGAGGCCTCAGAAGCCTCCTTTCAAGAGGCTGAAGCCTCCTTTCAAGAGGCCCAGCCTCCTTTCAAGAGGCTCAGGCCTCCCTTTCAAGAGGCTCAGGAAGCCTCCTTCAAGAGAGCTCTTTCAAGGCTCAGAGCCTCCTTTCAAGAGGCTCAGAAGCCTCCTTTCAAGAGGCTCAGAAGCCTCCTTTCAAGAGGCTCAGAAGCCTCCTTTCAAGAGGCCTCAGAGCCTCCTTCAAGAGGCTCAGCCTCCTTCAAGAGGCCTCAGAAGCCTCCTTTCAAGAGGCTCAAAGCCTCCTTTCAAGAGGCTCAAGCCTCCTTTCAAGAGGCTCAAGCCTCCTTTCAAGAGGCTCAGAAGCCTCCTTTCAAGAGGCCTCAAGCCTCCTTTCAAGAGGCCTCAGAGCCTCCTTTCAAGAGGCTCAGAGCCTCCTTTCAAGAGGCCCGAAGCCTCCTTTCAAGAGGCTCAGAAGCCTCCTTTCAAGAGGCTCAGAAGCCTCCTTTCAAGAGGCTCAGAAGCCTCCTTTCAAGAGGCTCAGAGCCTCCTTTCAAGAGGCCTCAGAAGCCTCCTTTCAAGAGGCTCAGAAGCCTCCTTTCAAGAGGCCTCAAGCCTCCTTTCAAGAGCTCAGAGCCTCCTTTCAAGAGGCTCAGAAGCCTCCTTTCAAGAGGCTCAGAAGCCTCCTTTCAAGAGGCTCAGAAGCCTCCTTTCAAGAGGCTCAGAAGCCTCCTTTCAAGAGCTCAGGCCTCCTTTCAAGAGGCTCAAGCCTCCTTTCAAGAGGCTCAGAGCCTCCTTTCAAGAGGCTCAGAAGCCTCCTTTCAAGAGGCTCAGAAGCCTCCTTTCAAGAGGCTCAGAAGCCTCCTTTCAAGAGGCTCAGAAGCCTCCTTTCAAGAGGCCTCAGAAGCCTCCTTTCAAGAGGCTCAGAAGCCTCCTTTCAAGAGGCTCAGAGCCTCCTTCAAGAGGCTCAAACCTCCTTTCAAGAGGCTCGGAAGCCTCCTTCAACAGGCTCGGAAGCCTCCTTTCAAGAGACTCGGGAGCCTTCTTCCAAGAGGCACAGAAGCCTCTTTTCAAGAGGCTCGGAAGCCTCTTTTCGAAAGGCTCGGAAGCCTTTTTTCAAGATGCTCGGAAATAAGCAGAAAAAAAATTGGAGCTAGCATTGGAAGGACATAGGATGTAAGAAAGGTAATTCAAGGGTCTTAATAAGCTCTTCTAATAGAAAATAATATTTATATACAACCTAGAACAAGTAATAAATATTACTATGATATCTTTACTCATGTAGGTAACATAAACTTAGTCATATTTGAAAATGATGCAATAGTGTCCGGTGCTAGGCGACACTTTTCTAAACCGTAAATTTTTCAACTAAATTCGTCATCAAAATACTTTGTCGAAGAACGAGTTCAAATTAACAAATATAGATTACTTATATTAATCATCAATGATCATATTTTGTATTATGGTATACAAGTTAACATAATTCGGATAGTTAGAGAGTATTTCGTTAAATGGCCTTATGTGTCCGGCACTGGGGAGTCTCCCCTATATTTTTTTTTTTTTTGGAAAATAGGCTATTATTTATTTCTAATTTTAATTTCTACGCCCAAATTCATATTTATTCATTTTTAGCAACGGAAATTTTGCTAAACTTTCTAATATTTTTCCACCGTGATTTCTACCTGAGTCAATATAATGGACATAATATTACTTTTCGCATTTAGTAAAAGACTTTTGATCTAATTTCAGTGCAAGAAAAGATTTTGAACAGACAGTTTTACATAGATAGCGTTACCAAAAATTAAAAGGTCAAAGTAAACTTTAGTACATTTGCAAAACAAGACATGTCACTTTTAACCATTGAAATATGAATCTCTGCTGTTGCTGTAGCTTTATGTATTATTTCTCAAGATATGTATTAAAACATGATAACTTCAAAATTTTACATAGTTTAATGAATTTAGTCTCATGAATTTCACCAGATACAGCAAAATAGTTGATCATGTTGCCTCGTTCACTAGCCGGAAACAGTTCAGCATTCTCATGTTTGATGAAATATTCCAAAACAAAACCACTTCAATGGCGAAAGCAATGTCAACTGCTGTTTTCATTCAACAGCAGCTTGGCAGCCTGAGGCTCTAACAAAATACGAAGCACAGCAGGAGATTTTCCTTGAGAAACAAAAAATACGAACGTAGTTCATGCTCATTATTCGTTCACACTGAAGGTTGAAATATTGTGATTCCTTGTTCGGGAAATTCTACTCACAGTTCTCAAACAAATATGCGAAAGCCGAAGTAATACGGATTTTAATGGATTCTGAAAAATTACTTTGTAAGTTAATATTTTTTCACGGAGCTACACAGATAGAAAAATCCACTGAAATTTACGCTAAAAATCATGCACATAAATGGAACGCCATTATGAGCGTAATTACACACGTGATATACACACTTAACTCATTTCACCGTATTCGGTAAATTTTACCGAAATCTCAACAGCAGAACTGTTCGGTAATTTATTTTACAGATTTTTTGTAATTTTTTCCATTGTTCAACTGTCAAAATCACCGAAAATCAGATACACTGTTTACCGAACAGTTCTGCTGTTGAGAATTCGGTAAAATTTTACCGAATTCGGCGATTTATTTTAAGTGTGAGCCTAAATGTATACAATATTTGACGTGAATCGTCTATGTTGCATGCAAGTTGTAACCAATCTTGTTAGGAAGAGGACTATTTCAGCGAAGAATAGCGTAAATTTCCGCTTGACAAGTTTTACGCGCTGTTTACTTTTCATTATTTTTTTTCGAAATTTTCGTGTACCTACGAAATATTCAGATTCCTACAAACACAGTCCTTTTATGAGCTATGAGATACTTGTTGAAAACCAGTGACCATTTTTTAATACTCTAACATTCTCAAAACGCAACCAATTTCTGAGCTCTTGGAACCCCCTTCATACCTGACAGAAGTGTTCTCCTGAGAGCCATGTATTTAGCAAATTGAATTGTTATTATTCACACTACTACTAATTGTTATTCTTTGGTAGATGAACACAAATAAAAAAAAAATACCACGTGGTTCAAATGCCAACCGTTTTCTCAAACGTAGTAATGTATTTACCATGCATAACCACGTAGTCTCTGCATGGCCCCTACTGGTAATTTAATTTAAAAGGAAAAACACTTCATCTTTCATAACTACAACAAAACAGACTAAACATCAAACGCTAACAGGTTTCTTGTATGACATTACGCTTTTTATATACACTGCGCTTTTGCTGAAAACTGAGAAGAAAGGTTTATGCTTCACTAAGAGCTCTCTGCCAAGTTTGAATACTTGTAAACCGGTGTGAATAGATGAAATTGTTTTTTTTTTCTCTTTTCACCTTTTATTATGTCCATAATCAACTGCAGACCATGAGCAGTGTCAAGGAAAACGTACTTCTTAACGACTCATGGTGACTCGCGGGAGAAAATTCCTAACGAACCAAAGACCTGTGAACTATCAAAGAACCAGTAGTAAGCAGTAAGTAGAAATCGAATTAGGTAAAATAAACTCATCCCCAACAGACGCTTGATTGAGAATATTTATCCCAATTGAACAAACAACCGATCGCTTGAAACTAATTTCCATTTCCCTTTTCAAGTCCCTCGGCTGAATTGAGTAAAAATATTTGTACTGCAAAATGTATTAATTGTGCTGCATCGCCACCAATTCAGACTCAAGAAGGTGCTATGTCTATAGGACTCTCAACACATTGGCTCGGTATGTTCAAGGCACTACACTCGTTCAACCATTCATCGATTAGAATAACGTCTGTCTTGCGAGGTGGCAGTAGCTGCGCTGGATGGAAACCGCAAAGCAAGAGGGATGAGTACTATTTTTCGTCTAGATTTGATTTTTTGTATTGGTATCTGTATTGGTCTCGGAGAAATGAGCGAAAACGGAGAGCTGTTCGCAGAATTTTGTGATAATAACGACATGGTGATCGGGGGATCGCTCTTCCCTCATCGACCGGTTCACAAGGTCACGTGGGTCTCCCGTGACGGCTTTACAGAAAATCAAATCGACCACATCTGCATCAGCCGAAAATGGAAACGGAGCCTTCTTGATGTACGGAATAAACGTAGTGCCGATATCGCGTCTGATCATCACCTCCTCATCGGCGAAATACGCCTGCGCATTGCGCGGATTCATCGGCAGGAGGAAAGAGTTGGACGACGATTCAACACACGCCGACTGGAAGATGCCACGGTGAAACGGTCCTTCGTTGAAGAACTGGAGACGCGTGCTGCAGATATTCCGGAAGGTGGCAGCGTGGAAGACCAATGGACCGCCATCAAGAATGCCTTCATCGCCACCAGCGAGAACAATCTGGGCGAACTACGCACCCAGAGAAAACAATGGATCACCGATGAGACCTGGAGGAAGATAGAGGAGCGAAGAGAAGCCAAAGCCGCGATAGAGCGATCGAAAACCAGAGGAGCCAAAGTCTTAGCCCGTCAACGATACACGGCTCTTGAGAAGGGAGTAAAACGCTCATGTCGACGGGACAAGCGAGCGTGGGCAGACTCTCTGGCCGACGAAGGAGAGAGAGCCGCCGCAACCGGGGACATTCGCCTCCTCTACGATATCTCACGACGCTTAAGCGGGGCGAAGATGAATGCAACGATGCCTGTGAAAGACGCGAATGATCAGTTATTGACCGACCCAACTGACCAGCTGAAACGCTGGTTCGAGCACTTCGAACAACTTTTTCAAGTGCCAACCAGGCCATCACCACCTCGGCATGATCTGCCTAGGATCCGACGTATAACACGTGTCAATACCGAAGCTCCATCACTGCTAGAGATTCAAACAGCCATCCAAAGCATGAAATCGAATAAAGCCCCAGGGGTCGACCGCATATCAGCCGAGATGCTCAAAGCTGACCCCATGACATCCGCTCAACTACTGCATCGTTTATTTCGTAATATCTGGGACACCGCAACTTTCCCGGTCGACTGGATGCAAGGTATCTTAGTGAAGGTGCCCAAAAGGGTGACCTGACTGTATGCGATAACTGGCGAGGCATTATGTTGCTGTGTACCGTTCTCAAAGTTCTGTGCAAAATTATCCTAGCCCGGATTCAGGAGAAGATCGATGCGACTCTCCGGCGGCAGCAAGCCGGATTCCGTGCCGGAAGATCCTGTGTGGACCATATTGTCACGCTCCGCATCATTTTGGAGCAGGTCAACGAATTCCAAGAGTCCCTTTACTTGGTATTCATTGACTACGAAAAAGCTTTCGACCGTCTCAATCACGAGAATATGTGGGGCGCCCTGAGACGCAAGGGGAATCCTGAGAAAATCATCGGCCTCATCGAAGCACAGTACGAGGCCTTTTCGTGTAGAGTGCTGCACAATGGGGTCCTGTCCGACCCTATCCGGGTCGTAGCTGGTGTGAGGCAAGGATGTATTCTATCACCGTTACTGTTCCTCATCGTAATCGACAAGATTCTGGTAGATGCGATTGACCGTGAACCAAACCGCGGGCTGTTATGGCAGCCTATAACCATGGAGCACCTAAACGACTTCGAATTGGCTGATGACGTTGCACTCCTCGCGCAACGGCGCTCTGATATGCAGAGTAAGCTCAACGACCTTGCCGATCGCTCCTCCTCGGCAGGTTTAGTCATCAACGTCAACAAAACCAAATCGTTGGACTCCTTCCAGTTTTACAGTAGCCGGGCAACCAGTGGAGAATGTTGAAAGCTTCCAATATCTTGGTAGCCAAATGGCGTCAGACGGCGGTACCAAGATCGACATAGGCGCACGGATCAAGAAAGCAAGGGCTGCCTTTGCGAGTCTAAGAAATATCTGGAAAAACAGGCAGATAAGTGAACGCACCAAAATACGAATTTTCAACTCTAACGTGAAATCTGTGCTGTTATACGCTAGCGAAACATGGTGTGTATCAGTGGAGAACACTCAACGGCTGCAGGTGTTCATTAATAGATGCCTGCGGTATATAATTCGGGCCTGGTGGCCTCACAACTGGATCTCAAACAACGAGCTCTATCGTCGTTGTCACCAGAGGCCGATAACAACAGAAATTCGTGATCGGAAGTGGGGCTGGGTCGGCCACACTCTACGTAGGGGCGGAAACGAAATCTGTAAGCAAGCATTAGACTGGAACCCAGCGGGACATCGCAGCAGAGGCAGACCCAGAGGCTCATGGCGGCGAAGCCTCAATAAAGAAATAAAAGAAGTCGACCGAAATCTAACCTGGCAACAGGTTAAAGCGATAGCCGGGCATCGCTCAGGATGGAGATCTTTCAAGTCGGCCCTTTGCACCACCGGAGGTGTACAGGATCCATAAGTAAGTAAGTAAGATTTGATTTTCGTCACTTGGAACGCCAAACTATGATTCGAACTCAAAGATGTTTTGGACAACCTTAGGTGCCCGCCAGAGTAAACGCGACGAGTGATGCGACGCGACGCGACTCACGTAAAAGAATAACAATCAATATCAACAGGCTGTCAAATTGCACTGTCGCGTCGCGTCGCATCGCTCGTCGCGTTTACTCTGGCTTGCCCCTTATATGTGACATGATCAGAAAAATGCGTCCTACAAATGCGAATGCATTTTTTGTATGGTTTACGTAAAATCTCCAAGAAGCGAGTAGAACAAAATTCGTTCTGACAAATGAACCAGAAGGACAGATTTCCGGATAAACATGCACGGTTGGACAAAACGAAGATTACTCCCACGAAACCAGTACGCTAGACAGGTGTTTTCCCTACTAAGCTACGAAGAACCTCCTTGTTTGATGAGTTTGAGGTTATGTTTTAAAATTTAAAGTTATCAAGTCTGAATCTATCACATTCGCCCAAATGTACCAGATGCCCAAATTCCATCCACCCGAAAAACACTCGAAAAGACCATTTGCCCGAATTGACAATATGTAGTAGGACACAGCAAGCCTTCGATACTAGCGGTGTTTTATGTCGTTGATCAAGGATCCCGTTCGCTGTTAGGCCGCTCCACGACTAGCGACTTAAGGCTGCTTAAAGTTGGTCTAAGCGTCAATAGCTGCGAAAAAACGTTCCCCAAAGTTCCAGAAGTCCGGGTTAAATTCAGTGCTGATCCGTCCGTACCTCCGGCAAAATATGCGTATTACAATGTACCAGCAGCGTACAGAGAGAGCGCAAGAGCTCGGGTTTCGGAGATGGAAAATCAAGGGATCATCGAGCGTGTGACATCGGCCCCGACTGGATCAGCGGCGTGTCGGCAGTGGCTAAAGGAAAAAACGATTTCCGACTTGTCGTTAATATGAAGGCCAGAACCGTGCAATCAAAAATGAGTACTATCGCTTGCCATCATTGGACGAAATGGGAATCAAACTTTACGGGGCAAAGTACTTTATGCAGCTTGATTTGCCCAATGCGTTCTACCATTTGGAGCTCCACGAACAATCCAGGGACCTCACCACTTTCATGACTGAAAATGGCATGTTTCGGTTCACGCGCCTGATGTTCGGAGTGAACTGTGCCCCGGAAATCTCCCAGCGGTAGATGTTAAGACTACTCTTAGGAGAGGATAGCGTCATAGTGTATATTGACGGCATCCTTATGTTTGCTGATAACTTGGATCAACTTCGCGAAACTGTGGCTCGTGTGTGGAGGATTCTCAGAGCAAATAATTTGACATTGAACTATGTGAAATGTGATTTCGATAAAAAGCGTATAAGATGGCTTGGGCAGGAATTCGATGAAAAGGGGTTTAATATCGACGATTAGAAGGTAAAGGATATACGTAGGTTTCGACAACCGAACACAGTATCCGAACTACGAAGCTTCCTTTGTAAGCCCATACATCAGAGGCTTTGCCGACATTGCAAACCCGCTTTTGCACTCACGAACAGCTCGAACGGTTGGAATTGGAGTCAGGAGCATTCGAAAGCCTTTGAAAAGCTGAAGGACCAAATTGTTCATTACACAACTTCTCTTGGATCGTTTATATGGACGCATCTCCGCATGCCTTCGGCGCCGCTCTCGTCCAAGAAGACAACAGGAATCCCCCACGTATTATTAGTTTCACGTCAAAGGCCTTAACGAAGGCTGAAAAAAAATATCCGCAGAACCAGCGCAAAGCTCTTGTCGCTATATAGGCGGTAGAGCACTTCGCCTACTATCTATTAGGATGTTCCTTTATGCTCCGTACCGATGCACAAGGTTTTACATTTATACTAAACAGGTCAAGAGAGGATTCTAAGCTAGCGTTGAACAGTGCAGATGGATGGTCGCTTAGACTCAGTTTTGACGTACAGTATGTAAGAGGACGTGAAAATATAGCTGATCTTCGCGATTGTATGAAGGCGTGGATAACCCTTCCCTGGAAGTGAACAGAATCGATTTTTTAATCGAGAAGGACATTGCAAAAGCTACTGTCAAAGATAAACAGCTTACCGAGGTAAAACTTTAACATTTGCTTATTCTTGTGGCAGAATGTCAGAATTTTTTAAATTGTATTTCTCTGATAGTGAGTCCAAAAAGTATTCGTCTAGCTGTGTGTTTTGCTGAAAATGTCAAAGATAGAATCTAATAAGCTCAAAAAAATAAAACTATCGATTACATTGTGTAGTAAATTAATCAATTCATCTTTATTGTTTAAAATCAAACAGAAAAATAAAACAATAACAAAAACAAAGGTAACAAAACATAACAATTCATTAAATACGGGCTCAAAAAGTATTCGTCTAGTCAGGTTTAGCGCGCTTTTGAAACGAAAACAGGAGTTGTAGAATGGAATTCAATATTTCGTTGGATTCCCCTGTGTATCTATGACGGGCTATAGTTCTTGTGGCATGGAACTGACCAAATTAGCCGTAATGGGGGCCGGAATATTCTTCCATTTTTCTTTCAACACTAATTTCAATTCATTGTTGTTCGAAATATGACTTTCACGAATTTCACGAAAAGTTTGTCGTCTAGAACCTTCCAATGGAGTTAAATTGGATATATATCTGGGATCTGAGAAGGCGTTTTGAGTTGATTGGGGTATTATAGAGTAGCTACAGCTTAGTACTTTGGGCTGTGTGCTTGAGGTAGTTATCACCCCGTAAGATGCATGTTCCCTGTAAGCCCAATTTCTCAGCACTGGCGTTCAAATTTTCTTTCAAAATGCGGATGAACATTTTGTGATACATAATTCCTTCAATAATGTGAAATTTTCCCACACCGGTTGCGCTCAAGCACCTCAGAGACCATGACGGAGCCCCCACCATGCTTTACTGCTCAAAAGAGATTCTGCGGCTGTATCTCAATTTTCCTTTTCCGCCATACCATACATCGGCCATTTGATCCAAATGTGCTGTACTTGCTTTCGTCAGATAACATGACTTGTTTCCGAAAGTCATCCTTCTTCCAGCGATATTTTTAGCGGAAATCGAGCTGTTTTTGATAATTTGATGGCTCACTTGAATTTTCTTCCGTGATACTCGCCCATTATACCCATACTTTTCACAGGTATTTCTGTTCGTATTGGTTCATATCTGAGCACTTCTTCTCTCCAACTCACTTGACTATATGGGTGAACTCGTTTTTAAGAATTTTTTTTATTTTCCGCACAATAAATCGCTCATCGTTATCAGTTTACCATCGCTGACGACCACTATGTTATTTGTTTTGATAGATTTTTGTGGCGCTGATGCGATCAATCACCAAATAAATGGTTGAATTCTTGCTACCCTTGGTCTACCCACATTTCTTGCAAAGTCATAAGTCAACTTGCACTAATTATGCAGGCGTAGAATACGTTTTTTTTTTTCATTTGGACTCATGTTTTTACTTTTCCCACCCATGGTGCTTCTATTTCCCGCACCAAGTACAAACAAAACAAAAACATTATTTGATCTGTCATTGAATATTGACAAAAATGTTTGCTAGACATCACTAGAGTGTGCTAGTGTAACTACATGCGAATAAAACTATTATATTCGTGTTTCACTCGATTATTTTCTGAATATACGAATACTTTTTGAGCGAGCGGAATTGACAAAATTTAGATATTCTCTACATACCAGAAAAAGTAATTGAAATTTCTATTTGTTTTTGAATAATAATCATGTATTGATAAGTTTTCTACCAAATTTAGAAAAAAGTTTTTTTATCTCGCTTCTATCACGCCTAAGTTTTACATTTTACTAAAGAATATGCAGCTAGACGAATACTTTTTGGACCCACTGTAGATGCCGTAGAAACGGGCGTTTGGCCGAAGCACTTGGCTGTTTCAGGTGCTAGGGAACGATTTAACCACACGAGAAGGACCTATGATTAAAACAGGTTGCGCGGTCATACCTGAGAGTATCCGACAAGAAAATTTGGGGTTAGCTCATTCAGGCCATCCATCGACTGCATATCCGAGCAAAGTCTAAAAACATAATGAGAGCATAAAGAAAACATATTTTGATTTTGACACCAAATAAAAATCATATGTTTTCCAATATGATACAATATCATAACAAGTTATCTATTTGCTCTCAAGCTTTGATCAGGTAGTTTAAGAGTATTCTCAGGGAACGAGTATGGTGGCCGAGAATGACGAAGGACGCTGAAGCTTGGGTAACATCTTGTGGTGTTTGTGCAACTAACGGAAGTCCCGAACGGCCAACAACCATGACTCGCGTGTTTGCCCCACAAACTGTATGGGAGACCATTGGCATAGATTTCAATGGTCCGAAGTTTCGCGTTTTAAAAAGGAAGGCTTTCCTCAGACTATAAAATCGGACAATGGGCCTCCATTAAACGGAGATGAATATAAGCCATTATATCCCCAACATAACGGTTTGGCTGAGAATTGCATGAAGTTGGTGTATAAAGCAATGAGTGCCGCTTCTGCTAGTGGAACATCCTAAGAAGCTGAACTAAGTGCAGCCGTACAAGCGTATAACGCAGCTACGCACTCTGTTACCGGAGTACCACCGGAAGACGTGATGACGGGTAAGGCGTAGACTACCGCTTCTATGCCGTGGAAAGGATTATTTCGATGATAACCTGCTTAATGCTAAAGATCTGAAGTCGAAAACAGATGCTAAGCAACGAGAAGATGCAAAACGAGGGGCGTTTTGGCCTGGTGGGGCGCATTATACCGTCTTACCCTATACATATTTTAAAGATTATTTGCAACAGACGAAAACCAGCTTGAAGCCCTACATCCCATCTGGGACCATTAGTAAGTAGGAATATATAGATCGACATCAGTTGAGGTGTGTGCAGACAATTCCAATGCCAACATCACATCGAGGGCGATAGAAGCAGGAACTAAAGATAGCAATCGCTCGCACCAGTAAATCGAGATTGTCTTGCTATGGAGCACAAATTTCGTTGATGTGTTCGTTATTTGTGGTTCATTACGGGCCAAAGAATTCATCGGCGACAATGGAGATTAAAGCGCATATGTGGCTCTTTTACATTCTAGAGGGTGCATTAAAGATGTTTCAAAACTTGAGAAAAATGGGTTGCACCAATATCAATCGACTTTAAGTACTTAGATCCATATTATTCGTAACGATATTTTGAAAAGCTGCAGTTTTTTCCCTTTTCCAGTGGCATACAATAGCACGAGTAATTTTTAGAATAAATTGTTATTTTTGTGTTGGAATAATCTACCAGTTCTATCGTGAAAGTAATAAATATGCAGTTAACCTTCCACTCTTGAGATCAACATGAAGTTGTATTTCCGACCACAGTTCCTGAAATCAGTGTAAATGATAATTCCGGACGGAAACCATGATTGCCACAGTTTCAAATCAACCAAGTGAACTGCAATCGAGGCAATGGACTGTGGCTTAGTGCGATAATTCCTTATGATGAATATTTCGTTATTTCGATAAATTTGTCCATTTCATGATAAGTATAAATTCCACCTATCATTACCTTACCATGGAACTAGAAAATTAGACCAGAACTGAAAATAAATTTTCATATAAATCATGTTTTCGTCTATGCAAAGAAAACTTTATTGACAATTTTGAAAATTGATTTTTTTTTTCATACCAATTTTATGGTTCGGGCACCTTTCAAAACCTGGCATAAAATGGAGATGAATGATTGAGAATCGCCCAGGTTTGAAGAAGAGTAATAATAAATCTATTTTAATAGCCAGGAGGCATACGAAAACCAGAATCATCCACCCAGCTGACGCTCTTCATAAATAAGGTTGGCCGTAATTTCTTCTTCCATCTTTTGAAACACCTTGCATGCTTATAAACATACATTGAAAGAGCGTCGAGAATTTGCAACGGTTTCTTTTTTTAACGATATAGTTTCCATGTTGACTCAACTGAAATTCGATCGAAATAATTTTTTTGCATCGTGAAGGTAAGGTAAGGTTGCTTTGACATAGGACATTAGTTTTTAACTAATCACCAAAGATATTAAGCAAAATTTTGAATAGAGTTTGAATGCTTTATTCAGCGGTGCAGCCGATTTTTTTTGTGATTTAAAAATTTGAATTATTGAAAATTCATTTCGGAATTCCACAAAATTCCGTTTAATTTCGCTAAAAGTATGATTTTTTCGTCGAAACGTTTGTAATTTAACGGTACGAAACGAAATCAAAATATCTTATTCCGCCATACTCAAATTCCGCGAAATTTCGTTTCAAATGTCCTCAAACGAAATTTTTTGAAATATCGCTTATGCTTACCAAACAGTTCTACTGTTGAGATTTCAGTGAAATTTCACAGAAATCTGCGATTTATTTTAAGTTTGTATCGAGCCAACGTGTAACAAAAAATATTTCGAATGATCGTGTGATCGTTCGCGTACTCGAAAACACAAACACGCACTCTTCAAGAAATTCAAGGAATTTTCTGTTTTTTTTTTCATTTTATTAGCACATTGCGTCGCAGCTTCTTCTTACTGGCATTACATCCCCACACTGGGGCAGAGCCGCCTCGCAGCTTGGAGTTAATTCAGCACTTTCAAAGATATTAACCACAAGGTTACTATACCAAGTTACCATTTTTTGCATTCGTATATCATGAGGCTAACACGATGGTATTTTTATGCCCAGGGAAGTCGAGACAATTTCCAATCCGAAAATTGCCTAGACCAGCACCGGGAATCGAACCCAGCCACCCTCAGCATGGTCTTGCTTTGTAGCCGCGCGTCTTACCGCACGGCTAAGGAGGGCCCCCATTGCGTCGCAGCATGCGTGAAATAATAAAAATAAATAATGTGCTTTGCTTCTGTTTTGAATGGTGTGCCCTTGAAACCGCGCTTGCATTTAATTTTCGTTTCCGGAATGCTTGTCACTAATCTTTCGGAAACCAGTGTGACATAATTCTTATTAAATACAAGCGAAAACTACCCAGCTTTGCCTATGGGTTTTGTATTGCAAATGTCATATAAGTACTGAACTTTTTGAAGCACCGCATTCTAGATCATTTTCCGTGCTATGGTATCTTGTGGTATCTGTTGCCGAGTTTTCTGGCTTTCGGAATGAAATCTTGAGTAACCATCAGGAGATCAAGGTTTCATTTCAGATTGCTAGGAAGGGTGACTGCCGCGTTTTGCCGGGATCTTTTGACGATCGCAAACGTCTTCTTCAGTATTTAACTGAGAAGCGCCATAAATTCTTCACATACGACGACAAAACTGAGCGATTGTTTAAAGTCGTCTTGAAAGGTCTCCCCAGTGATGACAAATCACTGGATGAGATTAAAATTTAAATTTCTCAATTACTTGGATTTTCACCAGTCCAAGTAATTAAGATGAAAAAGTATGGTACTTCTCAGAGGGGCATTACTCAAGAATTTTATTTAGTTCATTTTAACAAAAGTGAACTAAATAATATGAAAAGTTTGGAAAAGGCCTGTATTATGTCTCATGTCCGTGTTTCATGGGAACATTTCCGCAGGCCTGGGGGAAATTTCTAAAACCCCACCCAGTGCCGTAAGTGCCAAAAGTGGGGTCATGGAACCAAACATTGTCACATGGATGCTAAATGCATGATTTGTGGTGGAACCTCTCACGCCAAGGATGCATGTCCTGTAAGAGAAGAGTCCAATGAATTTAAGTGCGCAAATTGTGGAGGCAATCATAAATCCAATTTCTGGGAATGCCCTTCACGCAAAAAAGTTTTGAATTCCCGTGCAAAATTGATGACGGAAATTCCAATCGGATCCCAGATTCGACGGGTAGAAATTTTCAAACGCTCCAATTTCGAAACCGGTTACCGGTCGAGCAATTCATACCCACAATTCACAAACAAATTTTGCCGCTCGTCAACGGGTAGCAAGCACTTCAGTAAATTCCAATTTTTCCAATGTACCTACGTATGCAAACATCGCTGCTGGTAGACAAAATTTCTCTTCTCAAAATCAGGTTTATACCCATGTCCCAACGGAAAATAACGGTCATGTTGCCGATTCAGGTAGCATGACTTCTTCCGATTTTGATTTTTTAACTGAACAATTGCATCACATGATTGATGCAATGTTCAAAGCAAATACCATTCCTGAAGCTGTTCAGGTTGGTATAAAGTACACACAAAAAATTGTTATCGGACTCCGTTTCAACGGATCCAAATAATTGTGTGAAAGTTCTAAATTGGAATGTCCGCTCTCTAAAGGGTACGGAAGATGAATTATTCAACTTCCTAACAGTTCATAATGTGCATATTGCCATTATAACAGAAACTTATTCAAAACCAGGACTCTCCATTAAAAGAGATCCAAATTATTTTATCTACAGAAATGATCGTCTTGACAGCGCCTGTGGTGGGGTCGCCATTGTCATTAATAGACGTATCAAACATAAATTATTTTCTTCGTTCGAAACCAAAGTTTTTGAAACCTTGGGAGTTTCTGTTGAAACAAATTTTGTACAATTTTCCTTCATTGCAGCCTACTAGCCTTTTCAATGCAATGGGCAGCAAAAGAATTTGTTGAAAGCTGATCTTCAAATTCTGACTCGCAACAAATCAAAATTCTTCGTAATTGGTGACTTCAATGCCAAACACCGTTCATGGAATAATGCTAAAAGCAATTCCAATGGTAAAATTTTATTCGAAGATTGTTCTGCGGGATATTATACTATTCAATATCTCAATGGCCCAACTTGTTTTTCATCCACTCGAAATCCTTCGACAATTGATTTGGTTTTAACTGATTCAAGTCAGCTTTGTGGCCAATTGGTAACTCATGCTGACTTTGACTCTGATCACCTTCCTGTGACATTTGAAATCTCACAAGAAGTTGATGATAATCCAATCAGCTCTACTTTTAATTATCATAGAGCTGATTGGGATTTATATAAAACGTATATCGATAGGAATTTTGATGTTGATATTCCTCTCGATACCAAATGTGATATTGATAATGCTCTCGTATCTTTGACAAATTTAATTGTCGAAGCCAAAGGCATTGCAATTCCTAAATGTGAAGTTAAATTCAACTTCATTATTATTGACGACGATCTTCAGCTACTGATCCGTCTTAAAAATGTGAGGCGAAGGCAATACCAAAGAACTCGCGATCCCGCGTTGAAAGTTATTTGGCGAGATTTGCAAAATTAAATTAAAAAACGTTTCGCTATTCTGAGAAATACCAACTTTGAGAATAATGTCTCGAAGTTGGATCCCAGTTCGAAACCATTTTGGAAATTAACAAAAATTCTTAAAAAAACCTCAAAAGCCAATTCCAGCGCTTAAAGATGGAAATAAAATTTTATTAACGAATGGCGAAAAGGCTCAAAAACTTGCTCAGCAGTTCGAGAGTGCCCATAATTTTAGTCTAGGTCTCACTAGTCCCATTGAGGATCAGGCTACACGGAGCTTCGAAGACATTTTCAATCGAGGGAATGTTTTTGACTTTTTATTGTGAACTAATTTGGATGAAGTGAGAATTATTACTAAAAAAATTCAAAATATGAAAGCCCAGGTGATGATGGTATTTTCTACATAGTTATCAAAAAACTTCCTGAGAGCTCTTTATCCTTTTTGGTTAATTTATTTAACAAATGTTTTCAATTGGCATTCATTTCATTTATTTAGTTAACAACTAAACAGATAACACTGAATCAACAATTTGACGCCACAATGCACGGTTCGAGGCCGCATCTCTCCATCCTCGGATACGCCCCACACTCGCCAAGTCGTTTTGCACCTGGTCTGCCCATCTCGCTCGCTGCGCTCCACGCCGTCTCGTACCTGCCGGATTGAAAGCGAACACCATATTTGCAGGGTTGCTGTCCGGCATTCTTGCAACATGTCCTGCCCATCGTACCCTTCCGGCTTTAGCTACCTTCTGGATACTGGATTCGCCGTAGAGTTGGGCGAGCTCATGGTTCATTCTTCGCCGCCACACACCGTCTTCTTGCACACCGCCAAAGATGGCCCTAAGCACCCGTCTCTCGAATACTCCGAGTGCTTGCAAGTCCTCCTCGAGCATTGTCCATGTTTCATGTCCGTAGAGGACAACCTGTCTTATAAGCGTCTTGTACATGACACATTTAGTGCGGTGGCGAATCTTTTTCGACCACAGTTTCTTCTGGAGCCCGTAGTAGGCCCGACTTCCACAGATGATGCGCCTTCGTATTTCACGACTAACGTTGTTGTCAGTCGTTAGCAAGGATCCGAGGTAGACGAATTCCTCGACCACCTCGAAGGTATCCCCGTCTATCGTAACACTGCTTCCCAGGCGGGCCCTGTCGCGCTCGGTTCCGCCCACAAGCATGCACTTTGTCTCTGACGCATTCACCACCAGTCCAACTTTTGTTGCTTCACGTTTCAGGCGGGTGTACAGTTCTGCCACCTTTGCAAATGTTCGGCCGACAATGTCCATGTCATCCGCGAAGCAAATAAATTGACTGGATCTGTTGAAAACCGTACCATGGCTGTTAGACCCGGCTCTCCGCATGACACCTTCTAGCACAATGTTGAACAACAGGCACGAAAGTCCATCACCTTGTCTTAGTCCCCGGCGCGATTCGAACGAACTGGAGTGTTCGCCCGAAATCTTCACACAGTTTTGCACACCATCCACCGTTGCTTTGATCAGTCTGGTAAGCTTCCCGGGGAAGCTGTTCTCGTCCATAATTTTCCATAGCTCTACGCGGTCTATACTGTCGTATGCCGCATTGAAATCAATGAATAGATGGTGCGTTGGGACCTGGTATTCACGACATTTTTGAAGGATTTGCCGTACAGTAAAGATCTGGTCCGTTGTCGAGCGGCCGTCAACGAAGCCGGCTTGATAACTTCCCACGAACTCGTTCACTAATGATGACAGACGACGATGATCTGGGATATCACTTTGTAGGCGGCATTAAGGATGGTGATCGCTCGAAAGTTCTCACACTCCAGTTTGTCGCCTTTCTTGTAGATGGGGCATATAACCCCTTCCTTCCACTCCTCCGGTAGCTGTTCGGTTTCCCAGATTCTGACTATCAGTTTGTGCAGGCAAGTAGCCAGCTTTTCCGGGCCCATCTTAATGAGCTCAGCTCCGATACCATCCTTACCAGCTGCTTTATTGGTCTTTAGCTGTTGAATGGCATCCTTAACTTCCCTCAAGGTGGGGGCTGGCTGGTTGGCTTCCATCGTCCGCTGAACTGGCGTAGTCATCTCCTCCGCTGCCTTGACTTTCACTGCCTGTACTTTCAGCGCCATTCAGATGTTCCTCGTAGTGCTGCTTCCACCTTTCGATCACCACACGTTCGTCCCTCAAGATGTTCCCATCTTTATCCCGGCACATTTCGGCCCGCGGCACGAAGCCTTTGCGGGATGTGTTGAGCTTCTGATAGAACTTGCGTGTATCTTGAGAACGGCACAGCTGTTCCATCTCCTTGCACTCCGCTTCTTCCAGGCGGCGTTTCTTCTCCTGAAAAAGGCGCTTCCGTCTATAACGTTCCACGTTCTGCCGGGTACCTTGCTGCAGCGCGACCGCCCGCGCTGCGTCCTTCTCCTCCAGAATCTGTCTGCACTCTTCGTCGAACCAATCGTTCCGTCGACTTCGACCCATATACCTGACGTTGTTCTCCGCTGCGTCGTTAATGGCTGCTTTGACTGTATTCCAGCAGTCCTCAAGAGGGGCCCCATCGAGCTCACCCTCTTCCGGCAACGCTGCCTCGAGATGCTGCGCGTATGCAGTGGCGACATCAGGTTGCTTCAGTCGCTCTAGGTCGTACCGCGGCGGTCGTCGGTACCGAACATTGTTGATGACGGATAGTTTTGGGCGCAGTTTAACCATCACCAGATAGTGGTCAGAGTCGATGTTAGCGCCACGATATGTCCTGACGTCGATAATGTCGGAGAAGTGCCGTCCATCAATCAGAACGTGGTCGATTTGTGATTCTGTCTGCAGTGGTGATCTCCAGGTGTACCGATACGGGAGGCTGTGTTGGAAGTAGGTGCTGCGAATGGCCATATTCTTGGAGGCGGCGAAATCAATTAGTCGTAGGCCGTTTTCGTTTGTCAGCCGGTGAGCGCTGAACTCTCCAATAGTCGGTCTAAACTCCTCCTCTTGGCCAACCTGAGCATTCAAATCTCCTATGATGATTTTGACGTCGTGGCTTGGGCAACCGTCGTACTCACGTTCCAGCTGCGCGTAGAATGCGTCCTTATTATCATCAGTGCTTCCGGAGTGTGGGCTATGGACGTTGATTATGCTGAAGTTGAAGAACCGGCCTTTGATCCTCAACCTCAATTGGCATACTTTACAGATAAATGGAAAAACGCCAAAGTTGTTCCAATTTTGAAGCCGGACAAAAATCCAGCTGAGGCTTCTAGTTATCGCCCAATCAGTTTGCTTTCTTCAATAAGCAAACTGTTTGAAAAGATAATAGATAGGTAAATAGAATGATGGTTCATATTAATGACAATTCTATTTTTGCTGATGAGCAATTTGGTTTTTGCCATGGACATTCAACCACCCATCAGTTATTAAGAGTAACGAATTTAATTCGGCTCAACAAATCTGAAGGATATTCGACTGGAGTTGCTCTTCTTGATATAGAGAAAGCATTTGACAGTGTTTGACATGAAGGTTTGATTGTAAAATTGATGAATTTTAATTTTCCTCTGTACATCATTAAACTGATCCAAAATTATTTATCAGATCGCTCACTGCAGGTAAACTATCAGAATTCTAAATCTGATAGATTACATGTAAGGGCTGGTGTCCCCCAAGGCAGCATACTGGGGCCCATATTGTATAACATTTTTACTTCTGACTTACTTGATTTACCACCAGGATGTCAAAAATCTTTGTTCGCAGATGACACAGGGCGCTCAGCCAAAGGGCGGAGCCTTCGTGTCATTTGTAGTAGATTGCAAAAAAGTTTGGATATTTTCTCCACTTACTTGCAAAAATGGAAAATTTCCCCGAATGCTTCCAAAACTCAGCTTATAATTTTCCCACATAAGCCGAGAGCTTCTTATTTGAAACCTTCTAGCAGACATATTCTCACTATGAAAGGGGTTCCAATTAATTGGTCTAGCGAAGCTAAATATTTAGGACTTCTGCTAGATCAAAAATTATCTTTTAAAAATCACATTGAAGGCCTTCAAGCCAAATGTAACAAATATATTAAGTGCCTATATCCACTTATAAACAGAAAATCAAAACTTTGTCTTAAGAACAAACTTTTGATTTACAAACAAATTTTTAGACCAGCCATGTTGTATGCTGTGCCAATATGGACTAGTTGCTGCAATACCAGAAACAAGGCACTCCAGAGGATTCAAAATCAAATTTTGAAAATGATTCTGAAGTTGCCTCCGTGGTATAGTACCAATGAACTTCATAGAATTTCTAATATTGAGACATTGTAACAAATGTCCAACAACATTATTTTCAATTTTAAGCAAAAATCGTTGCAATCTTCTATTGCAACGATTAGCTCCTTGTACCCTTAGTATAAATTAAGTTAAGTTTAGCTTAAGTTTAAAACATTGTAATTCCAACATGGTTCAATTCAACCAGAAGAAAAATCCTAACTGCCAGCGGCAATTGAAATGTATTCATAATAACTAAAAATATGACATAGCAAATAAGGATGATAGTGTTAAGAAGACACGGAACACCTAGTCTAAGAGATGAATGCATGTATTAGATAATTTAACAAATAAAATTAGTAAAAAAAAATAAAAAAAAATCATATGAAGACGTGTTATGTCTAGGGATCAAGGTGAGGCGTAGTATGGCGAAAACTGGTATTTGACAAACACTCACAATGTATCCGGTTAAATATCATACGCCGAAAAAATCAAATCAGAAAAATGCCACAACATTTTTCAACTGTTTAGCGCTGGTTACAGTAACTTATTCTTCAATTTTGTCATCATTTAGTATATTAAGCGTTTTCGTTCCCACGCTATAAATATTAGCTTCCGATAGGGCAGTTTTACTATTAAACAAAATTTAAAAAAAATCTCGCTGAAAGACCTAGTTCAAAATTTAACTAAACGATCGACACCATCACACATGTGCTAGCACCCTTCTGATTCATGAAGACATGAACCCACATGTATACATATAATTCCATCAGCAGGATTATTAGTGGTAAGGAACACAAATGAACATACATGCACGATGCCATTCTACAGTCGTGGATTAACAACATTGGAAATACTACAAAAGCTTTGCAAATGGAACTGTGAAACGAATTAAATAGCTTTCCCGAACTCCAACCGAGACGACGGTTCCGGTCTGTCATCTCACAAAAACTGAAAAAGGATGAGGAGAAAGAGAGTAAAGTTATCTAATTTCAATTAAAACGGATGGTATGCAATATGTGTATGCATAAGATGAAAACAGCCACCGGAAAATGGCTTACCCAGTGAAATTCCTCTACCTAGGAGGATAGCACCATAGTAGCTTCACTATAGTCTGGCAAAGACAACTTTGATCAAGTCGCATTTAGCAAGACATTGGACCAGACGACCACCATGTTAAAGGCTCCAAGTTATGTAAGTTTTCAAATATACATTTCATGAATTGATTTTAATAAACACAACACAATCATTACTTTTTGTAGCTATTTCACAAGCTTTTCGTGTACTTTCTCTATTAAGTTTTATAACCGAATAGCATTTTTTTAAATTTATTTATTTGGATCCAACATGCTTTACATCTTCTCATGAGTCTTGCAGAATTGAAGTAAAAGAAAGCAATATAATACCCCTCTGAGTCGACGTTTTGATTCTTTCCGCCCGGCTGTAGTAAAGTGTCTATAGGTACCACTCGACATCACAGGCTGACTGACACTCAACCCCACAAAGTTTATTGTTAATAAAGAGGAGAACAGTGCATAACGCACCCACGGGGCAAAATGGCTTCACGCATATAATCTTTTGTAGGACTTTTTTGAATAAACATTATCATTACAATTCAATACTAGTTACCGTCGTGCGGGGCTTCTTATGACAAATCGGGGACTACTTTGGACATTTTGAAACAAGAATTGTAACGTAAATTACTAACAAATCGCCATTATTACCATTTGGGTATCTTGTTGATAGTTGGATGCTAACTTTCTGTTTTAAATTTGGTATTATTTTTGCTTAATTTTTTCAGAAAATCCAAAATCCAAAATAGCCCCGGAAGTCAAAAGTGAGCTGCAATGGAAAAAAGGAGGCAAAATCCTTTCATTTTCGCTTAAATTTACCGATTTGCGAATTATTCACCTTAACCGTAAGATTGTAGTTCAATCCATTAAGGAGCGATTCCACGGACAAGTGGAAAAATTGTCCAGTTTTTATTTTTTTGTATTTTTTGATTTGCATGAAACCTTGCATACAAGTTTTTGGGGAAGAAAAACGCCGTTTTGCATACTTGGTTCGCCATTTTGAATCTAGCCTTACTTAAGAGAAGGGCCTATGAAAAATGCACATGATATCTTCAAAAAAATGTAAAGTACACTGGGGGAAGTGGAAAAGGAAAAATCGATAGTGCATGTTTGAATTAGTGTAAAACCAGTTTAAATGATCTAAATGCGTTCTTTCAAAATGGGCTACCAAAACAGTCAATTTTGCACCAACTGTGCGGTAATTCATACCATTTTGGTCGCTTGAAATTTATGGAATTAGATTTTAAAATTAGGAGTTGTTTTTCCACTTACCCTAGTGGGATGGGGTAAGTGGAAAACCCATGTTACCTTGACCTTCCATAGTGATGAGTAGTTACATATAACTAAAATCAATACGATAATTGCTCTGAGTATCTTCTGTGGAATAATTTCATCATCTTAACGGAATAGATCCTCAAGGAATTCTAGGGGAGGGCTGGTTCTGCCTTCTCGAACACTAAGTGTAGGTAAAATCTATATGTTCGCCCCAAAGATGAATTTTTTAAAGGAAAAATGGTACTTACAGGGTTATAAACTAATCAACTTATTTTAACGAATTGAGATGATGTCTGTTTGTGCGTACAAAATTATCAGCTATTCTTAAGCTCTTGTCTTAAACCAATTTGTTCGCAAAAAAATTGCATTCAACGGTGAAACTTGTTATGAATAAAAATTAATGTGAATTATGCAATATATTTACCTATCAGTGCTATTTTTAACTTTCTTATATATTTTTTTTCATATGTAAAACATGTGAAAGGCAACAATACCGATAGGTGGATTAATCAGGTATTTTCTCATTTATATTAGTTCAAAAACCACTGGAATCACAATGATAACAAAGAAGGAACATATAAAGATTCGCAGCTATCAAAATAAACCCTGGAGGGAAGAAAAAGAAATTGCGTAATTAGAACATTATCCACTTCCCCCGCAGTGTTTGATATCTGGGTTAAGTGTAAAATCTTTGAATTATTTGCTTTCTTGGTACAAACCACTACCAATTGAATGGGATTAGTTTAATTGTATTGTAACGGCCACCTGTGATATAAATTCACTTGAAAAAAGGACAATTGGTACAAATAAGAATTGATTTTATGAATGCAAAAATCAACTTTTCGCGAAACCTAAAATTACAGTTCAAGTGTAAACCGTGTTAGTGTATGTATTACATATACAAATTTCAACATAGTATTAGTGTGAGCATCAAAGTATATTCTTGCATAACGTTATGATGTGGTAAAAACTGTAAAGTATGTACAATTCCAATTTTTTGAGTCGCTTTTTACACTTACCCCCTTTTTCCACTTCCCCCAGTGTACCTTATCTCGAAAACGATTTGTCCGATCGGTTTGGTGTCTTCGGCGAAGTTTTAGACAATTCTTGGTGCTATATGGAGAAAATATGCATGGTAAAAAAAAAAGTTTGGTTTTTGTGTTTTGAACTAAAATAAGGTACCCCGGGGCAAGTGGGACCTAAAAAAACGCTAGTTCAGCAAAATCGCTAAAGTATACTTAGAAAACAGGGTATTTCAGGACATTAACCATGGATATATCATTATATGCTTCCATTGTTGAAGTGTAGACGTGTTGTAAGCCGTGTTGTTTGGTTTTTGTGTTTTGAACTAAAATAAGGTACCCCGGGGCAAGTGGGACCTAAAAAAACGCTAGTTCAGCAAAATCGCTAAAGTATACTTAGAAAACAGGGTATTTCAGGACATTAACCATGGATACATCATTATATGCTTCCATTGTTGAAGTGTAGACGTGTTGTAAGCCGTGTTGTTTGGTTTTTGTGTTTTGAACTAAAATAAGGTACCCCGGGGCAAGTGGGACCTAAAAAAACGCTAGTTCAGCAAAATCGCTAAAGTATACTTAGAAAACAGGGTATTTCAGGACATTAACCATGGATATATCATTATATGCTTCCATTGTTGAAGTGTAGACGTGTTGTAAGCCGTTGATTCAGTTACAAAAATATTGGTAGTGACTTAAATGAGTTTATCTGTGGGACCCATTTACCCCTTCAAACGGGGCAAGTGGGACCTATTCTGCTCTATACTATCGAACGAAACTAATTTGAAGAATGTAGATATAATGTTCATGTAATTTCAGGCGGTGTTGTAAATTTGTAATAGAACGAAATGGCCAATTTATGTCTTAAGCACTTTATTTATCTGAAAATCTGTTAATCTGATGCGAAGTTTAAAAATAACCAAACACAAGACAAAACCTGTTGATCTATTGTAGAATAGGTAGATTGTTTGCACTGTGAACGAAAAATTTTGCATAGTTATAACAATTGCTCTTTTACATGAGGGAGATAATTTTTAGAAAGTAAAATACACAATCTGTACACTACTTCTTAACAACTAAACCAACGATATCAACTGCATTTGATTCAGATCCATATGATATATGAGTGTCGAAGTTATTTTTCACTAGACAACAATCTAAAAACAGGTGAAATGGCTCTATCCAAAATGTTGTTCAAATATGTCCCACTTGCCCCATGTATGTTAAAAATCAAGGGAAAGTGAAAATTACACATTTTGGCTTTAATCAAAACTTTTAAATCGTTTTTGAAGTCACACAATTATTTAATTGCTCAAAATATTCACTTTCCATATCAATGATGAATTTAGAAACGACTTTTTTTGGAAATCCATTGAATTAAATTAAAAGTAATAGATTTTGCCGATAGTTTAAAGTCATGATTAAACAATACCATTAGTATGGTGCCGCAAATGGTTTTGATTCCCAATTTGTTTGTGTCAGGCGAATTCGTTGATAATTCTAATTCATCTCTCTAGAACATTGTTATCGTTAAAAACGTTCACCGATTAATCGGCAGCCATAGTACCCACTTACCCCGTATTTTCACTTGCCCCGGGTTACCTTATAGATTTTCCCCTAAAAGTTACATGTCAAAAAAATTTTAAATGTCCTTATGTTATAGCTGACTGAAAATTCTATCTAGTGCACAATGGGTTGTTCTGGAGAAAAATAGGTTACAATGAAAAAAATTTTTTTTAATTAACGATTTTCAAAAAAGCTATTAAGAAAAGTCAAAAAAGTTTGTCCCCTAATTTTATGAAAGTACATCAAATTTGCAAGCAAAAAGTACTTCGGTAACATTTTTCTAAGATGCACCGTTTAGAAGATATTACTGATTTATTATTGATCTTTTTTGATAACTTAATAAGTTTTGGCCCTTTTCGACTGTAGAGTAGAGTGGGGCAAGAGTACGCACTTAGTTTTCAATCGATCATGTGGCTCTTATGAAGCAAGCTTCCGCATATCAAATCAGTGTCGATGATTCATATACTCTTCCTTTATGTTACCCAGTGGAAAACATATTGAAATTATTGAGATTCGTTTTAGTAGAACCCTTATTGCAAGACAAGTGAAAAACGCACTCTTACCCCACCGGTGGGGTAAAAGTGCGCATCGGGTGGGGTAAGAGTACGCATTTATTCAATCATGTGCTTTAAGTATATATTAACATAAATAAGAGTTAATAACATTTAATTGATGTTTAATGAGCATATATTAAGGAATGTTTAAAGATTACGCAACTCTTAAAGGGAGAGGGGGTCTTAAAAATGTGCACTTTCATACGAAAAACCATTGTTTTTTATTTATACAAAAAACTACAGAGGTAAAAATATTTATATCAGGTTTCGCGTGGCGTATTCAAAGGCATTTTCCTTAAAGAAAGTCTACCAATCACGTAACGTAAAATTTGGCTATTTCATCACGCCTATAACCCCCCCCCCTATCTTACACTATTTGTATGAATCCTCTAAAAATTATATGGATCGTCACACAACTCACAACCCCACCCAGCTAAACGTTGCGTAATTTATGAATGTTTCTTTTGATTAAATTAAATTATCATTTAAATGAGATTGTGTTTTCGTACTATGTTTGGGTGTACAACAAGTCCTAATACAATTTCATTATTTCGCTTCAGTGCTTTGTTCGCTAAGTCCTAACACCGAATTACTTCAACTTATCCTAAAAACTTGTGATAATTTCGAATTCTGTCCCTTTTTTCTTAGTTGTGGATCTTTACGCTTTGGAAGAAGTCTTATTTCGGCCGAAGATACGGGTTTGACATCATAACTTGAAGATTCATATGCGTACTCTTGCCCCACCGGTTCCTGCGTACTTTTACCCCACAGTCCCAAAAATTATTCAAGTAATGGTTTTGACTTCTTGGAAAACCAACCGGATTGGTGTTCTGTACCATAAAGTACTCTATACAATAGGTTATCGAAATGGTATAATGTTCACCTGATTGAACGTATATATGGTAATGAAATACTAGTTGCGGAAATCCAATTATTTTTAGCAAAATGACCAAAAAGTTATCTAACTCCATATCTCCCTTGTTGTTTATTCAAATCATTTACAATTACACATGATAATAGTTGGCCAGAATACCTGTCAAATTGATGCAGTGCTGCTAGTTTATCTTTTTTCATTACTTCAAAAAATTGAAAACGTACTCTTACCCCACGCGCACTCTTGCCCCACTCTACTCTACTCCGTGTTTCTCCAGTTTCAAAAGTATTTTTTTCGGAAAGATTGGAAAATTTTGAGTTAAAATGACACTGACAGCTTAAAGATTTAAGTGAAGTTCTCTGCCTTAAAAGTATTTTGAAAAACAAGCTACAAAATCCCACTATCAGGAACAATGATTTCTTCCAGTGATTTTTGGTGTATTGTGTTGAAAATGTGCATTCAACTCTAACAGTTAACAGTTAACGCCTAACAGTTTAATCCATTTAAACTGGATGTGTTTATACTGTGCATGTTTTCTCTCTATTGCCGAACATCGCCACAGACATCAAACCGATGAGACAACCCGATTTCGAGATACACCTTTTTGAGAACTGCAAATGCAAGTTCCTCAATTAGCAAGATTCAAAAGAGCGAATTAAGCTTATTTTTCAGGATGGTGATTGTGCGCAATAAAAAATAACATTATATGTTGATAAGAAAATTATTTTGAGCTTTTTAGTGGAATGTTTTCACCTGTCATAAGACGAGTTTAAAACAATCCCATTGAATTCCACCACTTGATGGTATCCTGACAGATACGTATTTCGACCTCGACCTCGACTTGAAGTCGAGTCAAGTACGAGACACTGAAGACGGCCTTACTGTTGAGGTCGAAATACGTATCTGTCAGGATACAATTAAGTGGTGGAATTCAATGGGATTGTTTAAACTCATCTTATGACAGATTATATGTTGGATATCATCAGTTTATTTTTATTCCTGTATTTGTATCAAATTATTGGTTACATAATTTTCTTTAAAATATCGAATATTTTGGCATCATTGTCAGGACAGTTTGAATAAAGTTTTGCCTTTATTGTATTTTCTGATAGAGGAAGAAATGAGTGGAATTTTTGAGTTCCTTGAATTGTTTTTGCATTATTATATTGATTATTTAGCTGCAAAGACATATTTTCGTATTCTTCTGTAGTAGAATAACAAAATGACAACTTTGTAAGTTCTTCTTCTTTTCGTTTGTTTGCCCAATTAAACAACTCTCTTGCAGTCTTTATCGGGTGTTCGCGTTCTTTGGCTAAACTTGCTCTGGTAGCCATGCGTTTTATCGTACCTCCAATAGCATCGCATGGACCTTTTCTGTGCGATGTTGCGAAGAAATGCCATTCAGCATTAATACCAAACTTTGACTTAAATTTACAAAGGCTAGAAAAGTTTTTTCGGTTATTATACTGTGAAGCAGCACCATCTGACATAAAATAATTTTTTTTATGTTTTTATTTTGATCAATTTGTAAAAGATTTTTCATTTTATCAATAAACAAAGTTCTTCAGAAATTATAATGAAGCTAAAATGTTTAATTTGCATATTTTCAGTATAATATATTACGAAACGATGGATTGTGGCCGGATGCACGTTCCAATGGTATGATTGAACTTCATCCTGCAAAACGAAGCTGTAATTTTCAGAAAAGTCACAAATAGCTAAAAATTCACCATCTTGCAAGTTTTGTTTTGTAGTTTTCAAAAAAATTGGATTGTTCGGTTTATACAAAATCATGCGGAATCAAACTTTCTAATTTTGAGCTGAAAATGGAACAAACTCATCGGTTTGCTTTACAATAGAAATCATAGAATGCTGGGTAAAGACCATGCTTACCATCACCAACTGTACGTAGTACAGCTAACTGGTATCTAATTACCTGTATCTAATACTTGTTAGCAGGGTAGAAATATTTCACAGTCAATGCAGTGAAAAACATGGATCTCAGTATAATCTGCAGTCGCCTTCCTCGCCGCCGTGGTGAGTGCGACTGGGTGCAGCCGAAAAATCATTTCCAACACCGTCCATTCAATTTCGCATTCAGCCACTCACAAGTCGCTCTGACATGCTGCTCAGTTCGCGCCTTATGCTATATCCGCACTACGATTGAATAACATGTTATTCGCGCTTTGGTGTTATTCGGCCAATAACATGTTTTTCGAAGGTAATATTCCCATACATTTCTGACAGCCGAATAACACCTTTGAATAACATGTTATTGCGAATAACATGATACAACTGATCGAATTTGCTGCTCGACTGAAGGCCGAAGGCCCTGCGCATGTTTTCTTGCATTCAAGTGGTTGGTCATTTCACGTGTCCAATTGGATTATACGGCAATGTCATTTTTGATTTCCTATTCGTTTTCTATCGGATTATTCAATCAGCTGTGTAGAACAACGGAGCTGAAAATTGGCAATGTATACTTCATGATGGACTGTCGCATTTAATATTTAATATTTAATGTTTAATATTTAATATTCAACATTAATATTAAATATTTAATACTCAAAATTTAATATTTATAAATATTTAATATAAAATATTGAAAATTAAATATTTAATTTTAAATATTAAAAATTGAATATTAAATATTAAATTTGAAATTCTAAATATTAAATATTAAATACTAAATATTAAGTATCAAATTTGAAGTATTAAATATTAAATATTAAATATTGAATATTAAATATTAAATGTGTAATTAATATTGAATGTTAAATAATTAATATTAAATATGTAATTAATATTAAATGTTAAATAATTAATATTAAATATTAAATATTTAATATAAAATATTGAAAATTAAATATTAAATACTAAATATTAAATATTAAATTTTAAATACTAAATATTCAATATTAAATATTAAATGTTCATTCGCTCAACATTTTATGATCTGTAAATTTAATACAACAAAAGCTGTTGACAAATGTCTCAATTCAAATAAAAATATTTACAGGATTGGATGAAAAAAATACATGTAAACATTTTTTAGAATTCCATTTTGATAAAATAAATTAAAATACACATACATGTGGATCACAACTACATATCTTCTAACTAAGGGGCCGTACACTAATTACGTAAGCATTTTTTCTGGGTTTTTCAATCCCCCCTGCCCCCATGTAAGATTTTTCCAAGATAAATCATTTTATATTTATATGGAGCGTAAGAAAATAGCAGACCATCCCTCCCCCCATAAAGGCTACCTTACACCTCGGCAAAATTTTCCGCCGGATTTTGAACCCCGTGCATTTTAAATGGGGCCGGGATTTTGATTTTCCGTGTCCGAATTCCAAAAACATCGCATATGCAAAAATGCATGGGGGAAAAAGCCGTGGACCAAATTCCCGAGGTGTGAGGCTATATACCTTAAGCGCTTACGTAATTAGTGTACGACCCCTACACAAAACATCTTCTATCAATCAATAAGCTGTATGTTTAACAGAAACCTTTTCTCAACTTACTTCAAACACGTTATACATCAATTTTTAAAATCGGTATTACTTGGGAAACTTTCATAAATAATTTTAAAATTCATAAAAAATAAAGCTAGATTAAAAGTGAATTGAATCCATAGTCAATAAAAACAAGAATAGATTTTCAGGTTGCTTACATTTTATTTGAACCGTCTAATTCATATTAACTTGAATATATTTAGCCCTTAAGCTATCTGCCTTCAACTGAATGCGTAGGACTGCGAATCCAGAGTTAACAAGTTTGATTTTCGGTTAAGTCTAGTATGTTTTCGGGTGGAAAACAATCTCGATTGCTTGGGCATAATGTATCCATTGTACTTGCCAAACAGGACATACACTTATGCAATGGCGGGCATAGAAAAGCTTTCAAATTTTAACTGAGAAAATGGTGAAGGATACCAAGTTGAAAAGCGCGCCAGGTTCCACTTGGAATGTAGACCCGTAGAAGAAGAAAAAGAAGAAGAAGAAGTGAATGCGTTTGAATATCTTTATTTCGTTTGAATCATTTTACTCTAGTATCTATTTTAGTTAGTAGTACTCCACGATCCCTTCCTAGCGAAACACAACAACGTAGTTCCGTGCCTGGCCTCGTTCACCTAAGTTGAGATATAAATGGAATGTGATGAATGGTTTTAGCTGATTTTGGCAACTAATACCATCTCCTCTGATGATGATTACGTGCGATATCATCCTGCGTTGTTTAATTGTTATTTTATTATAAAAATTGGAAGTTACTTCGTACATCCTCTTGTGGGTGAAACGACGGTGGTTAAAACCAATTATAATACTATCACTACCGGCAACTTGTGGTTTTCCGATTGGTGACCTTTTGAGCAAAACTGGATCTACAAAATAGGTGCAGAATAATCCGATCAACGATACAACCAAATAGGGGAGGACAACCAACACTGATGACACTTCCCATTGTGTCCAAGGACTAGACGCATCTAAATACATAAAATTATTATCGTCAGTAACATTATTTCGAAAATTTCAAAAATATATTGCATAATAAACTGTTTCGGACTTACCCCAGTAAAAAGCCGTCGGTCGCTCCAAACGATAGCACTGAATATTTTTGGAATTTCCACCGTAGTTCTCGAGTTAGTTCGGGTTCCAGGAATCCTGTTTTCTCGCGCTGAAGTTGTTCCATAATTCCATTGTCACACTGTTTTGGCGATACAATTTTGTTTAACTTGAATTCACGTTGGCTCGTCTTGCAGCTGCTAAACATTGTATTATTTCCAGGCATTGCAAACCATCCCATCATTCGATCTTTTGAGCAAAGATACTGATGAAATGATGGGATATCGATCTTAGTTATCTATCCGCTCAGTAAACAAAGTGCAATGTTCGTCATGGAGAAACATTTTTTCACAGCTTTTGTTGTAGCAACACCTTCGCAACGCGAAGAAACCCCGAACTGCGCTGGCTATCCGGATCATCATCAAACGCTCAAATGATAATATCTTTTCAGAGTGCTCTTTGATTTGGGATAATATCTTTGCAGAAGCAAAGATAATATCCTGTGCTCAGATGATATTGCAATGCCTGATTATTTCTGATCCATCTTGACCTTCCCAGCTCCGTTGATGCTTTCTGCCTGTGTAATATTTATGGAATCCTCGACTTCACATCCCGTTCACCGGTGACGAAACCTAAGACAAACAATACACACTATTTTATATAGAAAGCAACCTCAGTAAATAAGCTAATGAAATTACCTACTTGTAACCATAGTTCCTAGCCGATTTCCGAAGGAAAAATGAGCAAAATAAAATTTAAACGAAGCACACAAATACTTCTGGCTTTTTAGCGCACACTAATCTTTATCAGTTTCATCCCATACTGAACTCACGCCTTTGGAGTTTGGTCCGCTTCTTGCAATTACGAAGAAAATAGCAAATTAATAATTCTCATTACCGCTGAACAGTTCTTTAATCGCAAACAGATTAATTGTTTAATAATAATTGAATTCTAATTTGAAGAATCTCGCTACATATTTGTAAACAAACAACAAACTGCTCGAAAAAATTTGGCGCTTGACACATGCTGTCAGCTGTCAAATAGTATTACCTAAAATGCTAGTGCGAACGGTTTTGTTATTCAGAAGTAACACCTTCGAATAACATGTTATTCAGCTGTAATCTGAACAAGGCATTACCGTATGACTGTGAGTGGCCCATTTAAACGCGTGGTGAATTTTTTCAATTTGCTGGGTGAATGTGTACATTTTGCTGTGGTAAATTTCATCTTCGCGGCGCAGTGGGTGATGTGAGTTCTGTTGTTTACTTTTCTGCCTCTCCGGGAATGTGAGGTTGATTTCAAAGCAGGAAGAAAATAAAAAAATGAAATAAAAAAACATCACCTTCATCCAGTGCTGCCGAATATTTACAACCCTGCTTGTTAGCACGTTTTCAGCACAACGTACCAAAAATCACTTGAAGAAATCATTGTTCCTGATAGTGGGATTTTGTAACTTGTTTTTCAAAATACTTTTAAGGCAGAGAATTTCACTCGAATCTTTAAGCACACACAGAGTACATTCGAAAAGGGCCAAAACTTATTAAGTTATCAAAAAATCAATATTAAATCAGTAATATTTTCTAAACGGTGCATCTTAGAAAAATGTTACCGAACTACTTTTTGCTTGAAAATTTGATGTACTTTCATAAAATTAGGATGACAAACTTTTTTGACTTTTCTCAATAGCTTTTTTGAAAATTGTTATTTAAATTTTTTTTTTTCGTTGTATCCTATTTTTCTCCAGAACAACCCATTGTGCACTAGATAGCATTTTCAGTCAGCTATAACATAAGGATAATTAAAAAATTATTGACATGTAACTTTTAGGGGAAAATCTATATTTTAGTTCAAAACACAAAAACCAAACATTTTTTTTGCCGTGCATATTTTCTCCATATAGCACCAACAATTGTCTAAAACTTCGCCGAAGACACCAAACCGATCGGACAAATAGTTTTCGAGATACAATTTTTTGAAGATATCATGTGCATTTTTCATAGGCCCTTCTCATAAGTAAGCCTAGATTCAAAATGGCGAACCAAGTATGCAAAACGGGGTTTTTCTTCTCAAAAAACTTGAATGCAAGGTTTCATTCAAATAAAAAAATATGAAAATTACTCGTTGCTGAAATGATATGCAACCGCTCTAAGACAAAACAAACAACCATGCGTTCACCATTATTTTACATGTAATTGAGTCATTTCATACCACCATTCGGGCATTTTACCCCAGGCCCATTTTTAAAACTTATTTTGAATGCGTAAGAAAGACATAAAATAACCTTGTTGTTGAATAGGAAATCATGGTGAAATATAGCTAGTTTTGTAAAAATTGCATCTACACATTGAAATTGTTTGATACTTTTGTTTATATTGGTGAAAACATCAAAATAGCTTAATTGGTGCATTTTGTTCTATTCTCCCCTACATTCAGGAGCGGTCTAGTCATATTTTGTACTGGAAATGTGAACCGAGCCCTAGGAGTAACGTTAATGCTGCTAATGAGTGATGTTTAGGCGGTATACAGGGCGAGTAATGGACTTGGTTGCAACTAATAAAATAATTATAATGTGATGGAATTGCGTATATTAAAAACCCAGATTATTCCTCGTGGTGGTAGTGGTGCCTCATCGTTCATAAAATAGGGAAAAAAGTTTACAAGTAGGGTAATTCGCCAAATGTTGAACGGCTAATTTCTTCGCCTATTGTTGAACGCACGTGCATTTCTTATGGGAGTTCAACAATAAGCGACAAAATTTGCCGTTCAACATTTGGCGGTTTCCCCTAATGTTTATTCTGTAAGACTTTTCTTCTACGATCTACTCAATGTCAGTATTTTGACAAGCTTTTCAACTGATATACAGTCGCGATTCGCTGGTTGGGCCACGACCTCGTCCCAACTAACGAATTCAGTTTTTTAGTTGGGTCAACTGACAGCATTTGAACACGTGTATTTCGACTTGAACATCACAAATGATGTCCAGTGACGCCCAATCCCGTTTCCCGTGTTTACATTGAATTTTGACGTACGGTTGCTTTTTAGTTGGGCCATGGCCCAACCAGCGGAGGCCCAACTAAAAAGTGACCCAAGTATTAAGATCCCAACCAGCGAATCCCGACTGTAACCAACATTAAACTTCATTTGGATATATCTAACTGGCGTTTTGAAACAGATTTTCCGATCGTGATTGTAATGATTGATTTGCTTATCGGCTTTATCGGTCAGTCCTACTCAAAGTGGGTGGAGAATGGGTCGTCGCTCTCACCGGCCGGATAGCAAAATCTTTCTCTCATATTTTAGTCTTTTTGCCCTTCGGATACATTCAATCTATTCTACAAGCATTCTAAGTACTTGAAACAGTGATACATTCTCACCCCCATTTGACCCATTGTCACCCCTGACGACGGTCCTTTTGAGAATTCCTTCGAGAAATCTCTAGTAATTTCTTGTGAAATTTCTTTGAAAACTCCTCCGGAAATTCCTTCGGAATAATACCTGCAAGAATTATGACAGTATTATTACATTGATTTACTACAGGAATTTACAAAGGCCTTTTGGGATGGTTCAGGAAAGAATCCCTGGAGGTGTATTCGAATGAGCTCCTGGGAAAATTTTATAAATTATTCCTGGAGGAGTTCTCGAAAGAATATCTGTACGATTTTCTGGAGAAATTTTAGAAGAAATTCTTGGAGTAATTTCAAAATGTATTTCCAATAAATTCTAGGAAGAATTTCCAAAGAACAACCTGAATAGTTTTGCGAAAAGAATTTCTTAACGAATTTCTGAAGGCATTGTTTAATAAATTTCCTGAATAATTATCATAGAAATCCTCGAAAATAATTCAAATGGAATTTTCAAATTAAATTTTTAGATTTCTGCAGGAACTCATACGGAAATTACTTCAGAAGCTCCTGCTAAAATATCTGAAGGGATACCTTCGGAAATTCTTCTAGGAAATTCCTTTAAAAATCCGGACAGTAGTGAGATAAAATACTGTTTTTTAATCTGGAATTAAGACTTCATGACAAAAAGAAAAACCCAAAAATATCGTGATTGCAGTCGATCCATTATCATACTTCTTCGGATATTCTCAAGAATTCCTTAAGTGGGCGAGTGATTGCATCATCATTTCCTCCCCCTTCCCTACATTGACTTGCATTCTGACGTGGCAGGCGCCAGTATGACCTAACAAATGAGATCACCAGTACTTGTACATTGAAGATGTGTGCTAGTCCCAAGCAAACATCTGTTGGTTCCCTGTGCAAGAACAGCTGATCTGGTCATAATGGAGTAGCAACTACGAGCAGTCAATCAAGCTCAAGCTCAAGCTCAAGCTATTCTCAAGAATTCCTTAAGAATTTACTTCAGGCGTCGCTTCGGAAAAAATCTTCAATATTCACCAAGGTAATATTTATGATATGATATGAATTTATCCAAAAGTTTGTTCGAAAAGTCCTCCACATATTTTTTCACAAAAAAATACCCCCAGGAATTAATTCGGTTGGTCATCAAGAAGTTCTTTCAGGTATAAAAGATCAAAAGATCCTCCAGGAATGCCATCGTAAATTTCTCTAATTAATACATTTGAGATTCCTCCAGAATTTCATTACTAAAATCCTCAAGTAGTTTCTTCAAAAATCCTCCGCGAAAATAAATCTAGAATTACCTCCAGAAATTCCTTTAGAAATACTTTCAAATATTTCTTTAAAAAAATATCTAAAAAATCTATTGGAAACTTCTCCGGATTTTTTTCCGGATTTCTTTCAGCAAATTTTCAGAGATTCAGAAATTTTTCCAGGTGTTCCATTCTTTCGGCTCTTTTTTAGGAATTTCCAAACGAACTTCTTAATGAATTTCCTAAGGAACTCCCAAAGGAATTTCCAAAATTCTTGAATTTCTCTGTACATTCCTCCAATTCCTCCATTCTTTCGGCGATTCCTGCAGGGGTTCTTTCGGCATCAGTGGAGAGCACTCAACGGCTGCAGGTGTTCATCACCAGATGCCTGCGGTATATAATTCGGGCCTGATGGCATCACAACTGGATCTCATACATCGAACTCCAGCGTCGTTGTCACCAGAGGCCGATAGCAACAGACAATCAGGATCGGATTTCTTTTGGAGATGCCTTCCAAAAAAAATTCCTATAGGGAAACACAACAAAATCCATAAGGAATAATTGCGTTTTGAAAACGTTTTCGAAATATCCTTAACGAATTATTTAAAGAATTTCTTGCTCAGAATTCCTACGGAAAATTCTTGGGCAATAACTACGGAAGTTGTATCAGGGAAACCTTCAGAAATTCCCTTAAGGAAAATTCCTTTAGAGATTTTTTTTTTAAAGAAATGACTTCAGCAATTACTTCAGGAATTTCTCAAAAAATTCATCCAGCAAATTCGTTAGAACATCATCCAGGAATTCTTTCGATTTTTTTAGGAATTCCTTCGGAAATTCCTCCGGAAATTTGGATACTCCTTTGAAAAATGTTCGGAAATCAGTTCAGAAATTCATTTAGAATACAATAATTTAGAAATTACTAGAATACTATAAGAGTTCTTTTCATCGGGAATTTCCTTCCAAAATTTCCGTTAAGAACTCTTCCAAAGCTTCCTTTAGTATTTCCTATTTATTTCTTCAATAATTTTCCTGAAATATTCTTCCAACATAATTTCCGAAATGTTTACTCTCGGAATTTCGGAAGAAATGCCGTGTGGCTTCACTAAGAGGATTTCCTGGAAGAAAGTTTCTAATGAATTACCAGGGAGAAATTTACAAAGGCCTTTCCAGAGAATTTTTAGAAGGAATTTCTAGATGTATGTCAAAAAGAAATCCTGGCGTAATTTTAAAAAGACTTTTCAAAGGATTTCCTAAAACATATTCTGAAGAAATTCATAAATCAATTGCTAAAGAAATTTACGAAGGATTTCTCCTAAAGCAATTTTCGAAGGTATTCCTGAAACAATTTCTGATGATATTCCAATAAAGAAATATCCGAAGAATTTTCCTCAGGTATTTTCAAAAAAAAATTCAAAGGAATTTTAAAGGACTTCTTAAATGAATTTTCAAAGGAAAGTCTAAAAAAATTTCTGAAGAAATTCTTAAAAGATTTCATTAAGTATTCTCCTTTGAATTTCCAAAAAAGATTTCTGGAAATATCTCTGAAGTTATTTTTAGAGGATTTTCTGGGGAAATCCATAGATGAAATTCCGAAAGCATTTTTGGAGGAATGTACAAAGATTTTCTTGAAGAAATTTAATAATATCGTAAATGCCTTAAGGACTATCTTTGAAAATTCCATTAGGAATTGTTGCTGGAAATTTCGGAAGAATTATTGGAGAAATTTCCGAGAGAATGGAATTTCCAATGGTATCCGAAGAAGTTCCTAAAATAATTTTTGAAAGAGTTCTGGCAGTACTCTTGATTTTATTTTTGGAAAAATCCAGAAGGTATTTCCCTAAAAATTATTTAAGATATATACAAAAAAATCAGAAGTTAATTTCTAAGGAATTCTTGCGAGCATCCAAAGAATTTTTGGTCAGTAGTAAAACCCGGTTTAAACTTTGAAAAACCATAAATTGTCGCAATTACAGTCTATCTATGATCAAACAGCAATTAAATTTCTTTGGAAAAATATTCCAAAAAATACCTGGTGACCTTTTCAATTATAGGCGATAAAATGCACTAACATTTCATTATACTTGAAACTGTCTGACATTTTTTTAATTGATTCACGTCTCCAATTATAAATGAACATATTACGCCAAACATTCAGGCGCCGCCAGTCAGTGGTTTCTGTAAGGGTTTTATGCAGAACTGTATTAAAACCTGCCATCCGCTGGTCGAGTGTACAATTGAAAATGTGCTAAATAAGTGCTCTATGTTCCGTGTCCTAATAATTCAAATATGTAAAATAATTGACAATCATTCTCATATTTTCCCGCATAAAAGTCGCACTTGTTTAATAATACTGACTTATGAATTTATTTCACTCTATCTCCTATTTGCAGCTTCCACCCGAGACCCGGAGATATCGGCTGACAGTGATGGATGTCCTGGTTGATTACATCCGGTACAAATGCTCGGCCCTGGCCGGGGAGCGGAATCCAGCGGTGCTGTTGGCCCAGTGCAATCAGATTGTGAGCAGTTTGTACATCATTTTCGACGGCGACAGTGAGTTCGTCACACTAACGCTGCTGAAGATGGATTTGCTGGCCGGCAGTGGTGCCGTGGCGCTAATGTATCCGGTGTTCGAGCAGATCTTGGCCAGCCAGGCGAGGTGCACCGGGGCAGCCGCCTCGCTCGACATCATGGATTATGTGCGGTTGCTGCTCTGCTATAAGAAATGGAAAGCAATGGTACCGGCCCGACGGGATAAGGATGCTATCAGTGCACTGGCGCTGAAGGTGCTCCCCCCACGCTGCCCTCAGGCCAAGACCAAGCAGGACCTGGCGTTCGTTCAGATGCTGCCAAGGGTGAGCGCCTCCGCCAAGGAACAGGAAGATGAAACCAGGTGAGCCTTGGTCGAATATGATGCACTTATAAATAATAATCTGGAGCAATGCATTCGTTGGGATGTAATTCGATATGAATCCTGGTGTATTGTAATAGAGACCTTTTGTTTCGATCCTTTCACCCATCATCAATTATATACGCTTGCCATGTATCTACGTGTTTCTACTCTTGGATATGAATTGATTCAGTCATTCACTTTAATTCAAATGCTTAGTGGATTTTTTCAATTTCGTTCATGAATCAGTGCTGACTACCGTTTTGACTCAACTCCCGAGCATGATTCATATTCTGGCCATTGGAATTTTAGTACCCTAAAACAAATTCTTTTATTTTAGGCTATTTACCTGTGAGTGTTTGGAATATGAGTCATGTTCGGAATTTGATTCGAAACGGTTTGTTGATATGGCCTAGATAAAAAAAACTCTGTTCTAAAATTGATCTATTGTAAATCCTACATATGTAAATCATAGATTCTATTTATTTCGTGATATCACCCGCTGCCTCTTCCCGAAATAAATATTCCATCTTCGCATTCTGCACAAATATATGTTGGTAATTTTCTCAGAAGGTGATAAATGATAAAGCGTTTTGGTACAGAAGTGCTCTGTCCAGATTTAATGCATTAATCACAACAAGCTTGCATACTTTTAGCAGTGATGGTTAAAGAGACAACGTGCATGTAGTTCGGGACAAAATGATTTATGAAGGATGAAATATATTCGGATGCACATTTGCAGTTTCATCAGCAGCATGGAACATGAGCGGAAGGGATCCATTAGCATTAATATGATGTGGTATGAAAGAGATTTTCTCCAGAAACGATTTGTTAACGTCGTTGGCAAAAGAATATTTGCGGCATCACTCGTGAGCACCACATTGGAATAGAGGGGTGACAAACATGAAAAAGAATATGTTTTGTGCATGCATTTTTGCAACTTGTGCATGGCGCGGAAATGAGATTATCTGGATTTCCGAAAAAGAGTGTTAACTTTAGGAATCTTTTTTCCAAACAACCAGTTTGTGCCAAATTTTGCATGCGCATTTTACAAAGACCTATGCGCCGATGCACTTTAAACCGGCAGCGCGTAGTGGCTAAAATCGTGTTTTAAGCGCGTTTATTTAATAGTACCTTTATCATGTGATTTAGCGTAATGACGTCTTCGAGACATTTTATCAGCAAGAGTCGACGCGCTTCTTTGGAGGTATGATCAATCCCCCTAAAATTGAGATGAGATTTTTTTTTTTTTACTTTACAACATAGAAGGTATACGTCTTCGCGAGAGTTGTAGCAAGAGTTCTCCTGAAAAACTTTGTCGAAGACATCAAGTTTATAATTCCGTTACTTTTGGAGAATTTTTACGTTTTATGCTGACAACCCCCTGACAATAGCCTTTCGTCATATCTTTTTCATTTTCATTTCTACATTTTATTCATATTCTAGAAAGTTTTAGATGATATTAAAATACGCTGTTTGGTGGCTGTTGTGACTCAAAAACTCAAAAAAATTAAAAAAATATAACAGTTTTATTGGAATTTTTAGCCATTTTTGATTTAATTGCTACTTGATAAGGGGCAAATTGTGGCAGTCAATCTCATACGCATAACAAAGTACAAGTATTGAACTTTAAATTAATACCTGAACTGTAGAGTTGTAAGCGGATGTAAGAGATCGATCGAAATTAATTTATTGGCTTTTTCGGTGATAATTATACTACTCAAAGCGAAAGGGAGTAGATGAAAGTAATGAAGATACAGATTCGATTGACACCGCAAGCGAGCGGCAAGTGTGAAATGAATAGAAACTGAAGATTAGCAGAGGGCCATATGAGAGAACAAACATTGTTGAAATCGCTGTTATTCTGCCTAACGTCCACCCAGGAACGGCTTGGATAGTGACGTTGTGATCACTGTACCAAGACAGGCAAAATAACAGCGATTTCAACCTGCTAAAGTGCTGTTCGGCAAGCGTAAACAGTTCTATTGATTCGTGGCATATTTTCCGAGATTCATACAAGAGCGCGCTAAATCTCTTCAGGCATAACTCTCGCAAGCTCATACTTTGCCCAAATTGAATCTTATTCGAACTGTATTTCATCAATTTTTCGCCAAATGGATTCTATAATTAGGAAAGCTTTGATCACCGCGTGACTTTATCGAAATTAATTTATTGGCTTTTTTCGGTGATAATTAATGATTCGGTGTCAATCGAATCTGTATCTTCATTACTTTCATCTACTCCCTTTCGCTTTGAGTAGTATAATTATCACCGAAAAAAGCCAATAAATTAATTTCGATAAAGTCACGCGGTGATCAAAGCTTTCCTAATTATAGGATGTAAGAGATGTTTCATCAAAAACGATTTCCCTATGCAAGGTAGAAATCAATCACACAAGGAGTGGGTGAACCAATGCACCATGCGTCTCCATATGTTTGTATGCTTATACATACATCGAACATGTTCAAAGCTTGTTTGCATGAAAAGCAATGTCTCCAAAAGCAATGGAATTACGAACTTGGTGTCTTCGACAAAGTTTTTCAGGAGAACTTTTGCTATAACTTGTAGAAGATGCATACCTTTCATGTTGTAAAGTGGAAAAAATAAATGTTTCATCTCACTTTTAGGGGGATTGATCATAAGGCTGAATATCTCCAAAGAAGCGCGTCGACTTACTGATAAAATGTCTCGAAGACGCTATTACGCTAAATCACATAATAAAGGTACTATTAAATAAACGCGCTAAAAACACGATTTTAGACACTGTGCTGCCGTAATCAGAAAAAGTGACGTATACGCCATTTTCCACAATTGGTGTTAACAAGTTCTACTCATCGAGCTCTTTAACAGAAAAATGGAAAACATGCATGTTGTGAAATGGCAGTTACGTCACTTTTCCAGATTACGGCAGTGTGCAGCGCCGGCCGTGTCTGAATGCAGGTCAATTAAGGAATAGGTGGGGAAATGTTGACATGATACTCACTTTGATAGAAACCGATGAGTCATCTGCACTTCCAAGAGAAATCACCGGGATGTTGGATATATGGGGTGAAAGTGTGTAACCGACGGTTCCAAATTATTGCTTGCGACTCCATCTCAAGCACATTTAATTACAATCCAAGGATGACGCTGCCTAATATGCTCATGGAGAAACATTAATATATCTCACTCTCCCAACCAAAACGATCCCACTTCCCCAACCACTCTAAGCTTCATCGAATCTATCGAGCAGTAGTTTGAGCGCCGGCAAAAGATTCTTAGCCGATGAGGCGGTCTTAGGTAGGGCAGGGGTATAGTACTCACGCTTGTGCACTTATTTTTTTACGACAGGGTCGGGTCTGGTCTTATTTCTTATGGGAAATATTGAAATCGTTAGCTCAGCTTTTAGCTCTGTCCAAGTTCTTCTGTTCTGAATACTTAGTGGAATTAATTACAATTTGTATGCTTTTTGAACTATTATAGGTCTAGAACAGGAGATACCCATTTTATTAGTAGCGCATTAGTAGCAAAACCTTGATTATTTCTAATGGTTAGTATTGTTAGAAGATAATTGTGTTAAAATGTCTAAAATTCTTATTGCTTTCTTGCGGTAGGGTGAAGTTATATCAAAATACCCAAACTCCAAGCTGCGCTACTGGGTGTTGAACCGGCTTTCCCTTCTTTCGACCCTGGAGATATTTTCGTTCTCTCAGCATAGCCAAGGGGGTTATACAGGGGATGGACAAAATAATTAGGATAGGCAAATTTTGGGTAAAATTAGATGTGTTGTAACTATCTTGGTTATTATCCGATTTTGACAATTCAGGTATGCCCGAACTAGAAAATTAATGCAGTTTGACGGTATGTCCATGGAACCGACTATGACCACCGGATTCCGGAGATATTCCGGGTTTTTCGGAGGTAGGTTCAAAACCGTAAATTTGATATGGATATTAGGAGAAGTTGTGGTTAAAAATTGAATAATATTAGTAACCACAAATGAAGTAGGGCTCTTGCTGATTGGAACCATATATTGAGATTTGGAATCGGACCAGAATCAAGTGAGATATGGCCATTTCTTTAAAATCGGTTCCGATCGATACTTATCAAAGGGGTCAGGCCACAACTTCATTTGAATCTCGCTTTTTGATAGATCGGCCACTATGATTTCATTCTAGAAGGGCTCTAATGTGTCCAGAATAAAAAACGAATTGAATAAACGGATCCTGGAGTCGCTGGGATGTCCCCGGGGAACCTGTGAATGGGGACATTTAAGCTTTAGCACCAAAATCAGTCATTCGACGGCTCTTTTTTCATGGTTTTCGATCAGGAAGCGAAGTATGAATAGAAAATGGTCCATTGACGGTTCTGACCGCTTCCAGGATCTACGGATTGGCCCCGGGGAACCTGTGGAAGGGGACATTTTAGTTTTACCACCAAAACCAGTCGTTCGTCGGCTCTTTTTTATGGTTTACGATCAGGAAGCGAAGTATGAATATAAAATGGTCCATTGTCGGCTCTGACCGCTTCCAGGATCTACGGATTGGCCCCGGGGAACCTGTGGAAGGGGACTTTTTAGTTTTACCACCAAAACCGGTCGTTCGACGGCTCTTTTTTCATGGTTTTCGATCAGGAAGCGAAGTATGAATATAAAATGGTCCATTGACGGCTCTGACCGATTCCAGGATCTACGGATTGGCCCCAAGGAACCTGTGGAAGGGGACATTTTAGTTTTAGCACCAAAACCAGCCATTCGACAGCTCTTCATTCATGGTTATCGATCAGGAAGCGAAGTACGAAAATAAAATGGATCATTGACGGCTCTGACCGCTTCCAGGACCCAAGGATTGCCCCCGGGGAACCTGTGGAAGGGGACATTTTAGTTTTACCACCAAAACCGGTCGTTCGACGGCTCTTTTTTCATGGTTTTCGATCAGGAAGCGAACTATGAATATAAAATGGTCCAGTGACGGCTTTGACCGATTCCAGGATCTACGGATTGGCTCCGAGGAATCTGTGGAAGGGGACATTTTAGTTTTAGCACCAAAACCAGCCATTCGACAGCTCTTCATTCATGGTTATCGATCAGGAAGCGAAGTACGAAAACAAAATGGATCATTGACGTCTCTGACCGCTTCCAGGACCCAAGGATTGCCCCCGGGGAACCTGTGGAAAGGAACATATAAGTTTTAGCACTAAAATCAGTTATTCGACGGCTCTTTTTATAGGTTTTCGATCCGGAAGCAAGGTAGCAAAGTAAAAGGACCAATGACAGCTTTGACCGCTTCCAGGACCTACTGGTTGCCCCCGAGGAACCTGTGGAAGGGGACATTTTAGTTTTTACACCAAAATCAATCATTCGACAGCTCTTCTTTAATATAAGCAAACTATTAATATAAAATTGACCATTGATGACTCTGACCGCTCTCAGGACCTACAGATTCCCCCCGGAAAACCAGTGGAAAGGAACATTTAAGTTGCAGCCCCAAACGCAATGTCTCGACGGCTTTTTTTTTCGTGATTTTGATCAGAAAGCGAAGTATGAGTATAAATTGGACCATTAATGGATCTGACCGCTTCCAGGACTTACGGATTGCCCCCGGGGAACTGTGGAAGGGACATTTTAGTTTTAGCACAAAAACCAATCATTGGACGGCTCTTTTTTCATGGATTTCAATCAGAATGTGAAGTATGATCAAAAAATGGACCATTGACGACTCTGACCGTTTTCTGGACTAACGGATAGCTCACGGGGAACCTGCCTACTTCATACTTCGCTTCCTGATCCAAAGCCATGAAAACAGAGCCGTTGTATGACTAGTTTTGGTGCTAAAACTAAAATGTCCCCTTCCACAGGTTTCCTGGACCAATCTGTAGGCCAGAAAGCGGTCAGAGCCCTCAATGGTCCCTTTTATATTCATTTCTCGATTCCTAATCGAAACCACTAGAAAAGAGACGTCGAATGGCTGGTTATGATGCCTAAAATAATACACAAATTCTCCAGGAGCAATCCGTGGGTCTTGGAAGCGGTCAGAGCCGTCAATGGACCATTTTATATTCATACTTCGCTTCCTGATCAAAAATCGAATGACTGGTTTTAGTGCTAAAACTAAAATGTCCTCATTCATAGAATCCTCGAAGGCAATCAGTAGGTCCTGGAAGCGGTCAGAGCCGTCAATGGTAATTTTTAATTCATATTTCGCTTCCTGGTCGAAATCCATGAAAAAAGAGCCTTCGAATGACTGGGTTTGATACTAAAACTAAAATGTCCCCTTCAACAGGTTCCCCGGGGTCCAATCCGTAGGTCCTGGAAGAGGTCAGAGCCGACAATGGATCATTTTATATTCATACTTTGCTTTCTGATCGAAAACCATGAAAAAAGAGCAGTAGAATGACTGGTTTTGGTGCTAAAAACTAAATGTCCTCTTCCACAGGTTCCTCGGAGGCAACCAGTAGGTCCTGGAAGCAATCAGAGCCATCAATGGACCACTTTATATTCATACTTCGCTTCCTGATCGAAAACCATGAAAAAAGAGCCGTCGAATGACTGGTTTTGGTGGTAAAACTTAAATGTCCCCTTCCACAGGTTCCCCGGGGCCAATCCGTTAGTCTTGAAAGCGACCAGGGCCGTCAATGGATTATTTTATATTCATACTTCGCTTCCTGATCGAAAACCATGAAAAAAGAGCCTTCGAATGACTAGTTTTGGTGCTAGAACTAAAATGACTCCTTCCACAGGTTCCCAGGGCCAATCCAGAAGCGGTCAGACCCGTCAATGGACCATTTTATATTCATACTTCGCTTCTTGATCGAAAACCATGAAAAAAGAGCCGTCGAATGACTGGTTTTGGCGGTAAAACTAAAATGTCCCCTTCCACAGGTTCCTTGGGGCCAATCCGTAGGTCCTGGAAGCGGTCAGAGCCGCCAATGGACCATTTTATATTCATACTTCGCTTCCTGATCGAAAACCATGAAAAAAGAGCCGTCGAACGACTGTTTTTTGGTAAAACTAAAATGTCTTCTTCCACAGGTTCCCCGGGGCCAATCCGTAGATCCTGGAAGCGGTCAGATCCGTCAATGGACCATTTTCTATACATACTTCGCTTCCTGATCGAAAACCATGACAAAAGAGCCGTCGAATGACTGATTTTGGTACTAAAACTTAAATGTCCCCATTCACTGGTTCCCCGGGGACCTCCCAGCGACTCCAGGATTCGTTTATTCAATTGGTTTTTCATTCTGGACACATTAGAGGCCTTCTAGAATAAAATCATAGTGGACGATCTATCAAAAAGCGAGATTCAAATGAAGTTGTGGCCTGACCCCTTTGATAAGTATCGATCGGAACCGATTTTAAAGAAATGGCCATATCTCACTTGATTCTGGTCCGATTCCAAATCTCAATATATGGTTCCAATCAGCAAGAGCCCTACTTCATTTGTGGTTACTAATATTATTCAATTTTTAACCACAACTTCTCCTAATATCCACCTCAAATTTACGATTTTGAACCTACCTCCGAAAAACCCGGAATATCTCCGGAATCCGATGGCCATAGTCGGTTCCATGGACATACCGTCAAACTGCATTATTTTTCTAGTTCAGGTATGCCTGAATTGTCAAAATCGGATAATAACTAAGGTAGTTACAACACATCTAATTTTACCTAAAATTTGCCTATCCTAATTATTTTGTCCATCCCCTGTAAGTGTGACACTGCTCGTTTTGGTAAACGGTATGCCGTGTATAGCGTGTAGTTTGATTGATTTTAAACAAACACATTCGAACGAACACCAATTATTATAATTATCAACCGCACTACTCAGAACAAAATTTCGATGACCGGCCGATCGTTCTGCTTACTGAAGAAAACACGATCGGACTCGATACAAATTTTTACTTTACGATTAATTGACTCACCCGCACAAAGCAGAACAGAACTTTGATGACCGGCCGATGGTTCTGCTTACTGAAGAAAACACGACCGGACTCGATACATATTTTTACTTTCTGATTAATTAACTCATCCGCACAAAGCAGAACAAAACTTTGATAATCGGCCGATGGTTGTGCTTACTGAAGAAAACACGATCGGACTCGATACAAATTTTTACTTTACGATTAATTGACTCACCCGCACAAAACAGAACCAAATTTTTATGACCGGCCGATCGTTCTGCTTACTGAAGAAAGCATGTCCGGACTCGATACAAATTTTTACTTTCTGTAGCGCCGAAATTTTTCAAATGTATAAGCAAATCTCTCAAAACCACCCCCTGGCTACGACACTGAAATTATTTCAACGGCGCGGTTAAAAAATTGCAGCGGTGCGCCGGTCAAAAATGGTGGCGGCGGCGCTGCATAAAAATCGTCGGCGGCCGCGGCGCTCAGCTTTAATTTTACGAAGCCCTTATTAGTATTACACAGAGAAAAAAAAGTTGGGATTCCAACATTTTTTAATATTATTTAAAACATGTGGTGAATTTGGTATTATTGAGAGCAGAACCTTTTTAGTCAAATGCAAAATTGATAGATTTGAGAGTTTTCGTTCAGTTCAAAACCCTTATTTTCACAGAATAGAAATAGTGAAATAATCAAACTTACTTAACCATTTCACATTTTTGGCAAGTCTGGCAGGATAAAACAATGTAACTGGCAGCCCATGATTGTCTGTGACAGTTGCAAGAAAAGATTGAAACAGAAATAAACTCTCGTTCTAAGTGTAAACTATAGAGGACGATTGTCGCTGCGGTTCCCTTTGTTATCGTCCCCAATCATGTTGGGTACCTACCTGTCAAAACGTACTGATTTTTCCTTCGTTGATATTCAGTGCCCTATACTCACCAGCAAAAGATGTTTCGCTAGTGACGACAGCGACAATCTTCCTCTATACTAATTAATGATTTAAGTGTTTTACTTCTACGTGAAGTTAAATTATTTACAATGATATGGAAATGCTAATATCATCTTCCAAACTTAGACGTACATGTTCATGATAGAATTAGAGGCGAAAGTATAGAATTGATAGTTCCGTTAGGATACGGCAGGCATGAAGAATGTTTTTATAGAAGTCGATAGAAAATCCTTCCGCACCCGATGGCATATGAGCAAATCAAACCGCCTTCCTTAAATTGAAAGCAACGCCAACCTGTTGTTTTGACAAAATACATAGGTATTTAGCTTTAACAAGACAATGTCAATTTAACGAATCTATGACAAAAGGTCGAAAGACAAAAGGTCGGAAGGACAAAAGGTCGAAAGACAAAAGGACTAAAAGACAAAAAGTCGAAAGCATTAAAGGTCGAAAAAGACAAAAAGTCAGAAAGGACAAGAGGTCGAAAGGGACAAAAGGACGATCAAGAACAAGTTGATAACAAGTTGGGTGTATTCCAAAAGAATTTATGAAATGCATTTAACTTCAAGCAGAAATAAAACACTCATCACATCAATCAAACTTGAAGAATGAGCAATTTTCAAAGAAGGAGTAATTACTGTGAAACAATATTATGAATATCTAGATAGTTCTGTAAGAGATAAAAAGATTGTTGATTTAGGAAATGAATAAAACTTGTATTGCGCGAGACAGAATTGTCCTATACAGTTGGTAAAAAAGTTGCTCTTTTATTTTAAACTATTTTTAGCAACTGAATAAAATTCATTCAATGAGCAGAGGAAACTGTGGTGCTAAATTGTCTCTCTCTGTTTCAGTTCCTTGTCCATTTCGACCTTCTGTCCCTTTCAACCTTTTGATCTTATTGATCTTTAGTTTCTTTCAACCTTTTGTCTCGTTAGACGTTCTGTCCTTTTCGACCTTTTGTCCCGTTCGACGTTTGGTCCTTTCGACCTTTTGTCCATTTCGACCTTTTGTCCTTTTCGACCATTTGTACCTTCGACCTTTTGTCTTTCGACTTTTTGTCCTTTCGACCTTCTGTCCCTAACCCCAATTTAACAACTCGGCTCTTGTCGAAGTTTATATCGGAGTGAAATTTTTGCATTGGTAGATTTAACAGTCTTATACTTTCTACTGAAAATCACTAACTGATTTTCTCAAATTTACCAACGTTTCTTTTAATTTCACCAACGTTTTTTTTTTTGTGTGTAGCAAGCATTGCAATTCTGTGCATTCCTTTTAAGTTTCGGCTAAGTTGTCTTCGATATTTATCGTTGATGTCCTGCAGGTAGCAAAATAAAATTCCCACAGACAATTGAAAATATTCCATAAAAAACAACACGAAATTTCAATTAGGACATCAGGGTAGAACTAGATCTTTGCGCCGACGCCACCGTTTAAAAATAATCGGTGCGCCTCCGTATGAAAATTGACCACGCCACTGAATATTTTTTTAAGTACCTCGCCAATGGCACTTTTACCGATAAGTCAAGATTTATCTAGCTTCTGTCAGAAATACATATTTTCAGCCCCCTGTAGACCCAACAAAATTGAAAGCTGATGAAGGGCTTATTTCATTAAAACAGACTTTTCAGCTAAAAAAGTAGCTTATTCAGCCAAAATTGTTTGTAGGGGAACCACTAATTCCCTTGTTATACAACCTATGCATCGTCAAACAAAACAATAATTGTTCAAATAAAATCCACATGATATTTAATTATTCAGAAATTAAGGGAACTTCTTCGTCAAATTGTACTACAATACTGCCGCCTGAAAATTTTCAGAATTTTATTTGAAAACTGTTTGGAAACTCGACAATCTTTTTTTCTTATTATTTATGAACTAATACGTCTACTTCTAGCATTTCTTCAGAAACTCTTTTAGGAATTCCTACGAAAAAATTTCCTTCAAGTTCATCGGGAAATTCATTCAAGAATTTATACAAAAATTTCTTCTGAATTTCAAACCAGAATTTCCTTTACGAATTTTTATCTTAAAATCATTTATGAACTTCTTCGGATATATCCACAAAAATTCCGTCGGGAATTCTTCATGAAAAGGGAATTTTCCGAAGCAGTTGCTTGAGAAAATCTTTAGAGAAATTGACTAGAAGGTCATATCAAAATTATATTAACATATGTTATTATGTTATACACAATTTTTATAACAAAATTTGTTAGAAACATGGTGCAGGATGTTGTTAAAATATCTAAATTTCTATCAAAAATTACACTACTAGAATCAAAAAACTATCAAATTTTGTTAGAATTTCATCATAAAAATAACATATTTTGTTAGAAATTTATAACAGAATCAGTTACAAAATATATTGTTCCTGTGCAGTTGGAAATTTTTACAGGTCATGATAGGTCTCCAGATTGTGATCAACAATCAGCAATTTTTGCTTTTGTCTGAACAAGAATGTTTTTCAAGAACATAAAACTAGCAACATTATAAATTAGGCAACCTTTTCAAATTACATTAGCGTTGTGTTATCCATGGCTGGGAGACTGCTACATCTATTTTAATTGCCTGCTGTTGGGCGATTCAGTGTTAAGCATTTTTTATATCATATTATGATAAAATCCTGTTACAACATTTGAAAGACAATGGATACTAAGAACAAAATTGTATCAAAATAAGTTTTAAATATCAGAATATATTAAAATTGTGTTCAGTTTTTGTTATGCTCTTCTAGTCGGGTGTCCAGGGGAACATAAAGAGATATTTCTGGAAGAGTTTTTAAAGGAATTTTCGCGGATATTCTGATAGGTACTATTGAGAGAATTCTAGGAGAATTTTGAAATAATTCCAAATCATTTAGGGTTTTCTGGACGAATTCTTGAAGAAATTCTGAAGAAGTTTCCGTGAGATATGCCGCGTAGATTCTTGGAGGAATTTGTGAAGGAGTTGTTGAAAACAAAATCGGATGAATATTTAAACAAATTGCCGGAGAATTAATTTCCACAAGCATTTACAGTATACCCCCGCTGATCCGACAAATGTATGGCCTGATTATCGGGGTTTCTCTCGCTAATCCGGCTGTCAAACCCATTCAAATGAACCAAAACAAAATCTCAGCAGAAATCTGAAAACTGACAGCATAATGTGTTCAAATGGGTTTTGATACTTTTTAATCCGGAAAATTCCGAATTAGCGAGATCCGGACCCGACCAGTTGATAGTAACAGCTTTATATCAGAACCTGTTATTCTGTTACAGCAGTTTTTTATAACTGAGGTTGTTATAAAACATGTAGTAGTAGTTAAAATAACAAAAATTGTAACAAAATCTCTTCTAGTTTCAACAAAAATATTACTAAATATGTTATTAATTAAACAAAAATATAACTCAATGTGTTACATGAAAAGGGGTGAAAATAGCTTATACTGTAACACATTATGTTATTGAAAAGATTATGAATATCCATAATGTAGGCAATTAACATTGTCCAGATGGTTCAACTTTGAATGTAAGTTCAAGTTATACTGAAGCTGGTACCTTCGTTTTTTTTCAATTCCTATCTACTATAAATGTAGGCATTTATTTGCCTTTCTCGTACAACTAAGTTGTACCGAAAGGCTATCATTTCACTCCGCAAACGAACTTTTTATAGAAGCCTCTGAGACCCATAGTATTATATATCAATCGACTCAGCTCGACGAGCTGAGCACATGTCTGTTTGTCCGTGTGTATGTATGTGTGTATGTGTGTGTGTATGTGTGTGTATGTGTGTACACAAAAGCTATAAAAAACATTAGACAACTTTTCGTATAGTAATCCTCAACCGATTTTCTCGCAACAAGTTTTATTCGACAGTGGACAAAGCCTTGTTGATCACTATTGAATTTTATAACGATCGGTCATTGCGTTTAAGAGTTATGAAGAAAATGGTACATCGGACCATATAAACACCATATAAGGTTGGTGTCTTAACTAAATGCGAGAAAGGCACCACCAACGCTAGGTGGATTAATCTGGGTTTTTTTCGGTGAAAATGAACATAACACATTATGTTATAATCATGTTATGACGATCATGAAATTTTCTTACCAACATCTTTGACAGAGAATTTAAAACAAAATTATTGCAAGTTTTGTTATTTGTAACACATATTGATATAATTGTGATACAATTTTGTTATGACTAACTGATCGGGGACTTACGAGTCGTCGGACTAGTGAGGTCCGGATAAACGGGGGGATACTGTATTTGTGAACGACTTTCCAGGATCCTTGGAAGAATTCCCGCGTTAGATTTTTTTTAGATCTAGATTTCGCAATTTAATTCCCATAAGAATTCCTGGGCAATTTCCCGAAAGAATTCCAGGGAGGTGGGTTTACTGGAATTCCATGTGAATTTCGGAAGAAATTCAGAAGGAATATCGTGGTAATTTCTATAGGGTTTGCGAAGTAATTTATGAAATGTTTCTGGAGGAGTTTTTGGAGGAACTCCAGGGAGAGTTTTTGGAGAAATACAATGGGTAATTATTTGAGAAGTTACAGGCAAACTGAGCAAACTTCCTAAAGCATTCATATAGGAACTTCCGAAGGTACTTCCATAACAACATTGCAAGGAATTACCCGAAGAATCCCTGTAGGCACTCCCGGAAAAAATCTTGGTAGAATTCCTGGAGAAACTCCAGAAGAAGCTTCCGGAGGAATTATTGGAGGAACTTTCAGACGAATGTCTGGAGGAACTTCCGGAAGAGTTTCTGGAGGAATTTCCAGAAGAGTTCCTGGAGGAGCTTGCGAGAGAATTCCTGGAGGAACTTCCGGAGAAATTCCTGGATGAATTTCCGGAGAATTGACTGGATGAACTTCCAGAGGAATTCCTGGAGAAACTCTTGGAGGAACTTTCGGAGGAATTCCTGGAAGTTGCTCCTGAGCAATTTCTGGAGGAACTTCCGAAGGAATTCCTGGAGGAGATTCCTGAGGAATTCCTGGAGAAGATTCCTGAGGAATTCCCGGAGGAACTTCCGGAGGAATTCCTGGAGGAACTTCCGGAGGAATTCGTGTAGCAACTTCAAGAGCAATTCCTGGAGAAACTCTTGGAGGAACTTTCTGGAGGTTGCTCCTGGGGAATTCCTGGAGGAGGTTCCTGAGGAATTTCTGGAGGAACTTCTGGAGGTGTTCTCGGAGGAACTTCCATGAGCGATAATTTCAGGTGTCTGTTCGCAGATTTGCCTTCCACCCCTTTAGAAAAAAAAAAACACATGCAAAAATTCTTAGTATGATTTTCTTTCGTTTAAGGGATAAGTCTCATGGAGGGTTCCGTAGCGTAGTTGGGTACACGTTCGCCTTATAAGCAAATGGCTATGGATTCGACTCCCAGCTCTTCCACCAAACCCAGTCACCGGAAGCGCAGTCCGTACGGTGGCGTTTTGTTGAACGCGCCTCACCAACACGGCTGCCTGATGACAATTGACAAATCTGTTCTTCTCGGAGGCATTCCCCCAACGTACCTCGAGAAATGGCAACCGAACAAAGTCACGATTATTGGATTCACCATATGGACAAATGGACTCACGATGGAATGAACTGGCAACGATAACAATAATGAATGATGGATATCTAAAAATAGATTAATGCTGTCCAATGAGCAGCTCGAAGTAGCTCAAAGTTATTCCCATCCCTCTCATGTCAATTTTTTGACAAAAAAGAACGAGCAGGACGAGAACAACTTTGAGGTACTTCGAGCTGCTCATTGGACAGTGCTATACTGTGTGGAATCTGTACAGCAGAATACCACATTAGAGCACGGCACTGTAGCGGGTATGAACACAGAATGCCTATACCAAATAAATGTAGGGGCTGTCCATATACCACGTGGACAGGTTTTGGTCACTCTTCTAAGATACCCCCTCCTCCAGCGTGGACAACTGCTCAAACAAATTTTCAAAAAAAAAATATGAATCATGGATACTTTCCATACACCTAATCCCCCTAAAATGTCCACGTGGTATATGGTACAGCCTCTGAATAAAAAAAGGGGGAAGAGTCTCATGACTTTTCGAACTTTGGTCCTATAAAACACTTATAGTGTTGTGCACTAATCGACTAAGGTCGACGAACTGTCTGTCCGTGTGCATGTGTTTGAACAAAAGATAAAGAAAACGATTTCCTTGACCGATTTTGACAAGTAATTGCATTTAAAAGTTACAAAGAAAATGGCATATCGCATCAGGTTGGTGCTACGCCTAAAAGCGAGAAAGGCAATATCCTAGTAGTGTAAAGTAATCGAAAGGGTTTTTTCAACAAAAGGTAACCAATGTCCTATCGAATCACATTCCAAAAAAGGAACAGCGACCTGTTGCTGCTCTCATCATTGAGTGCCGTGATTGAACACATTCATATGAAATCTGCTTATTCCCAACCTCTCCCTATTGTATTCGGTACACTGTAACAAGCCACAAACCCCAAAGGGCAACTAGCGTTAAAATTTGCTTCTTTGTTTCTCCGTGACAGGTTCCTCCTGGCGAAGGATTTGATGGAAATCGAACAACTTTGTGCAATTTATTTCCGTGAATATGAAAAGCGATTTTTCCAGCGAAACGTACCGAAAGCGGTAAGTCATCCGTGTCCGCTAACCGAATCTATTCAATTTCAGTTTTTTCTCAGTTAACGACATCACCAAACTCGGTTACACACCCACCACTCAGAATTGATGTATTATCTGCAGCCGCAGAACAACGATGGAAGGAACAAAAGTTACATCAATCGCAATTAAATTGCGCAACGATACCACATACAGTAACAATGCCGCCAGAGTAGATGCGTCCGAGAGGCGACAAAAAAATTACCCAAAAAAAAATTATGAAAATCAAATGCTTTGTACAAACGCATCTATTCTGGTTGCTCGCTTACTAAGGGATCCTGAACGGATCTCCATCATGGGCGGCTGCCCACCTCAACCTGTTGGCAGGTTTGATTTTGGTCTTCTTTTGTTCTGCCTCTGCTGCGTTGTCTTAGAGGTTCCAGTCCAACGTTGGTTTTATCCATTCGCTTGTTCTGCTTTCGATTGCGCCCTTCTGTTGGATATCCAATTGTGAAGCTTCCATGTTCGAATTATATCCCGTAGACGTCTGTTCATGAGCTCCTTCAACCGTTGACTGTTCTCCTCTGATGCAAACCACGTATCACTAGCATATTGGTGTATATATTTCACGCTGGATTCTGGAACGTTGACTGATGTGAATGTGTATATGTTTATGGACTCTTTGTTTTGTTGATCCGTGTAACTACATATGTCGATCTCGATCCTGCGGTCTGACGTTTTCCCCACGCTTGGCTTCTGTATAGTTGAAAGAGGACGCTGCTCAAAGAGTTTATTTCATTAGGATTGGTTAATAAATCTGTTGATGTGGAATTTTCAGAAGGTCGTTAAGCTTACTCTGCATGTCAGAGCGTTGTTGGGCTAGGAATTTCTCCATGGTAATAAGCAGTCGTTCATAGATTCCAAGATTTTGTACACTACGATGTGAGAAAACGTGAGAATGCTGACATCAGACAAAACATCGTTTTGTAACCTTGGCCCTGTCTGCCGATAATGTCGACGGTTTTTAGGAACTTTTTTGTGTCATGGCATTCCACATCGGTTGAAAGGGTCGACCTTGGAATCAAGCCTACTACCGCCCTTAATCAAAACATCCTGTTTGGAAGTCTTCTTCAAGATGCTTTACATCAAGTCGTTCGGCAAGTCGCAGTATCCTTGAATTTCGAATCAATTTTGAGCATTTCTGCTTATACATAATCATGCTGTGGATGGCCGTTTTGTTCTCTAGTAAAGATAGAGCTTCAGAGTATCGGTAAAGATCATTTCGAAATGTTAGTGGCCTGACTGGCACTTGGAAAAGCTCTTCGAAGTGCACGAATCAGCGCTTCACGCCATCAGTTTGCAGCTGACCAGCCACACCTTGAACGGACATAATCGCATTTATATTCTTCCCGCTCTCGCGTGTAGTAGACAAATTCTACAATTCCAGCGGCTTTATTTCCTCCGTCTGATAGAAAGCTCACTTAAACACGCCTATCTATGAGCGCTTCACTTCCGTCTCCAAGACCAAGTATTGTTGACGGGCTAAAACTTTGGGTCATCTGATTGTTGATCACTCAGAAAAATATATTAAGCTCTTTTAGTGGAATGTATTAAACCGTCTAAGACGAATTAAGTACTGTCCATTTAATTCCACTAGTTAATTTTCGTTATCTTTGCAGATACGTATTTCGACCACAACTGTGTGGTCGTCTTCAGTCTTGTACTCGACTCGACTTGAAGAAAACAATCGCAACTTACACTATTTATACTACGCTAGGTACCTAATCTAATCTTATTTGCCTACTTTATTTACCTATACTGTAAATTACTTTATTGTTTAGGTAGAAACTTGAAGAGCCAAGAGCTGCCATTTCCCTGATCCTTATTCAACAGCGCTGTTTGTACCTGTCGGTGGATTTCCAAACTCTCAGCTACATCGAGTTTCCATGGGGAAGAGACATTTCTTAAAATCTTAAGAAATGTCTCTTCCCCATGGAAACTCGATGTAGCTGAGAGTTTGGAAATCCACCGACAGGTACAAACAGCGCTGTTGAATAAGGATCAGGGAAATGGCAGCTCTTGGCTCTTCAAGTTTCTACCTAAACAATAAAGTAATTTACAGTATAGGTAAATAAAGTAGGCAAATAAGATTAGATTAGGTACCTAGCGTAGTATAAATAGTGTAAGTTGCGATTGTTTTCTTCAAGTCGAGTCGAGTATAAGATATTGAAGACGACCACAGTTGTGGTCGAAATACGTATCTGCAAAGATAACGAAAATTAACTAGTGGAATTAAATGGACAGTACTTAATTCGTCTTAGACGGTTTGTTGATCACTGTTTGCAGCTTTGGCTTCTTTTTGTTTCTCTAGCTTTTTCAATTTCATAGGTATCTAGTTCTCAAAACGTTTCATTGTGGTGTTTTCCTTGTCCAAATTTCGGAAAATCCGTGCAATGCGCACGGTTCGCGTTTATTCAGCTTAAGAAGGTTTCAATTACGATTCCGGTTGTCGCAGTAAAGTATGACAGAGCGAGCCTCTATCACTATGCTCTTGTTACCAAAGAGCTTTGCTAACAGCTTTCCGCTTACACTTTTTACTCCGATACCATGGCCTTCTTTGATGCGCTCACAGTTCGAGTTGTCGGAATCGATCTTCGCGTTGAAATCTCCCATATGATTCTGCAGTGTCTGTATGAAACCTCAATCTGATGACAGATTAGTAGTTCTTCGTGTAGGGCTCAGGAGCAGACAACCAAACACGAACGCAAAGCTTGTCGGAGTCAGTGGATAGTACTACTATAGAACAAAAGTTCATTCGACAAGGACCGAATTCATTCGTGACGTCATGCTGCAAAATCTAATTAGGTTCTGCAGCATGACGTCACGAATGAATTCGGTCCTCGTCGAATGAACTTTTTTGACAGTTCAGTAGTACTTTCCACTGACTCCGACAAGGATCGAGTTCGTGATTGGTTGGCTGCCCCCGAGTCCAACGCGAAGTACTACTAATCAGTCATCAGTTTGAGGTTAGATACAGACGCTGCAGAACCTAATGGACCTTTTTCTTTTCCTTCTTCTTATCGGTTGGAAAAGTGACATCCGCTACGGGCGGAATATTTCAGTGAACTCGGAGTATTTTAGTTTACCGTATGTTCAAGTCGAATTTCGAAAAAAAAAGTCGAGTCGAAGTCGAAAAAATACCCGCAGCGGATCTTACTGAAAATCGGCGCGTGCATCAACTGGCCCTAGAATCTCAACTTTCAAGCGACAAACCTCATTAGCAGTTTGTGCTAGAGTTGAAACGTGTCATACTCGAATTCTTGTCCGTTGTTTCGTCTTGTTTTCACTCTTTGTCGGTTTCAAGATGTTTCAGTAGCAATGAGTTGTGAGCTTAAAATTCCGTTTGTCATCAAAAGTAACCAGAGAAAAGGATTTATTTTTCAGCCGCTGGATTCCAGGACAGATGCTTTTCGAGACGTATTTCCCTGGTGATTGGATCAGGTCATCAGTAGTTCAGGAATGCGTGATCAAGAGGTTTGCTAGGACAGGAGATATACGCTGGTGGAAATGAAATTAAGGGCAAGCTCTATTTTCACGCAAAACGGTTTTTGGGTCGAAGCGCCAATCCAAAGTGATTGAACTAAACTTTTTTCTATAGGTTTGATATTCTACTTCTAATTTCAATCAGCAAAAATCATATTTATGTTTTTCAATTGGAAATAATAAAAAAAACACATCCCTATAGATATTTAAATGCGGTACCTAAAAATGAAAAGTTTCTTTCCGTTTCCAATCCCCCTTTTGAAAAACGAAAATAAAAATTTGTTTAGAAGTAACTTTTTTGTTTTTCAACGTTTTTTTTCGTAACGGAATTTATTCAAATTTCTCGGACATTAAAGATTTTCAGGATGGGCCACTTGGTTCCGGAGTTATTCCGGATTTAGCTTTTGGCATTATTCGGAAATGATAATTTTAGATATTTTGATTGGAAACGACGCATAAACTATGCCAAATTTGATCAGGAATTTGATCGGTCAAAAATGTGGCCTGTACTCCGGATTACAGACGTTCCGCCGGAACCTGTTAAGGTTACGGAAATAGGCGAATACCATCATACGACACATCAAACTTCATTATTACGAAAGTCATAGCATTCTATGGTAGTTTTGTATCGATAGGACCCGATTATCGGATTTACGGTACCAGCTCAAGGATCAATTTTGAGAAATAAGCAAACCATGCAAACTTCATGATTTCCAAAGTTACAGCATTCTATGTTAGTTTTGTACTTCCTGGACCGTATTTGAACCAATTGGAACCTGTTAAAGGATTTACCGATTACCGGTTCAAGGATCAACTTTGCAAACTCATCATGAGACATATCGAAGGTTAACGAATTTACTGATCACCGGTTCAAGGATCAATTTTGGGAAATATCAAACTTCATGATTTAAAAAGTTATGACATTCTATGGTATTTTTGTACTTCCTGGTCCATATTTAAACCGAATGGAACCGGTAAACAGATGAATCACATGAATTGTTCTGGAGTTTCACGAGCTCTGATGAATTACTTCACAACATATCGGATGAACCTTTATTGGATGTGCGACAAATGCGCCAATCTGTTTGAAAATTCGCATCTCCGTGCAATTACGAACTGCGCGGATGAAAAATCTCCTCTAGCATCGCTCACCGATGCTATTCTTAGTTTGCAGACGGAAATAAAAAAGATTTCAGACAAACCAACGCCATAGATACATTCCCCGAAACTCAATCGATGGCCGCTGATCAAGAACCTGCACATGCTGCTAAACGACCACGCGAACTAGATTCGTTTAAGCCCATTTCAGAATGTCGATCCGGTTCAAAGCAGCTCAATGAAAACGTTATCTCTGTACCCGTCAGTGTCAAACCATCAAGCCGATTTTGGCTCTACATGTCTCGCATAAGACCTGATGTAATGAACGAAGCGATCTCCGAAACCGTGAAAGCGAATTTGGGAACTAGTCCCAGTGATCTAGAAGTCATTAAACTAGTTGCAAAAGGAGTGGATACCAGTAATGTGTCATTCCGGGAGTTTGAGGACTATGGTTAAAAAAAATTGGAGACCTTCCACTGTCAACCTCACCCCTTCACCATCACCTGCTGTAGCTGCAAACTAGTTTCTGCGTTTCATCATCCCGTAGAAGACCCTACTATCGGCTATAACCGACGCTGTACACATCCAGGGATTTAGATTTTTTTTTTCGCTATTTTTGGTGCAAACTCCATAGAAATCTCAAAAGATGAATTCTTTCTGGAATATCTGAAGGAATTCTATCGGGAATGCTGTCAGGAATTTATCCGGGAAGTCCTTCAAAAATTCGGACAGCAATAAAACAAAACACTGTTTCGAAACTGGAATTAAAACTTGCCAAATAAATAAAAAACATCAGGATTTCAGTCGGCCCATCATCATACTTTTTCGGATATTCTCGAGAATTTCTTGGGAAGTTCTTCAGGAGTCACTTCTGAAATTAATTCAGAATTTGTTTTTAGGATCATTCCGAAATTACTTTAAGAGTTCTTTCGTAAATTTCATATGGACATTTCTTTCCTTAAGAAACTCTTCCGAAAATTCCTCTAGTACTTCCTATTTCACTCTTTAATATATTAACCCAAATTATTCCAACAAAACTTCCGGAATGGTTTCTGCAGGAATTTCGAAAGAAATTTTCAAAATTGTCTTAGAATATCATCTTTTTGGGAATCTAAAAAAAATGCTGGGTTTATCTCTGAAGTAATTTCCAGAGGATTAACTGGAAAAATCCCTAGAGTAAATTCCGAGAAAAAATCTTGGAGGATATTCTTGGACAAATGTAATGTCGGCAATGCCTTCAGGAGTTTCGTTGTCACTTCTGTTAGCAATTCGCATGTAAACTCAAGAAGAAATTCCTGAAATTTTATCCTAGATTTACGGATATTTCAAAAGCCCGATTGTTTTTAATTGGTTTATCGCTTGATCAATTACGCTCAAAATTGTAGTTCTTACTACTGACGACAAATTATAAATTAATCAATAACGCCAAAAATGCTTGTGCCCCACCAGTGATCTGGCGCCACCAGTGATCGAAAAGTTTGATGTGTCGCATGATGTTTTTTTTCCTGTTCGGGTGTGCCACTGCGACCTGTTATTAGATCTATTGTAGCATTACCCGTATCCTTAGTGTTTAAGTGCATGTCGAATTACGTCATTACTATTGATAAGCAATGCAGTATCGGTTTCGATACAGTTGTTGTTTTGTTTTCTAAAAGAGCACCATGACAAGGTCCCGCAATTTAGACCCTTCACAGAGAGTAATCCCATTGAAGGCGTGCCCCTTATCAATAGGAAATCAATCCTTTCTTGAGAAAACAGAACAGTTATACTGTTTTTGGCCATGCATCGGAGCCCTAGCCACATCCTTGTCTTGCTTCTAGAACAGCGGTTCTTAACCTTTTTCTTGAGAGGTACCCCTTCGCAGTTTTGCATTAATTGAGGTACCTCCTTCTTGAAAGGAGGCTTCCGAGCCTCTTGAAAGGAGGCTTCCGAGCCTCTTGAAAGGAGGCTTCCGAGCCTCTTGAAAGGAGGCTTCCGAGCCTCTTGAAAGGAGGCTTCCGAGCCTCTTGAAAGGAGGCTTCCGAGCCTCTTGAAAGGAGGCTTCCGAGCCTCTTGGAAGGAAGCTTCCGAGCCTCTTGAAAGGAGGCTTCCGAGCCTCTTGAAAGGAGGCTTCCGAGCCTCTTGGAAGGAGGCTTCCGAGCCTCTTGAAAGGAGGCTTCCAAGCCTCTTGAAAGGAGGCTTCCGAGCCTCTTGAAAGGAGGCTTCCGAGCCTCTTGAAAGGAGGCTTCCGGGCCTCTTGAAGGAGGCTTCCGAGCCTCTTGAAAGGAGGCTTCCGAGCCTCTTGAAAGGAGGCTTCCGAGCCTCTTGAAAGGAGGCTTCCGAGCCTCTTGAAAGGAAGCTTCCGAGCCTCTTGAAAGGAGGCTTCCAAGCCTCTTGAAAGGAGGCTTCCGAGCCTCTTGAAAGGAGGCTTCCGAGCCTCTTGAAGGAGGCTTCCGAGCCTCTTGAAAGGAGGCTTCCGAGCCTCTTGAAAGGAGGCTTCCGAGCCTCTTGAAAGGAGGCTTCCGAGCCTCTTGAAAGGAGGCTTCCGAGCCTCTTGAAAGGAGGCTTCCGAGCCTCTTGAAAGGAGTCCTCTGATCCTATCGAAAGGGGTCTTCAAGCTGCTTGGATGGATGCTTTCGAGAAGCGTAGAAGGATGCTTACAATCCGCTTGCAACGAAGCAATTGAGCGTTTCGGAAAATTGTGTCTCTTAAGAAGGCTTCCGAACGTGTAGACCACAAATCTCAGTTCAGAAGCATATTCTTAACCAATGATTCGACATTTCGTTTTGATCGGGTAGATTGCATAAAAGATTTTTTAAATTTGTTCATTCGTCATTCTGGTGATCTTTAGTACTACAGTCGTGCATCCACTGTGCTCGTTGTGAAGGGCAGGATTCAAAAGTCTTCGAGTTACTAATCCCCATGCATATTATGTGCAAGACAAAATTTTGATATGAAAAAAATTATATAACTATCAAAACTTTATCAATAAGCTTGATAAAAATTGTAATACATCCGCCATTATGCATTTTTGAGCGAGGTACCCCCTGGAGCCGGCAAAGGTACCCCCAGGGGTACATGTACCCCAGGTTGAGAACCGCTGTTCTAGAATATCACCAGTAAAACAATGAAAACCCGGGATTTAGCTCTGTCTACAAGACCATTTCAAGCAAGAGAATTTGTTCAGTAATAAGAACTTCCGTGTGTTCCTCTCACTACCGTTGTTCACCAGTTCAAAAAGAGTTAGTACGTATTTAAACCCCTAACTCGATTTTTCCAGCAGTCAGTTCAGCCTAGGACCGGGTACCGAGGTTTTTTAACTAACTGCTTGAAAAGTTGTTTCCGCTGCATACAGTCTAGCCTCAAACAAGAGGAATTCGAGTCTTTCAACTGTCTGCAAGGTAACATTAATTATGTTTCATTTCTGAGACTGCTGTTGGTAGCGGGGACTAAATACGATGAATCCTTAATTACCACAACTTATTGCCCTAGCTAGAAAAATGGATTAAGCTAGGGCTCTGTTTGGTAGATCTTACACCGCAACACACTACGTCAAAGTGATCTACCGTGTTACGGGATGTGATGTTATTCACCTATTTACGTAAAGTGACCCCGAAACTGGTTCCTGCGAAACGTCCGGAATCCGGAATACAGGCCATACTTTGAATCGATTAAATTTGGCATAGCTTATGCATAGTTTCCAATTAAAATAGCTAAAATAATAATTTCCGTAATATGCGTTCTGAGAAATGGCCGAAATCTAATATCCATTTTAAATCCGGAATAACTCCGGAACCAAGTGATCAATCCTGGAAATCCATAAAACTCCTTAAACTTTAATAAACTCAACTACTTTTGGTGAAAGTTGCGAAAAAAATGTTGAAAGACAAAAAAGTTACAGACAAAAAGATTTTTAATTTTGTTTTAAAGGGGGATTGGTAACAGAAGGGTTAATCGAATTTCTACGAATCGAGATTTCAATCCTCAGTGACGACAAAAATAATTATGATAATCAAGCTGGTCTTTATTTATTTATTTCCGGTAGTGTATTGGACGCACTTTTCTCAAGTCACCGTTTTGCAGCCAAATATTGCTTACCCAGAGCGTCCGTTGAATCAGAATGGTGTCGATGGCGAGATAAAGATGGAAATGCTAGTCATTGCAAATGGGTAAAAAAGTTGCCTGAACGAAGTGAAAAACTTGTGCAATTTATGTCGCTTCCTTTCAATGGAATTGTGGCGATCTATTGACGACGTGCGAGATGAATAGATGTTTTTAAAATGGTTGGTGTATTTGTCTGGTTGAAAAATGGTTGAAGTTATTTTATTCAAAAGTTTTAATCATTGTGATAACTTTGGAATACAATTTAAACTACCTCGTTATCTCGCGAGCTTTTCTCTGACATTGAATAAATAAATAGTAGCTAGCAGTTATTCATCATTTGTATTCCTGATTATACAGCAAAAACTTTTAATTAACGTTATTTAAACAGCAATTATTTTTAGCTACATATAAGCCTCCTGTTAAGTAAACACTTTACATAACTTTCTGAACCGCATTCGTTTTTACTTTTCTTTAACTAACTTTGATTTCTATTCGTTCTTTTTCTTTTTACGATTACCAATCTTCATTCATTCTGCTCTTGCTGTCTTAGTTCAGGAATACCTCATCATTATTCCCATCACATTGAACAAGTCTTATTATTCGATCTGTTTTCCCACAGATTGATATGTACTTGTATTGCGAATTATCGATCGCTTCACCGAATGCGGGAAAACTGATAAATATTTTGTGTCCAGTTCCACAATATCACTTTTCAACCACAGTACACGCCAATCTAGCGCGTTCATTTATTCAATATTTCAATCGTTTCGCTTGTGAATGGATCGTCCTTTACACAAATTCGGTATCTACCTATATACTAATTTTCCCAATATCAGAACGCTGACAGAATCCATCTATTTTCTAGCCCCGTACCGACATCGCTCTGATTTGAAGAACGACTGTCCGTGGTAGAAATAGTCATTGCAACCGGTCAGAAAGCTTTCAATAGATATCCTTCGCTCGCGTCCTCCATCAGCCATTCACAACTCACAATTAGATTCTTCGCCGTGTTCATTCATTGTGCTCAAGATAGGAATTGAATTCAATGATATATAAGAAGTTCTTTGTTTTCTCACAGATTCCCCCCCAACGAAGTCATCAATCAACTACGCCACGGTGCATCCGCGGGCACGGCAAAGGGGAGGGTTTGCAAGGATGCACCTGGCGCACCGAAACAATAGCCAACGTGCCCCCCCGCGTTCGAGTATGCTAGCGACGGCGCTGAAGTTCATGCTCACATGTACGTTGGGGGGCGCCAACGTGAACCATCAACTCATCAATCAACATGCCCGCGGGCTTCTTCAACTTATCGCACAACTGTCGATTCATCAATCAACATACTATTAAATTGTTGTAAGTTTTCAATCGGGGATGAACTCTTGCAGTAGCACTTTTCACTCAGCGGGGTGGGATAAGCAATCAGTAATCACTCGTTGTTTGATTCGGGGTCGAGTGACGGTTTTCGACAACATAAATACGGTCACATAACGCAATACCGTACAATAACGGTGGCCAAATCAAATAGTGTTTTTTTGGAACTCGAACAAGTCTGTGCAATAAACCTCCGTCGCGCTAATTGACAGTAATTAGCTGCGTCAATGCAGCTTCCGTTGATGCATTTCCATACTCATAGTTTTACCTGCACCTATGTAAACGGTCCACCAATAATATAAGGCCCAGCTGTACCCGCTGAGATTGCAAGGCAGGCTGTCGAATTGCTACGACCGTCACAAACAACCCAGCGGTCTGCGCTGCGTGTGGTCAAACGTTTTTGGTAAGTGATAGGTTGAAATCAAATACACATGCTAAAGTAAAATCAAATGGATTCGTTCTATTTTCATTGATACGACCGCATGCCCGCATCGAGGGGAAATGGAAATATCCAATCAAATGTGCATCATGGGTTATGTTTTTGATTTATAATATTGCTTACAAAGTGAGTTCTGTGCAGTTGATTGACTTCACTGGACTGCGTCTTACCGCAAAGCTATAATCGGTACATTATTAAGGCAGCTATATTCAAAAAGTTATTTCTTTTACAAATGGTTTTTTGCTCATCGTTTACAATTCAAAGAAACTTTATTGATAAAATCCCACTTTTTAAATTAAAAAAAAAAATAAATTTATCAAAAAAATTAAATTTTAAATCCTTAGTTGCAATATAAATCTGAGCTTAATGCTACTATTATTATTGGCATTTTTGAAGGCAAGAAAAGACATAAAAAAAAGTGAGAAAAATAACAAAATGAAATATACCTATACTGCCGTGAATCGCATATGTGTCCCATATGAATAGGAAACCCAGCAAAGATGGCAAAGATATGCGATTCACGGCAGTATGGCTGCCACAATTAACGGTTTTGCCCTAGACTCGCGTTTTGGATATAAAAACCTTAATAAACAGAGATCAGCATAACTAAAAACATGCTGCAACGCAGCACAGACGAAGAAGTGGTATCCGCCGTGATCTGATTTTTCTTTGTTGAGATATGTGCTTCTGAAGTTGTGAGGCAAATTTGGAATAGGATTCTGTCGAGTTTCACTTTTCCCGCAAAATGATGTCTCGGAGAAAATCTGCGTGAGTGAGCATCCTCTGCTCGGGTGATTGAGTGAGAATACCGAAACCTGCAAACAGATATACATTTGGTATAGAGTCAAACCTTAGCTGTGCGGTAATATTCGTTTTTACAAAGCAAGGCTATGTTAAAGGTGGCTGGGTGTTACAAACAGGCAGGAAAATGTGGCACATTGCGGTATTCTTTTTATAGGACATTAATTTGTATCTATTTAGATATAAAATAGATCAATTCTTTGTGAAATCGAAAGTCGATTTATATTTGTATTTTTTGGTTACCCTGAAATTTTGAATATACATCCTTTATGGCCAAAAAACATTATTTGCATCATTGGTTTGCCATTTTTACTCTGGTGTAACTTTTGACAAGGGCCTAAGCAAAAAAACCTTGAACACGTTCAAAAAAATATAACTTGAAAACGGCTTGTCCGATCATCCTGGTGTCTTTGAATTGACAAAAACGTAAAAATATTATTTCAATCATTTTTGAAAAACTAACTTATTTCAAAAAATTATAACTTTTTTGTTCCTCATTTCTCCATCATGACCCATAGTGCAAAATGAAACATATATTATCTGCTACAACATATTAAAAAATAAAAAATATTGGAAAATTCGTTTTTGAGAAAATCGATTTTTAAGTTTTATTTTTAATGTTTGAATTTTTTCCACATTGTATATTTTTTTCACATAGCCCCATTGTATATCTAAAACTTTGCCAAAGACACCAGAATGATCGGACAAGCCGTTTTCAAGTTATATTTTTTGAAAGTGTTCAAGGTGTTTTTGCTTAAGCCCTTGCCATAAGTTACAAAAGAGTTACAATGGCAAACCAATGATGCAGATAATGTTTTTTGGCCATAAAGAATGTATATTCAAAATTTCAGGGAATGTAATCAAAAAATACAAAATTGAAATCTTGAAAAAAAAAATCGTGATGTCACAGAGAATTGCTCAATACAGTCAAACCTCCATGAGTCGATGTTCTATGACTCGATATCGACTCATGGAAGCAAATTATTCCATATCATAAAATATTTTCTGGGTTACTGTGATGGTCCCTCCAAAGAGCTTTCCAAAGATTTCCTATTCCACATCTCGATATTTCCATGAGTCGATGGTCCCTTCAATATCGACTCATGGAGGGTTGACTGTAACAAGAAGTTAAATTAGATAGGGGGAAAAACGGCTTCGGCAGGTTTTGTTCTATTATTGGCAGGGGTTTTTGTCGACCAAATTTTATGAAATTTGGCCACAATATTCTTTGATATGCAAAGAATGTTTAGGCCAAATTTGAGCCCCTGCCAATAATAGAACAAAACCTGCCAAAGCCGTCATTCCCCCTATTATGTTCATTAACTTACTCTAAATATGTACTTGAAAATTATTTTTAAATACACTCAACCTTTTTACGGTAGTTTTTTACACGCGTAACCAAGGACCTAAGGTCTACAAGCGTAACGAAAGAACGGTTATCTCTTTTTAAAAATGGTTCATGCCCATTTGATATATTAAACCAAATTCTGTTCCAGGTCATCAAAGAATTCCCTGTAGTATAGGTCTTGAGGTCTACCCGCGTAACCGAAGGGCTGTTATCGCTTTTTAAATACGACTCATGCTCTATATGATCTATTAAACCAAACTCAATATGCCTTAAGCAGCCGTTCCTTTCCAGGTCATTCAAGAATTCCCTAGACTCCTAAGCCGCGGTAAATCGCAAATATGTCCTCCGAGTATTTGTCTTTCACTTGCGTCTCAAATATAAGCGTATGAGTTGTTCTCCAGATCTCCAAATTGTCCTGGAGTTTGAATCAAATGGTCTACCGAATCAACCAAGTCTTTCCTGATGTCCCCAGCCGCGGTAACAACCCAATTATGTCCTCCAAGTATTTGTCTTTCACTTGCGTCTCAAATCCAGGCATATGAGATGTTGCAAGATCTCCACATTGTCCTGGAGTTTGAATCAAATGTTTTGCCGAATCCCCAGCTGCAATATCAACGCAATTACGTCCTCCGAGTATTTGTATTTTCACTTGCGTCTCAAATCTAGGCATATGAGATGTTGTAAGTTCTCCAAATTGTTCTGAAGTTTGAATCAAATCCCAATTAGACGAAAATAGCTCAATAATATCAAATGTTGATTCGATATCAAAATAATATATGGACATGATTGATATAAGAGATAAAAGATCAGACGACAATATCAATATTTTGCACTATAATATCATGAGGAGATCGAGTTATGCTATTTGTAAGAAGTGATCAATATCATGTGCCATTAGTTCGTTCTCATCCATAGCATACCTTGATATTTAGATGATATATTGGTGCAGTTTTTATATTGTTGCCTGTTCTTTTATCTCTTATATCAATCAAGTCCATATCATGTTTTGTTATTCTGTTCATGGCTTCTGCCCGGGATGGTCTACTGAATCAACCAAAACTTCCATGAAGTGCCCCAGCCTCGGTAACCACCCAATTATGTTCTCCGAGTGTTTGTCTTTCACTTGGGTCTCAAATCCAGACATATTATATGCAGTAAGATCTCCAAATCATTCTGGAGTTTGAATCAAATGGTCTGTCGAATTAACCAAGGCTTTCATGATGTCCCCAGCCACGGTAACAACCCAATTATGTTTTCCAAGTATTTGTCTTTCACATACGTCTTAAATCTGGGCGTATGAGATGTTGTAAGGTCTCCAAATTGTCCTGGAGCTTGAATCAAATGGTCTACCGAATCAACCAAGGCTTCCATGATGTCCCCAGCCGCGGTAACAACCCAATTATGTCCTCCGAGTATTTGTCGTTCACTCGCGCCTCAAATGTAGCAATATGACTTGTTCTAAGATCTCCAAATTATCCTGGAGTTTGTATCAAATGGTCTGCCGAATCAACCAAGGCTATCATGATGTGCCCAGCAGCGGTAACAACCCAATTATGCCCTCCGAGTATTTGTCTTTCACTTGCGTCTCAAATCCACACATATGAGATCTGGTAAGATCTCCAAATCGTTGAAAAATAAAAATGTTGTAGCAATTTGATTGTGACTAAATCCGGTCACATATGAATTAGGCCAAGCCCTTTTTAATCCATAGAACCAAAGTGAATATGGCTTCAACTATTGTGCCATTGCAGATCATCCATGAATATCATCCATCCCTGAAATATAAGCCTTACGATCAACACGTGTAACCAAAAAGCTGTTATCTTTTTTCAAAAAAACTTGCTCATACCCGTTTCGATCCATAGGACTAAATTGGATACCTCTTCAACTATTGTTCCATTCCAGGTAATATAAGAATGTCATGGAGTACAGGTCTTAAAGTCTACAGGATTATTATTTTTAAATGGTTCACCCCAATCACTTCTGAAGCTAGGAAGGTCTCTTCAGGGAGTGTATGGAATGGGATGTACTAGTTCATAACAGGTACAGCAAAACATCACAAGGACGCCCTTATTCGTACTAACTACTCAGGGAGTAGAAGGTCGAGTAGAGTCACCGTAGCTAATTAAAGCTTGAACCGGATACTTGGGATTTCCACAATATCTGCGGCAATAGTAGCAAACGATGCCCTGTGCGTATTTAGTGATAAATTTCAGGAGTTTGAATTTTATATGGCAAAAGTAAATAATTGGAACGTGTTCACCATCCTCATCCTCACCTTCCAGTTAAACCCTGTATTAATTTTCCGTGCAGCTATGCCATGAAGCTTTCCTGAAATACTGGAGCTGCATTGGATCTTCCGTCGATCGATTGTTCCACGTGTTGCATTGTTGCTTCTTTTGCCAGCTTCAATAGTTTAAAGTTTAAACAGTTTGTTAGGGTCCATGCTGAGATGTTCTAGCAATTAAATTAGCTCTCTGGGGGTTTCTTCCGCTAAATCTTCTTGCTGCACCAGGTCAACGTGGCAAATGTCATCGATGGTATGGTGTTATCTTCATCTTCGGCATATGTAATTTTTCTAGTTTCGTATAAGTCGAGACAGCATATGCTTCAACATCACGAATACACTAAGCGAACAATCAGATGAAACATTATTTTTATTTTTATTATTTTTCTGGTATAGTACCATCAGCCAAAACGGGAAAAAAATTGAGCTGTCAAAAATTTTCACATCCGCCTGTCGCACGCGGCACACTACGATCTTCTGACTTGAATTTGAGAATTATTGGAATGGTGAAAAGTAATTTGATGAATAAATAAAAAACTTTAATAAGTAAACGATTCTATTCAACTTTTATAGAATAAGAGCTAGAAAAGTAAACATTTTTATTTAGGTTTCACTGAAAATCACAGTTTTTGAATTCAAAAACCTCCAACTGCACAGTAAACAATATATCCCGTATCCGATCCTACTACGAATCTCCAACAGAACACGCTACTCCCGTGACAACATTGTAACAATATTTGAAAGGTTTTTGTTTCAAGTAGTGCAACTCTTTATAGAAATTTGGCACTTCAACAACACCCTCACCAAGCCTCTAACTAACTTTGCTACAAAAATCCAGCACAACATAACAACGCATGTCGATACAACCCCGACACGACCTTCTAGTCGGTTTTTTATACATTTGTAGTTCATTTTTTTCAAAATCCATGTGCAACATTTGTTGCCACTTACATAAAATAAGAAGTGTTTTGAACCAAAAACATAATAACAGCAACAGAAAGTTTTAAGATCGCTGAATGTGTAGCAAGGACTCAAATTAAAATGGCAAGGACTAAGATATACTATTACACTTTTAGAAGTTAAGCATTTTCGAAGCACTAAAAATTAACATCTGATTGTTATGCAAACACTACTCTTGGTTCAGCGAAGAATCCAGCTTTTTACACTAGCCATGAATTAACAAGGGTTGAATCGAATTTGCCGTATGCAGTGAATTTATTTTTTGTTAATATCTAGGTAGCCATGAAAAAGAGTTTTAGTCTTCCTCATTACCAACGAGATTTATTGAGTTGTTTATTTTTATTAAACAGAAGAAAATCCAATTCAAATAATCAACAAAAGATAATTCACGCATTATTATATAATGTTTGATATATTAGTATTACTATTCTTCTATTTTAGCATTCCATTCGATGAATAAAAATATGTTGGAAAAATGCCTTAGCAAAAAATGGATATTGTTTTCACCCGGTGATTCTATGAACAATGTGGGATGCTGTCCTTTAACAACCTTGGCTACCGTGTAGTGCCTCTGCGGGAAACTCTGTCATAGTTAAAGCTTGCGGATGTGAGAAAAAAGATTTGCCTCTAGATGAACAATGATCTTATTTAAGAATCTGTAGAGATTCTTATTGCCTCACTATAATATTTTGTGGTTCCAAAACCACCTTCCTGTCTTCCGGAAGATCACAAAATTATCGAGCAGAACAGATAACTTTGCGCAAATAATGCAACATCGTATTATTTTTATCACACTGATGTAGAACGTGCGTATCCGTACATTAGATTTTTTTAATTTAAATAATGAAAATAATCCAGAAGTCTACCTTATGTTTCATGAACACCTAAAAGAAGAAAAAAAATATTAATATGTTTTAATACGTATTAATAATATTAAACCAAGTTTTAAAAGTATTTCCAAGTAAAAATCTGACAGTTTTCAACAAAAAAATCAGCGGATCGCCGATTGCTAAGATCCATCTATAAAAATTATAGTGGACACAGTATATGTCAAAAGGGGTGATTCAAAGTATTATGGCACCGACCCGTAAAAAGCTGGATACGTTTTTATTTTTAATGAATTGGTGTTCGCGGCGGTTTAGTAGAACTTAAGTCAAATGATGTGAGCAACACAAAGAACAGTTGTTCTATGTGACCAAATCTAACGTAAGTTGGCCCGACTTCATCCTTAGAAAAACATGGATATACCTTCAAAAATTCTTCCATTTCAGCTCATCCAAGAATTTCCTTAAATATATGCCTCAGAAAACAAAATTGGGTTGACACCGCGGCTGGGGACATCATGGAAGCCTTGGTTGATTCATTAGTCTATTTGATTCAAACTCCAGGACGATTTGGAGATCTTACAACACCTCATATGTCTTGTTTTGAGACGCAAGTGAACAAAATTGAGTTGGGTATCTGATAGCAGAGAAAACACTCGACTGGTTAGGGAAAGAGCTTACAGTAGACTGGTTTATTATCTTTTTAAAATCGCAACGCTTACTTTGCTAACATCCCCCCTTAAGCGTAAAGTTATATAACACCTAGCTTCTTCCTGTCTTCGGTATGCTTCGGACCAGATAACGATTTTGTTAGAATATCCGCCGCTTGAAGTTCAGATGCTACGAAGACCAACTTGATGGTTTTGTCTTCGACTTGCTCCCGTATGTAGTGATGTCTTATGTCGATATGCTTGCTACGTGCCGAGTAACCAACTTCACGTTCTGCCAGGGTAATGGCACTCTTGTTATCGCAATGGATCACCAAAACACCGTTCGTCCCGTGAAGCTCACGCAGGAAGCTTCCCCACCACATGGCCTCTTGAGTCGCCGTTGACAGAGCCATGTACTCCGCTTCGGTTGTCGAAAGTGCAACGGTAGATTGCCTCTTCGAATTCCAGCTGACAACGCCACCACTCTCCAGGAACGCATACCCGCTTACGGATCGTCGTGTATCGGGATCGTTGCCCCAATCTGCGTCGCTGTAGCCATGGAAACTCGTCTCTCCGGTCCGTCTTTACGTAAGCTTTTCGTGCTTCGTACCTCCCAAGTACCGAAGTGTCCTCTTCGCCGCTGTCCAATGCGCCGGTCCAGGGTTGCTGCAAAAGCTGCTGACCAGACTTACCGCATGGCTGACGTCCGGCCTGGTAAACTGCGCAACGAACTGCAATCCTCCTACAAGTTATCTGTACGGAATGTTCTTCATATTCTCCTTCTCTTCTTCAGTTACAGGGCACATTTCCTTGGTGAGCCGCTGATTCACGTCGAGGGGAGTTTGTGCAGCATTGCAGTCGACCATATTAAACTTCGCCAACAACTTGTCGATGTACTGTTCCTGGTCGATTGCCACAACGCCTTCCGATCTGGTCACACGCAATCCCAGCACCTGCTTGACCGGTCCCAGATCCTTCATCTTGAATTCCGCACATAGTTGCTGCTTGATCTGGTCTACCAACCGCTGATCGTTCGAGAGAATCAGGAAATCGTCCACGTATATGGCAATGATGACGACATTTCCTGCCACCACCCGATAGTAGACGCACGTGTCATGCTTCGATCGCTTGAAACCCATTTGCTTGAGCTTCGTGTTCAGCTTCCGGTTCCATACTCTGCTGGCCTGTTTCAGACCGTACAGCGCCTGCTCGTCCTGGCTCGTCCTCTTTGTTGCTGATAACATCCACACTGATGTCTTGGCTGTACTCTTGTTCAACCTCTTGGTTGTGGTAGAATTCCGACAGTACGATGATGTCCCGACTAACGTAAACCGTTCCTGTTGATTGGTTGAAAACTCTGTACCCCTTGGTACAATCCGGATAGCCAACCAAAATGCATGGAATGGACTTCACGTCCCACTTCTTCTTTTTGTCCTTCGGTACATACGCCATCACATTGGAACCAAACACTCGGAGATGAGAGAGGTCTGGCTTCTTACCGGAAAACATTTCCAGCGGTGTTGCTGGACTGCCCTTCGTCGGAGATCGGTTAGCTAGGTACACTGCCGTGGAACGTTTATCGAGCCCCGAATCCGCCAACAAACAACGTGCTTTCTCCTCAATCGTCCGGTTCATCCTCTCCGAAGATACGTTCTGTTGCGGGTTGTACGGTATCGTCCTCTCGTGCCGTATTCCGCTCTTCTTCAGGAATGTTTTAAACTGCTCACCCAGATACTCATGTCCATTGTCGGTTCGCAAACATTTGATCTTCGTCCCCGTCTGGTTTTCAACGTAGGTCTTGAACTCTTCAAACGCACTGAACGCATCCGCCTTGGATTTGAGGAAATAAGCGAACGTCATCCTGGTAGCATCGTCAATGAACGTGACCCAATACTTCCTACCGCCATGTGACGCCTTCTTCATTGGTCCACACAGGTCCGAGTGGATTAGCTCTAACACTTCCTTCGCTCGAACTCCACTTGACTTGAATGGAAACTTTCGGTGTTTGCCTTCCGCACACGGTACACAACCCTGCATAGTGGTACCACTGATGTCCATACCAGTCACCCTCGATGTCAACCGCTTGACGCTGTCGATGTGGAGATGCGTTAGCCGTCGATCCCACAACTCCAAATTGCCACAGGGTTTTGCGACAAACGAATTGTTCTGTGCAGCGAGATTTAACTTGTACAGGCCATCTGTCTCTCGTGCCGTCGCGATAACGTTCCCCTTGGACGCGTGCACCTCCTCACAGGCCTTGTCAGTGAACGTAACGCGGTATCCTTTCTTGCAGATTTCACTCACGGACAGAAGATTGATTGCAAGGTCTGGAACACATAGCACGTTAGATATATCGAGATCGGTGTACGTACCTTCCACTTCGACTTCGAGCTTCACGCTTCCAACAGCCGCCACAGGTATCTCCGCTGCATTGGCCACGTTGATTGATTCGGATGTCTTCTTGGGAGCCACGAGAGCCGCTTGGGATCTGCACATGTGACGCCCCGCTCCAGAGTCCAGGATCCAGTCTTCCGTCTGATGCACCGGCTTGGGCAATGCTAGCAACGCCACCTGCTTATTACGACCAGAACCTCCGACTGCTTTGGATTTTTGCTGACACTCGGATGCTGGATTTGTCCTTCTTGCTTACGTTCTTCTTCTTGTTACGTACCAGCAACGCTCCGCTCGAATCACCGGAACCGACATCTTGATCACGGGTCACATCTTGTAGTATTTTTGATTTGACCACGTCCGCCGTCAGATTGAGTCTTGACGCATCCAGTCCCATAATCATGGGCTCATATCTCTTTGGCAACCCCATCAACAGGATCAGCGAAAGCCACTCGTCGTCCAACTTGAATCCGATTTCTCTGAGCTTGTGGCTAGTGGACATTATCGCGTCCACGTACTCCTCCACAGACGAACAATCTTCAAGCTCCAACTGAGTCAGCTTGCGAAGCAAATTGATCTTCCGAGTTCTTCCACACTCCTGAAAAGCTATTTTCAGACTTGACCATGCTTCCTTCGTTGTCTTCGCCTTTTGAACCAAGCTGTAGTTGTAGGGTTCAATGCTGAGGCAAATCGTCGAAAGAGCGCGCTCCGAGAGATTGAAATCCACCTGGGTGCCCTCCGAAGGATCCACGGCCCGCAACGTTCCTCCGTAGATCATTACCATACGCATGGTGAACGCCAACGAAACATAATTGTCCCTTCCTTTCAATTTCGGCACCGAGTGGAGCGACATGCTACTGCCCGGAAACCTCGAAACGCTATCTGCTTGTCCTCCTCCTGGTTGAATGTCTTCAGTTCCGCCGATTTGATTTCCGGAACCACTTCCACCTGCTGCAGCGCCACTACTTCCGTTTCCGGCTGGATTTCTTTTTCCACCGTTTGAACGTCTCACGCCGCCAGCCATCTTCTCTTGATTTTAGAATCTTGAAGTCTTGAGGTGAAAAAATACTTTCGGCTTGTTGATCGGCCGTTACTATGGCTACTTCTGCTAGCAGCCCATAACCTGATAGCAGAGAAAAATAAAACTCGACTGGTTAGGGAAAGAGCTTACAGTAGACTGGTTTATTATCTTTTGAAAAACGCAACGCTTACTTTGCTACCAGTAGCCTTATGAGCAAAGGCGTAGAATTGCCAATCTGGAATGCATCTCCGATTCTCGGTCCAGTCTAGGATGTATTCGGATTGGAAACATTCTCGACACACTGGGCATAGTGTATCCATTGCACTTGCCACAAAAGATACATACTCATGCAATGAAAAGCTTTCAATTAAAAACTGAGGAAATGCTAATAGAATACATATCACTTTTGGTATCGAGAGGAATATCAACATCAAAGGAGATCGTAGTATGCCGTGCTTATGTGCAGACGTTTAAAATTTTCATCCGCGTTTTTTCACCTCGCATAAAATCGTTTCGGCTGGTTGTGGAGGCTCGGATTGCGACACCAGGAAAATAACTATTGTTCTTTTGTGTTTAATGTGTTTTGTGGAATCAGACCCCGTAGGCTGAGTGGAATTATGAATAACGTGTGTGCATCGATTAGTGACAGTAGATTTATGTAAAATTGTGAGGAGACGAGGCAGTGTTGAGTGCAACATTCGGTAGGGTGCGCATGGAGCTGCGGCCTGCGGGTGATGAAAAAAGACGTTGCAGAAATGTACAGTGGAAGCAAAAACTTAGTTTTTAGTGGCAATCTTCAACGTAGAAACCGCATTCAAAACGTGCCTTATTTCGGATGTTCATGGAAGGGGCCACAAAGCCTCCAGATGGAAATTCCAGTACACCGTTTAGTGTTTGGTAGTTTGACTCGAAGCTATAACGGAGTCCTCAGTCACTGAACAAATATTACTCAACCGGAACATAGAACATTGGATTTGGATGCATTTTACGGACTTCGGTGAGATCTTTCCGATATACATATCTAATTCATATTATCAAAATACAAACGCGTTTTATATGTTTGTTTGTTCGAAAGACATTTTGTACTACTAACGTGTGTCAAAAATATCTTTCTTGTCATTACCCTACATAATTTGTGTACAATTCAAGCATGGTTATCAAGAAACAGTAGATTTTATCACACTCTCATTAGCGCTTCGGAAATTGTAGGTTCAAATGAGTATTTTGTTTTGTGCATTGCTTTGTCCAATAGTTATTTCACAAGTAAAAACATTTTCACAAAATTGCTATCATTGAATGAACATTTTATTATTCATCTTTCCATTTTCATACGATGGTTTATTGATCAAAGTAATTTGATATTTGAAATTAGAAAAGAAAGGGGGGGGATTTTAAATATATTTTTACTCTTTTTCGTTTCAGAGAGCGAGCAAAGGCGCTTAAACCTAGGCTTATTAGTCAGGGCAAGGCTAATACCTTCGCCCCATCCGAGGAAAATCATAACGGAGCCAGGATAACGGAGTGGCATAAATTTATCAGCAAAGTTACTCTCAACGTCGTTTTGCAAATTTTATATCATTTGCTTATAATGATATTCCCAAACTATTTACCCTACCAACCATCCAACTCCTTGGCATCTATGAGGGCGTCGGTGAGTCGCTGGCCTCTCGCTAAGTAGATGTCATATCATCATTTCCTTCCCTTTCCTAGTAACGGAGAAGATGGGCGTGGCCAGCAATGGTAGCTTTCATGCTTTAGCATTTTGGACCTCCAATTGGATTACCATTAAATCCCAAATGGAAATCCATAAGCAATTGGGGTAAGAAACCTAAAGAATGTACATGACAGCTATCAGTATGCAATCTACGAAATACTCCGTTACAACGCAACGCAACGCAACGCAACGCAAGAGGAATATCAACATCAAAATTCCTATCGATGTTTTATATAAATCCCTATCAGCTCTATGATAATTGGAAGTAGAGCTGATTAGAATTATTAATGGCTTCTTGTGAAATTTCAAACGTCACAGGAAGGTGATCAGAGTCAAAGTCAGCATGAGTTACCAGTTGGCCACACAGCTGACTTGAATCCGTTAAAACAAAATCAATTGTCGAAGGATTTCGACAAGAAGAAAAACAAATTGGTCCATTGGGATATTGAATAGTATAATATCCCGCAGAACAATCTTCAAATAAAGTTTTACAATTGGGACTGCTTTGAGAGGTTGTCATCATTTGGTATTTTCTCACATAAATGTATGACAAAAATGGAATTCATTTGTTTGTTCTTCAGTTTTCCACTACAAAAAAACTGGCCCTGTAAAACGACCTTGGTGGTCCAGTGACTATCGCTTTTGTCTTACAAGTAGGAGATCGTGGGTTCAATCCCAGGATCATTCCAATTAAAAAAAAAATGTGGAGTAGACTTCATAGGGTAACCGTACCCTTAGTGGAGGTAGCACCAATAGTGGAGGTAGTGAGGTTTTAATGAGATTTATCATATTTGTACATTTTACGATGGTTTCAGTTGATGCGTCGGGTTTTAAATATCCTGTTAAATGCAACATATCTTAAGATTTCGCTTAAAAACTATTGAAAACAATGATTTTCCTTAACAAAATTGACTCCCTTGCACCTTTAGTGATGCAACCGTACCAATAGTGGTGAGTCTGATAAGAAACCAATGGATAGCAGCACTATGGGAACCAAAATTAATTTTTACCGCCACTAAAGGAACAGTGTACCCATAGTGGTGCAGTAATATTTGGTAATTGTTGATGTCAAATGACATCTATCTCATTTTGTTAGCAAATTTATTAGTTTATCTGTTTACTAAGATATTAAGGCTCTAAATTCACCATAATTATCAATTTTTAAAAAATATTTTCTTTTGTGGATCTACTAATACCTCCACTATTGAGACCGTTACCCTATACGCTTTAGTTTATCTACCCTGCCCAATAAACTAATAAACTTCATATCCATGGTATTGTGGGGATGCAAAGGTGTTCTAGCCTAGGCGGATTTTCATTGAGACCACAAAGTTGGAGCTAGAACAAAATCGATATTTTTCCATTTTCTCCAAATAGTTTCCTGTCATCGTACGTAGGAACAGGCTTGGTAGCCGTATGGCTACCGCTTCTGCCTCATATGCAAGAGGTTGTAGATTTAATCCCAGGCTCGTTATATTACCCTAATTTGTATCTTTCTGTACATTTCTCATAAACAAAACAATCCATTGCTTGCTTTCCGATCACATTGGCAACTCGTTAACCAAGGCAAAATTTTGCCCCTCGATCCAAACCAAACAATTCCAATAATTTCCGCATGAACTCGTGGCAAGTTCAGAGGTATATTCGGCTTGCAGTGGCAAGTGATTGCATCATCATTTCCAGTATCCAACAAATGATGATCATCAGTATTTGTACATTGAATAATCGCTAATGCTAATCCCAAGCATCGGATGGTTCTCTGTGCAAGAGCAGCTGATGTGATCATAATGAAGTAGCAACTACGGACAGTCAATCAAGCTCAAGCAACATTTCTTGTCATGGTACGTAGAATCTGCCCTCGACGAGAAAAAAAATCACACCGTACATACCCGGTGGCATATGCAATCTCTCCTATAAACATAGGGAAAAGTTTAACATGAAGTAGACCTCCAAAGAATTACATAGGCAATAAACAAACATTTTTTTGAAACTGAAACTTTTTGAAAGCAGAGTGTATTAATTCCTTAAGAAAACTTGCATTTAGTATTCACCATATCTGTCCATCGACCTACACGCTTTCTACAAAAACGTCAATTATAAAGGCATGGCTGACGCCTTTTTTAACCCTTTCAATCCTTGAGTCCCTGAAACTTGTTAATTGATATTGATTGATCAATCTCAGTCAACAGTTCCGATGTCCCATTCTGCAATTTCATTGATTCTGATCAACCACGAAGCGGCTACCATTGAGTCGATTTCAATCAGTCCATCCAGAGCACGCACACGCACGGAAGTCATCATTCGAATTTGGTGCCTAACATTATAAGTCTCCAAATCATCTATATATATTTATTTACGGAGTAAACTAAAATAAAAAAAATAATACAATATAAAAATAATACAAAAATAAAACAATCATGTTTTAACTTTCGATTTTCAAACTAGACGATATAACATAGTTTATAACCATATTGAGTATATCATATTAGCATATCATATCGCTCCCATGCTCCAGAGTTTTTACGTATCACGAATAACGAACGAGCTCGTTTCCACATTCTCCGTTTGTACAGAGCTTCAAAGCCAAATTATATATGTTTACTTGATTCAACTTTTTAATTAACCAAGTCATTATCTTTATTGCGAAACTCTCCATCCGGTTACACTATGGGGGTTTTCAACGCTAGCAGACGGTCAAAAATGGCAATTCTGGTCGAATGTGGACTATTCCGGGATGTACTTAATATATATGTCGAAAAAAACCAACATGATGCTTGCTTACTTACAGCAAATGCAATAGATACGAACGTTGAGTGGGCCGAGTAATCAGACGGAGACATGAGACGTTCGAGCTAAAAAGGGGTCGAAGAAAAGTGCATAATCTTGGTAAGAGCTAGTTGAAGAAATCAGGGTTGCTAAGACAAAGTTTAGAACCATTTGCCCCGAAGCAGCCAAAAGTTCAAAAACGTTGATGAGGAGCTTAGATCGGCTTAGCGAGCTTAGAGAAGCTCGACAGAATTCCGAAGAACTCAGTAACTGAATACCGGTGACCCCAATTCTTGGCCGAATGAATGCAGCAGCTATAAAGCTAACCAAAGGGAATTGCTAAAAGACGTCTTCTTCTTCTATGGCTCTACATTCCAACTAGAACTCAGCCTGCTTTTCAACTTAGTATTCTATTAGCATTTCCTCAGATATTAACTGTAAGCTTTTCTATGCCCTATGAGTATGTATCTTGTGTGGCAAGTAGAATGGATACACTATGCCCAGGGTATCGAGAAAGTTTCCATCCCGCCATCTCCGGATTGGCAATCCTACGCCTTTGCTCGCAAGGCTACTGGAGACCTCATCATAAAGACGTAGCAAAGCTGAATGATGACTATCACATACCGTAGAAAATTATTGATGTCACGTTCTGCAGAGCCCATGATTGACAGGGCGCTGAAGAGTGAACTTTCACATTTACCACCAAGCAATCAGGTAGTAGGCCTACCCTCAGATGCAGTGTTGATAAATCATTCACAAATCTTACCGCGTGAGCAAATTCGTTTGCAAATTTTAAGGAATTATCACGGCCGAGTTTTTCATGCTAAAACGTATCGTTTCACTCATTTGCCGAAAAATCATTTCGCTCCCAAAATCGTTTCAAATCAATTCATTGCTTACACGCGCAAGAACATCCAGTGTTCTGTGCAACGAGCTGTCAGTTCAACAAAGGAGGATAAAAGAAATCCTACGATGATTTAAATAAATGATTTAACTCAGCCATGAGTTTTGAGGTACTGAGTTGTGCGTTTCAACTCACGATTGATTAGAATCTTTCATGAGTTTACAGAATGTCAGAAAATAGGCGAAAATGCAAAACGAAGTAGGTATTTCAACAAAGATGCGTTTATGAAATCATTTAAGCTGGATCCTAATCTTCTTAACTAAAGGGCATGAGATCCTAGTGATCCTAAATCTTCTCAGATAGGCAACGCTTAAATCTTTCGACGGCGGTAGAATTCCTGTCTTCTGAAGGAGACAGAGGCTGATGCTGTTGTTGATGTTAGGGAATGTCCTCCAGTGTATATGCCGATATGCCTGTTATATGCTGCATGAGCATGATGACCGTGCATTTCGTAGTTGCTACTCCGTGAATAATCAGAACAATCGCAATTGCACAGAGATGTAAGCATGGAATTTGCTCTCCAACCTCAATGTGCACAGTCCGAAACCTTTAAATGCTTTAAATAGTCGATAACGGCGCTAGCCACGGCCTTACGGTCTATCAGGGATGCGAAGGAATTGATGCCGAGAATACTTCTGCACTCGCCACGAGTTCATGCGGAATTTTATTGGAATCTGAGGATTAGGTTTTATGGCAGAGGTTCCTCTTGGTTGCCAATATGATAGTAATAAAAGGGTAGCAATTCTAATTGGATGCCACAACGAGATTTATGCTCATTTCGACTTCTAACAGTTACCAGCTAGAGCTAATCAAGTAACAGGTATAGGAATAGAAGATGGAAACGGCATGGAAGCCCATATCCAGTTCAAAAACATGAGAAATATATGAAAAGATACAAAATAAGAGGAGTGGTGCGGGCCTCGGATTGAACCCACGACCTCCTGCGTATGAGAGGCAGAAGCGATAGCCATATGACCACTAAGCCCGCACTCGATATACCTGTTACATACCGTCGGTATTCGAGGGGGTCCCGTAGCGTAGTTGGCTACACGTTCGCCTTACAAGCCGATTTTCATGGGTTCGATTCCCAGCCCCTTCACCAAACCCTCGTCAGTCGGCGACTCCACAGCTCATACTGTGGCGTTTTGGGGTACGGGCCTTACCGTCACGGCTACCTGATGACGACTGACAACTTGTTCTTCTCGGAGGTATTCCTCCAACGTTAGTGGCTAATGGAAATCTAAAAAAGATTCTGTGTGGATTCTGTACAGCAGAATATCACAGTGGACCTTGGCACAGTACTGCCGTAATCCAAATTACAACATGCATGTTTGGCATTTTTCTGTTAAAGAGCTCGATGAGCACTACTCGTTAACACCATTTTTGGAAAATGACGTATACGTCATTTTTTAAGATTACGGCGGAGTAGCCGTTAAGTAACACAAAGTGCCCAACAAATAAAGAAAGGAATGTACTAAGAGTAAAAACGTGTTGTCGAGCAGGCGGGATTACTTCCGGAAAGGCTATTATACAGTAGATGCTATTTGGACAGTTGTGGTAGCCATAGACGCAGGAGAAGCAACAGAAATAAGAAAGTCACCACTGCGCAATGGCCACTCTATATGTGGAAAGCATGCTTTTAATATTACAAGCTGAAAAGTCATCGCATATTTGCTGCAATGTCTGATAGTTTTATAATATATCAGCAGGATCCTGAAAATCAACTTCAAGAATCGAATGCTCGGACGAAACAGATGTAGCACATGGTAGGCACCACATATGGTAGTTCAAAGCGGAAATTCACTTGGGGACTGTCTAAAACAAGTTTAGTACTATTCCATTTTATTCCACCACGTTGTGGAACTAAACTCGTCTTATGACAGGTTAGCTTGTGAATTGATCTATCGGTAAGACCAAATTCTACTGACTCAATTCCTATATCAAGCTACGGATGCTTCGGAAAGTACCTACCTCTATCTGGGATAATTCGGATAAAGTAGTCCTGTTTTGAAAATGTCAGGATCGCTATGGTTGCAGCAGACATAGGCCGAGGACCAGAGATCGACAAGATAGATCCACCATGTTTGAATTAGTATAGAACAAACGGACTTGTGATTGGGAGACGAGCTCGGTGGTCTAATGACTACCGCTTCTGCCTTATAAGCAGGAGGTCGTGGGTTCAATTCCAGGCTCGTCCCTTTCCTACTTTGTATTTCTATCTTAGTTCTTTCTGTGTTTCACGATCTACCAAAACAATTCCTATGTTTTGACCCTCCCACACAATCCCAAAACCTCCCATGGCACCTATGAGAAGCCGTAGATTTCTCTGCATCTTTCTGAAGTAGGTGTCCAACTAACCATCCTTCCCCTTCCTCAGCATTCGCAAGGACGTGGCCAGGACAGATCTCGACTATTGGAGAGTGCATTGCTTCCATCTAAGAGATAGTGATTAGTCCCAAATCAATATCTGTGGTAACGGATGAAAGTGATGCTACTCTCATACAATAGTCTTGGCTTGTACCACCTACGAATTTGTGCGAAATGCTCAATGCTAATGCTAATGCTAACAAACGGACTTGTGATTGGGAGTTATACAGATGGGATTTCAATCGATATTCAAGATCCAATTTCTATGAATAGTATTGTTGAAACTTACTTAATTGAAAGCAGTAAAAATATAATAATATCGGTTTCTTTTTTGGTCACCTAATATCTCATAGTGCCCACGAAGTATAAGTAAAAAAATGCTAGTTAATTTCTGGCTAGTCAAACAGAACCTATCGCTAGACAGACGGATGAACGCGCATACATTGATTCAAGCGTAAACCCCGGCAGCACTTTTCAATCATTTTTCCATCGTTTTGCGTCAATCAGGATTCGATCGGTGGTAGTATCTATATGGATACCTACATCACCAGCAACAACCAATGCCAGTCGGTCACTTATCCGGGAGCTGATGGAGTGCGCCCGATTGATTTGTGTTTTTGATGTTTAATTAATTGAATCTTGCATGCCTACGCCATAGATAAAGAGCTATGATACTATGGCCGGTTTTGTTGTAAAGATAATTGGTGTTAATCGGCGGCATAATCTGAAGAGCATATTTACGAATGCAACATATGCGCGTGGGTTCAGGATGACTCAAGCGAGTTTTGACAAACATTTAGCTACTTGTATTTTTTAGGGATGGCTTGAACTAAAGTTGATCGGGTAATTTTAAATTTAGTTAGTGATTTGTGAAATAATGGGATGAAAAGTTTTTCCACAATTGTGGGCTCCATTTATTTCCCAGTTTAGTTTCGTGACTCGCTCCACTTGCCAGCTTCATACTACTCAAGGTTGAATTGAATTATCTTTGCGAGATTTTCGGCCCTAGGCCGGTTCATCTCGTGCGCTCATAGTTACTGACATCCATTGATTGTTCGTAGCATTAGTTGTATTAAAAAGTCCAATGCGATGTAAATTCTTTGAATTGAACCAAAACCGAAGACTGCACAAAGGTGACAATTCTCGCTTATCTTTTCAAAAGGACCTAAGTAACATTTTTTTCATGAATTAATTTGAGTACTGCAATCAAAATCTTTCATGTTGTTCTGTTGATTGCGCTATTCAAATTAATTCATGAAAGAATGTTACTTAGGTCCTTTTGAAAAGTTAAGCGAGAATTCTTCTGACAAGCAAATAAGCAGCGCGAATCTCGGGTTTTAATCGTTATAGCTGGGTTTTATCTAACGAAAGCATTCGTTTTTTTCAGAATTTTTGCTGAGATATTAATTATGCTAGGGTAAAAGTTCCGATAGATGTGGGTGTTCCTATAGTTGCGGTAGTGTTGTTTTTACACAATCTAAGTATTTAACGCAGCAACCAATATTATAATCTATCAATTTGTTGACCAGTCATTACACGAAGTAGAGGAAAACATGCTGAGAATTGCATCAAAATCGGTAAAGTAAAGTAGTAAAATACCTTATCTTTTTTCTGCTATAGGAACACGAATTAAAAAATAACGCAACTATTGGAGCACTGCACCAATAATTTGAGGTATAATTTTATGTAACAATGATGGGGTCTGCAGTGAATGGAGCATTCTTCGTGTAAACTATAATTGATGACCTTTGGAATATGTATTTAAGGTAAGCCAAATGAAGTATAGACATGGTGTAAGCCAGCGGTTCTCAACCTTGGGTACATGTACCCCTGGGGGTACCTTCGCTGGCCCTAGGGTGTACCTCGAACAAAAATCCGTAATGGCGGACGTATTACAAATCCAATCGAAACTCATTTATAAAGTTTTGATACTTGTGTATTTTTTTATATCATAACTTTGTCTTAAACTTGTAAATAATTTGCATGGCGATCAATAAATCAAAGTCAATTGAATCCTGCCTTCAACAACCAGCACAATGTATGAAAGGTTGCGGAACAAAAGATCAGAAGGACAAAACTTCGAATTATCAATTAAAAAAAACTCTTCAATGTAATCTACCTGATCGAAATAAAATGTTGAATAATATGTTAAGAATATGCTTCTGAACTAAAATCTAGAGTCTAAAGGTTCGGAAGCCTCCGTTTGAAAGGAATGAAGGAAATGAAGGAAATAGCTTGGTTGCCACGTTAGAAAAGAATTGAAAGCATTCTTCTACGTTTCTTAACGTTTCTTAAGCCATATTCCAAGTAGCTAGGAAGCATTCACAGACAAAATATGTGGTTTTTAATGTATTTCCATGCACATATTTGGAGCATGGAAATTAGCGTACACACTTAGAATATTTTACAGTATACGGTATTTTTTTACCGAACTTTCAACAGCTGAACGTACGGTAATCAGTTCGGTAAACGAAAAAAATGCTGAACGTTCGGTAGTTTTATTTTGTGATGATCTGTCAAAATTTACCGTACCGTTCGGTAATTCGAAAATCAAAATTACCGAACGCACGGTACCTTTTCCGTTTTAAATGGAAATATTAATGCTTAATGCTTTCAGTAGTAATCAAATAAAATATGAGAATACGATTTTTAAACATGACTTTTATTTTTTAGTTTTCTTCCATCAATAGGGTGGATAGATATAAGTTTTTCCGAACCGAAAAATCCGGAAAACATGACTAATCGTGTGTTTTGGCGTTTCATTGCGGAATGTGCCATATTTTTAGGCTTGAAAAAAACTTTTGTCAATCCTCCATCATCGAAATTTAGAGGAATCTACGCATCAGAAGATACCGCATCGAACTGAGGTAAAAGACGCAGAAAGCTGAAAAAAAGTGATTGCGTTATAAAAAAAACTTTATTGTCCAAGAGCTAAACATACCTGTTATTATTTGCTTCTTAATATATTAACAAATTTTTTAGAAATCCTACTGAAACTGTTGGAAAATTCGAAACAACAAAGTGTTAAACAAAAATGGCTTTGACAGTTTATCGCTTTACCGTAGTTTTGTACTACATAATTTGTTTTGCAGTTTGTTCGGTAATTATTTTACAATGTACGGCAAAAATACGATTTTACAGAACAAACTGTAATTTCAACTACCGAACTCTGTCAAATCATTTTGGAATTACAATTCGTTCGGTAAAATTTTACTGATATTCAGTAAAATTAATCTTGTTAACCGAACTTACTGTAATTTTATTGTTTTACCGTAGTTTTTCGTCGAAAAAATTACCGAACAGCGAAATGTATTTTAAGTGTGTAACAATCAATCGATCTTACTGTTTTTTAAATCGAAATAAATTTAAATTGTTCTTGCTTGTAAAATTCAGTCAAACTTAATTGAATTTCGAATGCAATTCTACACGTCGTTGAATTTTCAAAACTATTTACTATGTTCTTCCAATCAGCTCGGAAGCTTTCTTTCAAGATACTCGGAAGTCTTTTCGAGAAGATACATTACTTATGTAACGCAAAAATTGGGCATTTTCAACCCCCACTCCCCCCTATGTCACAGTTTTTATATTGTGAAATTTGTATTTGGATCGCCACACTTTGACCAACCCCCCTCCCCCTCGAAGCGTTACGTAATTTGTGGACGCTCCCTTTTCAAGCGATTCGGAGGACTTCTTTTAAGAGGTTTGGAAGCCTTCTTTCAAGAGGTTCAGAAGTCTTTTTCAAGAGGCTCGGAAGCATTCTTTCAAGAGGCTCGGAAGCATTCTTTCAAGAGGCCCGGAAGCCTCATTTCAAGAGGCCCTGAAGACTCCTTTCAAGATGCCCGGAAGCCTCCTTTCAAGAGGCCTGGAAGCCTCCTTTCAAGAGGCCCGGAAGCCTCCTTTCAAGAGGCCCGGAAGCCTCCTTTCAAGATGCCCGGAAGCATCTTTTCAAGAGGCCCGGAAGCCTCCTTTCAAGAGGCCCGAAAACCTACTTTCAAGAGGCCCGGAAGCCTCTTTTCGAGAGGCCCGGAAGCCACCTTTCAAGAGGCCCGGAAGCCTCCTTTAGAGAGGCCCTGAAACCTCCTTTAGAGAGGCCCTGAAACCTCCTTTCAAGAGACCCGTAAGCTTCCTTTTAAGACGCCCGGAAGCCTTCTTTTCAAAGCCCAGAAGCCTCCTTTCAAGCGGCTTGGAAGCCGCCTTCAAAGGGCTCGGAAGACCTACTTTTAAGAGGGTCAGGAGCCTTATTTAAAATGGCCCAGAAGACTCCTTTCAAGAGGCCCGGAAGCCTCCGATCAAGAGGCCCGGAAGCCTACTTTCAAGAGGCCGGGAAGCTTACTTTCAAGAGGTCCGGAAGCCTCTTTTCAAGAGGCCCGGAAGGGTCCTTCCAACAGGCCCGGAAGTCTCCATTCAAGAAGCCCGGAAGCCTCCTTTCAAGAGGCCCGGAAGTCTCCTTTCAAGAGGCCCGGAAGTCTCCTTTCAAGAGGCCCGGAAGTCTCCTTTCAAGAGGCCCGGAAGTCTCCTTTCAAGAGGCCCGGAAGCTTCCTTTCAAGAGGCCCGGAAGTCTCCTTTCAAGAGGCCCGGAAGCTTCCTTTCAAGAGGCCCGGAAGCCTCCTTTCAAGAGGCCCGGAAGCCTCCTTTCAAGAGGCCCGGAAGCCTCCTTTCAAGAGGCCCGGAAGCCTCCTTTCAAGAGGCCCGGAAGCCTCCTTTCAAGAGGCCTGGAAGCCTCCTTTCAAGAGGCCCGGAAGCCTCCTTTCAAGAGGCCCGGAAGCCTCTTTTCAAGAGGCCCGGAAGCCTCCTTTCAAGAGGCCCGAAAACCTACTTTCAAGAGGCCCGGAAGCCTCTTTTCGAGAGGCCCGGAAGCCTCCTTTCAAGAGGCCCTAAAACCTCCTTTGGAGAGGCCCGGAAGCCTCCTTTAGAGAGGCCCTGAAACATCCTTTCAAGAGACCCGTAAGCTTCCTTTTAAGACGCCCGGAAGCCTTCTTTTCAAAGCTCAGAAGCCTCCTTTCAAGCGGCTTGGAAGCCGCCTTCAAAGGGCTCGGAAGCCCTACTTTTAAGAGGGTCAGGAGCTTTCTTTAAAATGGACCAGAAGACTCCTTTCAAGAGGTCCGGAAGCCTCCGTTCAAGAGGCCCGGAAGCCTACTTTCAAGAGGCCGGGAAGCTTACTTTCAAGAGGTCCGGAAGCCTCTTTTCAAGAGGCTCAGAAGGCTCCTTCCAACAGGTCCGGAAGTCTCCATTCAAGAAGCCCGGAAGCCTCCTTTCAAGAGGCTCGGAAGTCTCCTTTCAAGAGGCCCGGAAGTCTCCTTTCAGGAGGTCCGGAAGTCTCCTTTCAAGAGGCCTGGAAGTCTCCTTTCAAGAGTCCCGAATGTCTCCTTTCAAGAGGCCCGGAAGTTTCCATTCAAGACGCCCGGAAGTCTCTATTCAAGAGGCCCGGAAGTCTTCTTTCAAGAGGCCCGGAAGCCTCCTTTCAAGAGGCTTTCAAGAGGCCAGGAAGCCTCCTTTCAAGAGGCCCGGAAGCCTCCTTTCAAGAGGCCCGGAAGCCTCCTTTCAAGAGGCCCGGAAGCCTCCTTTCAAGAGGCTTTCAAGAGGCCAGGAAGCCTCCTTCAAGAGGCCCGGAAGCCTCCTTTCAAGAGGCCCTGAAGCCTCCTTTCAAGAGGCCCGGAAGCCTCCTTTCAAGAGGCCCTGGAAGCCTCCTTCAAGAGGCCCTGAAGCCTCCTTTCAAGAGGCCCGGAAGTCTCCTTCAAGAGGCCCGGAAGCCTCCTTTCAAGAGGCCCGGAAGCCTCCTTTCAAGAGGCCCGGAAGCCTCCTTTCAAGAGGCCTGGAAGCCTCCTTCAAGAGGCCCGAAGTCTCCTTTCAAGAGGCCCAAGCTTCCTTTCAAGAGGCCCGAAGTCTCCTTTCAAGAGGCCCGGAAGCCTCCTTTCAAGAGGCCCGGAAGCCTCCTTTCAAGAGGCCCGGAAGCCTCCTTTCAAGGGGCCCGGAAGCCTCCTTTCAAGGGGCCCGGAAGTCTCCTTTCAAGAGGCCCGGAAGCCTCCTTTAAAGAGGCCCGGAAGCCTCCTTTCAAGGGGCCCGGAAGCCTACTTTCAAGAGGCCCGGAAGCCTCCTTTCAAGAGGCCCGGAAGCTTCCTTTCAAGAGGCTGAGGAGTGTGCTTAGAAGCGTTCTTTCAACATTCTAAAAAGCTTCCCTTTGAGTGGCTCAAAAGCCGCTATTAAAGAGGCTTGGAACCCTCCCTTCAAGGCTCATTGGCATTTTACCAAGAGGCGCGGAAGCCAACTTTCATGAGATTCGGAAACTCATTTCAAGAGGTTCGGAAGCCACCTTTCAAGAGGCTTGGAAACCTCCCTTCAAAGGGCTCGGAATTATTCTTTCAAGAGGCTTAGAAGCTTACTTTAAATAGGCTAAGAGATTTAAAAGCCGCCTTTAAAGGGGCTCAGAACCCTCTCTTCAAAAGATTCAGAAACCTCCCTTCAAGAGGCTCGGAAGCCTACTTTCAAGATATTCGGAAGCTTGATATTTTAATAAATGATATAATTTGAATTGAAAAATTTCACGGAATAATGAAAATATCAGCCCAACATATGGAGAGCCATATACCCCTTTAGTTACCAAGGTCCATTTTTCATGGATCTCGTGAGTTACGTTTATTTTCATTTACAGCAAAAATACCTCAATCAATGCGAAAGTTCGAAGGGGTACCTCTCAAGAAAAAGGTTGAGAACCGCTGGTGTAAACGAACGAACGGCTGGTTGAACGAACTCAGTTTCTCCACTATTTGGTCTTCTACCCTAATTAAAACTTTAAGAACCAACAGTTAAGCAACTAAACTAGTTCAACCATTTTTAAATTTTGTGTGTTTGCTCACGCCAATAATGCAGCGTACACACCAGTCAAGCAGTTTGACGATCATTAACTCCGCCCCCAAGAAAACGCTTCGGTTGTTGCTTTGTTTGAACTTTGAACGTGTGTGAAGTTGTTCGAACAACCATTTGAAAGTTGGCGGCTCGGTTGGAAAAAAATAAAACGGATTGATTTTGGTTTGAGTTGTCGGGGTGGAGTCAAGGTTCGCCGAACATGTTTGAGCATTTGTAGTGAAGTTGCACAAACCCCCATATATTTTTTGATGGTTGGTGCTCAAGTTGGCGCTTCGGTCGTTCGTGTGTGATATTGGTGGTCGAATAAATTGATTGTTCATTCCGCTGTTGGTAAAACTTGATGGTTTGAATAAACGAGAGGTGAAGTCAATGTTGGTCAAACTGCTTGACCGTGTGTACGTTCCATAAGGTCTATACTTTATTTCGCTTACCTTAAATGCGCATTCGAAAGCTCATCAATTATATTTCAAACGAAAAGTGATTCAATCGGTAGCAGAACCCATCATCGTCACCTAAAACGATACTTCATATTATAGGTGTTCCACCTAGTTGCAATATTTTTCAATCCGTGTTCCAGTTAGGGATGAAACGATACCATTGAGGTATCGATACTTTTACTTTAAAGTAGTATCGTATAAGAGTATCGATACCACAAAATATCGAATTAAAAGTATCGATACCTACTCGTATCATATGAGTACTCATATATTTGAAGTAAAATTCAAACGTTTTCCCATACTAGTTTCCATACAAACTTCAAACGCGATGCGGAAAGCGAGGAAGCAACCAATCGGGCTCAAATTTTGCACAGTTGTTTGGGACCCCGAATGGTATCGAAAAACCATTGATATGAAAAAAATGGCCATGATGACCCACTCTAATATATATTGTGTATTATGAGCTGAGTTTGATTCCCGCTTCAGTCGTGGAAATTCTTCGATAAACAAATCATTGTTCACTGTTCTATTGGGTATTGTCCATTGTACTTCATCTTACGTAAGTGTTCAGTCTGGAAAACCATTGAATGAAGACGCTAAAGCTGTTTTCAACTGCTTTTTTTATCTTCACAGATTTTTTTTATCTTCACAGATCTATGGATGCTTCATATTTTACACATTTTCTGATATACTGATGTTCAGATCCTGGAATAGTCATGACCTAAACTCTTCAGAATATATTGACATATCCTTAATTCTGTATATCATACTAATTTTCAATTTTCCCACATTCTCCAGACCCTTAAGGTTTTAAATGCTTTTAGGATTCTGGGATTTTCTACGGATTCCAAAGTCTCTCGATTCACTGTCAGGGACTTTCCGCATAATACGAGACGTCTGGTCACTTTAGTCACTTTAGTCACTTATTCACTAATAATATACCGGAATTAGAAGATTTTTCGAAGAAAATACAAATGTTTTAATTGAGGTTTATTAAATTTAAAAGACTTTAAATCGGGTACTCGATTGATTCAAATACTTCAATTCGATACTTACTTGGTATCGGGTATCAAAGTATCGATTCCACAAAAACTTGGTATCGAATCAAAAGTATCGAGTATTTACTCGTATTTACTAGTATCGATTCATCCCTAGTTCCAGTTGGGAATCCTATTGCTTTCACAAATAGTGTAACCCCTATTTTGGGGGGGGGGGAGGGTTGGTGATGAAATAGCCCAATTTTACGTTACGTGATTGGTGGACTTTCTTTAAGGAAAATGCCTTTGTATACTTCACGCGAAACCTGATATATATTTTTACCTCTGTAGTTTTTTGTATATATAAAAAACAATGATTTTTCGTATGAAAGTGCACATTTTTAGGACCCCTCCCCCTTTAAGAGTTACGTAATCTTTAAACATTCACTAATATACGCTCATTAAACATCAATTAAATGTTAATAACTCTTATTTGTGTTAATATATACCTAAAGCACATGATTGGATAAATGCGTACTCTTACCCCACCCGATGCGATTTCAATATTTTTTCCACTGGGTAACATAAAGGAAGAGTATATAAATCATCGACACTGATTTGATATGCAGAAGCTTGCTTCATAAGGGCCACATGATCGATTGAAAACTAAGTGCGTACTCTTGCCCCACTCTACTCTAATGCTTTGAATTTGAATGTAAAACTATTGATAGAATGAACCCGTATTAAAATAGTGTCAGTAATGCCCCACAAATCTTTTACATTATTGTACGTTTACTTGCTAGGTGGACACGGTCGGTTAGAGTAGCCGTTCCACCAAGTGTTCGTTAAAGTAGTCGCTAGAGTATTCGCTGTTGGTTTGAGCGAGACAAAGTAAACGTCAAAAAAATTCCAACCAGCAATCTGAGTGAAAGAGCGAATATTTGTTTACCGGAAACCACGTGCTTTTTGGCATTTGTATTTTTGGCGGACAAAAGAATGAGCACGTGTCCCAGTAGGTGAGGGTAGTTAGATGTATATGATATTTATTACCTGATCGTGAGATATAAAATGTTTAATACTTGCTCCAAAAAACCGCGAAAAAAATACCTACATTATTTCATCAAATTCTGCGACTGTAATATCGAAGAATTGATTTCATTTGACTAAATATTTGTAATAATTAAAATGAAGTTTTATAAGACATTAACATTGTCGTTCCCCTCGATTTTTTGCGATTACTCTGAGTAGCCGTAAAAGTAGTCGGGAAAATCTTGAGAGCGAGTAAATCCACAATAACTAGTTTTTTAGGTCGGTGGATACCTGGTTATCATGTTACGATAATCTGTTGTTGTTTTATCGAATTTTATGAATATTTATATAGCGGTTCTGGTTTTTCGTAGCAACGAGCAATGCACGCTGAAAAGGGTTGAAATTGGGAAAAACCTTTGGTTGATTTGCCATACATAGTTGGTAAGAGCCGTAATGTAGGCAATTATTTTAAATGAACGATTGAATCGTTGCATCGTCACCGTTGAACTTTATTGTACTTGGCCCAATGTCACCCCCTGTGAGGGGTGAGAATGGGCCAAGTTTAAACAACATATAACTTTAAGGGATTTCCCTCATTTATTATTTTTTCCCCACACAATGATAAATTCATTGTTCAAGCTTGTACCAAACTAAAAAAAAAACTTGATTACAATGTTAACTACTAGAGCTTCGTAACATTTATTTGGAGCATACCACATTTCGGCCCAATTTCACCCCCGTTGGCGGTATGTGATTGTACAAATCGAGGGTGGCTATACAATGCTCTACTGAGCAATCTACTATATAAATTGTCGCAAATTGGTACTTGGGATTAGTACCTTTTCCTATACAGTAGCAGTTGTATACCTAGCCACGTCCTTACAATCACGGAAGGAAGGGAAGGAATGTTAATTCAACATCTACTAGTTAAGATGCAGGGAACCCATACTACCTTCATAGATGTCTCGGGAAGGAAAATTATTGTTGGTGAGTAAGGTGAATAATAGGGAACTCTATTCGACAATATAGAGCGTTTGTCAATAACAGTATGATGAAAAATTATTAAAATATATTCATCGATTTACTTACGAACCGTCCAAAGCAGGACAAAGTAACCCAGATCTTACAAATGTTTCGCATCATATACAAAACACCTTCAACCGCACACTTATTCACCGAAAGTTAAAACAGAACCAAAAACTCGGATTTAACGAATGTTCTGCATCCTCCCTTAAACACGTCCGATGGCCCACCAATTATTTACTCACTCGACCGCGCGATTTATCTGCTTACTGAGCAGGAACACGACAAAACATGCACTCGAATTTTCATGGAAATCACATTTAGACGAAACATTTAATATTCACGAGAAAAAAATCTAAAAAAAAAACTTTTAACTTCCAATGAAATTCTGAAAAACTTTCTGTGGAAATTTGGAAGAATTTACTGTAAAAATTCTAAAGAATTTCCTGTGGAAATCTAGAGAAGTTCCTGTGCAAGTTCAGAGGAATTTTCTGAAGAAGTTTGGAAAAATTTCTTGTGGAAATCTGAAAAAATGCATTCCGTAGAAGTTTGAAAGAGTTTCATGAAGAAATTTTGATTAGTTTTCTGCCTAAGCTTTGAAAAATTTCCCTTTGTAGTTCGGTAAAATTTTCTGTTGAAATTCAAGAGCCTTTCTTGTTGAATTTCGGTAAAAGTTCCAGTGGAAACTCTGAAGATTTTTTGAATGGAAATTTGTTAGAACTTCATGTGAAAGTTTTAAGAAGTTTCCTGTGGAATTTCAAAAGAATTTCTCATGCAAGATCAGAAGAATTTCCCATGAACATTTAGAGGCACTTTTAATTATTTTTTTCACACAACTCATTAGGAAGTCCCGTGAAAATTCATAACAATTTACTTGGAAATTCAAAACATTTTACCTGAAAGATTCTGAAGAAAATTCTGTTGAAATTCAAAGGAATTTTCCGTTGGTTTTAATAATTCAATTTAAATATTTATATTAACAGCTGCCTATTGATCTTTGTAAAATAATGGGAAGAAAAGTTTTTCCGCAAGGAAAATTGTGGGCTCCATTTATTTCCGAGTTCAGTTTCGTGAATTTGGCTTCACTTGCCAGCTCCATTCTACTCAAGGTTGCTGACATCCATTGACAGTGATTTTTCGTGGCATCAGTTGTATTAAAATGTCCAATGCGGCGTAAATCCTTTGAAATGAGCCAATACCAAAAGCTGAACAAAGGTGAAAATTCTTCTGACAAGCAAACAAGCAGCGCGAATCTCGGTTTGAGCAAATTAGCCGGGTTTTATTTAACATAATGCTTGATAAGCAACAAAAATGTTTTTAAACCGAACCCAGCCACCTTCAGTATGGTCTTGCTTTGAAGCCACGCATCGGCAAAGGAGAGCCCTCCTAATTACCATGCTTACATCTTAAATCAAAACATAATGTACATAGGTTTTAGGCTTAAGTAGGTTTTTTCATCAATTATTTATAATTTCATATAATATTGTAATAATAACATATTTTCAGCAACTTGTGTAAATCATTGTTTTTTACCAGCTTTATCATTCGAATCTATTGCTGAAACTGCTACTGCTAGCTATGGTGAACCGAAATAGATCAGCTGGAGAACTCCATTTTCTTCAGAACTTCTTCAGAATCTAGTACATCAGATCGATACTACCGCTACGAACATAAAGTGCCGTAAGCTATAGATGTCTGATTGACGACTCTGACAGGTCCATTTGCTTAATTGACAGGCGGGGTTTTCAATATGAACATTCATGGTAGCTCACGGCATTTTATGACCGGGTTTAAACTAACTCGTGAAGAATCAACCTGCACTATAGTAAAAAGGAGAAAAAGGTCAAGTCGAGAAGATTTTGTTGACAAAATACTTAACAATAATGACAATAAACTTTTAATTTTAGACTTCATTCATTTGACCATCCACTTCCAGAGCAGAATACGATACCAACGACGAAAAGTTTGGTGTGCTTTCGAAAATCATCCAAGAATGAAAAGAAAACAGCCTGTGAGCTAGTATTAAAAGTTAGTAAATGTTGTAACAATATGTGATAATAAAATTGCCTTTCGAATATTCAGCACGCTTTTATTCAATTTGTTTTACTCCGTTTATTTAGCAATAAGGTTTTCTATTATCAAAATCTTCTTAATCTTCAGATGATTATTTCAGAGCAGCGAAAGGACACAGGTAAATCGGTACAATACAAGAAAACGCATTTAATCCATTAACTCCTATTTGTTTCTACACGACAAATAACAGAATGGTCCTCTTCGTTGAAATTTAATTGCAGTCGCCCCTCGAATCCAAAAGCAATTTCATCAACATCGATGCACTGGCCGAGTTTATTCAGCGAAAATGTAATCTGTTGAAGCTGCGACGTTTACCTCCGACCTCCGACAATGAAGCGGCAGTGAAGCCCGCCCCCAGTCCTGGCGGCAAAGGACAACGGCAGCAGCTGCAGCACGAAACTAATGCCATCATCAGCAGCCTGCGATTGATATTTCGTCGCGATGAGGAATTCATAGCACTGACCTTGCTCAGAGTGGAAACGTGCCCCGACTGTCAAGCCATCCTCGGACCGGTGTACGAGCGATTCCTGGCCTGTCCGCAGCAGTCGTCATCGTCCAACAATGTCGAATCGTACGGACGGCTATTGCTGTGCTACGTCAAGTGGAAACGCTTATACCGGGCCGAGGATCCCGGAGGCTATTGGGCACGGATTGATGCCATCGCTCTGGCTAAGCTGCCGTACGACTTTCCACGAGCGATTAAGCGAAGAGAGTTGGAAATCAAGGCGCTTTTTCCACGTGTTGCAACCGCCTCCGGGCGCCGTAGAGGCCGATCGTCGAAAGTTAGTGTTACCAGGTATGTTGCTGTGTTCCTAAGATGATTTTTTTTTAACTTTTCATTACTTTTGCACTGATTGTGACATTACACTACCTTTGGAGCTCGATGTGCCCAGGGTTCTTATATTGTTTGTATTCATCTTGGATGTGGCTGTGATGGGCTAGGAGAACCGGATGAATTCTGTCATCAGAGAAAAAGTAGAATCACTAAAATTTACCACGGCAAGGTATAGCCAACGGAATTCAAAATAAATTAAAAAATTACATGCTGTTTTTTTTTGTGAAAATGGTTTATTGCACGAGATTAGAATTGAATTTCTAACATCAAGAATAGTACCTTTTCCGGGATCAATTCGAGAAAAAAATTTATTATCATGAACATTCAAATAAATATATCTAAAATGTTATGCTCCAAATTATTTTCAAATACATATCATTTTGAAATTTTGAAAGTTATATAGATAATTGCATCCCATATCTCGCTGGAGAATTTTTTTCGTGATTCTATTTTTTTCTTTTTGACATTTTTCCTAGCATATTGGTTAAACGCCATTTGTGTCTCGTTTGACTTATGGGCCAAACATAATTGATACGTTTGCGTGCGTTTTGACAGTTTTGCCATGGGAAAACTGTAAAAACGCACGCAAACGTATCCATTGTGTTTGGCCCATTACTTTTCATTGTAGCCAAATTAATTTAATGAATCAATCTCTCAAAATATCAGCTCGATCGCTTGTTGCATAAGCTGGCGGATTTGATTAGAAGTTTGTATGGGGATTTCAGTCAAAATATATAGAAAATTTGCTATGATTGCTCGATTGAGCTCAGAATTGCAAATACGGCAGTTGGTATGCTATGGAACAATTTCACATAACATTGTACGATGATTAAATGAACTTTTAAGGTTCCCCCAAACACACGAGACACGATGATCGCGACGTGATTCTATCGCTTGGCGACTGCGATTCTGTCGCCGTTGGTATGGAAGCGTAAATGAAACATTGCCTGCAGCGACCCAACGATAGAATCGCAGCGACTAGTTGTCGCCATCGCGGCGATGGAATCGCTTAGGTCTGGGGGAGCCTTTACTTAGCTTTCGGCTGATTTATAAGGAGCTGGATTGTGTAATTTTGGATTTATTGATCGAATCGCAACGGACGGAACCTCCAAAACCGGGGGAGGAAGGACCTGGAAAGGTCCGTCCACCCAGGAAAGACGGTGGTAAGGGGTTATGGCAGGCTGAGAGCTCTCAGGCGCCCAGACCTGGGAAATAGAGGGGGATGACGCCTCTTGGACCCTGGTCAAGAACAAGAGGAAACCGAAGACGTCAAGGGACGAAAAGAAGGCCCAGGCGAATGAGGGTAGCAAGAAGTCTAGGGTAGGCGCCAATCGCTCCAGGGGCGATGCCCTAGTCATCAAGACGGACGAGGCTAAGTACTCGGACGTCTTGAAGGCGATGATGAGTGACGTCAAGCTCGGTGAACTCGGCGCCGACGTACGTCGAATAAGACGTACCCGGATGGGCGAGATGATCCTCGAGCTGAAGCGGGGCGTCTCGCAAAAGGGCGCCGCCTACAAGAAGTTGGCGAAGGAAGTCCTAGGCGAGACGGTCAAGGTGAGGGCACTCACGACGGAGGTGAATCTAAGGGTTAAAGACCTGGACGAGATCACCGAAGTCGAAGAGCTCGTCACGGCACTGCGGCGACAGTGTGAAGTGGACACGCTCACCTCAGCCGTTCGGCTACGGAAAGGTCCGAATTTTGGAAACAAGCAATTAAGTATAACTTCCAATCCCCAGGACCGATATCAACCAAATTTTGTGCACATCTCCAGTATGAGGAGGCAATTATTTGGAAAGGTAGTTTTGGAAAAGGGAAGGGTGTGGACGGAGGTGTATTGGGTATAGGGTATAGGCAAATTGGGTATAGGCATTCTTTATCCTGAGAGAAAGATTATAAAGGGATGGGAAAGTCATCAAGAAAAGAGGAAAGTGTACTATTTAGAAAACGAACAATTGAGTGTTGTTTTGTGAACCCCTGGACCGAATTAAACCATATTTTGGAGACACGTTCTCTGTACTAAGGAGACGATTATGAGTGTTATTAGGAATATGGGAAAATTGCTTTTCAAGAAACGAGCAGTTTAGTACAAGTGAACATATGAAGCAGTTTGAAACAATAAAGAATGCTGAATGCAGAAGAAAGATGAAAGAAGAAAAACGTATGGGTAGAAAAAGAAGGAATAAAGGAGATGAAAGAAAGAGAAATAAAGACGAGAAGGAGAGGAAAGGAAGAAGGAAGAAATAAGGCAAAAAAAAAGAAAAAGGAAGAAAAAACTGAACGAGAAAGCAGAAGAATACTGGAAAATGCAAAGAAGAAGATTTAGATTGATTTATTTTAGATTTTTTGGAACTGAGAAATAGCCCCAAAACACTAAGTGGCTCAAACTTTAAAATTTAATCCAAATTAGCTGAAAATTTGATTGAAGGCCTATTATAGCATAAAAAGGGATTCTGGGTTGACTCTCAACATTTTTGATACTTTTACAAAACATAAAGAGGTCTAATGTAGATAACTGAGAAAATATTGGAGGAATCCACTATCCTACTTCATTTTTTACCGAAAATAATCGTATCTTTCAAACAACATTCCTACACCCTTTAATCAAAATCCAATGAATTTATTTCGTTACCTCGTTCTCAATGAATAATGAATGTCAAACATTGAATTCGATTCTTCACTTCAACCGTTTCCTTTTTTTCGTCTCCACTCACAGGGCATTGCTGAACTCGAAGCACGTGCTGGATAACGTTCAGGAAATGTGCTTGCAATTCTTGGCCATTTGCCGCGACGGGCGAACCAATCGGGAGAAAGCACAACCGGTAAGTAGGTATATATAAAATGAACACCGTATTGGGGCTCAGTCGAGCGCAAGAACTTCAGAAAACCGGAAATGCAGCCGGGTAACTGCATCGCGGAGGAAACTGCATAGCTCATCTGATAGACAAGCCACTAAATCGAATGATTTGGCGTTTTATCGCTGCCCATGCAATGGAAATCCCTTTGATGGTTTACTCATTTTAAGAGGTGCAAATGGATTTCAATAAAATTCCTCGCCGTTAACAACCATTATCGTAATGAATTAAGTAGGGTTTCGGTACTGCAATGTACTGGACTGCCACGGGATATGCGGTGCTGTTGATTAATTAGCGACATAATAGGCTACTTAACTGATGAAGTAGACTGATGGTTTGTCAGAAATTGCTTTAGTTGTACCACTGTCATTATTTCATACCGCAATGAATGATGAATTATTGACATTTTTAAGCTTATTAAAATATTTCCTGTACATGTGTCAATAAAAATTCCCTATCTATCAACTTTGCGAGTATGTATAGTCTGTATATCTGACTCATTGATGGCAATATCATATTGGCCGGTTGGGTGAGAAAATCAATCTCTGAAATTTTCAGCTCAATAGCTTGATGCATAAGCTGGTACTATGTACAAATGATTTAAGGTGAATTACGACAGAGTCCAAAAATGGCTGTGCGGGCCATCACCTCGTGTTTTTCTCGCACAAATGTCAATTTTTTGGGGATTAGCACATCTGAAAACCATTTTTCCGTGTATGCTGCAAGTAAGCAAAGGTGAAAAACTGCTGTTATCTTTTGCCTGTCGTTTACTTTTGGAGTTATGTGACCCCAAAAGCGCTATGTAGTTTTGAAATTGGATTCCAACGCAACCCACCTTAGAGTTTGCATGGGGGTTTCTGTCCAAATGCTTAGGAAAATACACCTCCGCACCTCTTTCGTTCTAGAAATTGGTTCGATATGCCCGATTGAACTCAGAACCCGAGTAGCACAATTTAGGCGGATTTGGTTGAAGGAACTCATATATGCCTAGATTTGGTCGTATATAGGTCACAGTAACTCATTTATGGCAAGTGTGCTGCTTGGGAATTGAATCGAAGGTAGTTGATATGTTAAAGATCAAATCCCAAGAACATTATAGGGGAGGTGGGGGTAAAATAGACAGGGTGGGAAAAAACGGACAGGGCTCCCGTTTGAGCTAAATCGTTACAAATTTAGCACTGCATCAAGTGGATCTTATTGCTTGTTTCAAATAATGAGTGTAACATGTTTTACTACATTCAAATAATGAAAACTTTTCTGTTTATTAAAGATTTAATTAATGAAATGCCATGGTGATGTAATTTTGTTTGTGCAGTATTTAACCCTTAAAAGAGCAATGTTGTTTTAAAACAACAAACCGAAAATACGTTTAATGGTAATGATTTCAATGGTTATTTACGTTAAAAATATTTCCGGATATTTAAAAAAAAAATCGCCTTGCGCCTTCAAGGGTTAAAGGTAGCCTCACACCTCGGGAATTTGGTCCGCGGATTTTTTCCCCATGCATTTTTGCATATGCGATGTTCTCGGGATTTGGGCACGGAAAATCAAAATCCCGGCCCCATTTAAAATGCACGGGGACCAAAATCCGGCGGAAAATTTTCCCGAGGTGTGAGGCAGCCTTAAGCTCAGAGCTTAAAATATTCATCTTGATGACAAACATCGCATGAATATTCAAAACATAGAATGACATAGTCAGACGACTACTCTACGAACTCATTCATTCGACTGTCACTGAGTGTGTTTACTATGTGCAGAAAAAACATAATTAGCATTGTTTATGTTGATGTTTACCGTTGAAAGTGCCTCGCGAATAAAAATCGGATTCAGTCCTGTGTGATAAATCACTTTACTCATTTGAAACGTATTCAGATTTCAGATAATTTATCAATTTATAAAATGTGCATACATATTGAATGACTAATATTCAACTGAATATTGACTGTCCAGAGCCGACTATGAATGTGTCGGAAGTGATCTGACAAATGAAGAAAAATTGACCACACCAAAAATTTTCGATTATTTTACACTCTGGTTAAGCTATTAAAACAGAAATCGGCAGAATTAATTCGCATGATCCTCGAGGCTCTCAAACTTAGTCTATCCAAAGATTGTGTATGGGTTGAATTGATGTTTAATCTTAAAATACGTTTTTTTGATAATTTTTCCAGAAATTGGATCATGGTGGGGTAAAACGGACACGTTATGGTGTGACATTTTTTAAATATTTATTTGTATAAAAAAAAAATTGTATGTCAAAATCGTCATCGGTGACATGAACGCTCAGGTAGGAAGGGAGGAAATGTATAGACCGGTCAATGGACCGGATAGTCTGCATACCGTATCGAACGACAACGGCCAACGATGCATAAACTTTGCAGCCTCCCGCGGAATGGTAGTCCGAAGCACTTTCTTCCCCCGTAAGAATATCCACAAGGCCACATGGAAATCACCTAATCAAGTTACGGAAAATCAAATCGACCACGTTCTAATCGACGGTAAATTCTTCTCCGACATCACGAACGTACGCACTTACCGCAGTGCGAATATTGAATCCGACCACTACCTCGTTGCAGTATGTCTGCGCTCAAAACTCTCGACGGTGATCAACACGCGTCGGAGTCGTCCGCCGCGGCTTAACATTGGGCGGCTACAAGACGGTAGACTAGCCCAAGACTACGCGCAGCAGCTGGAAGCGGCACTCCCAACGGAAGAGCAGCTAGGCGCAGCATCTCTTGAAGATGGCTGGAGAGATATTCGATCCGCCATTGGAAGCACCGCAACCGCTGCACTAGGCACGGTGGCTCCGGATCAGAGAAACGACTGGTATGACGGCGAATGTGAGCAGTTAGTTGAGGAGAAGAATGCAGCATGGGCGAGATTGCTGCAACACCGCACGAGGGCGAACGAGGCACTATACAAACGGGCGCGGAACAGACAAAACTAGATTTTCCGGAGGAAAAGCGCCAGCAGGAAAATCGAGACCGTGAAGAGACGGAGGAACTGTACCGCGCTAATAACGCACGAAAGTTCTATGAGAAGTTGAACCGTTCACGTAAGGGCCACGTGCCACAGCCCGATATGTGTAAGGACATAAACGGGAACCTTCTTACGAACGAGCGTGAGGTGATCCAAAGGTGGCGGCAGCACTACGAAGAGCACCTGAATGGCGATATGGCAGACAACGGTGGCGGTATGGTAATGAACCTAGGAGCACGCGCGCAGGACATGCGACTTCCGGCTCCGAATCTCCAGGAAATCCAGGAGGAGATCGGCCGGCTGAAAAACAACAAATCCCCTGGAGTTGACCAACTACCAGGAGAGCTGTTTAAACACGGTGGTGAAGCACTGGCTAGAACGCTGCACTGGGTGATTACCAAGGTTTGGGAGGATGAGGTTCTGCCGCAGGAGTGGATGGAAGGTGTCGTGTGTCCCATCTACAAAAAGGGCGATAAGCTGGATTGTAGCAACTACCGCGCAATCACATTGCTGAACGCCGCCTACAAGGTACTCTCCCAAATTTTATGCCGTCGACTAACACCAATTGCAAGAGAGTTCGTGGGGCAGTACCAGGCGGGATTTATGGGTGAACGCTCTACCACAGACCAGGTGTTCGCCATACGTCAGGTATTGCAGAAATGCCGCGAATACAACGTGCCCACACATCATCTATTTATCGACTTCAAAGCCGCATATGATACAATCGATCGGGACCAGCTATGGCAGCTAATGCACGAAAACGGATTTCCGGATAAACTGATACGGTTGATCAAGGCGACGATGGATCGGGTGATGTGCGTAGTTCGAGTTTCAGGGCATTCTCGAGTCCCTTCGAAACCCGCAGCAGAGGGTTACGGCAAGGTGATGGTCTTTCGTGTCTGCTATTCAACATCGCTTTGGAGGAGTAATGCGAAGAGCAGGGATTGACACGAGTGGTACGATTTTCTCGAAGTCCGTCCAGTTATTTGGTTTCGCCGACGACATTGATATCATGGCACGAAACTTTGAGAGGATGGAGGAAGCCTACATCAGACTGAAAAGCGAAGCTAAACGGGTAAACATTCTCGTCATCAACACGTCGAAGACGAAGTACATGATAGGAAGAGGCTCAAGAGAGATCAATGTGAGCCACCCACCACGAGTTTCTATCGGTGGTGACGAAATCGAAGTGGTTGTAGAATTCGTGTACTTGGGCTCACTGGTGACCTCCGATAACGATACCAGCAGCGAAATTCGGCATTGTGGCAGGAAATCGTACGTACTTTGACTCCGCAAGACGCTCCGATCGAATAGAGTTCGCCGCCGTACCAAACTGACTATCTACAAAACGCTTATAAGACCGGTAGTTCTCTACGGACACGAGACCTAGACGATGCTCGTGGAGGACCAACGCGCACTGGGAGTTTTCGAAAGGAAAGTGTTGCGTACCATCTATGGTGGGGTGCAGATGGCGGACGGTACGTGGAGGAGGCGAATGAACCACGAGTTGCATCAGCTGTTGGGAGAACCATCCATCGTTCACACCGCGAAAATCGGAAGACTGCGGTGGGCCGGGCACGTAACCAGAATGTCGGACAGTAATCCGGTGAAAATGGTTCTCGACAACGATCCGACGGGAACAAGAAGGCGAGGTGCACAGCGGGCAAGGTGGATCGATCAGGTGGAGGACGACTTGCGGACCCTCCGCAGACTGCGTGGTTGGCGAAGTGCAGCCATGGACCGAGCTGAATGGAGAAGTCTTTTATGTGCAGCACAGGCCACTACGGCCTTAGTCTGATGATAAATAAATAATTGTATAAAAAAAAACAAAATCCAATTGTTTTCCACTAAATGGACTTCAAGCCATCGTAGAGCTTCTATTTAAGATGCACGTAAGTGGTTCAGGTCCCCAATATTACGACGTTTTCCTTGTGAAAATGACGCGATTCCTTAGAATGTCCATATTACCCCCAGCCCCCCTACGATAATTAAATAAACTTTTTTATAGTTTCGGCTCATTTATTAGGAGTTGGGTTGCGTACTTTGAAATTCATTGATTGCCATAAAAAACATTTTTGTAACAGCTGCACGTACGAACGTACGGTGGCCGACTCGGTCGCTGGAAAGGTGCCGAAGCGCACTGTACTTGGAGGAGCAGGTAACCCCTTCAAACAGCTTTTGCAGAGCAACGTATGTGCGTCGTTGCCAGTCGACGATGCCGGCAATCCGCCAAAAAGAAGCAGCAATCGCAATTGCCGCAGGTGCAACCAGAGCAAAAGGAGAAGTGCCCGCCTGTGTTGTGAAGGGCGATTCGCCAGATTTACGCCCGAAGATTCACCAGTTAATCGCTTAAGGGCTGAAATGTACATTTTGACTCTGCGGCGAGGGCCTGAAAGTGATGCCGGCAAACAAGCACCATCACCATCCGTCGTGGAGTTTCTCGATGTCCACAAGTCTGAGTACTACACTTATGATCAACCCGGCACGATGCCGCTTAAGGCTTTGCTGCGAGGACTCCATGACATGGAGAAGGAGGACCTTCAAGCTGAGCTCGAAAGTTGCGGCCTGAAGCCGGTAGCCGTTCACAAGATCGCTCGTCACGACAGGACAAGGTGATATCGCGACCAGCTTTACCTGAACCATCTGAAGCACAGCTCCACCACCTGGAAGGACCTGAAACTGGTAGGCGTTTTAAATTACACCGTCGTTGACTGGGAGCGACATCGGCCAGTGCACCGCGATATCACGCAGTGCATCAACTGCTTAAATTTCGGGCACGGCTCGGTCCAGCTGCCGCATGAAGCCGCGCTGCAACAAGTGAGGCAAACCCCATCCAACCGACGAGTGCGACAAGATGGAGGGTGCCGATCCCAAGTGCGCCAACTGTGGCGACAAACATCGTGCCACCGCAAAGGTCTGCCCAAAGCGAGCCGAGTTTCTGAAAAACCGTTAGAAGACTTCCACCAGGACCCTGCCGATCAATGTTTCTGCACTCCCCGACGAGTGATTCCAATCCTTCCACCGTTGCAACCGCACAAACGACTGGCAGCAGCAGCTGCGTCGATTCAAGCTCCAGCACTACCGGCTCCATCCTCCATCCTCCTGGATTCCGTCGGCAGCCGGAGAACGAAAATGTCCCAGGTGGCCCTGGTCAACTGGAACGTTTGCTCGTTCAAGAGCAAATCGTTCATTATCGAAACGCACCTAAAACCCTAAGTGAACGTCAACATTCCGGACTTTTGCATCGTTCGACTCGATTGGCCGACCAGGGGAGGTGATGCGGCCATAGCACTTCGATACAATATCAACTGTCAGCTGCTGCCAAGCTTCCAGCTGAGTGTCATCGAGGCCATCGGTGTCGAAGTTACTACTTCTGTCGGTGATGATTCATTGGCCCCGCACTGCGGAGAGACATCATCAAGCTAACTTGAAGGCAAGGTCAGTACATCAATGCCGATAAGCCTGGGGCAACAGTCGCGGCAAATGAAACGGCACCATCTGAAGCAACAATATGGAGGAAGGCCACTACACGATTATGTGTTCAGATTCCCCCACTGGGCTGTTCATCACGAATATGCACGATCACAGGAGCCTACCAGGAGCCAGGAGCTCAATGGTGAAAGTGGGCTCCTTGGTCAATCAACATCAGCAGTGCCGGAGAAATTACCACCGAGCAAACTGGGAACTGGGAACATCAACTACGAGGCGCCTCTCAAAACTTCGGAGGACATCGACTTACAGCTGTGCTTCATCCAACAGGCGATTTCGGTAGCCCCAAAGCAGCATGTGCCAACAGCTCGTCAGGCAAGCAACATCCTAACCATTGATACACTCACCAAATATTTGAGCCGTCTGCGAAATGTCACTCGCGGGCAGTTTCAACGTATTGGGTTGCCTGCGCTTAAGACACCTTGCAATCACTTGACAAAAATCATCCAGGTCCGAATGGTGGACCATAGGAATAGTGATTTCTTCAATAAGATCCGTGCTCTTCCTAAGCCGTTCCGGAAATTGACTAAAATTCTAAAATCCAAACCTCGGCCCATTCCACCTTTGATCCCATTAGACAACAATGGCTCTAGGGATCGCTTGATTATTCGTGCAAAGAAGGTCACCGGACGTCACTTTGTCAACTCGCACTATATTGTACAGAACATCGTCAGTCCACACGAAGCAGCCGTTAACGAGCATGCTAAACACCTTCTAATCCCCAACGACTTCTCCGAGGTGTTGGAGATCTCAGCTAGCGAATGGCCTGGTATTCAAACTACAACGCTACAATCTTCCCAGCTACCTGGTGAAAATCATCATCAACTACCTGTCGGCAAGGCAATTCAGGCAGGCGGAGCGAGTTCCAATGCGCACGACATCATCGCAGGCGTCCCCCAGGGCAATATACTCGGGCCCCTGTTGTTTAACCTGTTCAGCTCCGACATGCCAAAACCTCCAGAAGGCGGCATTGTGTCTCTATTCGCAGATGACATCTCCATCATCTACAACGGTAGAGTGATCAGAGCGCTTGTGGCAAAACTCCAACGAGGCCTGGATACCCTGACAGAGGACCTCACCAGCTGAAAGATCTGTATCAATGCGGCGAAGACCCAGGTCATCATTTTCCCCCGCTCTAAATCCCCTAAACTTGTTCCGCCTGGAGGCTATAAAATCATCCTCAATGGCACGACTGTGGAATGGGCAAATGAGGCGACTACCTTGGCTTGACCGTCGATAGCAAGCTTATTTTCCGCCAACAGGTTGACAAGACGGTGACGAAGTGTAACGTTTTGTTGAAACTACTGTACCCTTTGATCAACCGTCGGTCGTCATTGTCCCTAAAAAATAAGCTTGCTGTCTACAAGCAAATCATCCTTCCTGTGATCGAATACAGCATGCCGGTCTGGGAGAGCTGCGTCAAATCCCACCATCTAAAACTACTACGGGTTCAAAACAAATTCCTGCGGATGAAAAAGAAAAGTTTAAGCCCGATACCCACGTAGCGTCTTTTCAACGCAGCGTGCACACAGCGTTAAAATAACGCAGATGTGCATCGGCGCGGTGAAGCTGCATTAACGCTTTTTTCCGATACACACCTGCGTCTTTTTAACTCCGTGTGCACGCAGAGTTGAAAAGACGCTACGTGGGCATCGAGCCTTAAAGTCCGTTGCTTGCATTCGGACCAGCTAGTGATTAGGTCGCTCTTTCCAATCTGGGCTATCAATTTGCAATTATTAAGGTAAATAGTAGATAGGTTGTCAAATAAGGGGGGTCAAACGCAAAGGGATGTAAGTGACAAAAAATTTGGTTGTGAAATTGAATCCTAAAGAAAAAGAGCAAGTCTCTCACTTATCATCTCCTTATACATATTTTTTTTGCTATAATTAACTCAAATTTGACCAAAATGTCACTTACAACCCTCTGCTTCTAACGCCCTCAAATTAAATTATCGATGCCCCTCTAAGGCTATCTTGTTATACTAGCTAAACATTCCAAATTAATATATGTAATACTCTTAAAAAATGAAAAAAAAAACCAAAGGTGAGAGCCGTAGCCGAGCACTTGCACTTGTAAACTAGTTAAATGTAAAAACAGAAAACTGAAAATAAAAATGAATTAATAAAAAAAGCCATGAAAAACATTCGCATGTTATCAAAGGCGGCTGATGCATTTACGGCACTCGTGCATTTACATTAAATGAAATGAAATTAGGACGTTCTGTTTAACCCAAGATAGAAGAATACATATATTGGGGCTAACAAAATTATACTTTAAATTACCCAAGTAGCACACGCAACATCTTCCTAAAAACACCTTGATTCTATTCAGTTTCATTAAAGGCATTGGAAAAACATCAAAGCACGAAAAAGTTACATCAAGATGTCAAAAACGTTCGAACTGTGATCAATGTTTCATTAAAATTGCAATGCAGTACGTGTTTGACATTGACATGTTGCAAACACGAAACAAAATCATCAAGTTGCATATTTTTTGCCATGTAGCTTCAATGCGTCTTTCAAAATTTAATTGTTTGATTAAATTAAGTTGCAGACAAGTTGAATGTGTCTTCATGTTTAATTTAGCATCGTTCAACGTTTTGACAACTCACATTTTTTCCCTGTGATGGTGCAATCAAGTAACACGAAACTCGAGTACAAAACTTCATAATCGTATGGTTTTTATTGTGAATCAACATGCAGTCCCTTCGAAGTGTTGAATGGTGCTGTGGTAGAGTGAAGGACTATCAATCACAAGATCCATAAATCGAATCCAGTTTTCGGAGACGAGCCAGCCTCGGGCTGAAAGTCTCCTTAATAAAGACACAAAAAAAAAAAAAAAAAAAGAATCCAGTTTTATATTTTTATTTTATTTTTTTTTTTCCGCTGTAGTATTTTGCAACATTATTGAAATTTTACTGCAATCGAAGGATGTTTCTGTAGGCTGCACCTCTTGCACTTTTTAGATTCCAAGAGAGTTATATTTGATGGCACATACGCAAAGATTGTTTCTTTCCGAATAGTTGCAACACAGTGAAATGTTCAGTAGTGAAACAAATTGTGCTGCTTGGACCTCATACCTTTCAAATATCAAACAAAATATAAAAAAGCTTTCGAGATTTCAAAACGGTACATTGGGTCTTGTTTTTTCACATTTTTTGCATGTATCATGCATTTTAAAATTGGCCCTTGTAACTTATTTCTTCCTTTTTCTATCTTTCTTATTCTATACTTTCTTATTATTATAAACTAGTTTATTTGTGGACGCACTAGCGCCCGTGGCAAGTGTTTTGTTTTCAATCAAAATTTTCAACGTCTGTTGTCTGTGATTTTTTCATCAAATGCCGTGTCTGGTTGTTTAAGGTTATAACTGGTTTTGTTTTTTGTATCTAATAGTAAAAAAAAATTGAAGTGTCAAATATTTTATTTTATGTGAGAATTTCCCCGGGTGCTTCGTCTGGTTGGCTAGTCACCGGACAGACAAACAGGGCTATAGGGCACTGCACGGACTGCTTTGTCCCTTTCTCGCTGCAAAGCAATTAGAAAACAACAAGGCCAGTAAACGTCAAAATTTATGAGGAACGAAAGAGAAAGGGATGTTTCCGTGCAGTGTCCTATTATATATAGTATGTGCTATCTTTTATTTTGCGGTAAAGGTTATATTTTTATACTTTTTTTTGCTATAATGTGAGCTGAATAACTCCCTCCCCTCAGATATGTGATCTTGCCGCGATGTGTGGGCTTACGCCATTAACACAGATATGGCAACGAAAGACATATCCTATCGTGGTGGTATCACATGTTGACTATTTTTGTTAACTGCCGCGTCACATATCTGGCATTGGCATTGTACTGATTTAACGCCTATGTGCATGTGATCCAATGAACATCGTGTCTTGGAGCCTTGAATGGTAGTGCATTCTCGATAATTTTTTCAAATAGATAGGCAATAGGCGTGATTAAGCTTTTATTTGCCACCGAAAAGTGAATCCTATAGCTGACCTTGATTAGATCATAATAGATAATCACCGTAATTAATCAACGATAAAGCTACTTGTTTGAACAGTTATAGGAAACCTTGACAAAAAAATATAATAGAACAGACTAAATTCTTTAAAAGTTTACATTTTTACATGATATATCTTACATTGAGTTTGTAGTGTCGACACAGCTAAAGAACATTAAACAATGACTGAAGTAAACAAAGTGATTTGACGAACGCATACCCTACGCCCAGAACAAACAAAGTTAATTAATTATCATTCTGCAAAGTTATAAAATAGAACATTAATACGCATTTTTTTTTTATATTTTCAATGTGGTCACATAAAGCCAACATACTAAAAAACTTATAATTCGACTATATGACTATATGACTTGTCAAACCACATCAGCTGCTTTCAATGCAAAATAAGAAGACATTGCATTTTAAACATTGCTTTTAAAAAACTAGAACAAAGGTTGTACTAGAATTTTTGAATTTTTAACCTTTGATCATTGACTAGTTTGCATTCAATTACATTTTGCATTAGTGTCGAGTCGATTCCAAATCCGAACCTCACTTTACCCCATCCTTATCCTACCCCATGGCGTTCAAGTGGTCTGCAAGGACTCTTCTGCCATTATCCTCTCTATTATCGGCCTTGGATTGACTTGCGCTCTTATTGCCCCACCAAACGCTGCAAAATGAAAATGAAAACTAAATGAGCTCAAAATGAAAAATGAAAAAAATTCAGCTCACAATAACTGCTGAAACCCACAAAATTAGGGGTTCATATAGGCTCATTCCCTTTATTTTTTATATGATAAATTGCAGCTATGATAACGTAATATCCACTGGATACATAATCAGCTAAAACGACGTTGAACATGAACTATCAAACTTTTAAAATATTCTGTTGTCTTTCAAATTCACATTTCTTCCATTCTCTTTCTCAGATTCCATCAACGCTCATCATCGAAGACGACGTCGATTCAAATGATGATGACGTGAAATTAATTAAACCGGAGCCAAGCTCAGTCCTCGTTTTGGATAGTGAGGACGAAGAATTGAATCGAATAATTGGTTATACTGATACGGAAATGAAATGTTCAACGCTACCATACCCCGGAAACAACGCATCATTTTTGCCAGACATAAGCACTGCTAGTGATCCCCATGAAAATTTACTAATGGATACCATATTCAACACTCCACCACCCACACCAAAAGCAGACGAGGACCATCAACTGTCAGCGATGCAACTGCCGCCGCCAACCACCCAAGCAGTGCCAAGTGAAGCTGCTCCTTCCGTAATTGTAGCACCTAAGCTGCACAAACAGAAAAGTATACTCCCAAGGGGTGTTAATTTCAAAATATCAAAAAATGTACGACTTCACAGCTGTCGTGAGAGGCGACAGTTTCTGACAGCGTTTCGCAGGTTGAGCTCAGAACAATGCTTCCACATCAACGTATCATCCGGCCAAGCGGACTATTGTCTGCGGAAAACGGTAGCAAACTCAACGGTATTTGTCGAGATTATCAGTTTTGCTGACTCCAGTCCATTAGCCATGCCAATTCTGCTGCCACCGGTAGCACGAATCCGGTCTGAGCTCGATGAAACCGCAACTATTCCAACGGTTGAATTGTCACCTTCATGTGGACTGGTTGAACCCCTTTTGCAGAAGAATGCTTTAGCGCAATCTACGAGAATGGAGCGCACGCTCGACGATCAGCTAATGAAATTATTAATGACAATTGACGATTTCCCTCAGTTGTCGCCGGCGTCCGTAGACTTTGCCGTGTTCCCCGAGGTATTGGATCCAACATCAATCGATTTCCTTATCAACACCCAAACGCCCCCCTCGTCGGTCGTCACCGGATGTTGTCTGTGGCCGAACGACGATTTCTCTGTTTTTGCCAATCTTGATCTGAACTCATGGTTAGAGCACGAGAACGCTACAAGTCCCACACTCTCGCCATTGTGTGCATCACGTGGCTGAGCGACGAGCTTTACCACGAGCACGCGGACGTGGGTGCCGAATATTTGTATGTGACTTCAGATTTGGAAGTTCGGCTCCTCTAATACGTGATACTATGATATCGTTTTCCTTGGAATACGTTTTTGGGAAGCTCTGGTGGTGATATGATTGGAAGCATTTTTTTGGTAACTTGATGAATGATTTATGGATGTTCTGGAAAAGATTGGCAATTTACTGACAATTTTGTCGCTTATAGCATGAGTTTACATTAATGAATATTGGTATACTAATTATATATTATATACACCCATTCTACTAAAGAGCTAGATGGAATGATCAAACTAATTGAAATTAAAATTAAAATTAGCCGAAAAACTGATTGAAATGACCAGATTTTTGCACTTTCTCAAAATTGGGTTTCTGTGGTTGTGGATAACAATCCTATTGGAATTTTATGAAAGTTTTAATCGGAGAGTGGCATCAAATTTTCAATCCGAGTGGATGCATAGCCTTTTGATATACTTTCTGGAAAAGCTAGAAATATTTTGATTTCTTCCATAAGAAACACATTGGGTTCAATTTTTTTTAAGCTCATGTTTCCTTGTGGTGCCTCCTGAAATTAACATTTTCGGCCAAAAATTAAGAAAGCACATTACTAAAAAAAAACCGGTCTCATCTATACATCTATTTACATGAAAATGAATTTCTGTCTGTCTTGGAAACTTCTAAACCGATCGGCGGGAAATTTTATATACAGGGGTTTTTCGGGCCGGGAAAGGTTCTTAAGATGGTTCAAGACCTCTTCCCTCTCTGGAAGGGGGTTTCCCATACAAATGAAACACAAACATTTCCACATAACTCGATAATTAATCAAGCGATTGGAACCAAATGTGGCATGTGGAGGTTTTTGATGACAAGAAATATTTCTATGATGGATCGAGATCCCTCCCCGCTCTAGAGGGGGGGCTCACATACAAATGAATTAATCAAGCAAATGGAACCAAATTTGGCATGTGGAAAAAAATGCAATCTTGACGTTTGCCCTGCGTTTACATTTGCCCCCCTCTGAATACTTTATCATCTCAATTCATTTTGGGCGAAACGAAGTTCAACAAACATCAGTCGCATAAAAAATAGCTGTGATACCTTGTGTGATACTAAAAAAATACTTAACCCCTGTACCATAAATGACTTCTTCTCTAAAGCTTACTTATCGTCTGTTTCTTTATTTTGTGGATTTCAACACAAAAGTTCTTTTAGTCTTGTTCCAAATGTAAAAGGAAGTGTTTTAAAAAAATCTACTAGATTTGAGCTGGTCTCTCTTCAAATGTCGATTCCACATTTTTTTCTTAAAGACTATCTTTAAGTCATTGAACTGGCCAAAGTAGCAATGGTACAAGAAAAACGGTGAAACGTGACTCTGTGAGATTTAAACTGCCTAATGGTATTTAAATGCTGAAAATAATGAACTAAATATTTATTCAGTGCACGTGTTAGGCGAAGCAATCTCAACTGTGAAACACTGAAAGGTAAGCTGCTGCAATCTGGCAAAGTGACGTTAATGCCATGTTGGTGATGTTCGCGTTAATTAGTTTTTATTATAATTTTTAACAGAAAAATGGCAAACAGGTAAGTTGTAGTTTGGTGCTACGTCGCGTCACTTCTGCAAATTACGGCAGTTAGGGAGTAAAATAATACATTAGCATTAGCATTGAGCAATTCGCACAAATTGGTAGGTGGTACAAGCCTGGATTATTGTAACATCACTTTCATCCGTTACCACCGATATTGATTTGGGACTAATCACTATCTCTTATATGGAAGCAATGCACTCTCCAATAGTCCAGATCTGTCTTGGACACGTCCTTGCGAATGCTGGGGAAGGAGAAGAATGGTTATTCGAACACCTACTTAAGAAAGATGCAGAGAACTCTACGACCTCTCATAGGTGCCACGGGAGGTTTTGGAATTGTTAGTGTGGAAGGTTATAACAGTAGGAATCGTGTTGGTAGAACGTGAAACACAGAAAGAACTATGATAGAAATACAAAGTAGGAAAGGGATGAACCTGGAATTGAACCCACGACCTCCTGCTTATAAGGCAGAGGCGGTAGCTACTAGATCACCGAGCTCGTCACGGTTAAGGAGTAAAATAATACAGTAGAAAAAAAGGAATTCAAGACACTAAGGTAATGGCGATGCTGAGGAAAAGAGTAAGATAATAATAAAAGACTGCGACTACGATAGAAAGGGGAGTGGATGGACAATAATGATTGGAGAAAAAATCGGTGATTTCCAAAAATCTATGGACATGCACATGATTAAGACGGGCCAACTTTGGTTGTTTTCCTTAAACCCGGAGATGTTCAGTAACGCAAATCTGGGACCTTTCGATGCTCATCGACCGTCTAGACCAGCGGTTCTCAACCTTTTCCTTCACTGGTACCCCCTCAGACATTTGCATAGCTTGAGGTACCTCCTAGTTTTTTTTTTTAAATTTATCTAGAGGCATGTAAAAGTAATAATATCGTATTCGAATCTCATGTAGCTTCTATCGAACCGATTGAATTTTCAAAAATAATGTTGGGCTTCCGAAGAATTTACGCAATTCTACTTCCCTATTTTAAACTTTGCTAATGCTAATAATTGTCATATTAAATTGAGTTAACTGTTTACTGTTTAGGTTTAATTATGACACGAATGCGTTACGAATACAAAACGAGATTTTAGACACTGCCAATGAAAGGATTAAAAAATGGAGATGTTGGAAATAAAATAACTCCCGAAACTTTTAGTCTTCTGATGCAATACCAGTTAATGAGGCTGGGTTCGATTCCCGGTCCGGTCTTTTTTTTTTTTTTATTAATTTCAGCAATTCAAAAATAATAACTTGGCTTTGAAACATCGCAACTAATAATGTAATGTCGAAAAGATAAAAACAAATAAATTCTAGAAGGATATTGAAACTATGACCTTTTTATTAGCTCAAGTTTTGAATATTTTAGAATATTTTTAAAATATGGGATTCTGAAAAAAAACATTGCAATTTTGATTGAATATTAAATGATATTACTAGGATATTAAAGGATATAAAATGATATTACTAGGAGTCAGCTAATAGGAAATTTGATTCCCTGTTCTCAGAAATGTGATAGAAGTTTTTGATAGAACTTTTGAGAATTGAGGATCTTTGAATTTAAATGGAGTAACAGAGATTATAATGCTGTGATGTGCATATAAAGCCCTGTAGCCCAAAGCTCAGCAAAATTATACATTGCTACAAAGCAGATCATGCTGAAGTTGACTGGTTTCGAGACTAGACCCGGTTTAGGCTAGTAATTTTGCCTAGAGAAGTCAAGTATGTACAGGGGTTGCGTAAAAAAGTTGAGATAGATAATTTGAATTTGATAAAACCGAAACCATCAGACGTAGAAAATCTTCTAGTTTTCTATCCTTTACCCAAATAATCGATTTACGAACATTTTCCGGGTTTTTCGAGCGTATGTTGAAATGCTCTTTTTTATTATCATTGTTTGTGACGTGAACCTTCATAGTAATTTTTGATTTACCAAAAATCTATAACTAATTTTCCGGCTAATGGTAGCTAGAGGTCGAAAATCCGTTCTCGAACATGTTTCTGTAACCAGCCTCTCGCAAAGGTACGAACTTGGATACCCATATTCGGACAAGAAGAATTTCTGCGTTCAAATAGTAGAGCTTTGTCAAAATCGGATTATCAACCTTTTTGTCTTATTCCTGTACATAGATTGCTTATTGTTTTGCCTTCACAAACTGATGTGCCTATTTGAATTCGTAATTAGTATGCATCCTCTGAGAAACTTTTGGGCCACTATGGACTTTTTGAAATGGGTCATCTATGTGGCCATGTGACGATGTTTCAATTTTGAAGAAAACTCACACTGCATTCCTCTCTAATAGTATGTTAAAATCAATGCCCGGTTTGTCACAAGAAGTCCCGTAGCTAGGGTTACTGCTCCTGGACTTCATCTCATAACTCCAATTTTCAGCCCACGAAAAACAAAGCAATGAAAAGGTATATGATTTGTTTCTTATTGATGTGACTTTTCAGCAGTCAGCACGCTTGTTATTAAAAAAGCAGCGACAAAATTGGTGCCGTTTTTTTTTTGTTTCGCGATGAGGTGAAACGGAAAACGGAACAGTTCTCCTAATTATTTCTGGCCAAGGACGTGATGCATGTTATAGAATCTGTTTCAAACTCTACTGACAAGAACTAGTTTTTGCCAACTACAGAATAGAAATTATGATTTAGTAAACATGCTTAACATGCTTGGGGCCCTCTTTAGTCGTGCGGTAAAACGCGCGACTGCAAAGCAAGACCATGCCGAGGGTGGCTGGGTTCGATTCCCGGTGCCGGTCTAGGCAATTTTCGGATTGGAAATTGTCTCGGCTTCCCTGGGCATAAAAGTGTCATCGAGTCAGCCTCATTATATACGAATGCAAAAATGGTAACCTGGCGTAGAAGCCTCGCAGTTAATAACTGTGGAGTGCTTAACACTCCTCCGACCGTGATAGGTTTTACTTACACGAACGACCATGCCTCGAAAGACACTATTTTATAATCGCTATATCTCAGCCGTCAGTGAACCGATTTGAACAATTTAGGGACTCACAAATTTTCCCGTCCATCAAGATTTGTCTGAGATGTTGAGACCTCCGATCGGACCAAAAATGACCTCTGTGGACCTCCAAACGTCGGAGCAAGTCGTGATTTTCATACAAATTTCGTGGTTGGTGCTCACCAGCTTGATGTTCATGCTAATATTAGTAAGATATTTCGAAATCCGTGAGATTTAGAAAGTTGCTGTCTTCTACAAATTTGTTCAGGAGGCCAAAACCATACTGTCGCTGATTATATTATTTCGGAACTCGTCCGCTTGGCGGCGCTAGTGTATATATGAATTCACTTTGAGTCAAATATTTCAGAATCCGTAAGATTTAGAAAGCTGTCGTCTTTTATAATCTTGTTCAGGAGTGTAAAACCATACTGTCGAAGATCATATTATCTCGGAACTCGTCCGCTTGGCGGCGCTAGTGTATATATGAATTCCCTTGAGTCAAATATTTCGGAATCCGTTAAATTTTGAAAGCTGTCGTCTTCTACAATTTTGTTCAGGAGGCAAAAACCATACTGTCGCAGATCAAATTATTTCGGAACTCGTCCGCTTGGCGGCGCTAGTGTATATGAGAAAGATCGCTGGGTCAAATATTTAGAAATCTGTAAGATTTAGAAAGCTGCCGTCTTTTACAATCTTGTTCATTAGTGTAAAACCATACTGTCGAAGATCATATTATCTCGGAACTCGTCCGCTTGGTGGCACTAGTGTCTATGGGAATGCTCGTTGAGTCAAATATTTCGGAATCCGTAAGATTTAGAAAGCTGTCGTCTTCTACAATTTTGTTCAGGAGGCCAAAACCATACTGTCGAAGATCATATTATTTCGGAGCTGGTCCGCTTGGCGGCGCTAGTGTATATGAGAAAGATCGCTGGGTCAAATATTTCGGAACCTGTAAGTTTTGGAAAGCTGCCGTCTTCTACAATCTTGTTTTGAAGTGTAAAACCATACTGTCGCAGATCATATTATCTCGGAACCCGTCCGCTAGGCGGCGCTAGTGTATATGGGAATGCCCGTTGGGTCAAATATTTCGAAGTCTGTAGGATTTGAGAAGCTGCCGTCTTCTACAATCTTGTTCAGGAGTGTAAAACCATACTGTCGCAGATCATATTATTTCGGAACTCGTCCGCTTGGCGGCGCTACTGTATATGAGAAAGATCGCTGGGTCAAATATTTCGGAATACGAAAGATTTAGGAAGCTGACGTCTTCTACAATTTTGTTTAGGAGTGTGAAACCATACTGTCAAGAATCATATTATTTCGGAACTCGTCCGCTTGGCGGCGCTAGTGTATATGGGAATGCCCGTTGATTCAAATATTTCGGAATCCGTAAGATTTAGAAAGCTGCCGTCTTCTACAATCTTGTTCAGGAGTGTAAAACCATACTGTCAAAGATCATATTATTTAAGAACTCGTCCGTTTTGGCGGCGCTAGTGTATATGGGAATACTCGTTGGGTCAAATATTTCGGAATACGAAAGAATTAGAAAGCTGACGTCTTCTACAATTTTGTTCGGGAGTGTAAAACCATACTGTCAAAGATCATATTATTTCGGATCTCGTCCGCTTAGCGGCGCTAGTGTATATGGGAATGCCCGTTGGGTCAAATATTTCGGAATCCGTAAGATTTAGAAAGCTGCCGTCTTTTAGAATTAAGTTCAGGAGGCCACAACCATACAGTAGCAGATCATATTATTTCGGACTCATCCGTTTGGCGGCGCAAGTGTATATGGGAATACTCGTTGGGTTAAATATTTCGGAATACGAAAGATTTAGAAAGCTGGCGTCTTCTACAATTTTGTTCAGGAGGCGGAACTCGTCCGCCAGGCGGCAATAGTGTATATGAGAAAGCTCGTTGGGTCAAATTTTTCGGAATCCGAAAGATTTAGAAAGTTGTCGTCTTCTACAATTTTGTTCAGGAAGCCAAACCCATATTGTCGCAGATCATATTGTTGAGGAACTCGTCCGCTTGGCGGCGCTAGTGTACATGGGAATACTCGTCTGGTCAACTATTTTGGAATCCGTAAGATTTAGAAAGCTGCCGTCCTCTACTATTTTGTTTAGGAGGCCAAAACCATACCCTCGCAGATCATATTGTTTCGGAACTCGTTCGCTTGGCAGCGCTAGTGTATATGGGAATACTCGTTGGGTCAAATATTTTGAAATCCGAAAGATTTAGAAAGCTGGCGTCTTCTACAATTTTGTTCAGGAGGCTAAAACCACAGACAAACAGACGTAACAGCTTGAACATTTTCCTAAAAAATCGATCGTTCAATTCCTCTACCACCACCTTGCGAGCATGTTACACGAAACAATGTTTCGTATGACATTTTCACCAGAAGGCGCTGGGATACAAAGAACAAAGGGATCCAATCGATTCCAGTTTGAGACAGCAGCACGTACGAACGTGTTTTTTGCTCGCGCATTTTTTCCAAGTGTTTTTTCTCGTTCGTTCGCTGTTTACGTTTTCGCTTCGTTGCGTTGGCGTTATTTTCTCCCGGACCCGTCATGGGCGACTCGGTGGCCGATTCGGTTGCTGGAAAAAAAACCTAAGCGCACTGCTCTTGGAGGCGCGGGTAAGCCCTCTTTAAGGCGCGGGTAGCCCTAAGCAGCTTTTGCTGAGCAACGTGTTCTCGCCGTTGCCGTTTGATGACGCCGACAATCCGCCAAAAAAGAGGAAGAAGCAACAATCGCAGCTGCCACAGGTGTAACCGGAGCGGAAGGAGAAGTGCCCGCCCGTGTTTGTGAAGGGCGATCCACCGGATTGGCGCCATAAAATTCGACAGCTGATCGCTATGAGGCTGAAATGTAATTTTCGGCTCTGCATCGAGGGCGCAGGCGTGATAGTGATGTCGGCAAACAAGGACCATCATCAATCCGTCTTGGAGTTCCTCGAGGTCCACAATTATAAGTACTACACTTATGACCACCCCGGAACGAAACCACTCAAGGCTTTGCTGCGAGGGTTCCACGACATGAAGGAAAAAGAGCTCCAAGCAGAGCTTGAAAGTTGCGGACTGAAGCCAGTAGCCTTGCACAAGATCGGTCATCACAACAAGGCGAGGAGATATCGCTACCAGCTTTACATGATCCAGGACCTGAAGCTGGTTGGCGTTATAAATTACACCGTCGTTGACTGGGACGCAATGCACAAACTGCTTCAATTTCGGGCACGGCACCAGGAACTGCCGCATGAAGCCGCGCTGCAACAAGTGTGGCGAACCCCATCCGACTGGCAGTGCGAGTGCGACAAAATGAAGATGGCCGATCCCAAGTGCGCCAACTGTGGCGATAAACATCGGGCCACCACAAAGGGATGCCCAAAGCGAGCCGAGTTCCTGGAAATCCGGAAGAAGGCTTCCACCAGGACCATTCCGAAGAACAACCGTGTTCCTGTAATCAACCAGGTGAACTTTCCAGCCATCCCGGCTCCCCGTCGTGTGATTCCAATACTCCCACCGCTACAGCCGCACAAGCGACTGGCAGCGGCAGCTGCATCGGTCCAAGCTCCAGCATCGCTACACGGAGCTAGTGTATATGGGAATACTCATTGGGTTTGATATTTTGGGATCCGTGAGACTTAGAAAGTTGAAATTTGCTCAATTTGTTCAGGAGGTCAAAACTGGACTAGACCTGTAGCTGCCGCGCCACAATACTTCCAGGGGAATTTCTGGATGAACTTCTAGAGGAATTCCTGGGTGAACTTTTGGAGGAATTACTGGATGAAGGACGGAGGTACTTCCGGAGAAATTCCCGGAGGAACTTCCGGAGAAATTCCCGGAGGAACTTCCGGAAGAAATCCTGGAGGAACTTCCGGAGGAATTCCTGGAGGAACTTCCGGGGGAACTTCCGGAGGAATTCCTGGGGGAACTTCCGGTGGAATTCCTGGGGGAAATTCCGGAGGAATTCCTGGGGGAAATTCCGGAGGAATTCCTGGGGGAACTTCCGGAGGAATTCCTGGGGAACTTTCGGAGGAATTCCTGGAGGAACTTCCGGAGGAATTCCTGGGGAAACTTCCGGAGGAATTCCCGGGGGAACTTCCGGAGGAATTCCTGGGGGAACTTCCGGAGGAATTCCTGGGGGAACTTCCGGAGGAATTCCTGGGGGAACTTCCGGAGGAATTCCTGGAGGAATCCCTGGAGGAATTCCTGGAGGAATCCCTGGAGGAACTTCCGGAGGAATTCCTGGAGAAACTCCTCGGAGGAATTCCTGGGTGAACTTCGGGAGGAATTCCGGGAGGAACTTCCGGAGGAATTCCTAGAGGAACTTCCGGAGGAATTCCTAGAGGAATTTCCGGAGGAATTCCTGGAGGAACTTCCGGAGGAATTCCTGGAGGAACTTCCGGAGGAATTCCTGGAGGAACTTCCGGAGGATTTCCTGGAGGAACTTCCGGAGGAATTTCTGGAGAAACTTCCGGAGGAATTCCTGGAGAAACTTCCGGAGGAATTCCTGGAGGAACTTCCGGAGGAATTCCTGGAGGAACTTCCGGAGAAATTCCTGGAGGAACTAACGGAGGAATTCCTGGAGGAATTAACGGAGGAACTTCCAGAGGAATTCTTGGGGGAACTTCCGGAGGAATTCCTGGGGGAACTTCCGGAGGAATTCCTAGAGGAACTTCCGGAGGAATTCCTGAAGGAACTTTTGGAGGAATTCCTGGAGGAACTTCCGAAGGTGTTCCTGGAGGAACTTCCGCAGGAATTTCTGAAGGAACTTCCGGAGGAATTTCTGAAGGAACTTCCGGAGGAATTCCTGGAGGAACTTCCGGAGGAATTCCTGGAGGGACTTCCGGAAGAATTTCTGAAGGAACTTACGGAGGAGTTCCTGGAGGAATTTCCGGAGGAATTCCTGGAGGAACTTCCGGAGGAATTCCTGGAGGAACTTCCGAAGGAATTCCTGGAGGAACTTGCGGAGGAATTCCTGGAGGAACTTACGGAGGATTTCCTGGAGGAACTTCCGGAGAAATTCCTGGAGGAACTTCCGGAGAAATTCGGAAGGAACTTCTGGAGTAATTCCTGGATTAACTTCCGAAGGAATTTCTGAAGGAACTTCTGGAGGAATTCCTGAAGGAACTTTTGGAGGAATTCCTGAGGGAACTTCCGAAGGAACTCCTCGGGGAACTTCCGGAGGAATTCCTGGTGTGAAGTTTTTGACAGTTTGCTATAACATTTAGAAAATTCAAATATCTCTCTATTAGTTAAACTTACTCAGTTATGACTATAAAATCGTTCAGATGGAGTAAAACCAAAGAGCAGATTTTTTTCCCTGAGCGTAGGACAACCTGTGCGACAGTATGGTTTTTGCCTCCTGAACAAAATTGTAGAAGACGCCAGCTTTCTAATTCTTTCGTATTCCGAAATATTTGACCCAACGAGTATTCCCATATACACTAGCGCCGCCTAGCGGACGGGTTCCGAGATAATATGATCTGCGACAGTATGGTTTTACACTTCAGAACAAGATTGTAGAAGACGGCAGCTTTCTAAATCTTACAGAATCCGAAATATTTGACCCAACAAGCTTTCTCATATACACTAGCGCCGCCAAGCGGACGAGTTCCGAAATAATATTATCTGCGACAGAATGGTTTTGGCCTCCTGAACAAAATTGTAGAAGACGGCAGCTCTCTAAATCTTACAGATTCCGAAATATATGATCCAACGAGCTATCTCATATACACTAGCGCCGCCAAGCGGACGAGTTCCGAAATAATATGATCTGCGACGGTATGGTTTTGGCCTCCTGAACAAAATTGTAGAAGACGGAAGCTTTCTAAATCTTTCGGATTCCGAAATATTTGACCCAACGAGTATTCCCATATACACTAGCGCCGCCTAGCGGACGGGTTCCGAGATAATATGATCTGCGACAGTATGGTTTTGGCCTCCTGAACAAAATTGTAGAAGACGACAGCTTTCTAAATCTTACGGATTCCGAAATATTTGACTCAACGAGCATTCCCATATACACTAGTGCCACCAAGCGGACGAGTTCCGAGATAATATGATCTTCGACAGTATGGTTTTACACTAATGAACAAGATTGTAAAAGACGGCAGCTTTCTAAATCTTACAGATTTCGAAATATTTGACCCAGCGATCTTTCTCATATACACTAGCGCCGCCAAGCGGACGAGTTCCGAGATAATATGATCTGCGACAGTATGGTTTTTGCCTCCTGAACAAAATTGTAGAAGACGACAGCTTTCTAAATCTTACGGATTCCGAAATATTTGACTCAAAGGGAATTCATATATACACTAGCGCCGCCAAGCGGACGAGTTCCGAAATAATATAATCAGCGACAGTATGGTTTTGGCCTCCTGAACAAATTTGTAGAAGACAGCAACTTTCTAAATCTCACAGATTTCGAAATATCTTACTAATATTAGCATGAACATCAAGCTGGTGAGCACCAACCACGCAATTTGTATGAAAATCACGACTTGCTCCGACGTTTGGAGGTCCACAGAGGTCATTTTTGGTCCGATCGGAGGTCTCAACATCTCAGACAAATCTTGATGGACGGGAAAATTTGTGAGTCCCTAAATTGTTCGAATCGGTTCATTAACGGCTGAGATATAGCGATTTGAAAATAGCGTTCCGACTGTTTGGGAGGCACGGTCGGAGGAGTGTTAATGAAGTTGCGAGGTGGCTCTGTCCCAGTATGGGGATGTAATGCCAATAAGAAGAAGAAACATACTTAATATGTTGGAAAATATATTTTAAATACTTATATCAATTGATGGACCTTTTGCAAAAAGGTGTAATAGATATTGACCATAGGCTTTTGAACAGCGATTGTAGAATCTCTCCAAAACTCAAGCCCTAGGATTATGCTCTTCATTCAGGACGACAAATTTCCTTAATAAAACAAAACGATTCCGTTCTATCTGGTAGTCAAATGATTAAAATAGACTGAATAAAGGAGTAGGTAATAAAATAGACTGAATAAAGGACTAGGTACCCCTAGAGACCATCGAAGGTACCTCCAGGGGTACATGTACCCCAGGTTGAGAATCGCTGGTCTAGACAACATGGTCAATATCCAGATAGTATACATCGCAAACTCAGAGATTGACACATGATCCGGATGAAGTGTCCTACATTCATTTTTAACCCATGGCCCTGTGGAGCCCGATTCCGCCGAGCAAGCTGGTGGCCTGGTCGCACGTGCTGAGTGGCGTCCATTCTCGTTGATTGGTCGATGAAGAGAAAGGCTGACTCATGGCCTGCTATTCATTGATCAATGTCGGCCAAAAATCCGTTATAGGCCTTTTCATGTGACACTTCCGAGACTGAACTTGTTTACAACAGACAACAGACCGCGCTAACCCGAAGCTGTCACTTTCATAGAAGAACTGTCAATTGACGATAAAATCAGCTGATTTTAAACGTCACGTAAACGTGAAAAGGCCAGGTCGGTGGCACGACGCCATGTTTTTGTAGCCAACATCTCAGTATAAAATTCATGATAGTATGTGTATTGTTTACAAACATCACATTTGATTTTCATAAGGATACAGAACTATCAGTGGGATACGGTCGTGCAATGTTGGCTGCATAACAAACTTATTGTGTTAGATAGGGATGCCACCGGGCTGCCCCTTTCCATTTGTCCATTAAGCGAATGTATAGATTTCCTGACCAACTATTGTTATTTTTTAATGAAAGTGGTTTCATGCCGTTGGTAGTTCGGGTAGCTTGGAAGATGTGACAATTGTTCATAATATATTCAATTAAATTGAAAACAGGAAAAACCCAACTTCGCTAGTGGCGCGCTAGTCTAATTAGGGCCTAATTAGTTAGGTTTATTATGCAACGGACACACCAGTCAAGCAGTTCGACGAACATTGACTCCGCCCCCACGAAAACGCTTCGGTTGCTGCTTTGTTTGAACGTGTGTGAAGTTGTTCGAACAACAATTTGACAGTTGGCGGCTCGGTTGGAAAAAATTAAAACGGTTTCATTTTGGTTTGAGTTGTCGGGGGTGGAGTCAAGGTTCGCCGAACATGTTTGAGCATTTGTAGTGAAGTTGCACAAACCCCCATATATTTGTTGATAGTTGGTGCTCAAGTTGGCGCTTCGGTCAATCGTGTGTGATATTGTTGGTCGAATAAATTGATTGTTCGTGTCGCTGTTGGTGAAATTTGATGGATGTTTGAATAAACGAGAGCTGGAGTCAATGTTGGTCAAACTGCTTGACCGTGTGTACGTTCCATTACGGATTGCGAGAAAAATCCAACTTCGATAGTCCCCCATTCCGGGTTTCAACTTGACTAGCGATATTCATAATAATATTCACCGAAAGCTGGCACTTGCACGCTTCGTAGGTCGAGTGGGACTGGTAACCGCCGAAACAACCGGCTCGTGTCGGTTCGTCAGGTCATCTCCCGGGAGGATGGCCATCCGGCATTACGACCTGTGATGGTGCCATTGGGTCGCCCGACCAATGTTTTCCAGTGCATCAGCGTACTCGTATGCAAGTGTTGTGAGAACGTCCGAAAGGTTCACGCTTGTCTGGCCAGTGGCCAGTGGAGATATATCAGCTTCCACACTGATATTCTTCTCTCCCCCTTCATACGGGAGCTTGGCACAAGGAAGGTCGTGTGATATGTGCCATTACAAATATTGCCCTCCGCTCGCTTTCAAATCGACTTCCATACAAACATTCTTCATGCCATATCATTGATCAATTTTTATAAATTGGCTAAGGAGTCATTCCTTAAAATATATCTTTAAAATAGAGCAAGACTTGGATCTAGCAAGCCTTGGAACGAGCGATTTGAAAGGATGTTCTTGATTACTTTGAGTAGGTTTCCGGTGATCCCCCAAAGCTTCAGTTTCTTCAAAACTTCAGCCAACCACCCAGTTGTGATTGTGAGCCTCCAAGGAAGATTCTACCACATCGAGTATCGGATTTCATTAAGACTTTAAGGCAAAGTCCAGCTCGTCAAGCGTGTTAGCTTGATTATAATCTTGGTTGTTGTCAGGGGGATCTGGAAAGCTGATATCTCTGATGCCGGGTCTAAGTGATACCTAAATAAAGAATTAAAAAAAAAAAAAAAATCTAAGTGATTTTCCGGAAGTGTTCCGGATCTAGCCGATAGGACGACTGTAGTTCCCCGTTCCAGGCAGTTTTTCAATGTTGTTGGCCCGAATAATGAAATTTTGCTTATTTCAACCCTTTTGTTTAACCCCCGTATACTCTGGTATACGCGGTCATATCTAGACAAACATTTGAAAAGGGCACCTCAACGACAGTGGCCGGCGGGTCCCGGTCAAGTTCACGCTCAATTTCCCAGTTGAGCTGACCCCACGATGGCTGACCCCATGCATTCCCATGGGACCATGGTCCCAGTTGACGAGGGATAATATTTTAAGGCGATTTAAGCACTGCACCCATGGGCTTCCAAGAGGTTTTTTATGCTTTTGCTGCTCATTTGTCATGTTGTTAGCATCAATCAATATGCGAACAATTTTAGTAATGGTGTGAATTAATCACTACGTGTCTAATTTTCATATTCATTGCATAATTATAGAAAAATATTGGTGCAGACTGAGGATTCCTTTAATTGTACCTTATTTAAATACACTCATTTATTTTTTTTTAATGAAAGCTTCGAATACTTTGGAAAAAAAAGGTCGTCCTTTCTTCTCAATTTCATGATAATTGTAAGATTTGCTATTTATTAGAGCACTTTGAAGGTTGCGATTGCCGAGCACTAATTACGTAAGGGCTATCGGGGAAAGGAGGAGTTCCGTTATTATCTCACGCTCCATATAAATATAATCCATATTTAAATAAAAAAAAATCTTACATGGTGAGACGGGGAACTTAGAAAAATCCTTCATTTAATAAACGTAGAAACGAAGATGATTTGTTGATATTATGGGGTCTATAATAAGGAAATTTAAATGCAATCTCTATTATTAAGAGAATTTTATGAGTTTATGATCTTAATATTTTTATGCTAAAGAATTAGGGCTTTGTAAAATGTGATACACGACTGAGCATACCAAATAAACAAACTACTTAAAGTATCTTAATATTTACACTAGTGTTCGAGATTTTGCGAGATTTTTGTTATTTTATTCTTTGTTTTTCCATTCTGGAAATATTTTATGCATTTTGCAAACATTGAAATCCGAGCTCACTTTAGTTTTTAATTAGAACTGCAGTATTCCCTGAGAAATTCTTGTAAGTTTTCGTAAGAGTTCAAAATTTCTGTAATTACTTAGCTTAGCTTGATTGACTGTACCCATCGTAGTTGCTAGTCGTGATTGGCCGAGAAACAACAAATAATGCACAGCTCACCAATTGAATAGTCTTCGGTAAAAAAAAAATAAGACACGCATTGCTTCACCGTTTTTGTATCATCATGAATATATCGTTCAAAAGAAATAATTAGTCGCTTACCAAGGCGATTTCCAATATATTTCCCTCCCAACTAACATACTATTCCTTTCCAGTGCGCTCATGGAAATGCAGTCTCTTGTAGCAATGAGTGTAGAACTAATTTTCCTCCCCTTATCCTAATTGACTGTGAGGACGTGGCCGGCATCGTTATTAATCTTGAATTAAAGAAACGTGTAGCCAACTACGCTACGGGACCCCCCTTACCGGGACAGGTATATCTGTTAAGTTAAGAGGCCGAGTTTTGTTGAACAACGAAAACATATCTTCTGGACTTGTAGGGACGTCCTACTAATAAAAAAAAATTAGAAAAATATGCGGCATACTTAAATAATATCCAATTGATTCTTATCTATATTTTGGAAAGGTTTACAAAAGAAATATCGTTCGAACTCCCATTGGTTATATTTAAAAGCATATAACCGTGGGGGCTAAAAATATGTGTAGACAGTCACGATGATTGCTCTTGTCCAAAAAACATGTTTCAGCTTCGTTTAAATCTAATCCTAGTTTGAAGTCAAAACAGGAATGTATAATTCTTGAAACAATCTGGTTTTTGAACTTTGGTGAAATTAATAAACCAGAATGTTATCATGCTTTGCTAACATTTATTGGCAGAGGAAGTGATTGGCATTGAAATTCCGAAAAATCTGTATGAAAATGCACATTTTGCAAAGCCAAGTTCGATACTTTGCCGAAAAAATTATCATAGAAAACATACGATGCAATGAAGAATGAGGAAATATCATTTCATTTATTTAGTTAACATCTTAACAGATAACACTGAATCAACAATTTGACGCCACAATGCACGGTTCGAGGCCGCATCTCTCCATCCTCGGATACGCCCCACGCTCGCCAAGTCGTTCTGCACCTGGTCTGCCCATCTCGCTCGCTGCGCTCCACGCCGTCTCGTACCTGCCGGATCGGAAGCGAACACCATCTTTGCAGGGTTGCTGTCCGGCATTCTTGCAACATGTCCTGCCGGCTTTAGCTACCTTCTGGATACTGGGTTCGCCGTAGAGTTGGGCGAGCTCATGGTTCATTCTTCGCCGCCACACACCGTCTTCTTGCACACCGCCAAAGATGGTCCTAAGCACCCGTCTCTCGAATACTCCGAGTGCTTGCAAGTCCTCCTCGAGCATTGTCCATGTTTCATGTCCGTAGAGGACTACCGGTCTTATTAACGTCTTGTACATGACACATTTGGTGCGGTGGCGAATCTTTTTCGACCGCAGTTTCTTCTGGAGCCCGTAGTAGGCCCGACTTCCACAGATGATGCGCCTTCGTATTTCACGACTAACGTTGTTGTCAGCCGTTAGCAAGGATCCGAGGTAGACGAATTCCTCGACCACCTCGAAGGTATCCCCGACTATCGTAACACTGCTTCCCAGGCGGGCCCTGTCGCGCTCGGTTCCGCCCACAAGCATGTACTTTGTCTTTGACGCATTCACCACCAGTCCAACTTTTGTTGCTTCACGTTTCAGGCGGGTGTACAGTTCTGCCACCTTTGCAAATGTTCGGCCGACAATGTCCATGTCATCCGCGAAGCAAATAAATTGGCTGGATCTGTTGAAAATCGTACCCCGGCTGTTACACCCGGCTCTCCGCATGACACCTTCTAGCGCAATGTTGAACAACAGGCACGAAAGTCCATCACCTTGTCTTAGTCCCCGGCGCGATTCGAACGAACTGGAGTGTTCGCCCGAAATCTTCACACAGTTTTGCACACCATCCACCGTTGCTTTAATCAGTCTGGTAAGCTTCCCAGGGAAGCTGTTCTCGTCCATAATTTTCCATAGCTCTACGCGATCTATACTGTCGTATGCCGCCTTGAAATCAACGAATAGATGGTGCGTTGGGACCTGGTATTCACGGCATTTTTGAAGGATTTGCCGTACAGTAAAGATCTGGTCCGTTGTCGAGCGGCCGTCAACGAAGCCGGCTTGATAACTTCCCACGAACTCGTTCACTAATGGTGACAGACGACGGAAGATGATCTGGGATATCACTTTGTAGGCGGCATTAAGGATGATGATCGCGCGAAAGTTCTCACACTCCAGTTTGTCGCCTTTCTTGTAGATGGGGCATATAACCCCTTCCTTCCACTCCTCCGGTAGCTGTTCGGTTTCCCAGATTCTGACTATCAGTTTGTGCAGGCAAGTGGCCAGCTTTTCCGGGCCCATCTTGATGAGCTCAGCTCCGATACCATCCTTACCAGCTGCTTTATTGGTCTTTAGCTGTTGAATGGCATCCTTAACTTCCCTCAAGGTGGGGGCTGGTTGGCTTCCATCGTCCGCTGAACTGACGTAGTCATCTCCTCCGCTGCCTTGACTTTCACTGCCTGTACTCTCAGCGCCATTCAGATGTTCCTCGTAGTGCTGCTTCCACCTTTCGATCACCACACGTTCGTCCGTCAAGATGCTCCCATCCTTATCCCGGCACATTTCGGCTCGCGGCACGAAGCCTTTGCGGGATGCGTTGAGCTTCTGATAGAACTTGCGTGTATCTTGAGAACGGCACAGCTGTTCCATCTCCTCGCACTCCGCTTCTTCCAGGCGGCGTTTCTTCTCCTGAAAAAGGCGGGTCTGCTGTCTCCGCTTCCGTCTATAACGTTCCACGTTCTGCCGGGTACCTTGCTGCAGCGCGACAGCCCGCGCTGCGTCCTTCTCCTCCAGAATCTGTCTGCACTCTTCGTCGAACCAATCGTTCCGTCGACTTCGACCCATATACCCGACGTTGTTCTCCGCTGCGTCGTTAATGGCTGCTTTAACTGTACTCCAGCAGTCCTCAAGAGGGGCCCCATCGAGCTCACCCTCTTCCGGCAACGCTGCCTCGAGATGCTGCGCGTATGCAGTGGCGACATCAGGTTGCTTCAGTCGCTCTAGGTCGTACCGCGGCGGTCGTCGGTACCGAACATTGTTGATGACGGATAGTTTTGGGCGCAGTTTAACCATCACCAGATAGTGGTCCGAGTCGATGTTAGCGCCACGATATGTCCTGACGTCGATAATGTCGGAAAAGTGCCGTCCATCAATCAGAACGTGGTCGATTTGTGATTCTGTCTGCAGTGGTGATCTCCAGGTGTACCGATACGGGAGGCTGTGTTGGAAGTAGGTGCTACGAATGGCCATATTCTTGGAGGCGGCAAAATCAATTAGTCGTATGCCGTTTTCGTTCGTCAGCCGGTGAGCGCTGAACTTTCCAATAGTCGGTCTAAACTCCTCCTCTTGGCCAACCTGAGCGTTTGAATCTCCTATGATGATTTTGACGTCGTGGCTTGGGCAGCTGTCGTACTCACGTTCCAGCTGCGCGTAGAATGCGTCCTTATCATCATCAGTGCTTCCGGAGTGTGGGCTATGGACGTTGATTATGCTGAAGTTGAAGAACCGTCCTTTGATACTCATCCTGCACATTCTTTCATTGATCGGCCACCACCCGATCACGCGCCTTTGCATATCGCCCATCACTATGAAAGCTGTTCCCAGCTCGTGTGTGTTGCCGCAGCTCTGGTAGATGGTATGATTACCTCTAAACGTTCGCACCATTGATCCCTTCCAACAAACCTCCTGCAGCGCTACGATGCCGAATCCACGGTCCTTGAGCACATCGGCGAGTATGCGTGTGCTCCCGATGAAGTTGAGAGATTTGCAGTTCCACGAACCGAGTTTCCAATCGCTAGTCCATTTTCGTCCCAGTGGTCTTCGCCGATGGTTCCGGTCCGTACTCTCTTGTTGATTGTTCGTTGCTTATGATTTTTTAAAGGCTGGCTTGCAGGGCCTGACACCAAACCCCCTAAATTTCCGGAGGACCATTCCTCCTTATTTCCGGTGGACCATGGTGCACAGTTTCACTTAGAGTCCCTCGCTGGCACTCGGACGATGATCAGCCGCCCCTAACATGGAGAACAGACGCTGTTGTGAGCCGATCCTGACATGGAGAACAGACGCTCAATAAGATTTGCACCTCCGGAGAGGAGCAAACCCCCCTTCCCTGTCAGCATACGACCATAGTTCCCACCGGGGTTGGTTACCCGATCTTCCCTAAGGTTGCTCGTATCCCGGCCAGCACCGCGGGGAGGTAGGGATAGGAGTTGCTGCGTAAGAGGCTAAGGACCGCGAGATGGGGTCTATTTTATTCCTTCAGGTACGCGAAGTACCAATGGTACGCTTTACCCAGCATTTGCCGTGCCGTGCCGTGTGATACATGAAAATACTGATACTTTTGAAATTTTCTGGGGGGGCATAAGTGGGTCTGGAAAGCAAACTGCCACCCCACCCCCCTCCCCACCTTTGTTGCCTGTGGACATGGTAAGCCATCGTTCGGGACGATAAGGCCAGACTCTGTAGCTGCGCTTAACACTATATTTTCTCTGAGATTGACGGAGCGGTTACCTCAGGCCTGGTGGTAGTCATTGATGTCACCGAGAATCAATGTCGTCGAAGACAGAGATTTGAATATTCTATGGAGATATTGGAGATTATTCCACATATTAGTTCCACTGGAAGTCGAGGGTGCTGTACCTGCGGTTTATTTGACGGAGTTAAGGTTGATAATCATTGGAGGAGGAACAGCGATAGGGTCTTGATGGTCTAGAACCCACAACTAGCGAAGGAGCAAGGGGTTTTGTGGTAGCGGTCCATACACGCCCTGCATACGCAGGATTGGCAAAAGTTTTCGGCCAACTCCATTTTCAACCGCGCGTGTTGACGATCGACAGTGGCTACTAGATGCGACGAAAAGACAATTTTTGCACTCCGTCAACCGACACTGATAGTCGACCGGTACCAACATGGGTTCGTAGACCCACTCACAATTCGCACCGTGGTCAGCACCGTAACTGGGCGGCCCCTATCGTGGAGGCGACGTCTGTGATAATGGAGGCGCACGATGTATGATGATGGTGGAGCTGTCGGCTTGGGGAGGTGTGATGCCCGCACCTGCGTGACTATAGATGCCGATGAAGTTGAAAAATTTAGCGAAACAATTACTTAGGAAAAAAAATAAAGATAAATAAACAGTACGAAAAATCTACAACTGTCTCGCAAGGATGCTTAACCAAACAGCAAAAATGGTAAGGGAAGGTGGGGAGACTTGATCCCCGGGAAGACTTGATCACCCCTGTTTTATCGAGAACTAAAGTAGTTCTGTTCTAGCGTATTTTTAGTATAGATCCTCTAGACAAATGACTTTTATGTGGTGAATTATTTTTTGGATTGACAACCTTATTTATTCTGCTGGGCAGTTTGAACAACTTTTCGTAACCATAACCAAATGCTTTCGATTTTTCAAAGCACAAAGCCATAAATATTCGTAATGATCTGTACTGATGAAAATGTCAACATTCCATCGAAGTTTTGGGATATTTGGATTTGAAGTTATTTCCTCAACATGGTCACCTTAGTCACCCATACAAGAATTTGGCGAAAAATTTCAAAAATATATAGGGGAACGGTTCGGCACTTCATCCCATAGCTCCTATTTCCATCCCATCAAAAACAAAGCAATGAAAAAGAGTTTTGTTTGTTTCTTATTTTTGTGATTTTTTTCGCCGGTGAGCACGCGTGTTAGCAAAAAGAAGCGACGAGATTGGTGCTGTATTTCTTTGTTTTGCGATGAGATGAATATATGTTCAGTGAGATGGAAAACGGAACAGTTCCCCTACATAAATCTGTTCTCAGGCTTCTAATTTTTTGTAGATTCGACAGATTTGATGAAGGGCTGGAAGGAAAAAATATTTATTGCGTAGATATCATAGAAAGGGCACCAAATTTTAAAATTGCATGTTCTGGCGAATTTAAAAACAAACATCGTTCATGTATACGCACAGCAATTTGAAAATTCCGCGTACTTTGATTAAATATATTTATATATTTAAAAATTCTGAGGGCACCTTTCTGATTTTATCAAAGCAAGTTCTTAAAGAGAGTTCAATATCCCCAAAAAAAAGTCGATTTTTGGCAGCACTCCAAAAAATCGATTGTATATCAATAACAAAAATAATTTAAGGACTGTCATACATCAGTATTAGTTTAATACTACATATATTTCTTAGAGAGTCTGTGTGGAAATCGAGTATGTCTATTTATTTTTGGCTGTGATACATCGGAAATCAGAAACGGGAATCAAGTCTCCCCAGTCTCCCCTATAGTTCGAACTACTTAACAAATTTGAAAAATGAGGATTTGGTCAAATTGAACAAATCAGCACATTTAACAACATCTGTGAATTGTTAAATTTGAATATGGTAAAATTAAGAAAGTTGAGCAACCTGTAAACTCTGCAATTATCGAATATTGAACGATTTGACAATTTTGAAATAGGGGAAGTGTACCGGTTTTGGCCTAATTTGGCCATCCCTGAAAAATGTCTATTTTCCAAAAAAAAATACCGAACACTTTCAACAGTGAAGAAGCATGAGATATATATCTCCTGTTAGAGCTAATGAAACCCTCAAAATTTGCTTTATTTTTGGAGTTATGCGGGAAACTGGCCAAATTAGGAACATAGCCAAAACTGGTACAGTTCCCCTATTCATAAATTTATCAATTTGACAAACTGATAAATAGGTCAATTGAGCTGATAAATTGTTGGCCCTTCTTAGCCTAGCGGTAAGATGCGCGATGCCAATCTAGAGCATTTTCGGTTTGGAAATTTTTCGGCTTCCCTGGGTGTAAAAGTATTCATCGTGTTAGCCTCATGATATACGAATGCAAAAATGGCAACTTGGCTTAAAAACCTCGCGGTTAATAACTGTGGATGTGCTAAATGAACACTAAACAGCGAGGCGGCAATGTCCCGGTGGGGGTTGTAATGCCAATAAGAAAAAGATGAAGCTGATAAATATGGCGAATCGGGTAAATTTGTCAAATAGGCGAAAATGGGGAAAATTTAACAAATTAATGACATCATCGGTGTTGTTGGGTAAATCGAGTTAATTTGGTGAATCAAAGAAAAGCTATATCGATCGTATTGATCGAATGAAATTGAAAAAGTTGGTAAGACAACGAAAATTTACTGAATTTGACAAACTACGCAAAACAACAAAATTAGTAACTTGGATTATTTGGGCAGAGTGGATAGGAAATATGTCGAAATTTAACGAAATTTAGAATAAAGTTGAATTAAATTGGAAGGGAAAGGAAAGTGCTGCGTACAATCTATGGTGGGGTGCAGATGGCGGACGGTACGTGGAGGAGGTGCGCAGCGGGCAAGGTGGATCGGTCAGGTGGAAGATTACTTGCGGTCCATCCGACTGCGTGGTTGGCGACGTGTAGCCATGGACCGAGTCGAATGGAGAAGACTCTTATATACCGCACAGGCGACTTCGGCCTTAGTCTGAATAAATGAAATGAATAAATTGGAAGGGAATTTTTAAAATATGAAATTTGAGACAAAATGCAATTCGGACAAATTTACATGTAAACAAACTACGGCAGTCAACAATTATGGTACAAAAAACTTGATGCATTGCGGTAATATGATAAATACAACCCGACTCCAAAGGCATTGGCAAGCTGTTCGTATTCATGCATACTCTCATCACAACCACGTGCTTTTTGTTGCTTTTTGTACTGTACTGAGGGGTATCGTTTTTTGCTGATATTTTTCGTTGAACAAAACGATTGAACGTTCAACAAAACGATCTACGGTTGAGTGACCTTTCGGTCTCATTTGAATAAAAAAACACCAAACCGAAAACATAATTTAGCATATTACAATTTAGAACAACATTTCACATTTAGAACAGAACACTCTTTTCCACCACAACTTTAATTCAAACCAAGCATAAGCGCCACAGTGGCCGTCAGAGATTTTCAGTTTTTTATGACGTTGGATTAATATGAAACTGTTTCATTATATGACGCGAAATGATACGATTCGTTACCTCCATTAGAAGGTGATATAATAAAATGCTGCAATGTATCATGATTCAAAATCCATGGAAATCTAAAGCCACTCTCCAATGCTATTCGTCAATGAAAAAAACACCATGCTAATGAAATCAGTAACAGATACTGAAACGATATGAGATACGCGAAAATGTTCACTTCTGTTGAAAAAGGTTTACATTCCCTCTTTTTAGGGCTGCATTGATACATAGGATCATGTTTACCCTTTCAATCGAACATCACACCAGAGCACCAAAAATAGCAACCCTTCGTACATTCTAGCACTCGCAAAACAGCATCAACCATATCGGTTTCATCTACTTTCTCGCATTGGTTTCAAAGCGTTATCGAATCGAAACAAACGAAGAAGCAGCACTGTATCAGTACAATCAGATTATCGGATAGGTAAGGTGGCATGAAAAACAGTCTTTGATTGGAAATTTTGGAACCACAACAGAGCAATCATGAAATGTTGTCTTAAACTTGTAGAAGTAAAAATTGTACGGAAGAGGCGTTGCAAAATAAAAAAAAACTGAAAGCAAAATATTGTCGTCGGTCCCGTTTCAGTGATCTATGTTGTTGATAATTGTGTCATGCTATTAGAATTAAGGTGAATAAAAACGAACAAGCAAACTGAATTCAACCCAAGGCAAAGGTATGAATAGCTTGAAAAGCAATCAGTAACCAGAGACTAAGATTTCAACTTCAATCATTTACTGTTCTCTAGCTTTAAATCGCCAAATGTTCCTGTTCCTTTATTGCACAATTTTGAACTTGGGGTTTCCACTCATATACCTAAACATTTGATAGCTTAAGGTCTTAGTCTAGGTAAAATTGAAAACAAGAAAGATACGAAATAATTTACAACTTGATGTCTAAATAGCAATATCTCTCCTTTTTCTCGATGGATTGATGAGAAGATTCCACTGTCTTAGGCTATAAGAAATATTGAAACGAGCTTCGATGTTCAAATCCGGGTATGCAACATCCCGGTCGTTTGTCCTTGTGAAACAAATAAATGGATCTTCAAGCAAACAATGCGTATATTTAAAGAAAGAAATGGCCCCTATTTTGAAACTATCAATCTGAATTTCCAAACAATCATTTGCATCGAATAGAGCCATCGGGGTAAGACGGTATAATGCGCTCTACCTGGTCAAAACACCCCCTTTGATTTCTAGAAAACTATAAACTAAGGGTAACACCATCATACTATGTGCATGTGGAAGTATTTTTGTATTGCATAATGAAAATAATAACAAAATACAAAAAGTTACGGTTTTGATGTAACTTTAATGTTTGTTTACTCAACACTCTGGAGCGACGCTAGCATACTGTCCGCAAAACTTGCACTGGAACAGTTGGGCAACAAAATAATATTTCTCAGTGGTTAATATGATATAAAATTGCTTCCATCTTCAAAAATGTAACATTTTTCGGAAAGGAAAGATTACGTAGCGCAAAAATTGACCATTTTCAACCCTCTTAAGAATCTTGACCGAAGAATCAGTTCAAGCATATTATCGAAGTATTCTAAGACAAGTGTATTACTTGTTCCACATTTGATGGGTATTCTTAGTGAGAGCTCCCAGTAACGGTGCTCCAGCAAGCACCTCAAGATTCATGTTATGCGTTGAATGCACACAGCCAAGGGCAACACGCAAACAACAATACTGAATTCTTTACAATTTGAGCTGTTGAGAGGAAGCAGAAAGAGCCATACTCTAAAAAAGAGAGAATAGTCGTTTTATAGAGATTGATGAGCACCCCACCATGTTCCGGAGATTGAACGTAGAAAATGGATCCTTTTCCGGCATTTTCCTTTAACACGTACGTCCCGAACCCCCATTTTACGACAAAACTCAATATTCAAAACCACGCATCTCAGCCAATTTCTAACGGATTTTCAAGCAATTATCTGGAATCGATCACAAAATTCCTATAGGTCAATTTTTGTGCAATGGCCATGGCTCCGGATATATTCCGGGGAGTACTGGGGTTACCTCCCTTTATTTCGGCGATTTTAGATCGAATCGGTCACTCTCCGGGTACTTCCAGGGCCTGGTACCCTTGGGGAAGTGGCCAATTTTCGTTCTATTTTGGAACCCATCTTGCGACATGTCAAACTTCATGATTTTGCAAAATAAAGAATTCCCGTAGGAAATTCGGCAGGAATTCCTGGAGGAACTTCCGGAAGAACTCCGGTAGAAATTTCCTAAGGAGTTTCCGGAGAAATTACTACAAAAACTTCAAGAAGAAGTACTGGAGGAACTTTCGGAGGAATTACTAGGGTAACTTCTGAAGGAATAACTGTAGGAACTTCCGGAGGAATTATTGGAGAAACTTCCGGAGGAATTACTGAAGGAACTTCCTGGAGGAACTTCGTGAGGAACTCCTGGAGGAACTTCTGGAGGAATTCCTGGATGAATTTCTGGAGGAATTCTTGAAGGAACTCCAGGAGGAATTCCTGGAGGAACTTCCGGAGAAATTCCTGGAGGAACATCCGGAGGAATTCCTGGAGGAACTTCCGGAGGAATTCCTGGAGGAATTTTGGCACTTAAGGAGGAATATAATGTCCAAAGGAATTTCTTGACGATCTTTTGAAAAAAACACTCGTGGAGGAACTTCTGGATGAATTCCTGGAGGATCTTTTGAAAAAATTTTGGCACTTGAAACTGGTTCACGCCGATCCACGCCGCCGCCAATCACCAACGGCGTGACGCCGCCACGCCACCGCCGCAGGCTGAAAATGATCTATCACGCCACCGCCAGCAAAATTTCAATCAGCGCATAGGTCTACCTGGAAGTACCCGGAAGGTAGCCAATTCGATCGAAAATCACCGAAATGGACTCCAGTGTACTTGTTTTGCAAAATTATGAAGTTTGACATGCCGCAAGGTGGATTCCAAGATTGAACGAAAATTGGCCACTTCCCCAAGGGAACCAGGCCCTGGAAGTACCCGGAGAGTGGTCAATTCGATCTAAAATTGCCGAAATTTATTCCAGTATACTTGTTTTGCAAAATCATGAAGTTTGACATGTCGCACGATGGATTTCGAAGCCGATCTGCCAGTGACCATTTTTTCCGGGAGGGAGGTAGCCCCAGTGCTCCCCGGAATATATCCGGAACCATGGCCATTGCACAAAAATTGAACTCGGTTCCCAAAACTATAGGAATTTTGTGATCGATTCCAGAAGATTGCTTGAAAATCCGTTAGAAATTGGATGAGATGCGTGGTTTTGAGTTTTGAGTTTTGAGCTTGAGCTTGAGCTTGATTGACTGCTCGTAGTTGCTACTCCACTATGACCAGATCAGCTGTTCTTGCACAGGGAACCAACAGATGTTTGCTTGGGACTAGCACACATCTTCAATGTACAAGTACTGGTGATCTCATTTGTTAGGTCATACTGGCGCCTGCCACGTCAGAATGCAAGTCAATGTACGGAAGGGGAGGAAATGATGATGCAATCACTCGCCCACTGCAAGCCGAATATACCTCTGCACTTGCCACGAGTTCATGCAGAATTTGTTGGAATTTCTGGGTTAGGTTGGAGAGGCAGAGGTCCGTCTTGGTTAACGAGCTGCCATTGTGATAGATAGGAGAAGGTAACTGATGGAATTTCTAATTTGATGTAGGAAACGAGCTCTATAGTTCATTTCCAATTCTAGCAGATTACTGATAGAATACTCAAGTTGAAGGTATAATAGGAATAATAATGGAAACGGTATGGAAGTCCATTTCCAGTTCTAGCGATTGCTAGAACATGAGAAATAAAGAGAAAGATACAAAGTAGGAGAATGGAACGGACCTGGAATTGAACCCACGACCTCCTGCGTATGAGGCAGAAGCAGTAGCCATATGACTACCAAGCCCGCTTCGAAACAAGAGAGATCACGCACTGAACTGATTAATTTTATTACCGGCCGCGCAATGCTGAACACAATAATTCGGCCGACCACGCGATCGTTCTGCTGTCCGACACATGTGAACAGACCTCTACCGACGGGGCGACGATCCCCGCCGGTGGGCCTCGCGGCGGCACTGGCTTTTCGAATTAAAATTAAAACACCACTCCGGTTCCGTGGTATAACTAAGACTCTTTATTAACTTACATTTAACTTATAGCTAACCTACGTTATGTTGACAATTTTCTCTCTCTCTTTACTTAATGACTCTCTTACGCATAACGGTTCATATAGAATTATGCCAAGTGCTGTATTTTGCTTTAAAAGCAAACAACAAAACCCTGTTGCTGGGCGCAAAACTCTTTTCTAGCGCGGGTCGGTGCCAAGGTAAACTGACTCCGCATAAAAGATTGTGACGAATCCTTCTGAAGGAATTTAAGTAGTTGGGGTCGTCACACATGATAGAACACGCACTGAACTGATTAATTTTATTACCGGCCGCGCAATGCAGAACACAATAATTCGGCCGATCGCGCGATCGTTCTGCTGTCCGAAACAAGAGAGATCACGCACTGAACTCCGTGGTTTTGAATTTTGAGTTTTGTCGTAAAATGGGGGTTGGGTACGTACGTGTTAACTATCGCTTTAACCTGTTGCAACGGTAGATTACGGTCGACTTCTTTTATTTATTTACTGAGGCTTCGCCTCCATGAGCCTCTGGGTCTGCCTCTGCTGCGATGTCCTGCTAGGTTCCAGTCGGCAGCCCTTACTTTGCACCGTTTAATGTGGAAAAACGATCCATAAAAAAATGAAAAACGATCCATAAATAACATCTGAATGTTCCATAAAACGCTACCATTAATCCATAAAATAGTTCGAAAGATTCCATAAAGAATATTTTTATGATCCATTAAATTTTGAAAAATGATCCATAAAAACTATATATTGATCCATAAAATTTCAAATTTGCGCAATTTTTATCATGGCGATGATCCATAATTTCAGCCATATGATCCATAATTTTGGTCATATGATCCATAATTTTGATAATGTGATCCATAATGCTTGGAAAGAAGGCCAATGAAACTATATTAATTGATCCACGCATTTTATAAAATCTATGGATCATTTATCAAAATTTATGGATCATATCACCAAAACTATGGATCATGTGAACAAAGTTATGGATCAAATGGCCAGAATTATGGATCATATGATCATATATGTTATGGATCATATTACTGAAATTATGGATCATCATCACGATAAAAAAAAATGCGCGAATTTGAAGTTTTATGGATCCAAATATAGTTTTTTATGGATCATTTGTCATATTTTCATGGGAAAATAGCAAGAATTGAATTGTTTTTCTTGACCATGTTAATGGAACATATGTCCCAATTTATTGCTAAATTTTAGCTTAGTTATGGATCAAAAAATTATTCTTTTTGGAATCTCATTAACTATTTTATGGATTTATGGTATGGTCTTAAGGAACATTCAGATGTTAACTATGGATCGTTTTTCAGTTTTTTATGGATCCGTCTTTATCGTTTATATGCAAAAGTATGTTTTGCCGTTCCAGTCTAATGCTTGTTAACAGATTTTGTTTCCACCCCTCAGTAGGGGAGACTGGGTAGACTTGATCCCCTTTTCTAATTTCCGATGTATCACAGCCAAAAATAAATAAACATCGGCGATTTCCACACAGACTCTCTAAGAAATATAGTATTTAACTTTACTGATGTATGACAGTCCTTAAATTATTGTTGTTATTGATACACAATCGATTTTTTAGAGAGCTGTCAAAAATCTACTTTTAAAATATTCGGTGGAAATTGATCCCTCTGCAAGAACTTGCTTTGATAAATTTGTTTAAATATTTTTCCTTCAAAATACGCGCAATTTTCGAATTGCTGTGCGTATACATGAACGATTTTTGTTATTGAATTCTACAGCACATGCAATTTTAAAATTTGGGGAGACTTGATCCGCTTTCTTTTCTATGATATCTATGCAATAAATAATTTTTCCTGACAGCCCTTCATCAAATCTGTCAAATCTACAAAAAATTAGAAGCCTGTGAACAGATTTATATTTTTTTGAATTTTTTCGCCAAATTTTTGTATGGGTGACTAATGGGGGATCAAATGTCCCAAAATATTGAGGCAATAACTTCAAATTCAAATATCTTAAAACTTTGATGGAATGTTGACATTCTCATCAGTACAAATCATTAAGCACATTTATGGCTTTGTGCTGTGAAAAAACGAAAGCATTTGGTCATTGTTATGAAAAGTTATTCAAATTTTGCGTGGCCAATAAAAAAATCTTTAGGAAGGTCAAAACATACAAACCGCCCTGCAGAATAAATAAGGTTGTCAATCCAAAAAATAACTCACCACATAAAGCTCATTTGTCTATAGGATCTATACTAAAAAATACGCTAGACCAAAACTACTTTAGTTCACGATAAAACAGGGGGTGATCAAGTCTACCTACCTTCCCCTAAAGTGTGGCTGACCCAGCCCCACTTCCGATCCCGAATTTCTGTTGCTATCGGCCTCTGGTGACAACGACGATGGAGTTCGTTGTTTGAGATCCAGTTGTGAGACCATCAAGCCCGAATTATATACCGAAGGCATCTGTTGATGAATACTTGCAGCCGATGAGTGTTCTCCACTGATACACACCATGTTTTGCTAGAGTATAACAGCACAGATTTCACGTTAGAATTGTAAATTCGTATTTTGGTGCGTTCACTTATCTGCCTGTTTTTTCCAGATATTTCTTAAACTCGCAAAGGCAGCCCTTGCTTTCGTGATCCGTCTGCCTATGTCGATCTTGGTACCGCCGTCTAACGCCTTTGGAATTCCAAGATATTGAAAGCTTTCAACATTCTCCACTGATTGCCCGGTTACTGTGAAACTGGAAGGGGTCACCGTGTTTACATCCACCGATTTGGTTTTGTTGACGTTGATGACAAAACCTACCGAAGAGGAGCGCTTGGGAAGGTCGTTGAGCTTACTCTGCATATCAGAGCGCCGTTGAGCGAGGAGCGCAACGTCATCAGCCAGCTCAAAGTTGTTTAGGTGCACCATGGTAAGAGGCAGCCAAAGCAGCCCACGGTTTGGTTCACGGTCAATCACACCTACCAGAATCTCGTCGATTACGATGAGGAACAGTAACGGTGATAGAATACATCCTTGCCTCATACCAGCTACGACCTGGATAGGGTCGGACAAGACCCCATTGTGCAGCACTCTACACGAGAAGGCCTCGTATTGTGCCTCGATGAGGCCGAAAATTTTCTCAGGAACCCCCGTCACAGGGCGCCCCACATAGATTCGTGAATGAGACGATCGAAAGCTTTTTCATAGTCGATGAATACCTTGTAAAGGGACTCTTGGAATTCGTTAACCTGCCACAGAATGATACGGAGCGTGACAATATGGCCCACACAGGATCTTTCAGCACGGAATCCGGCATACTGCCGCCAGATATTACGAAATAAACGATGCAGTAGTTGAGCGGATGATGTAAGGATAGCATCTTTGACTCTGAATATATGTGCGATATTCGATTTGTCTAACAGTTACTGGGCTACGAAATGGTGAGTCCACGGGTCTTCCGATGACAATTGACCGCCGGCTAAGGGTTGTGTACTTAGCTGGTAGTGTAGCCTGGGCACTGTTGTCCTTCTGACATCAGCTAGAGTGAGAAGGTGCGTCCTGTGGGGTCTGCCTAGGATGGGGTTGGGTTTGACAGTGGGCTCTGTTGGACTTCTATAAAAAGCTGCACGTGTCCGCAAGCAGGCCCTATCGAAGCGACCGTGTTCCACTCAAAGCGCGCTAGCCTAGTCCTAGTCCAAGGGACTTTAAACAAATTATACCCGACTGATCGAGCGTCTGTTCACCAAAGAGGTGCGGCTCCAACAGCGTCTTTTCTGGCATCCATCTACTGAGTATCCTATACGAGAATCCAATAATGTATGGGCGACTTCAATGTGAAGATCGGATCCAACAACTCGATCCATGAGCGCATTATGGGACGCCATGGTCTCGGAGAAATGAGCGAAAACGAAAAGTTGTTCGCAAAATTCTGTGGTAATAACGACATGGTGATCGGGGGATCGCTTTTCCCTCATCGACCGGTTCTCTCAAGGTCTCGTGGGTATCCCGTGACGGCTTTATAGAAAATCAAATCGACCACATCAGCCGAAAATGGAAACGAAGCCTTCTTGATGTACGGAATAAACGTAGTGCCGATATCGCGTCTGATCATCACCTCCTCATCGGTGAAATACGCCTGCGCATGGCGCGGATTCCTTGGCAGGAGAAGAGAGTTGAAAAACGGTTCAACACACGGCGATTGGAAGATGCCACGGTAAAACGGTCCTTCGTTGGAGAGCTGGAGACGCATGCTGCAGATATTCCGGAAGGTGGCAGCGTGGAAGACCAATAGGCTGCCATCAAGGATACCTTCATCGACTGCAGCAAGAATAATGGGCGAACTGTGCACCCAGAGGAAATAATGGATCGATGAAACCTGAAGGAAGATAGAGGAACGAAGAGAAACCAAAGCCAAGCAATATCGAACTCGGGTCGGGCACGGGTTTGTGAGATGAAAAATGTTTGGTTCCGGGTTGGGTACGGGTTTGAGAAATAAAATACCGAATATTGAATTAGTTGTGCCTAGTGATTTTGTGGCCTTTTCGTTGATTGGACCTACACCCTTTTTGATGTAAAGAGAAATATTTATAAAATATCTAGTTTGAGTTTTCCGAAAATAGTTCGGGTTTAAATAGTTGAATTAATTCGGGTTCGGATCGGGTACGGGCTTACGAATGGTCGGGTTGGGATTTGATAAGATTTTGGGGTTGGGGTTTGCAAAATGTGAAACCCGACCATCTCTAGAGAGAGAGCTGCAGCAAACGCGGACATTCGTCTCCTCTACGATATCTCGCGACGCTTAAGCGGGCGAAGATTAATGCAACGATGCCTGTGAAAGACGCAAATGGTCATTTATTGACCTAGCTGGTTCGAGCACATCGAACAACTTTTTTAAGTGCCAGCCAGGCCACCACCACCTCGGCAAGATCTGCCCAGGATCCTACGTATCGCGTCAATACCGAAGCTCCATCACTGCTAGAGATCCAAACAGCCATCCAAAGCATGAAATCGAATAAAGCCGCGCAGAGGTCGATCGCATAACACCCGAGATGCTCAAAGCTAACCCCATGCAGACATAACACTCATGAAATTCTCATCGTTCACTGATTTACTGGTCTATTTAAAATATCATTAGTTGGCCAATCGGTCAGAAGTGGCCCGCGCATTGGATTTGCTCGAGTTCGACGATTGCCCACTAAAGCCATCTGGTTCGAGATTCGCCCAACTATATATGTGAAAACAACAGATGTCGATAGTGTTTGTACGACGATGAATTTGATGAGTGAATGGTCAATGGGTTATATCTGTATGTCTGTGCAATCCTTTCAAATTTCTGGACCAAGCAACCAAGCTAAGTGGTACGAGATGAATTAAGAACATGCGGACAATCAAGAATATGAACCTTCCTACTGTGAATCTCGACATTACAAGAATTAAAAGTTTGTATCTTCTTCGGGACGATGAGAAGTTGATCACAAACCATAATGAATTCCCAAGAATTTCAATTCGATCAAACAACGCAAATTGAAAGCGGTTCAATATTGGATTAGAGGTCTACAATTAACACGCTGTCATCTTGGTTGGACCTGGGAGGTGTAGTATCGTACCTGTTCAAATGATATATATAAACCTTGAATCGTCCTCACCTACTTAGGTATATGCCGTGTAACTTGAGATTGTACTTGTTAAAAGAAGAACGGAAATAAAGACAGTTGAATTTTGACTGCTATCGAGAGCACATCAGCGCGTGTTGTTATTTCTCGAATCCGATTTCGACGCGACTTTGCAACTTAAAGGTCACGTTCACGTTTCACGTTTTTAGGGTTGGTGACATATGTCGGACGTTTTATTCCCCTTTTGGCCGATAAAACTGCAGATCTGCGAAATTTGTTGCGCACGGGGGAAAAATTCGAATGGCAAGACTGTCACTCGAAAGCATTTGAAGATATAAAACAGCCATTTGTAATTCAAAATGTTTTGGATATTACGATCCAAAAGACCTTTGTGTTGTAATAGCAGATGCCAGTCCAATAGGGCTGGGTGCCATACTACTTCAACAGGAAGAAGGTGGCCAAACAAGGATCATTTCATTTGCAAGTAAGGCCTTGACAGAAACTGAGCAGAAATATTTCCAGACACAGAGAGAGGCACTTGCCCCAGTTTGGGCCGTCGAAAAATTTCATCAGCAAGAAATTCAAGCTAGTAACCGATTGTAAACCATTACACTTCCTTTTCAAGGAAAGAACCGAACCATGCGCACGGATAGAGAGATGGGTGTTACGTCTCCAGACGTATGATTATGAAGCATTATCCGGGATTCCAGAGGCTATCACAGTTGAAGAAGTGGCAGCTGCAACTGCAAACGATGCAACTCTGCAGAAAGTAATTGAAAGCTTGAATACAGGGTTTGGACAGAACAAACCAAAGAGTTCAAATTATTTAGCTCTGAGCTTTGCGTGGTGCATAACTTGTTATTGAGAGGCAATAGGCTTGTCATCCCAGATACGCCTATAGGAAGAACGCTTGAAATCGCTCACGAATCGAAGATCACGAAGATAATCATTATGAAGCAGATCACGGCCAGATTGACTGTTAAAGCATTGCACGAAACCTTTTGTCGTTTTGGGGTGCCAGAGACACTGAAAACAGACAATGGTCCTCAATTCACAAGCAGTGATTTCCTAAGCTTCTGCAAGAAATATGGTATTTAACAACGAAGAACAACTCCATACTGACCCCAAGCCTACGGGAAAGTTGAAAAATAAATAGATCAATTGGAAAGCGCTTGAAAATCAGTCAAGAAACCGCTGCTACTGATTGGCAATGGGACCTTAGATCTTTCATTTTGATGCATAACTCAACACCTCATTCAACAACAGGGGTAGCACCAACGTCACGAATGTTTGGGAGGAAACTGAAAGATAAACTACCCGGCTTGATGCTCAAAGGAAATACGATACTCGAAGAAGTCCAGAATCGGGATCACGTGAAGAAAATGAAAGAGGCAGAATATGCAGATGCATGGCACAGAGCAAAGCTAGATGGGGTGGACGTGAGGGATAAAGTTGTTTTGAAACGGGTTCAAAAAGAGAACAAGCTTCCGTCGAATTTCGATCCAGAAGAGTATAAAGTAGGGGAGAACGGTCCAAAATGCACCCCTTAAGCTTTTTCGATGTTTTTGCCCATATAAACAAAAATACCTAACCATTTCAACGTATAGGTGCAAAATTTACAAACCCAGCTACATTTCACAATGATCTCCTATTCAAAACAATAAAGTTTTCATGACTTTCTAACGCATTTAAAAAATGTTTCAAAAATAGGCCTGGGGCAAAACGCCCGAATGGTGGTCTAAAATGACTCAATTGCATGTAAAATGATGGTGAACGCATGGTTGTTTGTTTTTTCTTAATGGTTTGAACTACAATCTTACGGATGTGGTGGAAGAATAGCAAATCGTTAAATTTGAGTGAATATGAAGGTATTTTGCTATTTTTTTTCCGATGGAGCTCAATGATGGATAACTAATTATGAATTGTAATGGTAATATTCGTTCATAAATGTACTACAACATATTATATGAGTGATTTTATGAGTGAGGCCATTTTGCCCCAGGGGTGCATTTTGGACCGTTCTCCCCTAATTGGTCGCAGAGAAACGGGTTGCAAGTTATAATCAACAGAATCGGATAGAGTCGTTTATAGGAACGTATCGCATTTGAAGAAGCTGTTCCCAGCTGTTAACTATGAATCAGCTCTAATCGAGAACCCTAACAATGCAGTAGAGATGGGTGAACATCAAACTGCATGTCAACACGAGAAGAGTATTTCTGCAGATACTTGCACGGAGGCGACACGGAACACAACTGTGGCATAGCACGCAAATCACCATCATCATTCCAAGCACTAAGCGATAACTTAAAATACCGCCCTAAAAGAGAAATTAAAAAACCATCATACTTAGAAGATTTCGATCTCAGGAATTTTGAATAATAATGAAAGGGAGAAATGTAGTATCGTTCCTGTTCAAATGATGTATATATAAACCTTGAATCGTCCTCACCTACTTATGTACATGCCGTGTAACTTGAGATTGTACTTGTTAAGCAGACCCCACACGAGGCATATATTGACAATACTTTTTTCGTCAAACTTTTCATCAAACTTTTCTTCAATATGTTCACTGATTAGCCGGCATGGCCGTAGCTGAAGAAAAACTCAATTTTTTCTTGAACGAATACGAATCAAATAGCGGTATAACGCACAAAACACGCACACACTCAACCGTCATCGACTCCTGTGGGCAAACTGCGGGGGGAGATGAGGGGAAATATTGAAAGGAATATCAAACTTTTCTGATTTCCCTCAATATTTACTTCAATATTTTGGGTTCGCACTCACACCATCAATCTTTTTCTTCAATAATCAAGATTTTGTCAAACTTTTTCCGTCGTGTGGGGTCTGCTTTAAAAGAAAAATGGAAATAAAGACAGTTGAATTTGACTGCTATCGAGAGCGCGCTGATGTGCTTGTTATTTCTCGATTCCGATTTCGACGCGACTTTACAGGAGGGAGCTTTCGATACTACATATCATAGTAGGCTAACAAATCAACGCTCGAAGTATAGGCAAAGATGGCTAAACGTTCTCAAGACCGGCCCTATTTATATGACGCTGAGACAATACAGATTTAAATATTTCAATTTCTAACTCTTGCACAAAAGATTTCCGAAATGTTGGCAAGTAACAGGGTGTTTTTGAAAAATAATAACGGAAAAATAAATGCCTACATAAAATATGAACGTCCCCTAAAATAAGTTTAAGCCTTTCGAACTTGCATCCAACTTCAGCCAAACAACTTCTCCTACGCAACTTTTAACTTGCACTCATCCCAATTCTCACCTGCTTACTAGAGCAAGCTCTCTCGTTCTCATTACTCAATTCACTTCTCAGTGATGGAGCTTTCTTTCCTTACCGTGCTGCTGAAGTTCAACACAGTCAAAACGGTTCCAGCCCTCCGCCCGACAGGATGTGTCGTCCCGTTTGAAGGATTGCAATAGTTCCTATTTTAAAGGCAGCAGTCAGTGTTGCAGTGAGCAGAAAAAGCGCAGTTAGTGCTGGAATAACAGGCCTTTTACTTGGCAATCCTTTATTGGTTGAGTGATAATTTAATTTTTCATAAGACTAACCACCTGTATGTGAAGGGATGTTGGGATGGTTCACTATCAGTTCGTTTTAAAATTGGATGCCAACTATGTGAAATGTGTCAAGTGCCAACATATCGACAAATGACGGCGACACGGTCCAGGAGCAAGTAGACTACGGATCGTGGGGTTATGGGTGGCACTAACAAGTGTTTCTTTTTCTACGTCCCCACCTAAGGGCAGCAGTGTGTCTTGTTCTCTCGTAATCGTTAACTCTCATCGCCTTTGACTTCCGGCGAGCGGGGGACCCAATTTAATTACGGTACGGTTCCCACAGTGCTGGTGGAAGTAAAGCAGTGTACAGTGCCGTGTGCAGCAGTCGGTGGAGCGTTGTGGAATCCGACTTGCTACGGGAAGTAAACGAGCGGAAGTGAGATTCAATTCCGTAGGAACGGTGGCTTCGTTGTTAGAGTGGAAACTCTAATAGGCGTGAAAGTAGCTTTAAGTCCTGGTCATCCCATGTGAGTGTATGTGTCCTGCAATATACGAGTCAGGTACTCCTGCAGCTCTCGGTAAGTTATCACATGCCAGTTCCAAAGGATATTCTCGTTCTCCTGCTTATTTACGACTTTGTTATAGCGCTCCAAGTTCTTGTCATTCGAGTAGGATACCAAAAATAGCATCAAACGACTCCAGTAACACCATTTTTTCCCTCAAACCCAAGTTGGTGGAGCATTCTTATGGGAGGTGGGTGACGGAGTGTGTATTCAGATCGGCGTGATGAACGGCAACAACGCTCGGTTGCATGACCAACCATAATTTATAACATATTGTTTTAGTTTGTGGGAGAAAGACGACTCCTCGACTAATAGTTAGGTTCTTGGTAGTTGCCTGTCAGCGAGGCAATTCTCTATGGATAATTTAGATACCAGCGGATAGCTGTAGTAAAGTAGTGAACTAGTTTCGAAGCTGGTTCTACCGGAAGCTTCCATCAACAGCACAGGAAGTACAGCTAAAGTATGAAATTTTGTGGTTTCTACGCTTGTTTCGTAGCTTCTGGCCGGCTGGCTTCTAACAAAGAAATACTTTGACATACCAATTATCAACAATACATGAATAGGGATGTAAGAGGCAAGGCGCTGTAAATGACTGAACCTTGGGGCAGAAAAATTAGCGGCAAAGATTTTCATTATTTGTTTGTTGTTGTATGTTATATATTTTGATTATTTTCAAAATTATTTTGATATGTTGCCACCAAAATCAAAGATTCTTGTTGAATTTAACACTGATTTTATCAAAATGTTGGTTTGCTCATATACAGACTTCAGCTCAAAGTATTGATGCATTTTTTCTCTCTCAGAATTTGAAAAATTGCATTTCTTTATCATATTTTGAACTTTTATTATTCGTTGAAGGGCATAATAATTCCTCAAATTCCTTTACATACGCACGCTATATCACACTGCTGTGATGCTGCGGAGCAATTTTGTCGTGCTATTGGGGGTCTATGGCCAATCGAATAGCGACGATGCCTCTACCACTTTTCGTAGCATTTGAAAGGGCCCATTACTAAACACTAATGAAAACGTAAACATTTGCAAAACAGATTCCTAATATTTTCATCAATTGTTTGACAAGTATTTTAGTGTTTTTTTTATAATCCTGGGATAATATCTTCTTCTCTTCTGTATACATGCAAACGAATTCCTGTATGTACTGCCGCTAACCGCAAGTCAGACTTATCTGTATATGGACGCCATATCCAGATAAGTCTGACTTGCGGTTAGCGGCAGTGTAGTCCCTCATAGACTCGGAAACTACTAAACCGATCGCCGTCAGGCCCTGCAAGCCACAAATCGACCACGTTCTGATTGATGGACGGCACTTCTCCGACATTATCGACGTCAGGACATATCGTGCCGCTAACATCGACTTTGACCACTATCTGGTGATGATTAAACTGCCCCCAAAACTATCCGTCGGCGGTCGGTACCGACGACCGCCGCGGTACGACCTAGAGCGACTAAAGCAACCTGATGTCGCCATTGCATAAGCGTAGCATCTCGAGGCAGCGTTGCCGTAAGAGGGTGAGCTCAATGAGGCCCCTCTTGAGGACTGCTGTAATACAGTTAAAGCAGCCATTAACGACGCAGCGGAGAACAACGTCGGGTATGTGGGACGAAGTCGACGGAACGATTGGTTCGACGAAGAGTGCAGACACATTCTGGAGGAGAAGGACGCAGCGCAACAAGGTACCCGGCAGAACGTGGAACGTTATAGACGGAAGCGAAGACAGCGGACCCGCTCTTTCAGGAGAAGAAACGCTGCCTGGAAGAAGCGGAGTGCTAGGAGATGGAACAGCTGTGCCGCTCTCAAGAAACACGCAAGTTCTATCAGAAGCTCAACGCATCCCGCAAAGGTTGCGTGCTACGGGCCGAAATGTGCAGGAATAAGGAAGGGAGCATCTTGACGGACGAACGTGTGGTGATCGAAAACTGGAAGCAGCACTACGAGGAACATTTGAAAGGCGCTGAGAATACAGGCAGTGAAAGCCAAGGCAGCGGAGGAGATGACTACGTCAGATCAGCGGACGATGAAAGCCAACCAACCCCCACCTTGAGAGAAGTTAAGGAAGCCATCCAACAGGATGGATGTATCGGTATCGGAGCTGAGCTTATCAAGATGTGCCCGGTAAAGCTGGCCACTTGCCTGCACAAATTGATAGTCAGAATCTGGGAAACTGAACAGCTACCGGAGGAGTGGAAGGAAGGGGTTATATGCCCCATCTACAAGAAAGGCGACAAGCTGGAGTGTGAGAACTTTCGAGCGATCACCATTCTTAATGCCGCCTACAAAGTGATATCCCATTATCGACCGCTCGACAAAGGACCAGATCTTTACTGTACGGCAAATTCCTCAAAAATGCCGTGAATACCGCATCATCTGTTCATTTTTTTCAAGGCGGCATACAACAGTATAGACCGTATAGAGCTATGGAAAATTATGGACGAGAACAGCTTCCTTGGGAAGCTTACCAGACTGATCAAGCAACGGTGGATGGTGTACAAAGCTGTGTGAAGATTTCCAGTTCGTTCGAATCGCGCCGGGGACTAAGGCAAGGTGCCTGTTGTTCAACATTGCGCTAGAAGGTGTCATGCGGAGAGCCGGGTGTAACAGCCGGGGTACGATTTTCAACAGATTCAGTCAATTTATTTTTTTCGCGGATGACATGGACATTGTCGGCCGAACATTTGCAAAGGTGGCAGAACTGTACACGGGGATACCTTCGAGGTGGTCGAGGAATGCGTCTACCTTGGATCCTTGCTAACGGCTGATAACAATGTTAGTCGTGAAATACGAAGGCGCATCACCTGTGAAAGTCGGGCCAACTACGGGCTCCAGAAGAAACTGCGGTCAAAAAAGATTCGCCACCGCACCAAATGTGTGATGTACAAGACGGTGATAAAACCGGTAGTCCTCTACGGACATGAAATTTGGACCATGTTCGAGCAAGACTTGCAAGCACTTGGAGTGTTTGAGAAACGGGTGCTTAGGACCATCGTTGGCGGTGTGCAAGAAGACGGTGTGTGGCAGCGAAGAATAAACCACGAGCTCTTCCAGCTCTACGGCGAACCCAGTATCCAGATAGTAGCTAAAGCCGGAAGGGTACGATGGGCAGAGCAAGTTGCAAGAATGCCAAACAGCAACTCTGCAAAGATGGTGTTCGCTTACGATCCGGCGCGTAGCACACCAAGCGTGGTGGGCAGACCAGGTGCAAAACGACTTGGCGAGCGTGGGGCGCATTCGAGGATAGAGATATGCGGCCTCGAACCGTGTGGTGTCAAATCGTTGATTCAGTGTTATATGTTCAGATATAAACTAAATGAAATGCTCCAGAAGTTTCTTCAGGCTTTCCCCCGGAAGTTCCTCCAAATTTCCACCAGGAGTTTGTTGGGAAGTACTTCCCGAATTCCTCTAAAACTTCCTCCAAAAGTTTTTCTAAGAGTTCCTACGAAAGTTATATCAAAATTCTTACAGGAATTCCTCAGGAAGTTTCCAAAGCAATTTCTTCGGAAGTTTCTCCAAGAATCCCTCTGGAAATTCTTCCAGGAATTCTTCCGGGAGTTCCTTCAGGCAAGGATGTAATCGATCATTCAGTAATTTGCGTTCGATCATTTAGTAGTTTGTCAATAACACATTCCAGAAGCTGAATTTCAAAATATGTTGTATGGTGGACTTCTAGTGCGAAGGGTTTTCTACAACTTTGCCTAATGGGTGGTTATTAGAATTCAACTAACTAAATGATTGGAATTTTGTTATCATTTAGTCTAAGTTACTGAAACTATAGCTATAACTCCGTTACTAGCGGAACTCAAACAACGAACCACCAGGCAGAGCTGTAGAAAAACCCTCGCACCAGAAGTCCACCATACAACATAATTTGAAATTCAGCTTCTGGAATGTGTTATTGACAAACTACTAAATGATCGAACGCAAATTACTAAATGATCGTTAACATCCTTGCCTTCAGGTATTCCTCCGGACGCTTATCCAGGAACTCCTTCAAGAGTTCTTCTTGAAGTTTCTCCAGGTATTCATCCATAATTTCTCCTGAAGTTCCTGAGAGAATCCTTTTTGATGTTCCTCCAGAAATGCGTCCGGGAATTCCTCCATCATTTCTTTCAATAGTTGCTCCAGGAATTCCGCCGGATGTTCTTCCAGCAATTTTGCCCGAAGGTTCTACCAGAAATTAGTTGCGATGTTCCTCCAGGAATTCTTTGAGAAGCTTCTCCAGGAATTCCTTGGAAAATCCTCCAAGAATTCTTCCTGGAATTCCTACATAAGTTCCATCTCAGGAAGTTTCTTAAATAATTTCTTCGGAAGTTTCTTCAGGAATTCTTTGCGAAGCTCGCTCCTCAGGGAGTTCGTCCGGAAGTCCTTCGTATAATTTCAAAATTTCTCTGGAGCCCAAAAGTTCCATAGGAGCTATTACGCAATTTCCCCGTGAATTCCTCCAGAAACCTACCTGCGTATTATTTAGATTTTTATGGATGGTCCCCTATAATGTTTTTCTACAAGGAATTTCTTTTGAAGTTTTCCCTGAAGATCTTCTGGAAATTCCTCCAAAAACTCTTCAAAAATTACTTCGAGAACTCTTCAGCTCTGGTGTCACTTTATAATTTAAGTTGAGTTAAATTCGGAAAATCAGACGCAGTATTAGAAAAAAATGTTTTATGTTTGCCCCAGCAAAATCAGCTAGTGCTAGTTACAGTTGTGGGTAGGTCGCCATCTAATAAATTCTGTATACTTGGAAGTAGGTAAATGTAATATGAACTTGACTGAAAATATGTATTTCCGATAGTAAAAATATGGTGTCAGGCCATTAGGCCGAAGGCCGTTAGGCCGAAGGCCATTTGGCCGAAGGTCATTAGGTCGAATGGTCATTAGGCCGAACGGTCATTAGGCCGAATGGCCATTAGGCCGAATTAGGAAAAAGAAGCAAAAAGTGAAAAATTAGAAGTTCATCCTTCATATTACCCCTTCTTCCTTCTTCTTTTTTCCTTCTTTCTTCTTCATTTTTCCTTCTTCCTTCTTGCTTCTTTATTCTTCCTTCTTCCTTCTTTCCCTATTCCTTCTTCCTTATATCTTCTTCCCTGTTCCTTCACACTTCTTCCTTCTTCCTTTTTCCTTCCTTCTTCTTCCCTCTTCCTTCTTTCTTCTTCCTCCTTCTTTCTTCCTTCTTCCTTCTTCCTTCTTATTTCTTCCTTCTTTTTTCTTCCTTCTTCCTTCTTCCTTTTTCCTTCTTCCTTCTTTTTTTTCCTTCTTATTTCTTCCTTCCTTCTTCCTTCTTCCTTTTTCCTTTTTCCTTCTTCCTTCTTCCTTCTTCCTTCTTTCTTCTTCCTTCTTATTTCTTCCTTCCTTCTTTCTTTCTTTGTTCTTTCTTCCTTCTTTCTTTCTTTGTTCTTTCTTCTTCCATCTACCTTCTTACTTTTTCCTTCTTTCTTCTTTCTTTTTCCGTCTTCCTTCTTCATTCTTCCTTCTTCTTTTTTCTATCTTTCTTCTTTCTCCTCCCTTCTTCCTTCTTCTTCTTTCTTCTTTCTTCCTTATTCCTTCTTCATTCTTCCTTCTTCCTTATTCCTTCTTCCTTCTTCCTTCTTCCTTCTTCCTTCTTCCTTCTTCCTTCTTCCTTCTTCCTTCTTCCTTCTTCCTTCTTCCTTCTTCCTTCTTCCTTATTCTTTTTTCGATCTTCATTATTTTTTCTTTCTTCTTCCTTCTTCCTTATTCTTTTTTCGATCTTCATTATTTTTTCTTTCTTCTTCCTTCTTTCATCTTCCTTCTTTCCTCTTCCCTTTTCCTTCTACTTTCTTTCTTCTCCCTTCGTCCTTCTTTCTTCTTTCATCCTTTTTCTTCCTTCTTTCTCCCGTTTTTCTTCTTCCTTCTTCTTTCTTCCTTCTTCCTTCTTCCTTATTCCTTCTTTTATATCATTCTTGCTTCTTTCTTCTTCCCTTTTCTTTCTTCTTTCTTCTTTGTTTCTTCTTCCTTCTTTCTTCTAACTTCTTTCTTTTTCCTTCTTTCTTCTTCCTTCTTCTCTCTTCCTTCTACCTTCTTTCGTCTTCCTTCTTCTTTCTTCTTTACTCCGTTTTCTTCCTGTCTGTCTGTCTTCTTTCTTCATTCTTCCTTCTTCCATCTTCCTTCTTTAATCTTCCATCTTCCTTCTTTCTTCTTTTATCTTCCATCTTCCATCTTCCTTCTTCCTTCTTCCTTCATCCTTCTTCTTTCCTACTTTTTCCTTCTTCCTTATTCCTTCTTCCTTTTTCCTTCTTCCTTTTTTCTTCTTTTTCCTTTTTCCTTTTTCCTTCTTCCGTTCTACTTCTTCCTCACTTCGCACTCCCCAGTTCTCATTCGGCCTAATGGCCATTCGGCCTAATGACCATTCGGCCTAATGACCATTCGGCCTAATGGCCTTCGGCCTAATGACCTTCGGCCTAACGGCCTTCGGCCTAATGACCCAGCATCTATAAAAATGTATAAATGAACGATACTGGCTTAATAGTCTTCTAATAGCCGTCGGCGTGGCAAAAAATATAAAAATAAATAATTAGAAGGTAAAGATGGAAAAGTGAGATATGAAAAAAAACACAAAAAAGAAAGAAACAAAAAGTAAGAAGGGAAAAGCGAGAAATAAGAAGTAAAAAGTGAGAAGTGGAAATTAAGAAGTAAGAAGTAAGAGATAAGAAATAAGATATTAATCTTTATTTCTTCCTTGTTCCTTCTTGATCTCCTTTTTTCCTGTTTCTTTGACTGTCTCAAAAGAGATTTATTTATTTATTATCAGACTAAGGCCGGAGTGCCTGTGCAGTGCATAAAAGTCTTCTCCATTCAGCTCGATTCATGGCTACACGTCACCAACCACACAGTCTGCGGGGGGTCCGCGAATCGTCCTCCACCTGATCGATTCACCTTCCTCGCTGTGCACCTCGCCTTCTTGTTCCCGTCAGATCGTTGTCAAGAACCATTTTCATCGGATTACATTCCTACATTCCGGCGGTTCACCGCATGCACTGCAGTTGTCCGATTTTCGCGGTGTGAACGATGGACCCCACCATAGATGGTACGCAGCACTTTCCTTTCGAAAACTCCCAGTGCGCGTTGGTCCTCCACGAGCATCGTCCAGATCTCGTGTCTATAGAGAACTACCGGTCTAATAAGCGTTTTGTAGACAGTCAGTTTGGTAAGGCGGCGAGCTCTGTTCGATCAGAGCGTTTTGCGGATTCCAAAGTGCGGATGATTTCCTGCCATGATGCGTCTCCGAATTTCTCTGCTGGTATCGTTTCGGTGGTCACCACCAATACAAACTCGTGGTGGGTGACTTACGTTGTTCTCTCTTAATCCTCTTTCTATCATGTACTTCGTCTTCGACTAGTCCAATCCGTTTTGCACAGAGAAACAGACGTCTCACTTAGAGCAAAATGCAATCACAATCATCGTCAAGGAAACTTTGTCGCCCAATGCTAAAATCACTGTGTGTGGCCAAGCGGCAACCAGATGGCGGTAGTGCGCAAATGCCAAAAACAAGCAAAATCGAATGAAGTGCCATCGTTGGCCGATTGACCACCTACAAAAATTATATCAACCGTTTAAAGGTGAACGATGTAACATGTGTTGAGTGAGACGTCTGTTTCTCTGTGCGTTTAGCTTCGCTTTTCGGTCTGATGTAGGCTTCCTCTATCCTCTCAAAGTTACGTGCCATAATATCAATGTCGTTACCATCACTCACTTCTAACCTCTTGTTTTTGATTTTCCTACTACTCACCCCCATCTTCTCACTTATCACCTATTACATCTCACTTTTCCCTACTCACTTGTCATTTCACATACTTAATAAGGAAACAAATTTCAACTGTTCGGACAAGCGACATTCGGCCGAATGGCCTTTTCAGCCACATGGCATTCGGGCAAACAGCATTCGATAAAATGACCCTAAACCTTAGACAACAAAAAGTAAGAAAATTCAAATTAGCATAATTTGGTTCCAGTTTATCCGGTTTTGATTAAACTGTGTCTATTGGACGCAGGAACTCTTTAAGTTTTTTGTCCTTTTTTGAATCATTGATTGATCCACAGACACCGGAGATGTTCCGGGTTTTCGAGGGTATGTCGAAAATGCATTTTTTCCACTCCCTGTCAGTGTTAATGATGTAAGCTTGTAACAGAAGAATCCCTGGGAAAGGCTAAAATGAAACGATACTTTTGGGGATGATACTCCAGTGCCGGACGCCTCCTAATACTGGACACTTCTCGAAACAACATTTGCAGAGGTTCCTCCACCAGCTTATGTAGTGCAAAAGAAAGCTATTGAAAAGTGCTTCACCTGCACGAAATATCAGGGTCTCATGTTGTAAAATTTGAACAAAATTTGAAATTGAACAAAACAAACTTTGATCTTTGATGTTACGCCAAGTGTTACGCCTTACTTTAGAAGCTTTGAATCAACAATATCAAAGTCAATCGAATGCATTCTGCTTATTTGGAGCAATATTAGTCATATTTCTAAACATAATTTGTCAGACATATAATGTAACTATGGTGTAAAATAAATTTCTGTACCCGGTAGTTGTCCCCCGGGTCCGGACAGTGAGATTTTTCATGAGAACGAATAGTCATTCGTTACACCTGTTCTGTTAAACTAACTTCATTTCAATTGTTTCTTCTTGCTGAAATTTCAGAAAGCCACATAAATAAGCTGAACAAAAATTGAAGATGATATTGATAATGGTGGGAATTTGGAGTAGAATGTAGGCAATTTAGCTGGAGAGTCAAATAAGCTCTACTAACACAATTTAATATCAACAACTTAAAAAGCAAGTGAAAAATATAACTATTCTAAACGATGTCTACTCATGAAACAGGAACTTAGTCATATTTGAACATGATGATAGTGTCCGGTACTCGGGGACACTTTTCTGAACTGTGAAAATTGTCACCAAAACTCATCATCAAAATACATCGTCGAAAAGCATTTTCAAATGATCAATTAATCATAAATGATCATATTTTGTGTATATGGAAAAGTAAATATAATCCGGAAGGTGTGATCACTCGGCGAACATTTTGCTATCCAGTTTTCAACGTTTTTTAACTATTCAGAAGCTCAAACTGTGTGTAAGTAATACGTTAGAGGCTCGACATTAGCTATCCTGAATTGGTTGGTTTGATTCACAGTCTGGTTAAAGGATCTTTCGTTTGGAAATTTTCTTGATTTCTCACTCAAACAATTCTACATTTGGTTTGTATCATAAGCTCTCAGTTGTTGTAAGCAACAAGCTTGTGAAAAAAAAACTTGGAAAAAATGGAAAATGTATTTATTATTTTGTTTTGGAGAAGATCTTCAATGTTGATACACATAGTTCAGTTTGCCATTTAAGATGTTTTTTATGAGATATTGCGAAAAAAGATTCGGCTGCCGGTGGGACTTGAACCCACACTATTCCATTAAGTACACGGACGTATTACCAATTATACAACAGTTGCCCTTGCGAGGAGTTGTTCCATAACCAGCTATTAACGATGGGATATCAGTCATTTCCCAGTATCCATCGAATCTGCTTTGTATTTCTAACATAACAACATATTGAATATGTTAGCATGTCGAAGATAATCAGATTGGATCATATGAGTCCAAGGATACTGTCTTGTGGGACTTTTACAACGATGTCGTGTGTATTAGAAGCCGCTCCACTGCTGAGTGAGACTCGGAATGCCCTCGTTGGAAAGATTATATTAGATTACATTAGCTTGTTAACCAAATTCAGAAGCCTTAATGATCTTGGATGATTTGATATAATAATGAGACAGTTCATCAGCTGGAGATCTCCAACTCTTCTGAGAGTAGAGAGTCGAATGGAGATTGATAACATACTGGTCTGGGAGAGCTTTCTTTCAAAATATAGTAGATTGGGTAAACAGCTGATAAAAATGTGTGAATCATTTTCATGGAGACGCATGGTGCCTTATACAACCGTAGATTTATTTCGGTCGGAGTATATATAACTTTAAACATGTTTTTTGTAAATTCGAAGAAAATCCCTAACTATCCCCATGAGTCACCCCGACACATCGCGTCTGGAGTATTTTTTATCACACGATTGAGTCAACTGTGCTTGTTGACAAAGCTCGCACCGGGTACTCGTCTAAATATCTATCGCTGTGACTGAGGCTGTCGAAACACAGCAAGAATCAATCCGCCCGTCTCGTCGTCAGTTTCGTATGTTGTTTGGTAGAGCTAAAGCATAGTCTACTGTCCATGTCAACGAGAGGCGATTGGACCTCCTAATGAGATTTTTCTAATGGGCGGCATCAGCATGGTGCCAACTTGTTCTCCTGTAAGGAACATCGGAAGAAAATGTACCCATGACGATGAATGAACCATATCAGTTCGTTTAAAAATTTCTGCATTCGTAGAAAGGTACAAGAAATAGCATATTAAGTGAAAGAGTGTAGTGCACTAATATTTCACAAGATTTTTGCACGTGAATGAATATATCAACAAAAATGACTTTAATGACGAATTTTAATATTTTCACACCCAGACAGACAGACAACAAAAAGATATGGTTGGATATATGTCAACAATATCGCACAATTTCATTAGGTAGAGATTATCTCACTCTCCCCTAAAGTTCAAATGTTTCTTCTGCCAAGCTACAGACCTAGAAACAACAACGACGACGACATGAAACGATCATCGTCGGCGCTGTAGGAGGATTTTTCTTTTCAGATTGTGCTTCTTCATACCTATTCGTTCTCCTTCCGCTTCCTCAGTTAAGCTTCCCAAGAGCTTGGAAAAGCCATCGATGTGGGTGAACCGGTGGTGTGTGTAGACTGTAGGTAGACGTACACCAGTGAGTGGGTGAAAATAGTGAATATGCTGTGTCGGCGGATATACCGATTGAAAGCGAAATGCACAGCACTGCCTGCGCTTGTTTCATTGAGGAGGGGTTCTTGCGAAATGATGATTTCATCTGAGCGAGCGGATTGCGTGCTTATTCAGAGTGATTTTGGTTGAGATTTATTTTGATGATTCCCTCGACTTTCATCGCTTAAAAAATATTTACGCATTAATTCATACTTTTGCGATGTTTTATATGAAAATTTCTGCCCTCAAAAACTTTGAAACTTTTTGTGCAACCCTTTTGACGTAGGACTTACGTCTCTCTTTACTATACCGGGTGTCATTTCAAAATATTCAAATCGACCGCGTTACGCTGTGTTGAAAGATTTTAAACGTTAATAGCGTTCGTCTCAGTGGACGAATTTCTGCGGTAAGCCCCTTGACAGTTCCCAAAGTCAATCGTTGCCTTAAAAGAAGGTATGCTCTAGGTATACTGGCAGCAATGACTGCCAGCATTATAGCAATGAGGAAATATTTCAGTTTTATAGCTTTTTGAATTATGAGATGTTTCACAACGTAGGGTTAAAAAGCGATGTATCCTAATAAAGTTATCAGTTAAAGTTGAACCGCCAAACCGTAAGGAATAAAGTGCCTTGAATACTTAAAGGTGAATTTTGTGGTGCCCAGTTTTCTCCGAAAGTGACCGTTGTGGATAGTGTCCGAACAATCCGTGTGTGTGACCCCAAAACCCGCCGGAAGCCACGATCCTGCCCTAACATCTTGGTGCCGTGACCAGGATACGGCTTCCTCCCAGAAAATCCGTCATCGCATTTCGGACTACGACGCTATCTGACGCCATCATTCCGCACAATTGTGTGCCCAGCGGCATTCATAAAATCGCCATCTTCCTGGACCCTATTGTGCTCCCGCGCCAACGAGAAGCTTCTCCAGCGTTCCTGCTTGTTTCATTAAATACAAGGCCTAATCTTATTAGGCACTCGGTACGTATTATTCCGAGGTGCGCAGAGACTTTCCGCGGGTGCTTTGAGATTTTTCCGATTTTTTTCCGGTCCTTCCTATCCGGTGTGGAGCTGCAGAAGTAGTGCCCGTCTATTGTTATCCAACAATAGCTAGCAAGAGACGACGTCATTAGTAGCCGCTTCCGCAGAATCGCCCGATGATCCGCTGTACCCGTCTGGATTTTTTTTTTTTTTTAGTTTTATTTATTTTATAGGCTCGAGGCGCCATTAGGCATTACAGAGCCGAAATCTTAGAAACTAATTATAGTTATAAAACATTATTTAGAGCTTTTACGGGCTGTTTTCTTCGGCCGTAGCTCCATAGAGCTTGATGTTGCGAACTGCGCCCGTCTTTGGCTTGCTTTGTCCTTTTTTGGCAGTGCGTCGATCATATCCGAAAGTTTTGAAATATTTTCCCTGAAGTTCTCCAACCCTAGCTGTTCTGCAGCTTCGTCAATCTCCTTCAAACGTTGCTCTTCCGCATCTTCTACTGTAACTGAAAACTTTGTTACCATTTTGTCCTGTTCTACTTGTGCTGCTAGCACCGTGTCCGTTTCATATTGCAAATTTTCTTCCTCTGCTATTTCAATTACGTCTTCCTCGATGTCTATTTCCTGCGGCAGCACTGTTCCCGACTCAACCACACCAGCATATGTTGTAGCATGAATTTTCCGTTGCTTCTGTGGACAAGAATTCCGTCTGTGTCCCTCCAATTGGCATAAAAAGCATTTTTCTTTTAATCCATCGTAGTATACCTTTGCTTCCCAATTCGAAATTTTCAACGCTGGAGGAATCTCGTTTTCAATCTCCATATATACTCCTCGTACGCCAGTATTTAAATGGTCTAAACCAAGTTCCGCTGGAAATTTTTCTCGAATTAGACGATGAATCTTTCCGAACGACCCGAGCACTGTAGTTAAATCCGAATCACCAACTTCCGGAGGAACATCAAACACTCGCACGTAATGGACTGTGATTCCTGCATCCATCATACGTAGCTCCACAACTCTGCCACTTGAATACTGAAAATTAACGACATCAGCATTCTGTCGCATTGCATCTCGCATTGGCATTTCAGACTTGAACTTGATGTTTAAGCTTCGGTCTGATCCCATTTTATAAACAGTCTCCATTTCTGCTAAGTCGGCATTTAACTGCTTGAGAAAACTGGCAATTTCGACCCATGATGGCCGTGGTGACCCAGACGGGAATTTCAACTTGACGGTGTTGCAAATTGTCCGTCCACTCATATTGCAATTAATTTCAACGAGCAGCGAAAGGAACACAGGCAATGGGCCGTATGAAAAGAGAATTGAACAATACGTAGGTATAGAAATAAAAATCTATCTGCGTTGGAGCACTATCCAGTGTCAGTGATGGATCCGATACATCCGACGGTGGTGAGCGCACGATTACAACTGACCCGTCTGGATAGCCGTTGCTGTTTTTTTAATTGAAATCCAAGGCCTAAACCTAGCCTTGAGAAGGTTAGTAACGCTCCAAGTTCTCTACTCCGTTTGTCCGGCTCTACCGGGTCTTTCTCTGTGTCGTCCAATCTAGTGCACGCGACGATCATCCTACTCCACAATGGCGGATGAACGTACGAGACAACAGCTCATCAATCGCCGAACTACGCTCACCGCTTCTCTGGGGAGAGCAGAACAATTCATCGAGAAATACGAGGCGGAACGGGATCGAGGCCAGGTGAAGCTCCGTCTAGAGAATCTTGATACCGTGTGGATGGGACTGGATGACGTGCAAACCCAGCTCGAGGATATGGAGCTAACGAAGGAAGGTATGGCACAAAACCTGTCTTTTCGCTCCAATTATGAAACCCGTTACTTTCAAGTAAAAGCTACCCTCCAATCTTATCTCCCCAATGTACCTTCGACAAGCGCAATCCCCCAAATACCACCCTCCGGGCTTTCCGGAATCAAGCTGCCAACAATTTCTCTGCCGGAGTTCGACGGAGATTATAACCATTGGCTCCCATTCCACGACACATTCGTTGCTTTTATCCATTCCAACCCCGAGGTTCATGACATCCAAAAATTCCATTATTTCCGTGCTGCCCTGAAAGGAGAAGCAGCACAACTAGTCGAATCGATCAGCATCAGCTCTGCCAATTATGCCATCGCATCGCTTGGCAAGCCCTAGTTTCCCGCTACGCCAACGACTACCTCCTCAAGGAACGCCACCTACAAGCCCTTCTCGACTGCCCCAGTATGAAGAAAGAATCCGCCGCTGCATTACATTCGGTAGTCGACGAGTACGAGCGCCACACGAAAACCCTTCGACAGCTGGGTGAACCAATCGATGGATGGAGTACTATGTTGGAGCATTTATTGTGACTTCGACTCGACGACGCGACACTGAAAGCTTGGGAGGACTTTGCTACAACCGCTGAAAAACCCGATTATTCTTGTCTGATCGAGTTTCTCCAACGTCGCATTCGTGTATTGGAATCAATGTCCGTAAACCGTCAAGCACATCCAACATCTAGCAATCAACCCATTATGTTTCGACGATCATCGTTCCATAAAACCGTTTCGCATGCTGCAGCTGAAACTACTCATCGAAAATGCCACTCCTGCGATCAACATCATCCGCTCTTCCAATGCCCACGGTTCGAAAAAATGTCCCTTCCCAATCGACTGAAAGTTGTGAATGATCAACACCTCTGCCATAATTGTTTTCGCCAAGACCACCTTGCTCGCAATTGTCAATCGAAATTCTCTTGCCGTCATTGCAAAAGGCGACACCATTCACTGCTTCACCCAGGCTACCACCCACTCGAGAACGATCATCCATCCGCAACATTACGCACCGTGCCTTCAACTTCCTACACACCTAAGCCTCATCAGACAAGACACAGTAGTAAACAACAAACGAACACCCCCATCGATGAATGCTGTCACTGCTCAGACTACCAACTCATCACAAATATCAAACGCTAATGTTTTGCTGTCGACGGTCGTGCTGATGGTTGTTGATTGCCACGGACGAGAGCATCCAGCGCGAGCATTATTGGACAATGGCTCGCAATCCAATATCATCAGTGAACGACTATGCCAACTTTTGCGGTTGAAACGGAATAAAATAAGCGTCCCTGTGTTTGGTGTCGGTGAGTCTTCCTCTAGTGCAAATCACTCCGTCACTACCACTATCCGATCGAGACACTCTGATTTTGAGATCAATCTTGGCTTTCTCGTTATGCCCCGTATTACAATCGATTTGCCCGTAATATCCTCTCCGACGAATGATTGGCATGCACCCAAAAACCTACCTCTTGCTGACCCGTCTTTCCACAAAACCGGTGCCATCGACATGCTTCTTGGAGCTGAACACTTTTTCTCCTATGTGAACCCCGGTGGCCGAATCGAGATGGAAAATGGTCCCATTCTCATCGAAAGCGTATTCGGTTGGATCGTTTCCGGAAAAAAACCAAATACTCGTCAGTTCGCCCCCGTAGTATGTCACGTCTCACTTTCCGATCCTCTCCATGAAGCACTGGAGCGTTTCTGGCGCATCGAAGAAGTTGACAACAAGCAAAGTTACTCGGTGGAAGAACAGCAGTGTGAATCTCACTACGTTTCCAGCGTCTCCCGCACAGCAGAGGGAAGGTATATCGTCCGTTTGCCTCGTCATATCAATTTCGATCACATGCTTGGTGAGTCGAAATCTTCTGCCCTTCGTCGCTTTCATAGCCTCGAAAAACGGCTGAGCAAAGAACCCCGTTTGAAAGACGAATACCACACATTTTTAGCTGAGTACTTGGAACTTGGCCATATGAGGTTTGTCCCGCCGACCGAAGCCGATCCCCCTCAGGTCCACTATTTACCTCATCATGCCGTACTAAAAGAAGCCAGTACCACTACCAAAGTACGGGTGGTGTTTGACGGATCTGCCAAAACATCCACCGGTTACTCCTTAACGATGCCCTTCAAGTAGGCCCAATTGTCCAAGACGAACTTCTGACCCTCGTCCTTCGATTCAGACAGTATCCCATCGCATTAGTCGCGGACATTGCAAAATGTACCGCCAAGTATTGCTGCATCCTGAGGACACTTCCCTACAGCGAATTCTCTGGCGATTCAATCCGAATGAGCCAGTGGCCACATATGAGCTGCAGACAGTCACATACGGACTCGCACCGTCATCTTTTCTGGCCACACGCACTCTACAACAGCTTGCTGCGGACGACGGTGATACCTACCTACTCGGTGGACCTGCTCTGAGGAAAGGTTTCTATGTGGACGACTACATAGGGGGAGCGAACACAGAGGAGGAGGCAATACAAACCCGTGAGGAGCTGGATGAGCTGCTTGGCAGAGGAGGATTCCAGTTAAGAAAGTGGGCATCGAACAATCCTATCGTTTTGGAAGGCCTCGCACCATCACAAATTGGAACCCAATCAACACTGAAGTTTAATCATTGCGAGCCCATCAAGGCACTGGGTGTCTGTTGGGAACCCGGCCCGGATCAGTTGCTTTTCGAATCTACTATAGTCTCCGGTGATGGCTTTCCCACAAAGCGATCCATTCTTTCAGCCGTCTCAAAACATTTCGATCCTCTTGGGCTCACAACACCTGTCGTCATACGATCAAAAATGTTGTTACAGGAGCTTTGGTTACAACCCTGCGGATGGGACGACGAGGTATCCGACACCATACGAATCAAATGGGAGAACTACTCCATAGACTTACCGAAGATCACTACCTATCGTGTTAACCGTTATGCATTTTTGCCGAATTCCACTGTGCAGCTGCACACGTTTGCAGATGCATCCCAGCAAGCCTATTAGGCCAAACACAATTGGTACGTTTGCGTGCGTTTTGACAGTTTTTCCATGGGAAAACTGTCAAAACGCACGCAAACGTATCAATTGTGTTTGGCCCATATGGCGCTTGCGTTTATGCTCGATCCACCAACTTCAGAGGGAAAACAAATGTAGAATTGATAGCATCAAAATCTAAAGTTTCCCCCTTAAAACGCATTTCTATTCCCCGGCTGGAATTATCCGCAGCTGTTCTCGCTACACGGCTGCATAATAAAGTTCGTCTAGCTTTAGACATGCCTGTATCAGAATCTCACTTCTGGTCGGACTCTACTGTGACACTCGAATGGCTACGATCGCCCCCCTACACTTGGAACACCTTTATCGCCAATAGAGTTTCCAAGGTCCAAACCGCGACGCAGGGATCCAGTTGGCACCATGTCGCAGGAAAAGAGAACCCGGCGGACCTTCTTACAAGAGGAATGATGGTTGATGATTTCCTCGGCAGCACGCTGTGGCATCATGGACCATCTTGGTTAGGAGCACCCGAGATTGAGTGGCCAATTATGACACAACAAAGTAGCACAGCCGAAGACATCCTCGAACGACGCAGAATGGTGGCGACGATCCAAAACAGGCCAGAAGTCAACGAAGTTTTGGCACCTCCGTGTCATATAATCGCTTGATTCGAGTAACCGCTTCTGTCTGCGCTTTTCAAAGCTTGTCGTCGCAGAAACGCATCAACGTCATATTCCGATTCCGAAGCAATCCTGCACCCGATAACCGTTGAAGAAATGTCCGAAGCCCGTATGAAACTCATCAAGTTGGCCCAAGGTGATGCGTTCACAGAAGAAATAAGGTACTTGGGGAAGGGGAAAGCCGTATCCAAACATTCCAACTTGCGCCTTCTGTGTCCATTCATCGATCAGCAGGGAGTTCTCAGAGTTGGAAGAAGATTGCGTCTATCCGATCAGCCATACTTGACCAAACATCCCATCCTTCTACCTAATTCCCATCCACTTACACGGTTAATTGCCACACATTACCACCTCAAACTTTTTTACACGGTGGCGGCCGCGTCACACTAGCATCAATGCGCCAAGACTATTGGCCAATACAAGGAAGAAGACTACTCAACAGCATCGTACGAAATTGCTTCCGTTGCGTTCGTGCCTCGCCCGTTCCCCTCCAGCAGCAAACCGACCAGTTACCGCAGCAGAGAATCACAGTCAGCAGGCCATTCTCCATCACTGGGATTGATTACGCTGGACCAGTCTATATCAAACCCATCCACAAGCGTGCATTACCAACCAAGGCATATATCAGCGTTTTCGTCTGCTTCGTTACCAAAGCGGTGCACCTGGAGTTGGTGAGTGACCTGTCAACTGCTGCATTCCTCACCGCTTTGCGGAGGTTCATCGCTCGCCGTGGATGTCCGTCGCACATACATTCCGATAACGGAAAGAACTTCGAAGGAGCCCGCAATGAGCTTCACGAACTGTATCAGCTTCTGCAACGAGAGAAAGTATCCGGAACAATTACCACATTTTGCGCAAACCAAGAAATTCAGTGGCACATGACCCCACCGAAGGCCCCACAATCCACCGAAATGTTAAAAAAGCGATGTATTCTAATAAAGTTATCAGTTAAAGTTGAACCGCCAAACCGTAAGGAATAAAGTGCCTTGAATACTTAAAGGTGAATTTTGTGGTGCCCAGTTTTCTCCGAAAGTGACCGTTGTGGATAGTGTCCGAACAATCCGTGTGTGTGACCCCAAAACCCGCCGGAAGCCACGATCCTGCCCTAACACCCCTCAATCGACAGATTTCAAGTATGCCTTCCATGTGTATGCTTGATAAGACCCGGAAAACTTGTTTCAATAGGCATGAAACTGTTTTCAATGAAAAACATTGAGATCAAGGGAACCTATAAATATGGGTACCGCATAATTCTTGCATCATTCCATTTCCACGTTCTGATTGGTGCAGACACCAGCGAATGAGCAGCCGCTGGGTCTGCCGAGAAGCCATAAAATAGCGCAACACGATTTATTCCTTTCATTCTGACCGGGACAAGCGAAGCAACCATCGATTGAACAGCACTCACACCTTTTAGCAGGGAATGAAGTCTGCACCGATCGCTTTTTCGGCTCGACACCATCGAAGCGACCATCATCAGCCGAAACCTAGCCAGGACATCAGCAGTCCACCCTACAGACCCGACAAAGCAGCAATGCTGAGCAGATACCGGCAGCAGCAGCAGAGTCGAGCCGAGACCGGCCGGCATCGGTGCTGAGCCGAGACAGGCTGAAGAAAAGCCACATGATGCAGCATGTATGTATGTCCAAAAAACAAACGGTTCTTCAGAGGGCCAATAATAGAGATCAATATCAATGCTTTCAATACCCTTCGGGATAGAAATTGTACTTGGGTGCCAAATCCAATATTCTAGAGATAAAATTTTATGCGTGATTTTCATAAATAGCGTCAAAACTAACAGTGGATAATTTTTCTGATTTAACCGCAAAGTGGACGAAGGACTTCGCTTGATCATGCCTTTAAAGATTCATAAAATGTCCAAATCTCTCACATAATCTTATTTGGATAAAAAAAACACCGATAACAGCTCAAACATTAATAAACTATAAATCGATTTTTCATCAAATTTTGGATTTTTTGGCATTGATAAAAAAATATGTAGATAAACATTGTTTGATACTGACCACACACAAAGCGAACGTGACTGAATGATCGTCCCATGTTACCAATTCTAAATCTTATCACCCGAAATCCCATTTCCGGGTGTTTCCTTCCTTCTACTACTAACAATGTTGTCTCAGGAAAGAACACGTACTTCCCACCTGAACTGCAATTCTAAGCTCGCTTGCCCGGCTTATTGGTCTGTATCTAGCGAAAAGTCCCGTTTGGAAATAGACGCCAGCAGCGAGCAACAAGCGTAAAAAAGAAGAAGCCCTTCTCGAACGCGTTGATGATGATGACGCTTTGGCTGACAAAGAAGCGGGATACAAGACACTAGCTGATTGGCCCACCAATTGGGAAGCAGAGAAGATTCAAAATAAGATATAAAAGAAAAGTGCATTCGCTCGCAGAGCATTCAGTCTTTTTTATACCATCACCAGAAATTCGCGGTTATTTGAAAAGATCGTTTTCTTACTTTTTGCACTTAGCCGAAGCAAACAGCCTTTTTCAAGGCTCTAAGAGTTAAAAATAATGTTCTCCTTCAGTCGCTATCGCACGGATTAGAAGGCCCTTCAGTGGAAGGGCTGAGATACAGTCTACATCCCCTGCTGAGCCAACTTGTGGTTTATTACAGGCAGTCCTTCAGTGGGAAAGTTGCCACTGTCGAGGCTAATATTTCGTGACCGAACAGATACTTCCTGAATTTTTTTTGATGATTCTTGTTCGAGGTAGATTTGATTTCTGTGTCGGTTTGATGAGAAGATTTTGCTAAGGAATGGTATGCAACGCCGATTATTTATCCAAAATAGTTGATGTGAGAAATTTGGACATATTATGTATCTTAAAGGCATGGTCAATTCAAGTCCTACGTCCACTTAGCGGTTATGTCACAGACATTACCCACTGTTCGTTTGTACGTCCACGCTTTGTTGTACAAAAAGAGCCGTCGAAAAAACGATGGTTTTATGAAGATTGGATTTTGTTTGCAAATTGACTTAATTTGTAGATGACTCAATACATGCATAAGCAATATGGCTTTTCACTTTACGGAAAAGTTCATTCCCGCATGTAACACATGTTTCGAAGTGATTAATTCAAATTCCCAACACATCTTACTACTAGGCCTAGCTTTGTCTGCCCATGGTTGCATTGATTCTATTCGTATTTCTCTACACGGCAGAAATTCTAATCACACCTTCGAGATGGAAACAAACCCACATTTCGCAGCACGATGAGATTAAAGCTAATATATGCACGGGATGGTGAACGATGAATTACACATCGTTCTAGAATAAACTGTGAAATTGATACTTTATGTTATGCTAAGCCTCAGAAATAGTAATCGGAGAGCTATGGTGTATGCAAGGGCTCCTAAATCAAGAATAATGATGATACTGATATTTTTTGTTTCTAAAATTAGTCAAGCGTATCCGTAATGTGTGTGAATTTGATTAAATGGGATAAAAAAAACAAATGGGGAACAAATGGACCGATTTACCTCTAATCATGCGTCTTTTCATTCACTAAATCAACATCAGCCAATCCACAAATTTCACTTGGGTGCTTCTGTTGCAGGCGATCACACGATGACTCGCGCGCGGGAGAGCACTTTTTTTATATCCAGCAAGGTAGATCCATATGAGTAGGTCTTTACAACCTCCAACAGCTATCAAACGATTACACGAACCTCCCGAGAAAATTTCACGTTTCACCGTTGAATGCCTGGCCCAGTCTTGTATGGGGAGGAAGAAAGATTTCACTTAATTGCTACTGGCGCCAACATCGGCCACTCGGTGATTTTCATTTGAAAAGCCAAAGACACCACCCACACGAATAAATACTTACAGCGCACAATGGCGGAAACCCGGACAAAACCTAAAAAAAAAAATTCGTGCGTATCGCGAAACTCGCCCCGTTGATTTCTAGAAAACTATAACTAACTAAGGGTAAAAATCAGTTGGTGCCTTTAGATATTTGTAAAACCATCATACAATGTGAATATGGAAGTATTTTTGTATTACATAATGAAATTAAAAGCAAAATACAAAAAGTTAGCGATATGCCCTTACCAATTGGACACAAGCGCAGCGAGCCTGCAGCAGTTGCTTCCAAATGATATGGAAAATATTAAAATGTAATTCACACCTGCTTAAATTGACTTTTGTTGGTTTTCCATTGCCAAGCACATCAGGATTTGTAAGCTTTTTATTATGGGATTGATAAAATACTAATGAAGGGCTATGAAACGTCTTTAGTAACGGTGGAACGTATTGCCCAGGCACTTTTTGATATCCATTTTTTCACGACTTTCCAAAAAAGCTTTATTACGTGCTCTCAGTAATATTTTTATATGACTACTCAAAGGCAATGCATTTGCGACTTGTTGGACTACCAAATAACACAAAGTTTGCATAAATTGCGTTGAAAACTGAAAAGTTTTTATAGGTATTGCCTTAGGGGGGGCATATTATACCGTCTTACCCTAAATGAAGAAAATTTGACTAAAGTTTTTTCGGGAACGATTCGGAACGATCTGGTATCATGAATCAGTGGCGTAGCCAGAAAATTGGTGGGGGGGGGTTTCTGAACAATTTTCTTCGAAAAAAAAAAATTCTTCTAAACATTGTGTCTCTGGGGGGGGGGTTATGTCCAAAACGACCCCCGTGGCTACGCCACTGTCATGAATTGAAACCTATTTTTGGTATACTTTCCGGTGGTTAGTGTGGTGACTTGCTCCTAGCTGCTCCAAAGCTGGAAATTGACTGCTGCAATATTAGAATGAGGACGCTGCAAATGCTTCGGACCTTAAGGTTTGCACCTCCAGAAGTACTCGAGTGGCATGGTATATGTTGGATAACAATTCTAACCTCAAAATGAATTTAGCGTCCCAAAATTACTCTTTGGTGAAAAATACGAGCAACGTATTAGGTTTTGTCTGGCATTTGTATAGGGGCCCGCCACTGTACAGCGGCCTCATTCTGACAGGCGTTTATGATTCTGCTACCGACGGTGATTATGAATGGCAAAACATACTTTTGTATATAAACAATGAAGACGGATCGATAAAAATATTAAAAACGATCCGTAAATAACATCTGAATGTTCCATAAAACGCTACCATAAATCCATAAAATAGTTTAGGAGATTCCATAAAGAATAATTTTTCGATCCATAACTAAGCTAAAATTTAGCAATTAATAGAAAAATATGTTCCATTAACATGGTCAAGAAAACAATACAATTCTTGCTATTTTCTCATAAACGTATGACTAAATGATCCATAAATCTTTGGAAAATGATCCATAAAAAACTATATACACTGGATTCTGTTTTTACACGATTTACATTTTCTCAATTTTGCACTCATTCTAAATGTTTAACGTATATTTATTATCATGTGATTTTTCTTTGATTTATTCTGGATTTTTTTAAACATGTTGCGAAGTGTTTGGATGCAAATTGAAGTCACACGATCAAAAAGTTATGGTTTGTGCAACTTCACTACAAATGCTCAAACATGTTCGGCGAACCTTGACTCCACCCCCGACAACTCAAACCAAAATCAAACCGTTCTCGGGTACTTATTCAAAAGGACGTATGTGTTTTTGTAAACAAAGATTCAAACGTCGATTCATCGAATCTGATGGCACTCCCATGCAAACCAACACCACCAACAGGTAGCCGAAGGCTTCCCCAACCTGTCTGTGGTGATGGTTTGCGTGGGAGTGCTATCAGATTGGACAAATCGACGTTTGAATCTTTGTTTACAAAATCACATACGTCCTTTTGAATAAGTACCCGAGCGTTTTAATTTTTTCCAACCGAGCCGCCAACTGTCAAATGGTTGTTCGAACAACTTCACACACGTTCAAACAAAGCAGCAACCGAAGCGTTTTCTTGGGGGCGGAGTCAATGTTCGTCAAACTGCTTGACTGGTGTATACGTTGCATTACGTATTAATCCATCAAGAAATCTCGTGAATTATTAAATAAAATGTATGGTATTTGAAACAAATTCACTTTGATATTGAAATTATAATTATAACAAATGATACGATATGGAAATATGCCTATTTTTCCGATTTGTTTTAAAGAAACAAATGATTTTAATTGAGGAACATATAGAAGCATGTACAAAAAAATCTTTTCAGAAAAGTAAAAACGTAAAAACTGGAAGAGATTTCAAAAATTTCTTCAGTGGAAGCTAGATAGCAAATGTGAACATGTTTTGAGACACTGATAGACTACTTATATGCATGTATGTATGCGTATGTGTGCAAATTCTGAAATTTATTACCATAAAAATGTCTATCATTTTTAAGGTATTAAACAAGTTTAGTTTTACCAAATTAGGCATCCATAAGGCGAAATATATGTTATTATTGAACGCTATTGAGTTTCGCTCAGATCAATGGCCGATTTAGTTAGTTCTGGATTAATTAATATCGAGGTCTCTGGAAATTACGAGTACAATATATGCAACCAGCGTTACGATAGTTACTAAACATGTCACAATCGCTATTCAATCCGACGAACGCCTTATAGATAGGCAGCATGAAGCACAGTGTGTTATCATTCGTTGAGTTGTCACTCAACCCATGACATCCGCCTTTGAGTAGGCAATTATTTTGTCAATTTCACGGTAAATCGCCGTGGGAAGCTGAGTAGTTTTATCTCGTTTTAAATACTGGAGTCTGTAAAAAAATCCTTATAACTAGGGTAAATGATGTATCTTGGACAAGCGCAGGACATTCATTGGAAGATATATCGAGATTGAATAGTATAAAACAATTGAAAACCACTAGGTTCATCCAAATACATAACCTATGATTAGTCTTTTGTCTCCATTGCCCAATTTTTGAGTAAATTACGTTTACTAGGTGTAAACTGTGATATACTGCGAACTGAAATATTTTCTTTTTGGACATCAAATATATATAATTTCGACATGGAAAATGCATATATTTTGGACAGAGTCATTTTCTCCTAATTTAAAAATGGCCACCTACAGATCTCAATGGTATGACTTTCCTACACGTATCCACATTCATTTAAATGCATTTATTTGCTTAACTGACATAGATTAAACCAGAAATTAACATTGTTTCGCAATCTTATCGATATCATTGAAAACAGCCTGAAAGTTGGCAATTAATGGTTCATCCATGTACTGTACATGGGGTGACCAATATATGTCTGATGAATAAAAACATAACTTCATTTTGGTCACTCCTATTTCATCCGTCTCAAGTTCATGTTAAGGACATAGTTGGAGGAGTACCACGATGGCAGTCAATATGGCACCGTACCTTCCACGGGCCAACCCCACACCTCCCGCACTCCTCTCCTACCAACATTCGAATGCATCGAACAGCATCGAACAAAAGTATAATAATCAAATTACTAACCTGTTCACAGCATATTTATTCACTTCCCGTGATAATGAACATGTCTCTTCAAAGAGTCCTATGAATTTCGGCTCGAATTTTATCGTAAATCAGCAGTTTCGTGCCAATTTAATAGCCGTTATCGATTCGGTGGGCTTATCATTGCACTTCACTTCTTATCAAAGGACATAGAAAAATCAAGTTTTTACTCACTTCTCCGCACATGAGCAGCCCGAAATGTTGATAGAATGCAAAGTAAACATCACTTTTTGAATATCGGAGACGAGCCAGCCTCGGGCTGAAAGTCTCTTTAATAAAGACACAAAAAAAAAGACACACTTTTTGAAATCAGTCACTCGTTTGAACCGAAAACGTAATATAAACTGCTATTTTTGCCCGAAAAAACGATCAAACACTGACCGCGGAGCGAATGTAAACACCGGCAGCGGCAGCAGCAATCTAATACATAGGGTGGTTCAAAAAATGATTTTGCTCCGCCGCGCTCAGTCGATTATGATTCATAATTTGGGTGTCATCCGATGGTTTGGGTTGGTTTGAATAGAGGCTTACCGTGCACAGGTCGTTTCAGGTTTGTATGACAGTTGATATGGCGAGGTTGAATTTTACATTATTTTGATTGTGGCACTCCGTCATTGGGCGCTGGCGAGGGGGGAGACCATATGACTAGATGAAATATTCAAGAGCTTCAATTCCATAGACAATGGACATTTGGTTTGGAGTCGATTTTAATCGAGGTTGCGAATCTTTAGCATGATAATTAGGCTTATTTTTTGCGTTACATAGGGTAAAGTGCCCAATAGTGGACCCCCAACCAATAGTGGACCCTCCAGCCATTTTTGCATTATTTCAGCACAATGAAAACATTTTGCTATGAAATTCCATCGGGAGAACCTACCTTACAGTTCTATGATTTGACTACATGCATTGGAAATGCTATGGAAAGTAAAATTAGATGATTTTTTACAATTCTACAAAAAATAAACACAAGAGTGTCCATTATAGGAATATTTTGGGGGTCCATAATAGGGAAGAAGAACGTCCCGAAACGGAACATAAAAATCAAATGAAGTGTCGACTATAGGGAAGCAATTTCCAATTATGGACCCCCAGGGGGTCTACTATAGGGCGAATTCAGTCAGACTTTAAAATGTTAATTTCAACGAATAACGTCAAGTATTTGAGTGATTTATGTATGTATCGTAAAGAGGAGATGCAGAGCTTGATATTAGATATCACGCAAAATTAATATGTTGAAAACTTCCAATCCTTATGCCAGGAAGAGCAAAATTTCGCTACTAGGGGGTCCACTATTGGGCATTTTACCCTAATCAATGGATCTTTTCTGCGGTGCGGTTTTCGTTCAGTGAAGTCTCCGGAATGTTGCTTTAAGCTATGTGCACAGACAAACAGACATAACACATTGAACATTTACTCATCAAATTCATCGTTGTTAAAACACTCAATGACATCTGTTGATTTCAGTTAGTTGGGCAAATCACGAACCAGATGGCGGTAGTGAGCAAACGTCAAACTCGAGCAAAAATGATACTCGCGCCACGATTGATCGTTTGGCTAACTAATGATTTTTGGAATTGACCAGTAAATTAGTGCACGATGGAAATTTGACGAGTGTTATGTCTGTTTGCCTGTGCTATGTGGATTCTCTTTTCGCACGCGTTTGGAGGGATGGCGCTGTAGCCAGTGTAATGAAAAGTTTAGTTTCTCATACTAGTTTTCACACAAACTTGAACCGGCTAGTGCTCAACCAGTTTTTGTTCAAATCGGTTTTTGGAGGACACTCGGAGCATGGGACGGAATCGAATGAGCGTGGTGGAGCTGGGTCGTTTTTTGAACCACCCTACTAACATTCTTTGTTTTTTTTTATAAATACGACACCAATACTACTACAGTATATGACAGTTTTTATTGTACCAATCAGTGGCGTCTGGTCGGCCTGTTCAACCTGTTCATTGCACAGGTAGGCCAACTAATGAAGATTATATTTTGATCTTGTGATCAAAAACATAGTTGCACCGGTTGGCAGAAAACAGAGAGCTGTTGCAACAGCTACGTTCAATTTTGTTTCTAAACCAGTCGACACATTTGAAACATAAGCAAACATGTAGCTTTTCTTTTTGTATTCAGGCGTTTGTTTGTTAGTATCCTACCAATGCACAAAAAGACACTCCTGCATCAAAACACGTGTTTTTTTGTCTCTGCCCGCCTACATGTAGAACACGAAGCGATGTAACAAACCTTGCAACGAAACGACGTCGCAGTTCGTTCAAGTTTACGACGTGAACGAAGAAGAAAATATGAGAGAGAATTGTGAGGAAAATTTTCTCTCTATTCATCTGTTTGGGAACGAAGTGCTGCAACACACTACGAGCATTATATCGACGTCTCCTCACATTTCGTTGCAACTCGTTCAACTTCAAATTTGAACGAGCAAAAGACATTCTTCTGTCGTTCAACTATGCGCGGAATTCAAAACTACAGATGATACGAATGCCAGTAGTAACAACAGTTACATATTTGACTTAGTTCGTGGGGAGCAGATTGGTTCAGCATAATTATTTGAACGTAGTTCTCTTCTATTTCAATATTGTTTGTTCAAGTTCATATATTTCGAGGATGTCTCTGCATGGATGTCTCATATGTGGCTCAAATATAGCTGTAATGATGTGCATAACCTTACTCTTTCAATGAAAACTTATTGGCGATTAAAGGTTGCATGATGCTTTTCTCTTGCTAGCGGCCAACAACGAAAAGTGAGCTTTATAAAGATATTTTTCCTATGGTCACTGGTGACGCCAGTCATAGTTATTTGGTTTTATATCTGCTCATTAGCAGCCGATTTTATCGATAATGTGATTTTCTTTTAGGAGAGAAATAAACGCGTGTTGATCAGTCAATAGTCCGGACTAGAAGAAGTGCGAATATGAATTCGCATTGTTTATTACCATTTACGCTATATCTTTACATACACACAGTACGGTCGCTCGGAGGGTGGTATACACCACAGTTCTCCTCCCTTGAGAAGAAACATAATGTTTTGTATTTTCTTCAAATTGTCATTTTAAAACCTTGCATAACACAACAAAATATACAAAACATAATACATAAACAATATTCAGAACTTTTTCGACACTCATTTCAAACATAACCACAGATTTTTTCAAATTGAACATCAGAACAGTCCTCTTTTTGCCATAAATCTCACTATCAATACGCCATTCGGCCATCATTATTATCGGCTTTTTCATCGCATTACAAATACTCCTACAAACAATACACTTATTACCATCGTATTCCCGTATATGTATGTATATTGCCTTTTGACATTGACGCTCGCGTTCGAATTCATCATTTATAGACTTTTGGACATCTCCAAATCTCTCCAACTTAACATTATTATCACGCTATTTTTCATTATGCACAGTTATTCTGAGGTCAATCAACTTCATACTGTTTTCACATTTTTTTAAACAACTTTTTTCTCTCACTTGAAATTAGTAGGCCATTCCTCTATTTAAAAATTGATGCTCATATCAAATCAGTTGCTTGGCACCGGTAATCTTGCTCTTACAAACTCTAGCAATAGGATGCGACTTACTCGCTATGCAAATAGAACACTCCAAATTTATTATTCGTGCTATAGCTTTTAACATTAGGATACATAATTGAACACCTTTTGTGTACTCGTCAACAATGTTATTACTTTTAGCTAAAACCCTGTGTTGAGCTTAGCAATACATTAATATAAATATAAATTAAGATAAATTGTAGTTACTAAGGTACTAGCTCTCGTAAAACACTTTCACGCGATGCCGGTAAACCGATTATCCTCGTCGCCACTTTTATCGTATTTATTACCATGAATTTTTTTGATCTCTCTGACAATGCTAATTGAGTATAGGCGCTGGAAGAAGTGCGAATATGAATTCGCATTGTTTATTACCATTTACGCTATATCTTTACATACACACAGTACGGTCGCTCGGAGGGTGGTATACACCACATTTGGTAGGGCACCATTTGTTGCAAGAACGTTGCCTTTGGCAACAAAGCGTGCTAGCGACGAGTGGCGCCACACCGCGCACGTGCTGAAGGGTTATAAAGAATGATATTTGATTGTTGAACATTTTTGAACAGGTTCCCAATTATTCCACGCGACGCCACTGGTACCAATACTTTCAAAGCTTTGTTTTGGTACTCAACCCACCTTCACCTTAAGCGATTGGAATATGTTAGTATCTCAATTACAATCAAACTTTGGCAGCAGGACCTCAAGATTTCCGTTTGAACCAATTTAAACGTGTTTCAGGTGCATGTTACGAAGAATCCTATAATGCATGTTCTTCTGCATACTGGCGTCCAGCAGGCACGTTGGTAGATAGCTTTACATTTTAGATAATTTTAAAAATAAATAATAGTTGATTTGTGAATTCTCATCAGGAGCCGCTAGAGTTGAGGTAAAAGTATGCAATGATCATACTTTCGATTAAAATTTTCCTACACATTATCTAAAATTGATCGAAGAAGCTCAGGCTTGTCCAAAATAAGTACATGTCCAAAATATATCATTTACCCTAAGGAAGGGTCAAAATCTCACTGTCGGTGGATTAATCTGGGTTTGACATCATCGTACAATTGAGAAACAGTTTTAAATAGTCCGCTAGGAGCGCTGCATGCGCCATGCCATTTTGTTTACATTTCCAGTATGAAAAAATCGCTATTTTCATATCGATAATTTAGACACTTTTCACACGTTTCGAGTAACTAATAAGAGAAACAAATTTGCCTTTCTATAGGTTTCCTCTGCGTTTCATTCGTGTAATTAGTATTATATTTAGGAGCTGCTGCCAGTAGTTTAAACCATAGTACAAATGTAATTATTCAGTTTTTTTTAAATAAAACTAAGCATAAATACGTGAACCAACGATGTTTTTAGAAAGATAAATGAACTAAGCATATAAATGAGAGTTCGCATGTTTATATAATGTAACATGTTTATTGTTTATATAATGAAATAAATAAACTTTGTTTTGTTGGCTCACCTGATGCCTGCCATTTGGTTCAAACCATGATTGGATACCCTACTTGTTTTAATTATTGCACTGAAAGATGTTGAATCATAGGTAAAGCAAAAGGTCTTACTATTTTTTAAGCTTTATCTGAATTATATCCAATTCAACAGTGTCGATTTTATTTGAAAAATGGCATAAGCTCTTTCGTAGTCCGTAGCTGGGCAAAATTTGAAGCCATCATCAACTGTTGTAGAAAGAAAATAACTCACTCAAAACACGTGGTTTTTGGATGCCAATTTTACCTCCACTTCCACGATGCTCCACGAAGTCAAAAATAATCAGCCATAAAATTTCCAAAATCGGACAAGAAATCAAATTCAACCATAATCAGCATGCACTAGCTTTGTGGCCCTGTGCTGGGCTAGTTAGAGTTATAATTATTAAAGCGTTTCTACATAGGGTACCGTATCCATAATTATAATCTCACAGCCTATTTCTTCATCTTATCGCCCGTTTTCATTCACTTTCTATAACTATGTGACTTTTTGCACATTGAACAAGCATGCCTGCAATTAGTAGCGATGAAATAGGTGATTTATGCCTTTGTTTCGTGATAAGAAAAAAAAATAGAACAGTCCCTCACATCGCGTTGCTAATAATTCTTAATTATGAAACCATGAAATGTGTTCAACAGGATTCATTCATATATAAGTGTTTACGACATTGTTAGCAAGGTCTTCGTCCTCGTACCATGGTGTACTACGGGGTATCGTCACGAAATACCACACAAAACCAGATTCTTCCGCCCACGTAACAACGAAAACAATCTGCTTGTGGCGCGATTTCGAAATTATTTAATAATAGTAGAATCAGGGGCATATTAGGCACCTCAGCAAGTTGAATTGTGATGCTTTAGTAGTTGCGGATATTTTATTACAAACTATTCAAAATGATTCACGTGTTACTTTGGAATAAAATGGACTGTGATTCTCCACAACATACCCAAACTCTATCTCGTATTGCTTTATTGCCACGTACCCTAAAGATAGCCTTGTTCATAATCAACTTTATTTTAAATAAAATTATTGAAAATAATCATCAAACCACTTCACCACCTGTATTTATTATGCCCCAACATCTATACATAAAGAAATCTATTACACCATTGCTTTTCATTAGTCTGGTTAAGTATATAAGGGAAGATAGTCAACACTATTACTTTATCGATTTTTTTAAATATTTATTGAGTTAAGCCACTGTGGGTCACTTGGTTTTCTATTGATAGTTCTTACAATTTTTCATACAAATTTTCGCATTATGACAAAGCAACTCACGCTCTTTTTGCCGTCTAAGTGCTGCATGCTTTCCCCTATACAAAAGAACCATTCTGATGATTGGCGAAAACCCCGCCGTCGCTGTAAACATGAGAAACAATAAGTACGTAGTGACGACGGTGCCGTACGGACTTCAGGAAGCAGCTCTATTAGAGGAACGTCCTACGCACCACCCGGTTGCGATGGCGAGACGAGACCATCCAAGCGCAGCAGACAGTAAGCCATACATACCATGATAAATCGAGATTCTTGCCAACAAATTAGGACTTCGCCAAGTATGACAACGTTGTTTGTTCCGTTCAACTTTGGGGCTCTTCAAACACAGACATTAAGGGCAACGGAATATTCCAAGACACCGTTGTATTAATATAGTTCGTTGACGGTGTGATTGAGCATAAAGGAAATGCTTCGGCTTGCAATCATCTTTATATTGCTGGTTCTTTGTTGATCTGTTTGACGTTACGTAAATTAATTTTCTAATAGAAGGTAAAGTACGACCAACTTTCACACTTGTATATATATATCACCTTTATTTCTAGGGGGAGTTTTCGAAGAACTGAATTTATAGTTACAATTGCTATGCTATAAATAATAAGTTTTTCTTAACAACATTAAGAATAAATTCTCCCGAAGAGGAAGATTTTTTTATGCATCCTTTTCGTGCGTGGTGTGATAACCAATCCCAAGTCCACTTTCTTTCCATGTTTTAATGTATTCAGCTTATAGAATCTAAAACTTATATAAAACTAATATAATACCATTTTGACTCAAATCCCGAAAACTCGTTGCACAGAAATTTATCTGAAACATTTGATTATTATTGCATAAATTTCCTCGGTAGGCGTACAGAACAAGGACATTATAATTGTCCAACAATGAGATAACGTTGAAATTTTGCGTTTTAGTGTATTAAGATGGAGTGATTTGAGTGAAGAAAATCATTCAGTTTTGATACTTACAATCTGTAATTTCCAAATTTTAGTGAAAGGCATCCTACAAAAATCACCAATTTTTATACCGTGACAATGCAGCTGGAAAAAAACAACTCAATATTACTTCATTGTGTTTTTGATACTTTCCAATGCACAAAGGCTTAGATCGTGTTTTTTAACTTGTTTATTTAATAATACCATTATTATGTGATTTAGCGTAATGGGGCCTCCGAGACATTTTATCGCGACGCGCTTCTTTGGAGGTATTCAGCCTTATGATCAATCCCCCTAAAAGTGAGATGATTTTTTTCAATGTTACAACATGGAAGGTATACGTCTTCGCGAGAGTTGTAGCAAAAGTTCTCCTGAAAAACTTAGTCGATGACACCAAGTTCGAAGTTTCATTACCTTTGGAGATTTATTGCTTTTTATGCCAACAAGTTTTGAGCATATCCGATGTATAAGCTAAGCATACAACCCAAGTAGCACCGGAAACATTACTTTGAATAAGAGTATATGATATTTGTCTAAAACTAGTCGTAAAAGTGTATGACAAAACAAATATGTCACAAAGTTGTCTGGACAGTCAATTTAACATTACTTATTTGTAGCGAACTAGATCTTTTCCTGACTTGCTGTAATTGAGCCACAAGAAGTTTGTTTTAAGTAAGTCTTTCTCCGGTATGCACAAACAAGTTCTGTAGCATTTTTGCTAAAAAGAACTTGTATTAGGGAGCTTTGACAAAATGTTTTTGTAATGCATTTTGAAAACCATTTTAAAACATAACTGTTTAGATCGGATGGCTTGCGCTACTTATTTTGAATAGTTTGCCCTGAAAAATAAGACGGGAACGACACATTTCGGTACAAATTTAATTATTAGTTATGTCGTTACAATGTTAATTATGGAAAGGTGAACTGAAGAGTAGCGAAGGTTAGTTATCTGTGTACGCCAAATCTCAGATTATTCTACAGTAAAGACATAGAGGCAAACAGGTACCATTGGAGTTATTTACTTTTGAATAATAACATTTATATCCTCGAATAGTTAATAATTATTAATTATTTTAATGATTAATTATTTTAGAGCGTCTTAGGTGAAATGCTACAAGGTTGAAAGACTATTATTCTTCTATTTACTTCCACTATTCAATTAATAATTATTTGCGAGCGTCTTAGGGGAAAATGTTACACGGTTTTAAAAAAATTGTCTTCCTTTTACTTCCACTAATTCGTTTTTTCGTATCTACACAAATACGTATTTCATCCACTACTTGTGGACATCTTCAGTGTGTTGTTTATCGACTGTTATCATCGAATAGTTATAAGTTTTTAATAACGACGTTTGTGTAAGCAAATTTGGTATAGTGCAACATGTTCGCGGCCAGAACTTCGTGGATTTGAGTTCGAATCTCCTGATATCCATATTTTTTTTTTGCACTTTATACATGTTTCAGTTTGTTTCTTGAAACATATTTTGAGGCTAAATTAAATTTGTGTTTCATACGCTCCACCTTCTGCGCTTTTTCAGTCGTACAGAAGTACAAATGAAAGTTTTGAACATTAAGACACAAATGTTCGGCCGACAATGTCCATGTCATCCGCGAAGCAAATAAATTGACTGGATCTGTTGAAAATCGTACCCCGGCTGTGTCACCCGGCTCTACGCTTGACACCTTCTAGCGCAATGTTGAACAGCAGGCACGAAAGTCTATCACCTTGTCTTAGTCCCCGGCACGAATCGAATTAACTGGAGCGTTCGCCCAAAATCTTCACGAAGTTTTGCACACCATCCACCGTTGCTTTGATCAGTCTGGTAAGCTTCCCAGGGAAGCTGTTCTCGTCCATAATTTTCCATAGTTCTAAGCGGTCTATACTGTCGTATGCCGCCTTGAAATCATCGAACAGATGGTGCGTTGGGACCTGGTATTCATGGCAATTTTGAAGGATTTGCCGTACAGTAAAGATCTGGTCCGTTGTCGAGCGGCCGTCGGCTTGATAACTTCCCACGAACTCGTTCACTAATGGTGACAGACGATGGAAGATAATCTGGGATATCACTTTGTATGCGGCATTATGGATGGTGTTCGCTCGAAAGTTCTCACACTCCAGTCTGTCGCCTTTCTTGTAGATGGGGCATATAACCCCTTCCTTCCACTCCTTCGGTAGCTGTTCGGTTTCCCAGATTCTGACTATCAGTTTGTGCAGGCAAGTGGCCAGCTTTTCCGGGGCCATCTTGATGAGCTCAGTTCCGATACCATCCTTACCAGCTGCTTTATTGGTCTTTAGCTGTTGAATGGCATCCTTAACTTCCCTCAAGGTGGGGGCTGGTTGGCTTCCATCGTCCGCTGAACTGACGTAGTCATCTCCTCCGCTGTCTTGACTTGCACTACCTGTACTCTCAGCACTAGACTGGCCCAGATTACTATGGGGAGAAAAAAATGTTGTCGAATTCCACGGGGCACCCCCCAGAATTGTGTCTTTGGGTGAGAAAATCAATCTCTGAAAATTTCAGCTCAATCGCTTGTTGCATTAGCTGGCGCATTTGATTTGAAGTTTGTATGGGGATTTCAGCCAAAATGTATAGGAAAATACACCTCCGTCACTCATTCGATCTGGAAATTGGTTCTGATTGCTCGATTGACCTCAGAATTGCAAAAACGGCAGTTGGTATGCTACAGAACAATTTCACAGAACATTCTATGATGATTAAATGAACTTTATATAGGTTTCGGCTGATGCGATTCGATCAAAAAACCCAAAAATACACAAATCAGCTCCTAATAAATCAGCCGAAAATTATATAAAAGTTCATTTAATCATCATGAAATGTTCTGTGAAATTGTTCTGTAGCATACCAACTGCCGTTTTTGCAATTCTGAGGTCAATCGAGCAATCAGAACCAATTTACAGATCGAATGAGTGACGGAGGTGTATTTTCCTATACATTTTGGCTGAAATCCCCATACAAACTTCAAATAAAATGCGCCAGCTTATGCAACAAGCGATTGAGCTGAAATTTTCAGAGATTGATTTTCTCACCCAAAGACACAATCCTGGGGGGTGCCCCGCCAACCTATTTTTGGTAGTACCATAATGATGGCCTTACTATTTCTAACAATTTTGTAGAACAATTTTTTTTCCTAAAAATATAGTTTTGGCGTAAAATGCATCTTTCCGCGAAAATCTGTATCCTGGACCATAGTGCATTGGTTTAAAGCTGTATTGGAACTACAAACTGTGTTTCCGGTTAGAGAGTATAAAAGAAATCGAGAATGGAGCGATTTAAAAACGTGCTGAATTTGCGCTAAATCCCCCCCCCCACCAGTGGCATAATTTCAAAAAGCTCGTAAAGGACGTATTTTATGACACAGGAGTGAGAGCAATATATCAAAAGAAAGCCATTTTTATCTGTAATCGATTGACATCATTATATAATTGAGAAACTTAAATTTTAAAATAGTAACTTAAATAGTTAAAATAGTAACATTTATTACTGATCATGGTTTGAACTAAAATGTATCGTGGTTTTAACTTGTAAATGCAGTCATGGTTTGCTGCTGTCCGCTAGGAGCGCTGCATGCGCCGAGCTGGAGCATTTTGTTTACATTTCCAATATGAAAAATCGCAATTTTCATATCGATAATTTAGACTCGTTTGGAGTACTAATCTAATGCGAGAAGATGAATAATAAAACAAATTTGCTTTTCTATAGATTTCCTCAGCGTTTCATGCATGTGATTAGTATTATATTTAGGGTCTGTCTCATTTGGAGAATTAAACTTAAAAGTGACAATTCGAAAATTAAAAAATCACCCCGTTATAAGAATGGCTGGTGCTACCCAGCAATTCCAATAGGACATCGATTGAAAATGATTCGATATCTGTCAAAAGTAATCTTGCTCTGCGAGCAGGGTTATTTGATAATTATTGAAATGTCAGTTTTAAGTTTAATTTCAGTTTAATTCTCCAAATGAGACAGACCCTTAGGAGCTGCTGCAGTGGTTCAAACCATGGTACGAATTTAGCTCAAACCATGAACAGTGTAGTTCAAACCATGGTACGAATCAAAGTTATGTAATTATTAAGTTTTATCAGTGAAACTAAGCATAAATATATCTACCCAGGGTGTTTTTAGAAAGATAATGAACTAAGCTTCCATATAATCTAGAAATCGCAGTTGTAACATGTTCTTTAATTACATAAATCAACTTTGTTTTGACGGCTCATCTGAAACCCGCCATTTGGTTCAAACCGTGATTACCCTATAACAGTGCAAATATAAATTTGGCGGCACGCGTGTGTAGTGAAAAGGATAGACAAGGCCACCGAAAAAAGAAGTGATTGCTAGTGGAACGGAAACCCGGAAGCATGAGGGAGTAAGTAGACTGAAACCGATCGGATTTTTCATCCGAGTACAGATTTGGCAGCTATCTGGAGAGAGCGGAAAACTTCTTTAAGTTAAGCGAGATCGAGGATGATACGTTCAAACGAAAGCTGATCATGCATTTCTAGACCAACATTTGAAAAGGACGTAACATTCAAAAATAATTCCTTTTGATTCTTCGTTTATATATGTAGACAAAGAATCAGAAGGAATAATTTTGGCTGTTACGCCCTTTTCAAATGTTGGTCTAGATATCATCGGATTGCCGGCGTTGGAAAAGTTACAACAGTTGTTGTATCCCGCGACGCACAAGGAGGTAGATTATCAAACGGTGATTACAAAGCTTAAATCATATTTCAGTCCCAAGAAAAACTCAATCGGTTGTGTTTTTCAAACGGAACCAGAAGGATTCCGAAAAAGTAACGGATTTCGCGGTAGAGCTATAAGCACTTTACAAACATTGTGTATTCGGAGAATTTCTTGACAAGGCGCTTAGAGGCAAGTTTATAGCTGGCCTCCAAATTGCCAAAATACAGGGTGAGCTATTAAACAGAGAGGATGACACCAGAATGCATTTATTGGGGGGTGTTCTGACTTGTCAATATCCCCAACTCAGCCATCTTGGATTTTTGTATGGAATTTATGCTCGTTTGTTTACGTTTTGCACTGAAACTGAATGTTTCCCCCCAGACAGCAGATAGAAGAAGATCTGGTGACGATGAAAACGAAGCAGGAGTACACTAACCGGATCAACGCCGGTCAGTACATGAGGAAGAGCCGCTCGAAGACACGTGGTCTAAAAGACGACCGCAAGTGCAATCAGCCAGAAAGTCCAGCAAGGCGGTCCAACTCTAGGAAGAAGACGAAGAATCAAGAAAGGAAGGATATCAAATGTTATGGCTGTGGTAGGAGAGGACACTAAGGACGTAAGGCTGCCACAGAGAACAATGCCAATCTTGGTGAGATTGTGGTAAGTGGTTTAATTTCGAAATCGACACAGGTGCAACTTATACGCTTATGAGCAAATATGACTATATAGAAAAACTTTTCCGATTTGCGACTTCGAAGAAGTGAGGTTAAATTGAAAGTGATATCTGGTAAATTGATATCTATCGCTGGATAGATCCAAGTAGAGGTTAAAACAGTGGGGGATCGATCAATTGTTCTGTCGTTGATTATCGTTGATGATGAGAGATTCGGTCCTCTAATCTAATGGGGCGAGATTGATTAAATGTGTTGTATCCCGGGTGGCGTAGTTTTTTCGTTCACGAGTATGTACAAAACACAGTTTTAGGCGTAGGATTACGTCCTTTGGGAAGATAGGGGGGTCATTTTGCAGATTCAAATTTGCGACCGACACAAAAAGTGATCAGAAAGGGGCTAATAACTCAACCGTCTTTCAACCGATTTTGGAGAATTTGGTATCAATCGATTGACGAATTCTTTAAGATTCTGCCCAACTGTTAAAAGTAATGCAATGGGTTGATTACAGTGCATCCGTCTATCGCATTTCTGCGGATAATCGTTGACGTTGGGGTCAGCTGTAACGAAGTGAAATTTTCTCTAGATTCCGATTTCGGTTTTGTTGCCGCTTGTGAAAAGTGCAAAACAAATCGTTTCTTTCCGGAACCATCATTTTACACAAGAGAGGGTTGAGCCTAGACAAATATTTATCAATATTTTGCAGACATGGCGTCCATCACGTTTCAGCAACAAATCATCGAGTTACTGATGCTGGCGTCAGGTGAATTGCATTTCGGAATTATTGAAAAAATCACAGTTTCTTCACAGTGTTGGAACGCGCTTAGTTCTTCCACAATTTTATCTTTTATCATCGAATATCATTTAAGCATCTTCTAGCTACGTTACCCCATTGTAATAATTCACTTTTTTTAGTAAGTCGCATGTACCATTTTGACGTCGTACCATTTACTGCCAGCTATGCAACAAAAATGAAATTTGACAAACTGGGACCGATATAAATAACAGTTCCAATGAGGCATTATATGATTTTGGAAACAACACAACAAGACCTAGTAAACGTTAAACACATGCCTTTTAGTTATTTTCATAAATACAATCTTAAGTATGTGACGCTTGAAACATATTTTACATACACGTGTTCAAATACAGAACACTGATTAAATTACAATCGTAACAAGTGTGGTTCAACCAATCCATTTGCCAAATGGTAATTTTATGGCTGGCACACCCAACCCTCATCAACCACGAAAATGAAAAAGCAATCAGCGAAATTATTCCGCCCTCCATTCATTGATGCTCCATATTCCCAATCACCCATCATATAGATATTGTCCGACAGCCCCAGACCACGCACCTGTAGATACCGTGGGGAAGTTCGTGCTCGTTCACCCACCCTTCTGCAACGCCATATAGTTCGCTCCTTCCGATGAAGTTAATAACGGCTCATCCCTGGCGAGAGTAATTTAAATCCCATTTGGCTGAAGCATCGCTCCAACTACCTTCGCCAGGCACGACAAGCACAAAGAACTCCACCCTTTCCGTCGCTCCCTAGACATAGGTACGCGTTTCGAACACACGGCCATAAACCATCTCACAGCGAACCAGCACATACTGGTAACTACTGGAAGACTGGAAGGTATTTATTTTTATTCTCGCATCCACATTTTTTCTTGCATTCTACAAATACCGTAACTGGGCATTATGTGAACCGCCCGCGTTTGACCTGATTCCGAGGGCTGCTGGGTAGAAAGTACACAACAAGCAGTCAGCGGTCCACTGTGCTGAAAGGCAGCTGACAGTTCGTAAATAGGTAGGGAAAAACAAGGTGAAATTCGTTGAAAGTGTCCAAGGGTATCAGGGAATTAGGCTGAAGGCCATTAGGCCGAAGGTTGTTGTGCCGAATGGTCCATAGGGCGAACGTTCATAAGGCCAAGTGAGATGTGAGAAGTAAAAAGTAATAAGTGAGAAGCCAGTTCTTCCTTTTTCTTTCTTCCTTCTTAATAGATCAACTCGTTTCTAGCAACTTATATTTGGCTTGATTTGATTGTACATATCACACAGCAACTCGTCTATAAGAAGAGTGCTACTTGGGATCCTTGGAGAGCTAATTTACCAAATTGTTATGAAATTGAAAAATATTTTTAAAAAAATCGTCTTGGTCTAATATCGATAGGTTCAAATACTGTCAACTATTGATAGGTTCAAATACTGTCAACTTGTGTAACCGTAAATTTAAATCTGATGTCATGTAATTAAATGAATATATAAAATATAGCAGCACAAGTAGGGGGTCCACGTTCATAGCTACACGTTCGCCTTATAAGCAAATAAATGGTCAGGGGTTCGATTCCCCGCCAATCCACCAAACCCTCGTCAGTCGTCGAAAGCGCAGTCCATACGGTAGCGTCTTGAGAAATCTTACCTTACTGGCACGGCTGACTTATGACGACTGACAAAACTCTACTTCTCGGAGTCATTCCTCCAATGTACCCGGATACATGGCAACCGAACAAATCATCGATCATTGGATTCACAATATGAACAAATGGATACTATGGACTTATGATGAGATGGACTGGAAACGAAAATGACAACGAGGTCTGGATATCTAAAAATACATGCTGCGTGGATTCTTTACAGCAGAATACCAAACACAGAATGCCTACTTAATGAATTATGGAATTTGAAAAATCTAGTAAATACAAGTAAATAATTAGTTCCAACAAATTAATCTCAACTACACAAATAAGTTTTAAATGATAAAATAACATAATGGGTTGTCCATGAAAAAATGCCTGTGGTATTTTATCTTTTGCTATGTGAGTAAAGGCAATTATTGCCAACCCGGAGACGTCGGTTAATAAAATTATCTCGGTAAATTCTTTGGAATCTGTTACAATTTAAAAAGGCCATCTATTTAAATAATAAATTAATTGCATAATTTGCGCTGCTTTATCTATTTATTAATTCCTTCGTCCCTATTCCTAGTGCCTAAAAGCATTTCTATCTATACTGTTATATCAACTCACGGTTTTCTTTCTGGGCTGCGCCAAATCCTTCGTCCATCCTTTGGTTTTAGATCATGGCCATGTCTACATACCTGCGCAGGTTTTCTTCTTCGTCGACTTGTTGGCGTCGAATCTATTCGTGGCATTGGCGACAAAGCTGTCCTTGACGATGGCGATGAGTGAAGAACCGCCTAGCTGCAGGATGGCGTGCAGATAATGAGCCCGTACAAATATGGCCGAACAAAAGTTGCGAAATGGGTGGCGGCTGGACGGAAGTCCTCCGATTTCCACGAGAGAACTATGTCGATTAATATGCGCTTCTCGGTTTGATCTTCCTCTTCGGACAAAGGTAACCGTTCCTCCGCACGGCATGATGATCGCCCGTGATGAAATGAACCCTTATCTTCGGTTTCAACCCGGCACTGTGGTACGCTAATGGCGACGTATTACACGCGCCGAGCTTTTCTAACGGTCCGTAGGGTTTGGAACGTAGTAGGGTTTGAACCGTCGATTTATTGGCGATCGACGGTACACTTTTCGCCAAAATGCCGCAAAAACATCTTCGTCGACTCTGAAAATTCCAGCCCTTACCAAAAAAAATGGCTGGAAGTCTAAAGCGAAACCAGCATTAATTAACATTTAGACAGAAAACTAGTAGCTCAGTACAAAATTACCTTTTTTAGTATTTACAATACACTTTAAAGTTAGAAAGTGTTGGCTACACCGATAGAAGGAAAAAAATCTACCAGACAAACGAAAATACTAATCACAATCACGTACAAAATCACTTTAGATAACTCGACAAACCCAACTTTACTCAAACTCAACTCTGTATTTAATAGAAGTTATTGAAAACTCGCAAAACTTCTTCGAGAAATAAACGAGTTTAAGGTTGTTCTTCGACAAGAAACCTCGAAAAGAACAATTAGCTTATTATTTAGCAATTGCGCCAATTCAGGGCCGATATCTACGTAATGTTTGTTTATGCTGCGTGCACACCACGTCCACGCAAGTTACCCAGCATAAAAGTTCCCCCAAACACACGCGACGCGACGCGATTCTATCGCTTGGCGACAGCAATTCTGTCGCCATTGGTATGGAAGCGTAAATAGAACGTTGCCTGCAGCGACCCAACGACAGAATCGCGGCGACTAGTTGTCGCCGTCGCGGCGATGAAATCGCTTAGTTCTGGGGGAGCCTTAAAATGGAGTGATGCACACGTATACATAAAAGAAAAAAATGTCGAGAGCTACAAATATTAAATCAACTTAGAACAGAAAACACGTAAATAAAACTATCAAACTAAACAAGTAAAACAAATTATTTACTTTACAATTCTTTGGAATTTTCACGGAATTTCCGCGCGAAAATTCTTCAGAATTTCCACGGGAATTTCCCAAGGAAATTCTGAAGAGTTTCCAAGGGAAATTCTTCGGAATTTCCTTGGGAAATTCTTCAGAATTTTCTTGGAAAATTCTTCGGAATTTCCTTGGGAAATTCTTCGGAATTTCCTTGGGAAACTCTTCAGAATTTCCTTGGGAAATTCTTCGGAATTTCCTTGGGAAATTCTTCGGAAATTTCTCGAGAAATTCTTCGGAACTTCCTTGAGAAATTCTCTGGAATTTTCTTGGGAAATTCTCTGGAATTTCCTTAAGAAATTCTTCGGAATTTCCTTGGGAAATTCTTCAGAATTTCCTTGGGAAAAAATTCTGAAGGAAATTCCGAAGAATTTTCCAAGGAAATTCCGAAGAATTTCCCAAGGAAGTTCCGAAGAATTTTCCAAGGAAATTCCGAAGAATTTCCCAAGGAAATTCCGAAGAATTTCCCGTGGAAAATCCAAAGAACTTCCCGTGGAAATTCCGAAGAATTTCCAGAAATTCGGAGAATTTCCCAAGGAAATTCCGGAGAATTTCCCAAGGAAATTCGGAGAATTTCCAAGGAAATTCGGAGAATTTCCCAAGGAAATTCCGGAGAATTTCCGAAGAAATTCCGAAGAATTTCCCGAAGAATTTCCAAGGAAATTCGACGAATTTCCCAAGGAAATTCCGAGAATTTCCTGTGAAATTCCGGAGAATTTCCTAAGGAAATTCCGAGAATTTCAAGGAAATTCGGAGAATTTCAAGGAAATTCCGGAGAATTTCCAAAGGAAATTCGGAGAATTTCCCAAGGAAATTCCGGAGAATTTCAAGGAAATTCCGGAGAATTTCAAGGAAATTCGGAGAAATTCCCAAGAAAATTCCGAAGAATTTCTCAAGGAAATTCAGAAGAATTCCCCAAGGAAATTCCGAAGAATTTCCCAAGGAAATTTCGAAGTATTTTCCGCGGAAATTCTGAAGATTTTCCCAAGGAAATTCCGAGGAATTTTCCAAGGAAATTCCGAAGAATTTTCCAGAAAATTCCGAAGAATTTCCCAAGGAAATTCCGAAGAATTTCCAAGGAAAATCCAAAGAATTTCCCAAGAAAATTCCAAAGAATTTTCCAAGGAAATTCCAAATAATTTTCAAAGGAAATTCCGAAGAATTTCCCAAGGAAGAATTTCCCATCGAAATTCCGAAGAATTTCCCAAGGAAATTCCGAAGAATTTCCCAAGGAAATTCCGAAGAATTTCCCAAGGAAATTCCGAAGAATTTCCCAAGAAAATTCTGAAAGAATTTTCCAAGGAAATTCGAAGGAATTTCTCAAGGAAATTCGAAGGAATTTCTCAAGGAAATTCCGAAAGAATTTGCCAAGGAAATTCCGAAAGAATTTCCCAAGGAAATTCTGAAAGAATTTCCCAAGGAAATTCCGAAAGAATTTCCCAAGGAAATTCCGAAAGAATTTCCCAAGGAAATTCCGAAAGAATTTCCCAAGGAAATTCCGAAAGAATTTCCCAAGGAAATTCCGAAAGAATTTCTCAAGGAAATTCCGAAGAATTTCCCAAGAAAATTCCGAAGAATTTCCCAAGGAAATTTCGACGAATTTTCCAAGCAAATTCCGAAGAATTTCCCAAGGAAATTTCGAAGAATTTCCCAAGGGAATTCTGAAGAATTTCCCAAGGAAATTCCGAAGAATTTTCCAAGGAAATTCCGAAGAATTTCCCAAGAAAATTCCGAAGAATTTCCCAAGGAAATTCCGAAGAATTTCCCAATGATATTCCGAAGAATTTCCCAGGGAAATGGGAATTTCTTCGGAATATCCTTGGTAAATTTTCCGGAATTTACGTGGGAAATCCTCCGGCATTTCGATTTTGGCAAAATAGGCCTAACATTCGTTCGATTTGAGGAACAGCGGGTGTTTTTTTCAGGTCGGTTCACACGTGCAGCACTTTTTTGGTTTTGTTTTCGAGTTTTAAAATTGTGATGGCGTTCAATAATTTGGGTTCTTCAAAAAAGTTGCCTTTAAATAAGCCAAAGAATCAGATAAGATAATAAAAAGAGATGCAATTTTTGGCGAGAATGTTCAGTGAGTAAAGGCAATTATTTCCAACCCAGAGACGTCGGTTAATAAAATTATCTCGGTAAATTCTTTGGAATCTGTAGGGTTTAGTGTCATGACCCTTTACAGTTGATGTCCTATCCCCTGATAATAAGTGACACATGTCTTTGACAGTAGGAGAAAGAGATGAAGGGAGAAGGTGATAGGGATGGAAAAAAGAAGGTGGTCAGTCAGTGTGTACGGGTTGCAAGATCAGGAGTGTACCGGTCGTGGAAATAAACGTTCTGTTAAATATATTAGAAAACCGATCAAAGTGTGTTCTCGTTTTCAACCGAAGTGCCCCTCACAATTTGGCGACGAGGTAATCGGACCATGGTGAGTAGATAGAGGAAAAAATGAATAGTCATAAAATTGTAGCGTTCCGATTTTTTTTTCAAAATGGCGAAAATCAAGTGTGGGTATCTGATACGAATACGTAGTGTGTCATTTGGAGATGAAGCAGCCTAGGGCTGAGTGAAGACATTGATAATAATAATAATTGTGTTATTTTGTATATCGGTAGTTGTAAATTGAGCAACCAGCAAAAAAAATGAAACGAAAATGAACGAAAAGGAGAGTACATGATACACGGAGGAATAGTGTATATGGGATGACAAATATGATGACAGTATTTCAGCTAGGGTATTGTTTTTTGTTTTTTTTTTAGCTTTGGTTAGTATATGCATGGAAGTTGGGAAACTATGTGTTTATGCTAAGCTGTGTGATCACGAGGTCCTGTGTTTATATTGTGTAAATATGTTAGAGACGGTGCCAGTCAGTAGTGGTTGTTGCTACTGGAGGTGAACAGAAGTGCTGCTCACGGGAACAAATTATATACGTACTTTTAGTAGTTGCTAAAAGAGATAGTCAAAACAAATGTTGATTAGTTATTTTCACAGAAATAAGGGTATGGGGACGGAACAAAATAAATTGAAACTTGAAACCCAATTATTGAATTTGTTGTTTTATTATGACACATTGTTTGATGGTTTGATTTTTATTTAAAAAAAATAATAATAAATCTTTTGGAATGGGGATTATTGATTTAGGTTTTATTCAAATGAATTTATTACAGATGGATGATAGTCGTCCCGTTCCACAGTTTCGATGTGATGAAACAAAGAAAGAGTCAACGTTCGAATGATCTACGCGACACCAAATGTCTTTTGAAAGTATCAAGCCGATGACTGAGGTTTTGCGATTGGAGTTTTTCAATAAACAGCATCGAACTACGGTTATAGCGAATGCAAGTCCTACGGGATTAGGAGCAATACTGATACAGACTGACCCAGCAGGTAACAGTAGAGTTGTTACTTGTGCGTCAAAATCTCTCACCGATACCGAGAAACGCTATTGCCAAACAGAGAAAGAGGCCCTAGCAATTGTTTGGTGCGTTGAAAGATTTCAAATATATTTGTATGGCCGCCAATTCGATATCTTAACAGACTGTAAGGCATTGGTTTACCTGTTCACTGAACGATCGCGGCCATGTGCAAGAATAGAACGGTGGGTTCTTCGGCTACAAGCGTTTGATTATTTAGTAAGTCATATATCGGGTGAGAGAAATTTGGCAGATGTTCTTTCTCGATTGAGTATGCTTACACCAGTTCCATTCGACCCGAGAGAAGAATTCCGGAGAATTTCCCAAGGAAATTCCGGAGAATTTCCCAAGGAAATTCCGGAGAAATTCCCAAGAAAATTCCGAAGAATTTCCCAAGGAAATTCAGAAGAATTCCCCAAGGAAATTCCGAAGAATTTCCCAAGGAAATTTCGAAGTATTTTCCGCGGAAATTCTGAAGATTTTCCCAAGGAAATTCCGAGGAATTTTCCAAGGAAATTCCGAAGAATTTTCCAGAAAATTCCGAAGAATTTCCCAAGGAAATTCCGAAGAATTTCCAAGGAAAATCCAAAGAATTTCCCAAGAAAATTCCAAAGAATTTTCCATGGAAATTCCAAATAATTTTCAAAGGAAATTCCGAAGAATTTCCCAAGGAAGAATTTCCCATCGAAATTCCGAAGAATTTCCCAAGGAAATTTTTCCGAAGAATTTCCCATCGAAATTCCGAAGAATTTCCCAAGGAAATTCCGAAGAATTTCCCAAGGAAATTCCGAAGAATTTCCCAAGGAAATTCCGAAAGAATTTCCCAAGGAAATTCCGAAAGAATTTCCCAAGGAAATTCCGAAAGAATCTCCCAAGGAAATTCCGAAGAATTTCCCAAGGAAATTCCGAAAGAATTTCCCAAGGAAATTCCGAAAGAATTTCCCAAGGAAATCCCGAAGAATTTCCCAAGAAAATTTCGACGAATTTTCCAAGCAAATTCCGAAGAATTTCCCAAGGAAATTTCGAAGAATTTCCCAAGGGAATTCTGAAGAATTTCCCAAGGAAATTCCGAAGAATTTCCCAAGAAAATTCCGAAGAATTTCCCAAGGAAATTCCGAAGAATTTCCCAATGATATTCCGAAGAATTCCCCAGGAAAATGGGAATTTCTTCGGAATTTCCTTGGTAAATTTTCCGGACTTTACGTGGGAAATCCTCCGGCATTTCGATTTTGGCAAAATAGGCCTAACATTCGTTCGATTTGAGGAACAGCGGGTGTTTTTTTCAGGCCGGTTCACACGTGCAGCACTTTTTTGGTTTTGTTTTCGAGTTTTAAAATTGTGATGGCGTTCAATAATTTGGGTTCTTCGAAAAAGTTGCCTTTAAATAAGCCAAAGAATCAGATAAGATAATAAAAAGAGATGCAATTTTTGGCGAGAATGTTCAGTTCTTCGGAATTTCTTTATTAGTTCTGTGTGTTTTGCTGTTGTGTATAAAAAAGGTCTATGTTTAGTCGCTCACAACAACTCATTTATATGGAAAATTTAGAACACAGCCTAAATGTATGCATTTTGGTAAACAGCAAATTGGCATTTTCCTGTACTCTTTACACTTGTGAGCTTGGGTGATAAAGAGTGGGTATGACGCACGCTCTGTTATACAAAGAGAAAGTGTATTTCTGCACGATACACTCGGATAACAGATCGAGAAAGAGTAGTTTTCATACCTTCTTTTGAATACTCCTCAGAGCGAAACAACCCTGCTCTAGATATTGCTTAAGACTTTCTTGGAAAATTGAATTGAATCATGATCACTGAATAAATCGTCAGCCTTTTCTGTTTCCGCGATAGATCACACAACGGTAAATAATACCTGTAATATTCAGAATATAAAGTTGAAAATACACTGCACGTTCAATGTGTTAAGTTGGAACCAAACCAACACTCCACATAGCCATGAAACCAACCAAATTATCTGAACTCTCATTCCTTTTTCTCAATCTATATTATTATGCTATTTCTTCCATTGATTTCGGTTTAATCAACTTTTCGAAAAGCATTGATTGAAAGCAATTCTCAATTCCGTTTAAACGGAAAATAAATGGAAATTAATTAGAAATTAGCAACCCAGTTCAACTGAATTCATTTGTCCAGACCCCACCAGTGATGGCGTGTCGAGACCGTAATCAACTTTATCGATGCGAATGCAAGTGACATTCTGAAGCGTTAATGCTCGGTGAGCAACCGTAAAGTGAAGTAATGCATTCAAATTCGAATTATGATGCCATGCATAATTACAAAAGCGTGAAAATTTACTGCGCGATTGAAAATTTTACTTCCATCCAACTACCGCTCAAGCAACACCAGCACCGCTCCGTTACGATATTGAATTTTCATTCAATCAATTTTACCTCACAGATGAAATTATTTATCGAATCGGAAGTGAATCTCGGCACGTTTCTTTCCACATGAACCACCTCATGCAAAACCCGGTACAATCACAGTCATTTATCATCGTTTATGCCATCATCCCGAAGGCAAAATGCGGGTCACATCACATCTGAACCGTATAGATACCCATAGTCAGATACAGTTGATAGACACTAGATTGCGCATATGTTAGCTCGATACATTTATCTCGTGATGGGTAGCAGAGCAAGGATAACACTGATATTCCGATACCCCATGTCTCATCAATCAATAGGGTGCGATAGCAGAATCAAAGGAGTCATAATAGCTCAATAATCGGTTCTAGATGTATCCAAATGGCTGTGAGAGCAAAGGCGTTGGATTGCCAATCCGGAGACGGCACAAGTTCGATTATCGGCACAGTCTAGAATCTTTTCTGTTCGGAAAGAAGGTTGTAAGATGGAATGAGTTATGATGAAAGAATGAAAAGGGATTCAGTAATATTTTGGAACACCCTAGATATTCCGCCAGAGTAGGTCTTCCTCCGTTCCAGTGCAGGAAATACGGTCGAAAGATGGTGTTGATGATTATCAGATTAACCTCGCACGAAGCGTGACCAAGACCCAAGATGAAACAATGTGGAAAAAATGCCTACAGAATAGACACAGGGAAAGAAGACAAAGCGAGCGCAATCAGGACACGGTACTCAATGCAAATAAGAAACTATTTTGCTGCTGTTGCCACCTCCATAGCAAATACAGTGTGCTACGGATTCCTTTGATTCGGTCGGGAATGCCGCCGGAAAAACTCGCTTCAATATCGTCAGCTTCGTTTATGGGTTACGTGATGGGAAATCCTAAACTGGTTCTTTCGTTTGTTTCGAAGCTGATTGGTGGAGGATGGGCGATGGAGGAAATTGATTGCTTCAGTGAAAGCGTACAGTACTCAGTACAGTATCAGGAAACAATGTTCTTTATGGTGTTCATTGCTGGTGTTTATAAGATCACTTAGACAAAAATATATCAGCCTGATGGAAAACTCGCCAGAAATACCATAATTGAACAAGCGTTTGCTGTTCGTTTAGAAAGATACTTCTACCAATAAGCCGATTTCCTCTACCTATTTACTCACCTTAGTGTACAAGAAATTTATTTTTTTAACTAATTTTTATTGCCAATGATCTATTACATGCATTTCGTGTTTGATTAAAACTATCATCCTTATTTGCCTAGATACATTTTTAGTTGTTATTAATACATTTCAATTACCTTTGATAGTTAAGATGTTTCCTCTTTTTGAATTGAACCATGTAGGAATTACAATGTTACTAAATTACTAATTATTTATTATTTATTCAGACTAAGGACGAAGCGGCCTGTGCGGTATATAAGACTCTTCTCCATTCACATCGGTCCATGGCTACACGTCGCCAACCACACAGTCTACGGAGGGTCCGCAAGTCATCTTCCACCTGATCGATCCACCTTGCCCGCTGCGCACCTCGCCTTCTTGTGCCCGTCGGATCGTTGTCGAGAACCATTTTCACCGGGTTACTGTCCGACATTCTGGCTACGTGCCCGGCCCATCGCAGTCGTCCGATTTTCACGGTGTGAACGATGGATGGTTCTCCCAATAGCTGATGCAACTCGTGGTTCATTCGCCTCCTCCACGTACCGTCCGCCATCTGCACCCCACCATAGATGGTACGCAGCACTTTCCTTTCAAAAACTCCAAGTACGCGTTGGTCCTCCACGAGCATCGTCCAGGTCTCGTGTCCGTAGAGGACTACCGGTCTAATGAGCGTTTTGTAGATAGTCAGTTTGGTACGGCGGCGAACTCTATTCGATCGGAGCGTCTTGCGGAGTCCAAAATACGTACGATTTCCAGCCACTATGCGTCTCCGAATTTCTCTGCTGGTGTCATTTTCGGCAGTCACCAGTGAGCCCAAGTACACAAATTCTTCTACCACCTCGATTTCGTCATCACCGATGCAAACTCGCGGTGGGTGGTTCACATTGTCTTCTCTTGAACCTCTTCCTATCATGTACTTCGTCTTCGACGTGTTGATGACTAGTCCGATCCGCTTAGCTTCCCTTTTCAGTTTGATGTAGGCTTCCTCCATCTTCTCAAAGTTACGTGCCATAATATCTATGTCGTCGGCGAAGCCAAATAGCTGGACGGACTTATTGAAAATTGTACCACTCGTGTCAATCCCTGCCCTTCGCATTACTCCATCCAAAGCGTTGTTGAATAGCAGACACGAAAGACTGTCACCTTGCCGTAACCCTCTACGCGTTTCGAAGGGACTCGAGAATGCCCCTGAAACTCGAACTACGCACATCACTCGATCCATCGTCGCCTTGATCAACCGTATCAGTTTATCCGGAAATCCGTTTTCGTGCATTAGCTGCCATAGCTGGTCCCGATCGATTGTATCATATGCGGCTTTGAAGTTGATAAATAGATGATGTGTGAGCACGTTGTATTCGCGGCATGTGCAATACCTGACGTATGGCGAACACCTGGTCTGTGGTAGAGCGTTCACACATAAATCCCGCCTGGTACTGCCCCACGAACTCTCTTGCAATTGGTGTTAGTCGGCGGCATAAAATTTGGGAGAGTACCTTGTAGGCGGCATTCAGCAATGTTATTGCGCGGTAGTTGCTACAATCCAGCTTATCGCCCTTTTTGTAGATGGGACACACGACACCTTCCATCCACTCCTGCGGAAGAACCTCATCCTCCCAAACCTTGGTAATCACCCAGTGCAGCGCTCTAGCTAGTGACTCACCACCGTGTTTAAAGAGCTCTCCTGATAGTTGGTCAACTCCAGGTGCTTTGTTGTTTGTCAGCCTGCCGATCTCCTCCTGGATTTCCCGGAGATTCGGAGCTGGAAGTCGCATGTCCTGCGCGCGTGCTCCTAGGTTCATTACCATACCGCCACCGTTGTCTGCCATATCGCCATTCAGGTGCTCTTCGTAGTGCTGTCGCCACCTTTGGATCACCTCACGCTCGTTTGTAAGAAGGTTCCCATTTATGTCCTTACACACATCGGGCTGTGTCGTGGCCCTTACGTGAACGGTTCAACTTCTCATAGAACTTTCGTGCGTTATTAGCGCGGTACAGTTCCTCCGTCTCTTCATGCAGTTTAAGCGCCACTCTTTTTTAGGAGAGACTGCTGTTGCTTTTCAATAGAGGCCCGGCTTGAGACACTCGTTTGGGCGGGTCAATAGGGCTCAAACAGTCGTCGAATTCAGCGTTACCAACAGACCAACAGAATTTCCGTAAATCTACAGAAGCTTAATAATTCAGGATGAAATGAATTGGATTCTTAATAACGGTGCAAGAATTTTCAGCATCACAATTCCCAACCACCCTGAGTGACGGCGAAAACCAATTAATTTAAACAATTCGGTACTAGGGACATATTTACATCTTTGTGTATTCTAATTTATTCTAGGGCCCTAAGTGACGTCACTCGTTTTACATCGAGTTCTTCGAGCTCATTGATTAAAAATAATGTTCAGATCTGACCTGGTGTGCTGTTGATAGGTTCAGCGACGGCCGCTGTGATGATAGGCAGCGAAGGTTCCGTTTACCAATGGCGGTGGCAATTCGGTAGATGGCGTTGTAGACTTGGGGTAGCAGCCTATCGCTGCGGAATGGACTTCGACCAGCGGGCACCATACATCCAACCGATCGAGTGTCGCAGAGGTCCTTGGTGCTCTCACCTAATCCGCGAGTGGGTTGAGATCATGCACGGGGTGTAGGCACCGTTTTCCAAAGGAGACGCCTGGTTGGTGGTTCGTGGTATTTGCTTGGTGTGGCGTGGTGAGCACGTGGCACTGGCAAGTAGGCAACCGGTGAAGCGAGTACAGCTGCCAGTAGCTTGGGATAGATGGTACTTTCTATTCTCGCCACCAGAGGCGCGGCCGTCACATGCGGTGTCCGTACGATGCTCGATGCTTTTCTTCACCTCCGTCGAGGGGTGAAAGGGGTGACTTTTCCCGAGGAAAAACGTTACAGGGCTATCCCAGCCACGCGTTGTAGGAGTGGTTTGACGCACCGGAATTCGGCCGCCTCCAGACTGGCACCCACGTTGAACTGTGGGTCTTTTCACCTGTTCAACGTAAACTCCCTGACTAATGAAGTTTTAGATCACATAATCAGAAAAATCTTACCAGGATTTGGGCTTTTAACAAACGCGTTACCCTCAGGAATCTAGAAGTCCGTTTTCGATGTAGGCCTATACTGCCGCTAACCGCAAGTCGAGCACATCTGTATATGGAGGCCCATATACAGATGTGCTCGACTTGCGGTTAGCGGCAGTATATTCATTACACAAACCATGAATTATCATTGCAAAACCACACACTCTTTAATCCTTACCGGATAATTAGATTTAACCGCGCACACTAACTATCCACGGCACCACCAATTAGTCCAAATTCCTGACCTTTGGCCAATGGCCTCACTTTTATTCTACCTGAATCTTCTAGGGAGCTTATTCTGTGCGAATTTGTTCGACTTAACTGGTCAACGTTCACCACTCGAATAAAATTATAAAAAACCTTGCTGAATAAATTCGGCATTCAAACAGTGGCCTTGACCACTGGATGCTATTAAAATTCCATGCATTTCACCCAGGCCCTACCTACAAATTGAGGCTGTCTCATTCTGTCTACTATCAATTATGGACATGATCTCTTTTTTTTACATTTTGTACCAAGTTATTTTTGAGATACCAGCCAATCCTTTTTTAGGAATTTAGGCAGCCTGTTGCGAATGTAATGAGATCGCAACTGTGCTCTCACCGAACCCTGCATATCAAGCTTTCAACAGTTCTCTTTTTCAAAGCTAGGTGGCGCAGCGCAATTTCAAAAGAGCAAAGCGCTTTCGTGTCAAATGCTTTTTTTTAACAGAAGTGTTTCGATTTTGTTACAGAGGCTCGGAAGCCTCCTGTCAAAAAGGTCGGCAGGGTCCTTTCAAAAGGCTCGAAAGCCTCCTCTCAAGTGGCTCAGTAGCCTTTTTTCAAGTTGTTCGGAAGCCACCTTTCAAGTGGCCCGGAAGTATCGTTTTACGTGGCCTGGGCCGCTCCTTTCAAGAGGCTTGGGAGCTTTCTTTTAATAGGTCGAAAGCCTTTTTGCAAATAGCTCGAAAGGCTCTATTCGAGAGTCTTGGGAGGTTCCTTTTTAAAGGCTTGGAAACCCCTTTTCAAGGGGCTCGGAAGCCTCTTTTCAAGGGGGTACCTAAGTTAATGCAAAATTTCGAAGGGGTATCTCTCATGAAAAGGTTGAGAACCGCTGATTGAATGTATCAAACGCTTTTTTTAAATCGATGAAAGACACCAAATGTACACATTTTTATAAATATAAAAAATCAACAAGTTCAACAATAGCCGTTGATGTACTACATCCTTTCCGGAAACATTGAAGCTCCCTTGTTTGTGCCAGTAGGCCCACCAAAGCCTTGAGCCCTTAAGTTCTTTTCCTTGTGCCATTGAACACCACGTCTTTTTTTAGCTATTCAGTTCTCAACGTGCTCGGACCTACTCAGATAGTCCCCGGCGGTGGATCTACCTACCGTGAAAAACGAAGTCGAGATTGTTGAAACCAGGTGAAAAATAGTTGATCTGGCAATCGTTAACCGTCGCGAGCAACGGTGGAAAAGAACTAAAAGTCTGTAACAGGCTCGAATTTGCAACTCGAACGGAGTTCTGTGTGCAGGTCACGCCATAGTAGAAGCCACGTGAGAAACGGGAGGCGATCTATTCTGTCTGTGGACCAACGAAAGATCGACATTAACATATGATATCAAAAATAAATATTTAGTCCGGTAAGCGGTTTAAAGAGAATATAACAGAGATATATACTCACGTGACCAATTTAACAAGTTGAATCGACTACGATCTCCAAGTGCCCATCGAATTGAAGAGGAAAGAAGAACCAAACAATCGTGCGTAAATATGCCACTTGCTCCTCTCCTTGTGCTTCTGCCTATTTTTGAACACATATTCATTGCGTTTGAAAGTTACAAAATCTAGTTTTTTTTTATTAGGAGATTGTTTCAATATGTAGCTAGTCTTGTGAATTTTGTGTCCGCATGTTTGGATGATTCGGTATTTTAGTTTGATTGGTCAAAACAACGAAAAACCTCGAGATGTGCATATTGAATCATTCTCCCCTAATAGTCTCTAACATTTTTTTCCAATTTATACATTTTTCCTAGCAACACTTTTCCGCTGCTGTAATAACTGTTTCCTGAATACTCCCACAAACTGTTGACGTCGTTCATTGGTATCTATTATCTCCGCGATTAGTTTCTGGTGACACTGTTCAGCTAACCGTTTGGTTACTACAAACACACACGATGCGACTGTCACAGTCGCCAAGGAATGGCGACAGTCGCATGTGTTTGGGGAACCTTTCAACTGCATTTGCATAGATTGGGCATATTTCCCCACTTTGCTCTACTAAACGCTAAACGTTGTATTTTGGCACTTGACACCAAGCGTCTCCATCATAATACAGTGTGATCATTATTCAAGCAAACCCTACGAATAGATAACAAACGATTCGGCTACTGTTAAAATCCTCCATGTTCTTAAAGTGCGTACAACCAATGTTTTATCATTATATCACCTCTTTCATCGGTAAAGCCGAGTTCGCTATTCAAATTTTGCAACAGAATCATTTTCCACACCATTGAATGTTACTTTCGCCACACGAACGGTGCAGAGTGGAAAATCTCTTCGGTGACGTAAACCGACACCAGGATAATTGCAATCTGGGTCCAGCCTTGTTGCTCTTTGTTGACTCTCGGTTCAGTCTGTGCGTTCGTTCATTGTTTGTTGGCTTCTTCTAGTCGGCGATAGAACGAAGAACAAAGAAAGCCGAGGGTGAAACACCTACCTTGAAGCCTCATACCTTAAAAGCACTTCGTACAACATTGGGGCTACGAAAATGGCAAACCTTGGGAATGATTTATCGAGTCATTTAACTTTAAATGTCGCTTTGCCGACCAACATCAACCGGGACCGGTTGCCTGGAGGTATTGGGGAGATGTGCGCGCTTCTTCACAGTTTGATAGTCGCATTTTATGGCGTCATCATCAGTAAACAGCATCGCCGCGAAGTAAAGACGTCTGGCGGAAAACAACGACTATAGTTAAATAGATCCATGACAAACATCTTATATTTAAATGAACTTTTATGCGACAAGTTCTCGCTGTAGTGATCAGAGAAATATATTTGTTCTCATTAGAAATCGGCGGCAGGTTGGAGGAAGTCCTCGAATGATATCCGGAAGAAGTTGGTGTAACGACGAGCATATTTGCTCTGCTGTCATAATCGACTTTGAAAATTCGAGATGATGTTTCAACTTTACTCTGGCGTGGGAGTCGTGGCCGTGGGATGAACCAGGAGTTTCCATGACGAAAACTTTCTTATTATTTTCAAATACAACCGGAGGCGATGAATCATGCAACCTTCGGCACATCTATTTTTATTACTATGGTCTATTTTTATCGTAAATCAGCTCGCAGAAATTCGCTAACAAAGATAAGATCGGATGCTGATTTATCAATGTTCCACATTCTTCGGTGAAGTTGTCTAGTCATCTACTTTATGGCAGCACGAGCATCCCACGCTCACGCCACAGTAAGAGCAGACAATTTGAATGTCTGACGCCATGGACACAAAATACAATATGCTAAATCAGCAATGCAAATTGTGCCATGAGTTCTGTTTCGTCCTGACGTTGCATCTCGGTTTCGGTATGTTCTAATCTGCATTTGTTCCACTTTTGAGAGTGAATCTACTCGTTGTGCTGTGGATAGGGATGAAGCGGCATATAGATTCATGCTTTTGCTAAGTGAGTGCAAATGGTGGAAACAAAACGGACATCAATCTTCACTTGTCCCTTCTATGGCATGTAGATTGTTCGAGTGCCTGGACAGTAGGATTTGAAATAGCGTATTGGAAATATGTCACACTGCAGTGTGATGAGTTGATGCGAAGCTTCTGAGTGACAGTGATATGAGCTGGGATTTTATTGTCAGGCCACATGTTTGGGGCAAGTAGAGTACCATTCACAGATCCTAATGGATCCAAATTTGATGAGTTGCCATTTAGAGTAAAATGAAACAGTTTCAGTTTCAGATAATCCGTGATTTGGAGGTGGAAGGCTACGAAAACATAACCAATTGAATTTCAAACAAGTTCTCACTACTTTTTTACATTAGTAGAAAATGAAAAATACTTTATGCTACCATTATTTAATACCTACATAACAATGGAAAAAGGCAAGAGATGGAGTCAATATAATACTTAAATAGCGGATGAATTTGAGAATCTAAGTTCAATCAATAAGGGAAGAGGTTCGGTTATGGACGCCCTTTTGTTTTTGGGCCATAACTTTGGCCCTAGTTGATATTATGCCGACACTAAATACAAATGGAAAGCTAGAGAAATATTTTTAATACTAGCGAAGAAATTAGGTTAATTTCGTCGATTTGTTGTTGACTGTTTTGAAAATTTTACGTTTTTCGATTTTCTCCTAGAAAACCTGATTAAATAAATGAGAACAGCCCAGTTTTAATGAAAAGGAATAAATTATTTATTTATCTAGCCATAAGCAGGGCTGTTACAAACTGGGCAAATTTCAATTCGCGAAATCCGCGACTAACAAAATGAAATCCGCGACTGCAAAAACAAAAGCGCGATCAACGTGAATAATGGCCAAATTACTTAAAAAACACCCTTGTCATAAGACGAGTTTGTACAATCCCATTTAATGCCACCGCTCAATTGTCCCTTGACAGATACGTATTTCGACCTCAACAGTAAGGCCGTCTTCAGTGTCTCGTACTTGACTCGAAATACGTATCTGTCAAGGTACAATTAAGTGGTGGAATTAAATGGGATTGTACAAACTCGTCTTCTGAAGACATTCCACTAAAAAGCTCAAAATAATTTTCTTAAAAAACACATTTAAATGCGAATTGAACATTTACTTTTAATCTATCGACAATAACGGCATATCATGACCTATGACCTATCAATCATAGGTATCATGTTACAAATAATCGATGTCCAACGTGAAGTTATGCCAGAAGTAAAAAATAACATGGAATTCGGAGTAAAAGTAACCAGAAATTCCAAATGATTACGTTAACCTTGAAATAATATACTAGACGGTATAGCAAAACGAACATGATTTTTATTGATCATTTCATTATTCCGGGAAAGAATAGCTAGAATTTGAAATTTGCTTTAAAAGGTGCATAATCTTTAAGGGACTTCTAAGCCCAGTGCGATTCTCCAGAGAGATTCGAAAATCCTACCCAACTAGGCTTGGAGAACTCTCTGACAAAAGGATGCAGGTATGGACCGAAACGAAAGCAACGATGAAACGAGATATTTTGGACCAAAACGTAATTATAGCACAATAAAAGCTTCGGAGATAAAGACTAAGCTCTTGGCACAATTTGGCGTTCCGAAGATCCAGATTAGTAATATGATCAGTCTGTTGAACGGAATATTGTGAAGAGTGCAGAACCATTCATATGATAATTGAAATGTCATTTGGATATAACGTGATGAAGTTTCCAAAGACATTTTTATAGAAATAATAATTCAATAATTTGCAAAGGAATTTCTTATTACCGAAGGAGTTCCAAAAGGAATTTCCGAATGAATTTCCCGAAGGAATTCCGAAAGAAATTTCTGTAAATTTTTAATGGAATGCCTGGAGGAATTTTCGTACTAAAGAAATTTGCGATTCAATACCTATAAGATTTCCTTAAATAAGTTCCAAAGGAATTTCTAAGGAATATCTGAAAAACATTTCAAAGGAATTTCCGAAGGAATTTTCAAAAAAAAATACCCAAAGGATTTCTCAAACAAATTTCCGAATATATTGCTAAAGAAATTTTCGAAGGGATTTCCAAAGAAACTCGTATAGGAATTCCCAAACGAAATCCTGAAGGAATTTTAGGAGAGTGTCCAGAGAAATTCCGGGATAAATTTAAAAACAATTCGAAAATTTCTTCAGGAGTTTCATTGCAAATTCATTCAGGAATTCTTCCTAGAATTATTATAATAGTCATTCGGAAACTTCTAAGAAAAATAATCTAAAGAATTGTTAAAAGAATTCCCGATGAAAGTGCGTAAATGTAAATCCGCAATTTTCGCGACAGCATTTTAAGGAACCTGAAAGAGATAATCCGCGACAAATCCGCAAAATTCGCAAAAAACGCGAGAATCGCGAAATCCGCGACTGCTGTAACAGCCATGCATAATGCACTGAAAAACTCACATTAATCCACCTAGTAGCGATTATTCTTTTCTCGTGCATTAAGGAAGATAACAAAAACAATCGTAGATTATCCGGATTTCCGGATAAATTGATACGGTTGATCAAGGCGACGATGGATCGGGTGATGTACGTAGTTCGAGTTTCAGGGGCATTCTCGAGTCCCTTCGAAACGCGTAGAGGGTTACAGCAAGGTGATGGTCTTTCGTGTCTGCTATTCAACATCGCTTTGGAGGGAGTAATACGAAGGGCAGGGATTGACACGTAACTTTGAGAGGATGGAGGAAGCCTACATCAGACTGAAAAGCGAAGCTAAACGGATTGGACTAGTCATCAACACGTCGAAGACGAAGTACATGATAGGTAGAGGCTCAAGAGAGGTCAATGTAAGCCACCCACCACGAGTTTCTATCGGTGGTGACGAAATCGAGGTGGTTGAAGAATTCGTGTACTTGGGCTCACTGGTGACCGCCGATAACGATACCAGCAGAGAAATTCGGAGGCGCATAGTGGCTGGAAATCGTACGTACTTTGGACTCCGTAAGACGCTCCGATCGAATAGAGTTCGCCGCCGTACCAAACAGACTATCTACAAAACGCTTATAAGACCGGTAGTTCTCTACGGACACGAGACCTGGACGATGGTTGTGGAGGACCAACGTGCACTTGGAGTTTTCGAAAGAAAAGTGTTGCGTACCATCTATGGTGGGGTGCAGATGGCGGACGGTACGTGAAGGAGGCAAATGAACCACGAGTTGCATGAGCTGCTGGGAGAACCATCCATCGTTTACACCACGAAAATTGGAAGACTGCGGTGGGCCGGGCACGTAGCCAGAATGTCGGACAGTAAACCGGTGAAAATGGTTCTCGACAACGATCCGACGGGAACAAGAAGGCGAGGTGCACAGCGGGCAAGGTGGAACGATCAGGTGGAGGACGATTTGCGGACCCTCCGCAGACTGCGTGGTTGGCGAAGTGTAGACCGAGGACCGTGCTGAATGGAGAAGACTTTTATGTGCAGCACAGGCCACTCCGGCCTTAGCCTGAAAATAAATAAATAAAAAACAAAAACAATCACTTATAGATGATCCAAAATAGCACAGATGGGTTTTATATTTTTATATTCGTTTATATACATAACAGTCAAAACATTCATTTATATAAATCACAAATCTATATAATAAAAATTAAATGGTCTGTGTTCGTATCCGCATAACGCAAAAACGGCTGGACAAATTTTCTTCATTCCTTCAGTGGATATGTTCATTATCGTTTCCGACGGGTTTATATGATATTTACTCATGCGAAAACCACGAGTAAAGTTGAGTGAAACGTGAAAAATTAAAATTAGGGTTCATATGGGAATTTTGCCTAGGCAGTTCTCAACGCGCATTTTCGCCTACTATGCAGGACAACGTCTGCCGGGTCGACTAGTCTTCTTCTTATATATAAAAATGAAATGGTCTGTGTTCGTATCCGCATAACTCAAAAACGGCTGGATGGATTTTTTTCATTTCTTCTGCAGAAACATTCGTTATAGTTTCCGACGGGTTTATATAATATTTCCTAATGCGAAAATTACGAGTAAAGTTGAGCAAATCGTGAAAAACTAAAATTGTGATTCCTATGCGAACTTTGCATGGGCAGTTCGGAACGCACATTCTCGCCTACTATGCAGGACAACGTCTGCCAGGTCAACTAGTTTTCAATAAAAAAAAGTGTGGAGGGGTCCCCCAGTGCCGGATACAAAAGCTGTTTAATGAAAAACTTTCTAATTGTATGGGTCTTGCTTATTGGTATACCATAGGTACACACAGGGCCGGATTTATAAGGGGGCCGGGGGGCCGTGGCCCCGGGCCCCCACAAATCTTATGAACCAAAACCAACCTTTTTTGTACATTTTGGGGCCCCCACATACCGTCGGCCCCGGGGCCCCCTTCCGGCTAAATCCGGTCCTGGGTACACAGAATATGATCATTAACGATGCATACCAACCATATTTGAATATTTGAACACGTTTTAAGACAATGTATTTTAATGATGATCGTTTGGCATAATGGTCATTTGGCATAACGGACTATTGGCATAATTGTGAATAGAGTCAGATGTGAATATCATTCGGGATTTTTTGTACTCTCTTAATTAGTTGCTTGACTAAGTGGTTCTGAAAAAACCGAAATGACCAGTATTAGGGTGGCTCAAAAATCGATTTTGCTCCACAACGCTAATCTGGTTCTGTATCATATTCTGACCGTCCTCCAACAATTTGAGCTTATTTGGATAAAAACTGATTTAGCACAAACCGTTTCAAGTTTGCATGCAAATTAGTATGTGTGTAGCCCTGAATGGCCGGAACAAAGTTATGACAGCGACTCCCCGTGGAAGCGTGTGCACGCCGCGGAGGTCTGACTAGAAGAGGGAAAGTCATGGCTTGCTGTTCGCCGATTGACACGCTGATGTGTGAATCTATTAACACACGCTGAAGGCATTTTACTAAAACCCCACATTTCCCTACACCTCTCATTAAAAACGCAAAAAAAATCTTATAGCTTAGGATGCAATGATTGTTTTTCTTCTGGATTATTTAAATGAGACGAAGGTGAACATCGGTTGCAATTGAAAAATACACACCAAAATAAACTTGACTCATCATCATGGTTTTAATACCAGAACATTAATTCAGAGTGTGGGTTCCCAAACCGTGGGTCGCGAAAGATAAAACGTGATTCATACTTTCTTTGGATGATTAGAGAACAACAACATCACGATGATCTTTTGATTGTCAAATAAAATGACATTTTTTTTTTAATATTTCGTTTATTTGGAAGGCTCATTTGCCGTGAAGCGTTACGGAGCCGAAATCAAGTTTAACAATACATTTCTTGAAAAATGACAATTTCTTCCAAAAACCATTCCAAATCTTACCCAAAGGCAATCCAAAGCTAAGCGGTGTTGAACTTCATAACTTATAAGATTTAAGAACAATCCTATATTTAAAGATGTGAAAATCTATGCTTATTCAAATTCAATGCAAATTCAATTCAAATCAAATCCAATGCTAATTCAATCCAAATCAAATCCAATGCAAATTCAATCCAAATTTAATTCAAATTTAATCCAATCTTATCCAATCCAAACTCAATCCAATTCCAATCGAAATCCAATCCAAATCCAATCCAAATCCAATCCAAATCCAATCCAAATCCAATCCAAATCCAATCCAAATCCAATTCAAATCCAATCCAAATCCAATCCAATCCAAATCCAATCAAAATCCAATCCAAATCCAATTCAAATCCAATCCAAATCCAATCCAAATCCAAATCTAAATCCGATCCGATTCTAATCCAAATCCTCTTCCAAATCCAAACCAAATCCAATACAAAGCCAATCCAATTCGCATTCAAATTCAAACCAAATTCGTACATCTAATCCAACTTTCAGTTTCGCATATAGTACACCATTAACCATTTGACATCAACTAGTACTGCTAGCCAATCCATAGCCCACACTCCGTAAGCACTGATGATGAAGGATGCATTCTACGCGCAGCTGGAACGTGAGTACGACAGCTGCCCAAGCCACGACGTCAAAATCATCATAGGAGATTTGAACGCTCAGGTTGGCCAAGAGAAGGAGTTTAGACCGACTATTGGAAAGTTCAGCGCTCACCGGCTGACGAACGAAAACGGCCTACGACTAATTGATTTCGCCGCCTCCAAGAATATGGCCATTCGCAGCACCTACTTCCAACACAGCCTCCCGTATCGGTACACCTGGAGATCACCACTGCAGACAGAATCACAAATCGACCACGTTCTGATTAATGGACGGCACTTCTCCGACATTATCGACGTCAGGACATATCGTGGCGCTAACATCGACTCTGACCACTATCTGGTGATGGTTAAACTGCGCCCAAAATTATCCGTCATCAACAATGTTCGGTACCGACGACCGCCGCGGTACGACCTAGAGCGACTGAAGCAACCTGATGTCGCCACTGCATACGCGCAGCATCTCGAGGCAGCGTTGCCGGAAGAGGGTGAGCTCGATGTACTGCTGGGATACAGTCAAAGCAGCCATTAACAACGCAGCGGGGAACAACGTCGGATATATGGGTCGAAGTCGACGGAACGATTGGTTCGACGAAGAGTGCAGACAGATGCTGGAGGAGAAGGACGCAGCGCGGGCGGTCGCGCTGCAGCAAGGTACCCGGCAGAACGTGGAACGTTATAGACGGATGCGGAGACAGCAGAGGCAGGAGAAGAAACGCCGCCTGGAAGAAGCGGAGTGCGATGAGATGGAACAGCTGTGCCGTTCTCAAGAAACACGCAAGTTCTATCAGAAGCTCAACACATCCCGCAAAGGCTTCGTGCCGCGAGCCGAAATGTGCCAGTATAAGGATGGGAGCATCTTGACGAACGAACGTGTGGTGATCGAACGGTGGAAGCAACACTACGAACATTTGAATGGCGCTGAGAGTACAGGCAGTGAAAGTCAAGGCAACGGAGAAGATGACTAAGTCAGTTCAGCGGACGATGGAAGCCAACCAGCCCCCACCTTGAGGGAAGTTAAGGATGCCATTCAACAGCTAAAGACCAATAAAGCAGCTGGTAAGGATGGTATCGGAGCTGAGCTCATCAAGATGGCCCCGGAAAAGCTGGCCTGCACAAACTGATACTCAGAATCTGGGAAACTGAACAGCTACCGGAGGAGTGGAAGAAAGGGGTTATATGCCCCATCTACAAGAAAGACGACAAACTGGATCACCATCCTTAATGCCGCCTACAAAGTGATATCCCAGATCATCTTCCGTCGTCTGTCACCATTAGTGAACGAGTTCGTGGGAAGTTATCAAGCCGGCTTCGTTGACGGCCGCTCGACAACGGACCAGATCTTTACTGTACGGCAAATCCTTCAAAAATGCCGTGAATACCAGGTCCCAACGCACCATCTGTTCGTTGATTTCAAGGCGGCATACGACAGTATAGACAGTATAGGCTCCGGGCCCCCACAAATCTTATGTACCAAAACAAACCTTTTTTGTACATTTTGGGGCCCCCACAAGCTGTCTGCCCCGGGACCCCCTTTCGGCAAAATCCGGCCCTGCCCTAATCGAACGGTGCCCACAACTGCCCCTTTTCCCCTACATATTTGGGGCTCTGCGAAAGCGGCTTTTTGGCCGTTCTGTATATAAATCGTATTTTGGCCATAACTTTTGATCCCATAGTCCGATCTGGCCAATTTTCAATAGGAAACAATGGGACAGGATTCCCCGTCGAATTTTGTTTTCTACCGGATTTTTTTAAACGGCCGTAAAAAAAAAACCCATACAATTTTGTTTGCAAAGTTTCTCTATTTTGCATGATTCGTCGAGAAATCATAAAACTTTTTTTACACGGATTTTCAGATTTTGAGCTGAAAACTTTTTTACATCCCCTGTGAATCGGGTGTAAGGTACCCCGGGGCAAGTGAAAATACGGGGTAAGTGGGTACTATGATTGCAGATGAATCGATGAACGTTTTTGATGGTATAACAATGTTCTAGGAAGATGAAGCGGAACTATCGACGAATTCACCCGACACAAAAATATTTGGAATCAAAACCATTTAAGGCACCATACTAATGCTATTGCTTGATCATGACTTCAAACTACCGAGAAAATCTATTACTTTTATTTTATTTCAACGGATTTGAAACTAAATAGTCGTTTCTAAATTTGTCATTGATGTGGAAAGTGAATGTTTGAGCAATTAAATAATCGTGTGACATGGAAAACTATTAGAATTTTTTAATTAGAGCCAAAATCTGCAATTTTCACTTACCCTTAAGTTTTTACATACATGGGGCAAGAGGGAACAACATTTCCGAAAGAACTGTTTTTAGATGGTTGTCTAGTGAGAAATAACTTTGTCATTCATATAGCATATGGATCTGAATCAGTTGCAGTTTGATTTCGATGTTAAAAAGTATTGTACAGTTAATTACCAAATATATATTTTGCATTCTGTAAATTATCTCCCGCATGAAGAAGAGCAATGGCTATAACTATGATGCGATATTCTTCCGTTTACAATGCAAATAATCTATTTATTCTACAATAGGTCAACAGGATTTGTCTTGTGTTTTGTTATTTTCAAATTTCGCATCAGATTCTCAGATAAATAAAGTGCGTAACACATAAATTGGAAATTTTGTTCCGTTGCTAATTAAAAACACTGCGCATCGCCTGAATAAAAACTTTTCTTCTGAAGTACTGATTTATATAATAATTTGTGTTCTAAACAGAGAAATATTTATTTATACGAAAAGCGAATGAAGATTTGCTTATCCTTGCCACCGACAACATTTAGTACAAAAGTAAGCTAATGGAAAACAAGACAACAGCCAAATAAACATTAAATCGGCTGTTGTCTTGTTTTCATATCTGCTAACATTATAATCTCTTTCTTCTTGCAAAAATAAAGTCTGACATGCAACCAATTTCTATCCATGATCTGAAAATACTTATGCTCAAAAAATATGAACAGTATATCTACATTCCTCAAAACAGTTTCGTTCGACAGTAGAAAACAGAATAGGTCCCACTTGCCCCGTTTGAAGGGGTAAGTGGGTCCTGAAGGTAAATTTGGTGAAACGGTAGTCAAATATATTCTCCGTTCAAGTAATGTTACCGCTAGGTAGAAATCCGAGTTTTTCGATTACAATTATGAAAATGTATTTTGTGGAAGAAAGAGAGAGATAGTCATAAATGACGCTATTTTCGTTTCAAATATTGACTTCGTAAACTTCTTTGCGTAGTAAATTCAACACTCATACAAATAACCTAGTGTATTTTGACTACTAGGTCATAATGATTTTAGTAGGGCTGTCTTGATCAACTTCACGCCAAACCAGATTACTCAAAAAATGTGTGATATTTTAATTTATTTTAATAAATGCGAACGCATTTCAGAAAACTAAAGTTGTTGATTATTGCAACGTATAGCAGTACATGTTTTGAAAATATTTGTTTCGATTTAAAATGTAAACACACATTGTTATTGCATGTTTTGTCTTAAAAATGATCATCTTCCCCCCAGTTGATGGTACCCTGTTTTCTTAGTATGCGTTAACAATTTTGCTGAAATAGCGTTTTTTAGGTCCCACTTACCCCGGGGTACCTTATATGAAAACAAATCGGATCAAGATAAGTGCCTAAAAGATTAGTGAGTTTTATTTTGCGCAACATACATATACACACGCACACACAGACAGAAATCATCTCAATTCGTCGAGCTGAGTCGATTGGTATATAACTCTATGGGTTTCCGGATCTTTTATCACAAAATCGTCATGGAAGTGAATATATAGCCTTTTCGTTACACCTTAGTGTACAAGAAAGGCAAAAACATAATTTTATGCTATGATATGCAATATTTTTCACCAAAAAACATAATAAGAGTAAACAATTCTGAGATAGATATTGTAATTCTTATCAGAGACTTGCCACACAAGGTACAGCTCCATGCAAATGGTAGGTAAAAAAAATAGCTTTCAATTAATTACTATGGAAATGCTAATAGTTGAAAAGCAGGCCAAGTTCCTGTTGGAATGTAGTGCCGTTAAGAAAGAGATGCGATTTTTATTCATTTGCTTCTACTAACAAGGTAACAACGGTTTTGTAGAAGTCTTGTAAAGTAAATGATGACTTTCATGGCCATTTTAAAACCATAAATGTTATTTGGGGTATACAAACCATAGTTTGCATTGCGATGATCTTCATCAATGACTAAGAAAAAAGCTTTGCTAGTTGCATTAAATCAAAAATATGCGAGTCCAATCAAAGCTAAAGTACAAGTAAATACTTGAGAATATCGAATACAGGTACCCATTAACCGCCATTACTTGTTTTTACTTGACATCATTAACTCACAACACTATACATTCATATATACATTTTAATGGATTCAATTTCTTTTTCCACAGCACCCCAATCTTTGCCGGGCAATATTCAGTCGTATCGGCATCAGCAGCTACATCTATGGAAAAGGTATGTGAATCCTATATGTGTGTATGTTTGGAACAAGGGAACAGCTAACGAGGACAACATATTGGATTCGGTTTGAAAACATATTCTTTCTTTATTATGCCACATTGTTCCCAAATCCTGGGATTGCGGAAAGCCCATAAATTGTGCGATTTTATTGCGACACTTCGTCCATTTGCTTTTTTCTCTATGGCCCCATGAGCCGGCCGGCCCGGAACAAGGATTAATGATTATTATTTTCGGGGGAATAATAATAACATTGTAGTATCGGCTTATATTCCATGGGTCCAAAAAGCACTCCACCGGTTTTGAGCATCAAAATGGACGGTCCACTTCGTAGATTATTATCAAGGGCTTTATGTGGGCGTAAAGTGGATTATATATTTCACTTGGTTACTTCAATGGCGAGGCGATATATATCTATAAAATCGAGCTTCTTTTTATATTAGAGTTACTAACAATCATGAAATAGACAACTAAAAAGTACCTCGGTTTTGATTCTACTCTTTGTATATTTGTCAATACATGTGCCAATCACATATTATTCACACAAATTAATTTTTTTTTGCTAAACTTCAACCCAGCGCGTGGTTAATTGTGTTTTTTTTTGCTGAGTCTCCTCTTCTTATGAACATTTCAATGACATATGACTCAATCGTCATCAACTTATGAGTCTATCGAACTCAAAATTTAGGAAAATGGAACTTTATCATTTTCAGGTATGACAACATGACGACCACATATACACCTACATAGCAATCACACAATCACACTTCACTTCATAGAAAACTTTTGTTTTTCCATAGCAAAAATAGTAAAACAGTTGTCGTAGAACTATCCGTACTGCATTCAGCAAATGAAATGTGGTATGTCATTTTTTATTTCAATTTATGGCACATTAAATAAATCTAAGATACGAATTTGAGTAAACGTTACCATCTATTCTTCAAACCAATTTAATAAGCAAGCAGTGAAAACATGTTTATTGAAATCTGAGTATCTTTCCTTTTGAACTGTGTGACTTTTGACTCCTGATTGAGCTGCTTGTTCACTAATGTATGATGGAAAGTTCGAAGATGATCGGCTTCCCTGCCCAAATTGAACCTGGAAGTAACTTGTTACACCTAGGTTTATCACATGGTTATATCAAAAATTCCGTTTTGGACTGATCCTATAACCTTTTCGTATACTCAAGACAAAAAAGATAAACACGCACAACCACAGAATTTGGTGCAGAGTAAACTTATGACCTATCAAGGCAGTGTGGTGTACCACAAAGCAATAAGAAAATCCCAGCGTGTCAATTCAAGCTTACAGTCGAGGGGAACTAGGAATGCGTGGGTTGTGTAGTGTCCCACTCATTGAAATGGGTGAAAGACGTGGAAATTTTCCCCGTTGGCAGACAATAATGACGATGTGACCTCGGTTCACAACCGTTCGTATCACAACTCTCGTATCTTCTCGCTCGCTTGCAGCATATCCTAGCAGAATTACTTGGAAGCAACTAGAAGAAGTCACTATCAATAAAGCTCCAAAGATTACGATAAAAGATGGTTCGTAAGGGTGGGGAAAGTAAGCGAGAAATGTCATTCTGAAGCTCGGAACGAACACACTAAAGCAAACAAGCAGCTTTTCTACTACACCAACGTTCCCTTTTCGGGGCCGGAAGGGTTTTACGAGGTGCCACTTATTGTTTCCGTTCTCGGTGGTGCCATTTAGAATGATATCGTGGGATGCGATTGCTCGCCTTCCGGCCAATTGCAAACATTGTCATTGTTGCGGAAAATACGAGTTCGTTGCTACTTATCGTCGGACAGTTAAAATTTCTCAACTGTAAATTGTGATAAATCTTTGCAGGTTTGACAAAAAGTATTTTTATATCACGTAAAATATACCCATGTTACTTTAATAGACCCGATTAATTTATTACAATCTCGATCATTTTAGACTTGAATTCATCGGATTCGAATGCACAGTGGCTAAAATCATGTTCTCAGCGCGTTTTGAACTCTTCCTTCGGAAGTGTAGGTATATAATTTCACTTTATATGCGTTACGCAGCTGTGTTACGCTTAATCTATTGATACATTTTATAAATTATGAAACAAAATGTAAGGTATTTGAAACAACTTCAATACCACCTTCGGGTGATAATGGGTATAGGGGTGAGAGTGGGTCATCGCTCTCATCGGCATCCTGGAGGTGGTAAAGCAAAATCGTTTAAAAAGGTGTCTTGTTTTTTAGCCTTCTTGCCCTCAGATGCATAAAATCCATTCTACAAGCATTCTACGTAGTTGAAACAGTGACCCATTCACCCCCATTTGACCCTTTGTCTATATTTGCCTATATTACAATAGCTATTGAATCCGACGAGTGACCTTCCAACTTTGATTTTTTTGAAGTAGGACTACGTCTGTCTTTTCTATATTGGGATACACTTTACGATTGCGAAAATCAGGGACCGTCACGAAAATATGATAGACTATAAACTTTAATATCTCAGCCGTTTCTCGATGGATTTTCAAATTTTTTTTGAACCATTCGATCAAGGATGAGTCAACGCTTCTTTGTATTTATATGAAAATACTGATTTTTAACTATTTATTATCGAAAATTGATAAAAAATTAAGAAATAGGTAAACCAACCAATCACGTACGACATCAAAAATCAATCACTTGCGGGTTTGGATCTAATCCTCAGTTTGAACAAGGTTCCACGCAGAGTGGACGCATCAACTCGATCGCAGCATCGCGGAGGCACTGATAACATTTTCAACGGAAATCCTTAAAATTGCACCTTTTCAACGGAAATCCTAAAATCGCTGCAGATCATTCAACCTCACCGAACCAGCATTTTATATGAAGAAAGGGTTGACTATAAAAATAGCACTGTTGCGATCCCGTGCCGCCAGTGGCGATGCTTTTTACAATATTGGGAAAGCGCATTGGGGAAAAAAAATTGGTTCTTCTCAGGACTAGCATTTTCTGAACTGAAAAAATTAATTGCGAAAATGGACTGTTTCGGTGGCATCGGCGTTTGGCGTGGAAGCTCGGTTTCTGTTAGTTATTCCATCCATTCAAATTTACGGGCTTAATTGATTGAATACGGTTGTTTGAGAACGGTTTTTTACGAACAGATCGTAAGTTTCAAGTGGAAGATGGATTTTCAGTTATAATTCGTTGAAAAATGACGACAAAGATATACTTTTTTTCCATTGGTAACCATTATTTTGAATCTCATGTGTTAGATTATGGCGTGAAAAATGCTTTGCATTTCTTGTATATTTGGTTTTTAGATTTTTGACGAAATTGCTTGCAAAACAAACAAAAAATCACTTATAATGTGTTTTCCAACTAGGACTCTTCGCTAAAAAATGTAACGTGCATTGTTTTGATTTGTTTAACGTAAAACCTACTTTTTTAAAAATATTTTATTTATTTTTGTTGTTGCCTTTACCCCCGCTCGCAAGGCAGTGGAAGATTACATTCTCAGAACGGCCCGTTGTCCGCGGAATCCCGATTAAAATGGCTCGCGCGCGCCGGAATACGGCTTTCTTTTATCTAATGAAGTAATTCCGTTAGCCCCGCCCTTCATTAATCGTTATGAGTGCACATTATATTTACACCCATATCAGATCACAAAGGGGCGGGACTAACGGGCCTAAATTATTAAATACAAGAAAGCTGCTGTTCGGCGCGCGCGATCCATTTTGATCGGGATTCCACAAAGAGCGGTTGAACAAGATTTGATGCAGCGGAGCGGACACAGCAGCACGAAGGCGTGGGTAGCACCAGTGGCAATGCTGAAAATTTATTCCAAATGGTGGAGGCTTAGTGAAAAATCATCGAGTGGCTGTCGGACAATTTCAACGCAAGATTCCGAAAAGCATTTGGATACAGTTAGTTATTGGAAAGGCGCATGAGGAAAAGCAAATTGGTTCTTCTCAGGGTTGATTGCAAAAATGGACTGTTTCGGTGGCATCGGCGTTTGGCGTGGTAGCTTGGTTGCTAAGAGTGATTCTATCCATTTAAACAATTTTATTGGATCATCCCTGCCATCGAGCGCTTGTGATTCTGCTACCGAAGAGTAGCTTTCTGCCGCCGCAAAACGATTAGGTTTTGCACTTTGAAGAAAATTTATCTCTGATTGACCTTCTTTTGTATAAAATGGTGGCTCTGAAAATTCAATTCTTTTCAATTCCAATGACTAAGAGAAAATACCAAATAATCTTGCCACAAAACTTTACTTTCCGCAATGACAGCCAATCGATGAACACGCCAATACCTCTTCTTGAATAAATAACTTAAGTCCTGAAAAGAACTATGTGAAATTAATTCTTGAAGTTCTCCTCACTTTGCCACGTACCTTCCCATCGAAAACCAAACGTTGCAAATAAATGTATTTGCGTTTGGTTTCATGCCACTTCTGATTCTGCTTATTTCTCCTTCATTTCGGACATTTTTGAGCTGGTGTCTGCTAGGATTGTGATATCCTCCATTGAAAGTCAGTCGAGTGGTTTCAGCGGCGATGCGACCGATGAATCATGTTAATTCCATGGTTAGAGACTCAAAGTCCATCCAACTGGGAGCAACTATTCGCCTTCTTGATTCAGTTGACCCCCGAGCAGTTTGCTCAATGTTAATGAAGAGACACATATTATTATGGCAAATACCATCCATTTTGTATAGCTGAGTAGTCCTACGTCACCTTTGCGTACAACCCGATTGGGCTGCACCTTTGAGTTTTTTATGTTATTTAACTATTTTTAAGATATAATTTATCATATCACTCCCGATGTCACTCCCAGTCAACGACCCAGGACCTTCCACGTGGTGGAGCCGTGCTCCAGGTGGACCAGGGAAAGCTGGTCGCGATATCTCTTCGTCTTGTCGTGACGAGCGATTTTGTGCACGGCCACTGGATTCAGCTCTCGAGTTCCGCAATGAAATCTTCTTCCTGCATGTCGTGGAGCCCTCGTAGCAAGCCGTGAGCGGTTTCGTGCCGGGGTGGTCATGTAGGTGTATTACTCATACTTGTGGATCTCAATGAATTGCACGACGGTCTGATGATGGTCCTTGTTTGCCGCCATCACTTACACGCCCTCGCTACAGAGCCGAAAAGTACATTTCAGCCCCTTAGCGATCAGTTGGCGAATGTAAGGGCGCAAATCCGTTGGATCGCCTTTTACAAACACTCCTTTCGCTCTGGTTGCACATTCGGCAGCTGCGATTGCTGCTTCTTTCGTTTCGTCGGACTGCCGGTATCGGTGACAAAGACGAATTTAGTTTTTTTTATGTCTATTCCATCCTTTATTTGTTAGGCACTCTGTGTTCCTTAACCGCTACTGTGCCGAGATCTACTGTGGTATTCTGCCGTACAGAATCCACACAGAATCTATTTTTAGATTTCCATTGCTCATTATTGTAGTCGTTGCCAGTCCATCTCATAGTGAGCCCATTGTGTCCGTTTGTCCATGTCGTGCATCCAATGATCGTTTGCATTGATCGGTTGCCATTAAGCAGGGTCCGTTGGAGGAATACCTCCGAGAAGAACAATTTGTCAGTCGTCACCAGGCAGCCGTACGGTATGACGCGTTCCCCAATATGCTACCGCAAAGGCTGCGCATTCGGCGACTGACGAGTGGTGGAGGGTCTGGGAATCGAACCCATGACTATTCGCTTGTAAGGCGAACGTGTAGCCAACTACGCTACGGGACTCCCTTTTTTATTTAGTTTTTTTATGTCCTTATTGGGTATTTTAATCACTGCGATCATTTGTTGGGAAAGGGTCATTTGGCCGAAAGCCATTTGGCCGAATGCCACTAGGCCGAAACTCGTTTGGCCAAAAAGGTCGTTTGGCCGAAAGAGTCGTTTGCCCGAAAGGATCGTTTGGCCTAAAGGATCGTTTGGCCGAAAGGGTCATTTGGCCGAAAGAGTCGTTTGGCCGAAAGTGTCATTTGGCCGAATGGGTCATTTGGCTGAAAGGGTCATTTGGCCAAAAGGGTCATTTGTCCGAAAAGGTCATTTGGCCGAATAGGATATTTGGCCGAATGGGTGTCAAAAGTGAGAAGCGCGAAGTGAGTAGTGCGAAGTGGGTAGTAAGACGTCTCACAACTAACTTTTCACTGTGAAAAGTGAGAAATGAGGAGTGAGAAGTGAGACGTTTAACTTCTCACTCCTCATTTCTTACTTCTCACAGTGAAAAGGGGTAGTGCGAAGTGGGTACTGAGAAGCCTCACTACTCATTTGGCGCATCTCACTTTTTACAGTAAGAAGAGAAAAATGAAGAGTGAGAAGTGAGACATCTCTCTTCTTATTCCTAATATCTCACTTCACAAATGAACTATTCAGCTAAATGACGCTTTCGGCCAAATGACCCATTCGGCCAAACGACCCTTTCGGCCAAATGACCCTTTCGGCTTCCATGTTCGACTTCAACTTGACGCGGAATGTTCTTCGTCGTAGATTTTCTGAATTTTTTCGTTGATTGTATGTGATAAGGCTGCATTTTATTTGTTTTAATTTTTTTATCTTGACAATGCTACTATATTTTTTGACTATGTGCGTTTTTTAGTATTAATTAGTATTTACATACATCATTAGGGCTAATTGTAGTCTGTTGATGAAATCACACAATAAATAAATAAATAAATGACTTTTGGCCAGGTGGGTTTCGGCCTAATGGATGGTTCGGCCTAGTGGCATTCGGCCAAATGGCTTTCGGCCGAATAGATTTCGGTCAAATGATCCTTCCCCCGATCTATTGTGATATATGCCCCATTTCACATAGCTTTGTCAAGTTGACGCATTATTGCTATGTAGAGCAATCGCATCGCCTTGACTTACAGCGTTGCACAATGGCTGAAACCCGAACAAAACCTCCAAAAATATTTGTTTTCGTTTCGCGTACCACGTATTTTTTTTTCTAATTTCACACATATATTGAATCAACCGATTTCAAAATTTAATAATTGTAGCTTGTAAATTTAATTTTTGGTGGTTTATTGAAGTTAATGCTGTAAAGCATCTCCCGAACAAATTTTGTATGGAAAAAGAAAATTTGACTAAAGTTTTTTCGGGAACGATTCGGAACGATCTGGTATCATGTATTGAAACCTATTTTTGGTCTACTTTCCGGTGGTTAGTGTGGTGATTTTCTCCTAGCTACTCCAAAGCTGGAAATTGACTGCTTCAATGTTAGAATGAAGACACCGTTAATGCTTCCTTGATATTTTCCTAACAACTTCAAGTGATATCGACTCGGACAATGGCCTGTTATAGGCCTATAAGTATCGTTTTTTGGAAGATCTACAATTTTGAAAGTACTGAATACGTTGGGTTTAATAAAACGCCTTGACTGCCCCGCAATTAAGGTGTTTTTCCAAATGTCCTCTATTTTTAATGTTCTCAGAATTTGAGTTCCATTCTATATGTTGCTCTGCAAAAGCTAATTGAAGGGGTTACCCGCGCCTCCAAGAGCAGTGCGCTTCGGCACCTTTCCCGCCACCGAATCGGCCTACGAATCTCCCATGACGGGTCCAAGAGAAAAAAAAACGCCAACGCGACGAAGCAAAAACGTAAACGCAGCAAACGAACAAGAAAAAAAAACCTGGAAAAAATGCGTAAGCAAAAAGCACGTCCGTACGCGCTACTGTCACAAACTGGAATCGTGGGAAGTTGAGTAGTTTAGTCTCGTATTGAACACTGGAGTTTGAAAACATTGCTATATGATTCAGGAAGGGTCAAAATCTCACTGTAGGTGGATGAATCTGGGTTTTTGTTTTCATTTCTACATTTTTTGCATGTTGCAAAAAGTTTTAGATAATAATAAAATACGTTGTTTGGTGAATATTACGACCAATAAACTGGAAAAATATTAACGTTATAAAAGTTTCAAGGGATTTTTTAGTAATATTTTATAGGGGAACTGTTCCGATCTCCATCTCACAGAACATATATTTATCTCATCGCGAAACAAAGAAATACGGCATCAATTTCGTCGCTTCTTTTTGTCAGCATGCGTGCTCACTGCTGAAAAAATCACAAAAATAAGAAACAAATTAAATTGCTTACTTTTGCGTTGTTTTTGGAGGGATGAATATCGGAGCCATAAGATGAATTCCAGGAGCTGTTCCCCTAAATGTAAAACAAGGGGAAATTATGCAGATATACGAATTACTAAGTACAAGTAAATGGCTTTAATTAATGTGAAACCTATTTCCAGCTGGGAAGAACCGCTCCACTGCCACAACCTTGCTACTCGAAACCCCGTGAATGAATGAGGCCGAGACGTCAGCCTCTGTACGCTTGTAGTATGTTAAGTGGTGCTTGCAGTGCTCCCAGTAGCATTTACAGAGTGCTCACTGAACACTTATAGCGCAACCTTTGATTGAAGTTACTTTATATCAATAGGGACACTTTCGGTATCCCACATCCTTCCTCTACTCCGAGAAGAAAAAAAGATCAAAGGTTTTTTTTATCACTACACATATACCGTTTGGACTCAAACTCCGAACAGACTCATTCCGAAAACACTCGTCACATGGAGATTTATCTGAAATAATTCGTAATTATTGCATAAGTAAGAGAATTTTATCGGCAGGCGTACAAATCAAGGACATCATAATTGTCCAACAACGAGTTAACGTTGAAATTTTGCAGTTTAGTGCATTAAATGTAGTGTAAGCGCTTTCGGCATTTAAGACAATATTCGGCAAAATAAAATCAATAAATATTGATAGCTTAAATAACTTAAGTATGATGTATACCATACAATTGTTCAGAATACTCACACATACATAATACAAAGTAAAAACATCTTCCATCGAGATACCGAGCCCGATGAATGGCAATACATTTCAATATAATGTAGTAATATGGATAATTGTCATGTTCAATAAGGCAGCTTGGACTAATTTGTAGTAGTTCTGACTAGTGCTTACTACTTAGTGCTTCTTCATCAAAGCTATTTTTTTGTATAAAACTAACAAGAACAATATTCTGGGAAAGATCATGTGACCCTCACTTCAAATACTTACTGCAGTTCTTTTTAATTGCGATGTAACATTTGTGCAGCTGAGCAAAATCTTTCACGAAAAATAGTACAGAAATTTTTTATACATTGCTGTAGTTCCCGTTGTTCAATAGCCTGAATAAAAAAATATTGCGATGAAAAGCCGCAAGAGCGCCATTTGTCTTAGCAACACAACCGCACTGTTTCTCCTTCTTTCGCAATGTAACATTTGCGTAACGACTTTAAGCGGCTCGTGTACAAAACAACATTAAACAGGGAATCCGTAAGAGCGCCATTTGCCTTAGCAAAACAACCTATACTGTTTCTCTTTTCTTCACGATGCGACATTTGCGCAACGACCTAAAACGGCTCGTCTGCAAACCAACAACATCGAACAGGGAAGCCGTCAGTGCGCATTTGCCTTAGCAAAACAACCAGCACTGTTTCCCTTTCCTTCGCGATGTGAAATTTGTGCAACGACCTAAAGCGGCTCGTCTGCAAAACAACAACATCGAACAGGGAAGCCATCAGTGCGACATTTGCCTTAGCAAAACAACCAGCACTGTTTCCCTTTCCTTCGCGATGTGACATTTGCGCAACGACCTAAAGCGGCTCGTCTGCAAAACAACAACATCGAACAGGAAAGCCGTCAGCGCGACATTTGCCTTAGCAAAACAACCGGCACTGTTTCCCTTTCCTTTGCGATGTGACATTTGCGCAACGACCTAAAGCGGCTCGTCTGCAAAACAACAACATTGAACAGGGAAGCTGTCAGTGCGACATTTGCCTTAGCAAAACAACCAGCACTGTTTCCCCTTCCTTCGCGATGTGACATTTGCGCAACGACCTTAAGCGGTTCGTCTGCAAAACAACAACATCGAACAGGGAAGCCGTCAGTGCGACATTTGCCTTAGCAAAACAACCAGCACTGTTTCTCTTTCCTTTGCGATGTGACATTTGCGCAACGACCCAAAAAGGCTCGTCTACAAAACAACAACATCGAACAGGGAAGCCGTCAGTGCGACATTTGCCTTAGCAAAACAACCAGCACTGTTTCCCTCTCCTTCGCGATGTGACATTTGCGCAACGACCTAAAGCGGCTCGTCTGCAAAACAACTACATCGAACAGGGAAGCCGTCAGTGCGACATTTGCCTTAGCAAAACAACCAGCACTGTTTCCCTTTCCTTCGCGATGTGACATTTGCGCAACGACCTAAAGCGGCTCGTCTGCAAAACAACAACATCGAACAGGGAAGCCGTCAGTGCGACATTTGCCTTAGCAAAACAACCAGCACTGTTTCCCTTTCCTTCGCGATGTGACATTTGCGAAACGACCTAAAGCGGCTCGTCTGCAAAACAACAACATCGCAAAGAAACCGTTGAATTCACTTGATAAAATGATCCAAACTCTAACTAACAGGTTACGAAACTCCGCTTCTATTCCGCTTAATCGCCACGCTCCTGGACTAATTATTGGAAACCATTCCCGGAACAGGCTGTTGTTTACACTCACCTCGATGTACTTCGATGAAAAAAAAGCACAAACAACTCGATTGCACGGAAACGCACCGCGACGTTTTATGTTGTGCGAGGAGCGGTTCTTCCACTATCTTATAAACTAGCCAGGTAATTCAACTTTTCTTTGGATTTTTTTTTCAAGAAAAGGCTGGCAGGATCGCCATTTGTGAAACCAATTTCCAGCTGGGAAGAACCGCTCCACTGCCACAACCTTGCTACTCGAAACCCCGTGAATGAATGAGGCCGAGACGTCAGCCTCTGTACGCTTGTGGTATGTTATGTGGTGCTTGCAGTGCTCCCAGTAGCATTTACAGAGTGCTCACTGAACACTTATAGCGCAACCTTTGATTGAAGTTACTTTATATCAATAGGGACACTTTCGGTATCCCACAATTAATTTAATTCAACTGTCGAGTTGTAAGCGAATGTAAGGTAGGTATGTTTTATCAAAAACCATTTCCTACTTGTTCAAAAACCATTTCCTACAATTCAATGCTTAATCTTCCATATTTTATCATTGCACCTGTGAAACTTCAAATAGGCTTTAACCTCAGGGCAGGTTGGTTTTGATCGTAAGCTGATTCGAAAATGCTCTCACTCTTATAAACCTTTAATTCTTGCACAAAAGTTTTGGAATTGATGAAACAATGCACCATGCGTCTCCATATGCCTGCATTATGGTGAACCTGTCCAGAATCCAAATAAATTTCTGCTCGAATTAATCTCAACAAAGAAGCAATGAATAACTGTCATCTTTTTATTTTGGTTTTGCTGCGTCGCAGCGAGCGTAGAATAAAGGTTCCCCCAAACACATGCGATGAGACAATCGCGACGCGATTTTATCGCTTAGCGACTGCAGTTCTGTCACCGTGGGTATAGAAGTGTAAATGGAACATTGCCGGCAGCGACCCAACGATAGAATCGCGGCGACTTACGAACATGGCGTCTTCGGAAAAGTTTTTCATTTACTACAACGTTTGTGTTATACATCGATGTTGTAAAATAAGAATGAAACCTTTTTAATCTCACTTTTAATTGGTCATTAGAAGCGCATTAAATTACTGATAAAATGTCTGGAACACACTATTACATCAAT